>NC_138585.1:20837932-21473970 GCF_964289735.1 Phaethon aethereus | reverse complement strand
GAGTTGCCTTCAGTTTGCACATGCAGCTTACATCAGTGGGAGACCCAGTGTGTTCTGAGGGAACAATATACAGTCCAAACATGACAAATCTCTTAAGGGGAACAGTGTTCAAAAATGAGCCATTCATTGTGTTTGGCACTGCTTTAAATTGGAAATTAGCGTGCTTAAAATGGCTAAATTCACTGTGCATGTGGATCTCTCAGGCTGCTGGTATGGATTCTGGAATACGATAGGCATGTTTTCTGTTATTGGTGATCTCATTGTGCTTAAATAAAAAGATCAGTTACGGTGCCCCGGCTGATCACTTGTAGAGGGCCTGAGAAAAAGTAGCATGTGTCCCTTCCTTTAAGGTATCATATTAGTCACTTCTAAGGCTCATACAGATTTACTGAGAAGCAGAAGAGACACCCCTGCAATTAGTGTTACATGGCTGGCACTAAATTATGGGTAAGCAATGAAGTGTGATGAGAGCCTAAAGGGTGGCTGGGGTGGACCCTTAGTTCCACTGAAGTCAGTGAAATTACAATGGTTTATCTCATGTATTACAGAATCACAGAATCATTAAGGTTGGAAAAGACCTTTAAGATCATCAAGTCCAACCATCAACCCAACACCACCATGCCCACTAAACCATATCCTGAAGTGCAATGTCTACACGTTTTTTGAACATCTCCAGTGATGGTGACTCCACCACCTCCCTGAGCAGCCTGTTCCAATGCTTGACCACTCTCTCAGTAAAGAAATTTTTCCTGATATCTACTCTAAACCTCTTCTGGCACAACTTGGGGCCATTTCTTCTCATCCTATCGTATGATTCAGTCACTAATTTAATACAACTTTAACTTATTTCTAAGCCCTTTATGTGTAAGCCACACTTTCTGGTGTGCATTTACATTTCTGTCACCTTAGACTTTCAGGATTTTATTACCACCTAAGAAGGGTGATGTTCTATTTGTTCCTGGTTAGGCACTGGTTAACACTGTGCACTGATTTTGATTGTCTGCTTACTTTCCAGAGGTGGTAAGAGACATATCTTCCAAGAAAACTTAGTAGGTATTTCCTTGTTCATTGATTTAATGAGAAGAAAATTTATCCATTATGGATTTGGTGAAGGTTAGGAATTGCAGAGACATTATTATTAGTCAGTAATTGATTTATTTCAGTGCTCTGTGTTTGTGAGAGTCATCAGTTCACTTCTGAGGAAGTGCAGCTTATCTCCAGCTGTAATTCATAACCATTGCTTCAACTCCTAGCATCAGCAGGTTGTTTAACCTTGAGGCTACTTGCTATATCAGTGGAGATGCCTAATGTGCAAATGTGCTATTTTGTAATGCAGAGATTGTACCTCAAATGTCCTACCTTACAGACTATATTAAGTTTTCTAGAAAGTGAAGCATTATTTTCCAAATCTCTCCTGGGATGTACAGAAAGCCTAGTGAATTCTTTAAAGGCTTGGTATTTAGTTTGCTTACCAATCTCTTGCTGATATCAGATACCAATGAAAATACTTAATGTAGCACACAAAAAAGAAAGGATGTTTCAGCATTATGTAAAAATTTCTATTGTTCCACTTACTTTGACATATTCTTTGAATGCCAAAAATGGTCCTTTGGCATCTTATATAAGTCTTATTTATTTCCACATCCAGGAATGTTTCCTGGTAGTGGGCGGACCAGACACTGTCAGGAATCACAGGTGCCAAAATGTGGGGTCACAGGTCTGACTCGAGTGAGTAATTTCAGACCCAAAGGAGGCTAGAAACATTTGGGATATTCAGAAGCAGAAAATAATTTCTTTCTTTTTCCCTTCTCCTCATCCCCCAAAAGAAATAGTCACTAAGTTCTCATGGAAGTTCACAGTTCAGACTCAGGCAGTTGACCAGGTTTTACCACTTCACAGTTCACATTGGACCAGCTGATGATGAAGAGCCACAGCAGTTTTAACTGTTCTTAAAGAGACTTTGTATTCTACCTAAAAAGCAAGAAGCAACTACTGTTAAACCGGCTGGAAATTTTCTCAAGGCTTGTGTCTCTACTTAAAATGAAGGTTTGTTGAAACTGAAGCATGTGGAAACCGGTTGAATCTTTGACAATTTTCAGCATTACATGAAGGTAGATTTTAAGGTCCTTGAAGCTGTTGGATTCCCTACCACCTGGTTCCCTGAGCTCTGTTTTCCTAGTCCCACTGATGCCTGCTGGGGGAATAATTGTTGCAGTGGTGGGGAAAGAAGGATTGAACTCTTAACAATAGCTTCTCTGCAGTTCTGCTCCTTAAAAAGTAGTTCATATTCTGCCTTCACCTTGACACTCAAAATATTTTACATGCAATTTATTCTAAATGTGAAATTTTCCACATGGGGGGTAATTTTGTCACAACTTTAGACTTGAACTTTCTGCACTAATTACAAAGCGACTTTGTTAGTTTCCCATAAATTTTTTACTTATTAGCATTTCTCAGGGTAATTAAACTGTTTCAGTAATTCAGCTGATACTGTACATAGACTTATGTACAGTGTAATTAGGACCACTACAAGAAGAGTGCAAGCAATTAGTGATTTAACCCTATTTTGAGTTTTAGGTTTGGGTTTTTGTGTTTTTAATCCCTCCACATCTACTTCTGTAAGAATGAAGGTAAAGGAATACACAATGCGTTTAAGATTATTTCAAGGGGGAAATCACAGTTCGGGGAGCAGAACTGATTTATATTTGTGTAGGTTGCAAACGGAATAATGTTTTTCTATACTGAGCAGTGTCATCTTGTCTTTCAACAGGTACTTGGGAATCCTGGTTTCCTTTTCTAGCTTAGACATTGAATAACCATCTGGCCTTAGGTAATCTGTTATCACACTTTCAAATTTATGTGCTACATTCAGATCCTTAAATAAGTGACTTGAGGACAGTCAGAAAACAAGTAATTTATGTAATTTTATAACTATGGAGCACAAACCCAGTTCTGCAAAAACTGAGGATATCTAATTTTACACTGATTAGTGCTGTTCACTTAAACTCTTAGTAGGAAGGGGAACTGGGCATCTAATTTGAAGTCATAAATTTTGAATGCTCTCTGTTTCTCTAAGCATGTCAATTTATTTGTGTGTAAAATATTTCCATTTTTACTACATCTCTGATTCTACAAAGATTGTTTTTTCTGTATTTGCCCAGTAACCAGCAGTTACAATGTCTGTCGAGTGTGTGTGAGTAGAGAAAATTTTATTAACTAATGAAATGATGCTATGACAGCTATTGGTAAGAAAATGTAAATAACGGCTTATGGAAGATACTTCAATGAAAAATGTTATAAATATTTAGGTAGCAGTTACTTTAACGAATAACCTTTTGGAAAAAAGACACCTGTACTAAGTATACAGCTCTACAGCTCCCCTGCTCTCACCCTAACAAAAAGCATTTAGTGGCATGTCAAAAAACTCTCCTGCAGACTAAGGAAAAAAACAATGCAGAAACTTCTTATATTTCCATAGTGGGGGACAATGGTTAGAATATGTATACCTTTATAGCTATATAGATAATCTTGCAAGTGATTTTGGTTTCATCTTAAAGGTAAATAAGTACTATAGACCAAAGGTGCGGTGTATATAGGCAGGATAAGTTTCTGAAGCAAGTATTTCTGGGATGGAAATAATGACCATCTCTGTGTGAAAAACTTACAGCCATTACATCTATTATGTTCCTATTACAGTATATGCAGCTTTGACTGCAAATTACATATATGCCCTCCTGTAGTCTATATCCCCTTTGCTCCCTTGGTTCATTTTCAAGAATAGCTCAGATTTTTCCACGCTTAAGTAAAGAATTGTTTTATACTTTAAAATTATCAGAACTTTTCTCCTAAAAAATACACGACTTTGATTTAATGCTATGTTTTTTTGAAGTAAGTTAAATGTAGTTTCCTGCCTATTTGAAATTATGAGCCTTTCTCTTAAATTGCTTATGATGTTTAATCAGCAAATCAAGACATACTTCAACTCTAATTAAAGCTCAGTGGAAATGCAGAAGGGTAATGGACATAGGACAGGCAATCATCTGAAAATTGAAAAAGTAGTACCTTACAGAAAATGTTTGACAAATTTGCATTTTCAGAAGGCAGATACAGTTGCTTCTGTTGCATCAGTTATCAGGAGTTTTAATAATTAGCTGCAGTGTAATTAACCATTAATCAAGGAAGTTGTAGTCTTGTTTCCTTGATAAGAGGTTTCAATATTTCTGTATTCATGGTATGAAACAGCTATATCTTTGTTTTAAATTATTCTAGTAGAGCTTATTTACACTCCCAAGCATGAGTAGATTTTATGACCCTCAATATTACATTCTCGCTGTTTCGTATGATCTTCATTCCAGTTACCATCAATGAAATCCTCTTAGGTTGGGTTCAGAGCCATGTTAGCTCTTTGTACATGTGGTCAGGCCAGCCTGGCTAGAAGCCATCTGATTTCATGTAAGTTGTGCCATTCGCAATCACTGTTATCCCCCTCTACCTTTTCATAAGTCTTCTTGAATGTGGTTTTTTTTGCAGTTCTAGAATGTTCTGAATCCTGGAGTTGCTGCTTGTGCCCTTCAATTGTTAGCTGTACATCTTTTTTTTTTTTAGTGTTTTTTTTATCCCACTCCCCTTTTTCTCCTGATTTTTTCATTGACTGTGTGATTACAGTAGTAAACATGAAGTATACTAGGCTGAATTTGTTGCTGCTGTAGTTTCAATACCTTATGTTTTTGTGAATTTGACACATGATGCAGGAAGATTGTATCATGTTTTAAGGGGTGGGAGAAAAAAGTTCTTTTTCCACACATATATTCTTACATTTAATAAAGATGCTGTAGGATGGGTATGGTTTGTTAGACAAGACAATTTTATAATTTATCACAAAAGGAGGAGTATAACTGATCTCCATGCATATGCTCGATGTCAAACAGGTATTGCAATCTCTTTCCAAATAATATTTTTTCCTTAATCTTTTTTTCTTTTGGACTAGTATTGATAACATATTGTTCCTGCTCAGCAATGACTTCTTCCTCCTACCTTCCCAAACTTCCCTTAGGAAAATGCTGAGAAAATCCTTTTGGCTTGCACAGAAACAAAGAAAACCAAAAATTTCTCATTTATTGCTGATGTGTTGCATGCACAAAACAAACAAAAAATAACCACTGCATTTAGTTTGCAGCTGGAGTGCATTTGTTTTGAAGTGAATGATACTGAGACCTGAGGAGACAGGACTCTGCTGTGAGTGCTTCACTGGCTCTTTCTGGTTGAGTGGTGGAATTCAAAACTGGTGCAAAAAGCTGCCAAGAAGTCTACTCATGCAGGGTTTGATTCTTCCCAATGCCATGCTATGGCAAGCTCACAAAGTCCTAAAATACATAATGCATTTTTTAGAAAAATCTTTTCTTAACTCCTGAACTAATGAGGTTTTTATGATAGGCTTCTGTGTCTAATTTAGCCCTACTGTCTCTAAAATTTTCTCTTTCTGTAAAATCCTTGCAGCACTATTCCATTAGATCAGCTTTTGATTCTGGCCATATCTAGAAGCTTGACAGATGTGCTGCCTGGTGCACAAGGTGCCTGCATGAGCACACAACAGACTAGACTAGTTTCAAGCTCAGTTTCTGACCTATTGGATGATTTGAAAGATGTCATTTCTGATTGTCCCTTTAGTTAAGTGGAGAGGATGCTATGAATTGTCTTTGTAAAGAATTATGTTTATCTGTAGACAAATAGTACTACTTCCTAGCCATTCTTTATAGCTGTCAGGGTTAGGTAAGCCTGATAGTAGGGGATGGATAGGCAAATACTGCCAGTGAGACAGCCTGTTGCCCAGAAAAGAGGTTGCATACCAACTCTTTTTACTGTGTTAGAATTAGAATAAAAGGAAGATACAAGTAAGATTTCAGAGGCATTTTGATTTCTACGGATCTTACCCAGTTTGGAGTTTCTCCAATAAAATAAGATATGTTCTCTGCATGCTACTGGAGATTTTGGGATTCTTGTTGGTGTTTTGTTTGTTTTGGTTTTTTGTGTGTGTTTTTTTTTTTAATCAGATCTGCTGTTCTGAAGTTCACTGCCTACATTAGGCACATATTGCTGTGAATGACAGGAATATTTTTGCAAGAGAAATGTGTGACTACACATAAAACAAGAATTGACTAACACTTCCTATAATTCCAAAGAAGATCTCTATATCATGGGGGGGCGAGGGTAGTGGGCAAGTATATTTATTAACTAAGTAAAAATATTAATGAATAAGTATAACTTAATGAGAAATTCATTCTTGAAATAATTTGAGTCTTATTTTACCCAGTTTTAATAACTGCATTTCTTGTGAAATCATCCAAATGCAAGGAGGATCTGACAGTTACTAATCATGTGAAACTTGTGCTAAAATAAACAGGAGGAATGAATGTGTGATGCCTATAAATGTAATTCTGAGTGATTTCCTTTTGTTGAAGTTAGTTCACCAGGAATTTTACTGGAATTCAAGACTGATGCTTCTCATTTATCTTACGTTGCAGAAAAGTTGTATTTACCAGATGGAAGGGCTCTGATGAATGCAGCACTTGGTTTTTCTGCTATCCAATAAAACTGGAATGACACTGTGAATCTAGGAGCTCTTATAATCTGTGAGAAGTCAGGAGAAATTGTATTGCAGTAATTGACTTCAGTAGAATTGAGACTTTCTTTAACAATTCCATGGGGCTTTAAGTATTTTTGCAGTCTATTTTAAGATGTGCACACTGATGGAAGTAATGCTTCTAATCAAAATGGGCTATATTTTATTCAGACCTTGGAGACCAAGTAGGTAGAGCTAATTGGCTTATAACTGACCTGCTTAAAAGATGTCAAAATTGGCTGTTGGCTGTTCCTTTATAACATTAGTTTGATTGACTAAGAATCTGGCAGCAAAATATGAAATATTATGAACCCAATTCATTAAAATCGTCCCCATTTTAGATCATTACATATTTTCAGAACAAACGGAACATACTTGCAGTATAAAAGAATATAGATATGTAAATTACTAACCCATCAGCTGCCACCTCTTCCTTCTGTTCCCTGGAAAAACTCCAGCTGATCATATGAAAAGAAAGGGGGAACAGTGGGACATAATTTTTCCCCATAGTACTATGCAAAATAAATATCTTTAAAAAAATATTTGAAGAGGAATGTCATGGGCTTGATTTCATTATTTACTTCCAAGTTATCTGGTTGCTTTCCATGCAAGGACTCAATGCAAGAGCAATGTGCGTATAGATCTATCATTACATCAGAATTCTGCCTCTCTTGTTTATTTGGGAGGGGTTTTATTTATTTGGATAAAGCTTTATTTCACCTTTTTTAGATTTTACTCTGCTAGGCATATAACTGCCCTTTCTTGGGTGACTGTTGCTGTTACACTTAGTAAGATTCAATTTTGAACATGGCATAATTAGGCGATGGTTAGATGTAAGATACATGTATTGTTTGTAGACTGAAGAAACTGCAGCTAGTAGTCTTCGCACCATGTACGAGGATGGGAAATTGGGAAGTTTCAGTCTTGCATGCACATGTTTTATACATGTGTACATATGTACTTCATAACTGAGCGCTAATTGGTATGGAAGAAGATACTGCTCTGTGCTTTTGAACTGAGTTGTTAGCATATAGTCAGGACCTAAAAGATTATTTTAGTTAGAAAAATTAGTGTTGAAACTGTGTACCTTGATGTTACCCCACCTGTTTACCACAGTGGGTAATACTCTTGCAGAGACAAAGTATTGTTTCTCTGAATGCAGAAGGATGTGGGGTTTTGCTAGTGGTTCATCTTTTCAGGTAGTGTTTATGCTGGGAACCATCTCACCGAAGTTTGCTTAGGTCCACATTCCAACTGCTGCATTTTCCAATGTCCTTGGCTTTGTCTTCTCTCGGGTCTTTGGCTCTATTCTTTGCAAAAGGATCGCTCAACTCTATTGAAAAGTCGCCACAGCCCTCCAGATGCCCCTGGTTTGGGTGGGCACTGCTATTGTTGTGTTACGTTTTGTTTTATAAGGGTATTCTTGTGCGTGTGTACGCAGGTAATACTAATATCTTTTATATTCACTAGTTCCCAGGAAGTATAATTCAAATATCTAGTCTTAGTGTTGTCTTGCAAGTTGTACAAAGCAGACTCTGTTCTTCAATGGGTGTTTTACATGCGCCTTATGCAATGGAGCTCACTACACGAACCTCTACGCGTCCACACATGATGGAAACCCTCAGAAGAGATGAACTGCCTCACGCTGGGCACAGAGTAACCAGCACGGCCTGGGGTGCCTTTAGACCCCTATGCAGGACGCTGCAGACCCCGTGCTTTACAAAGCTCCAAGGCACCCCATGCTTCTGCAGAAGCTGCAGCCATGCTGCTGCCTCTCTCCTGCTGCAGACAGGAGCAGTAGGATGCCTGCTACAGTGACTTTAAGGGGTGCAGATGCAGCAATCTGTTCTTCAGCCAAAGTCTTCTGTTTTTCTAGTGCAGAATTGTGGCACAGATGCAGCTGAAATGGCATTAAAACACATCTGTCGGCCACCTAAAATTTTGTTATACGCAACACATGATTTACAGTGGTGCTATTCCATGTGTATTTGAGCTATGCATGTTATCCAAGCCTTTGGAGTTGCTCATTAATATATATAGTTGTTTGTTCCTTTTGGCAAATCCTACAGAGGCCAAACATAACAGAAATCCTCAGTAGTTCTAATAGCAACTGATGCACTCAGCATCTTTAGGCTGAAAAACTTAGTCCCTTTTTCTTTACATACTAAATAGCTTTTTCAGGTTCTGCACTGGAGCACAGAAGGCACAGCATAATGAGTACAAGTCTTCTGAAAGAGGCAATGTGCTGGGGAGGATTTGCCTTTTGTGGGTTTTTTTTTTTTTTAACCTATGTTACATTACAATTCCGAATGTAGCGAGTTTCAGAGCTGTTGCTAGATGCTTATGTTCATCTGTGGGTTCCTTGGCAAATACTTTGACAGTTGGTAAAGTTAGAATATCATTCTTTCTTTGTTACATGCTTCTTCCACATTACCCATGCACAAAGTAAAAGTCGCAGTCATGTTTCTTTCCTATTCTTTGAGTTTCAAACGTCTGTTGAGATGTAGGTGGCTCAGAAGTCTGGCATCATTTGCAGAAGCCTTGTAAATATTATAGGGGGGAAATAATATGATTAAAATAATGACATCTCTTGGTAATCTAAATTTAACCTGTGGTAATGACCAAAAAGTTGTTGCTTGTGCTCCATATTCTGTGTTGAAAGGTTTTCGTATGGTTCTCTTTGTCAGTGATCAGGTAACAAATTTTAAAACAAAATCACAGCAGCCAACGTTAAGTAGGGCTTTTTTGAAAGAGGGAATGATCTCTTGCCCTTCTCAGCAAACCTTCAGAGAGTGGTGAGGCCTTCATTTTCCTTGACTTTGGCTGGAGATGCACTTAGTTCTGCACTGAGCCTTGCAACCAGGCTTTGGGTGATAAGGGAGGATTTGAGGCTTTGGCAGATGCTGGCTAGCAGGCATTTCAAACTGCTAGTTCTAGTGCCTAAATCAGTTGCACTTAGGACAGTTCAGAAGAACAATGCATGATTCAGACCATCTGCTACATGCAACTACTGGACTTTCTCATATGTATAAATAAAAATACTGTTAATGGGTAAAAGTAACTGCAATGAGGGTTTCTTATGAGCATATAAGAGTATGTGTGTATACGATGTATGAAGGAAATTCATAGTAAAAAGCAAGGCTTACCGAAGTTTTGTGAAGTCATGTTGCAAGACTAACGGATGATAAGAGACAGGAGGTTCTCAGTTCTACTTAGTGCATTCTTTAAAGAAAGATGAACCACTTAATCTCCCTGCATTTCATCCAACCTTTCCAGTGGTTGCTGTTACTGGTGAAAATTTGGATTCTTTTTTCGTTCTAGTGTACTAAATGGTCCTTTTCTCACGTTTGTTAACAGTGTAACACCATTGGATAGATGACAAAGTACAGTGGTTTGCCTTCAGTCTTTCTTCCCTCTAAAGTGCTGCTTCTCTCTGTTAAATTCATGTTGTTTCCCATGATTTACACAGAGTGAGGACTAAAAAATCAGGTAAATTTCACCTACTTGCATTTTATGCTCCCTTGAGTCTTTCTTACTGTTTTGAGGCCTTGATACTAATCATTATCTCTCGGTATTTCTCCTATCTACCTACCATTTTCCCTTTCAAATTCTGCTGAAAACTCATTTAGTTTTTTCTTACCATCTTTTCTCCAGCACTGCACATCCTGCCTTAACCGGACTGTCTTTTTTCATTTGTCTTATATATTTATGGATTGGAATATGTCCTTTACTGTACATTAAATCCTTTGGTGCTCCCTAGCCAGCCTTGACTGTGTGAATTTAATGAGGGTTGTGTAGTGGTTGGTGTCATAAGTTATCTTAGGCTGATTTTTCAACTGTCTGCTGTTGAGCTAGTTTATCGCTTCCCTGATGTGGCATGCATAAGGGTGCCCTGAAGGCCACTACTTAGAGCAACGATCTCATTCTCAGAAGGCTATGGCTCATCTGGATGCAGGGCTGCAGCTGCTCTTCTCTTAGGTATGCATTTATGTTACAGGGTGGGACATATGTAGTGGAAGAAAAGTGTCAAGGGAAGGCGTGTATGTCCTGAGCATCTCTGGAGTGCAGGGAGAAGCATCCACTAGCAGAGTGATACTAGGAGCATATTGTAGAGCTCCAAGTAATCTAGCCCATTTGCAGACTAAAGAGAGGTTATGCACAGGGATGATTATGATCCTGACAGTTTCTATACTGCTGCTTTCAGCATGGAATGTGAATGGCATTGTTTTTCTACTCCTGTTGAATGATTGCCTCTTCTCAGGAAGAGCTGAGGTTCTACAGCCATGGAAACGGTTCGTACTTGCAAAATATGGAGGAAAATCAGAACTGAAATTTGAAATTTTGTTAATCATCAGGTAATCAAACCTAAATTGGAAAGTTCCAAAAGTGTAGTCAGGCATAGCAAAAATCTAATTACACATTTTCTCGCAGTGTAGAAATAAAATCTCCATGGGATAATTGCACTTTTTCATAACCTGTACATGTTCTTAATTTCACCTAAAGTGACAACACATCAAAGCAAGTTCTTGCTGGTGTTCTGCTTGAGTCCTTGACTGTCCCTTGTGAAACGCACCACACTGCTGTGGCACAAATCGTTACCAGCATGCTCTGTGACACTTTGTGCACATCTTGAAGGTAAGTCAGGAGACTTTGACAGGATAATGAGCTACAACATGTCAGCTTCAGCCAGCTCATTGTCAGAATGACATCTGGTTTTAGTAACTGCTAGTAACAGATAATGTAAGGCACTACAGCTTTCTTCTGACTGTTTCCAGGCATATTTGTCAGGAAAACTGTGTACAGCTCCCAGATTTAAAACAGAGCTCTAATTAGATAATTTATAACAAAAAGTGCTGTCCTTTCACGTTTGTTTTCCTTCTGTGTCCTCTAAAGCTCTCTTGTGAGTCTGTAGTTTGAGTAACTTTCGTATTTTTAAAGCTCTGTTTATGCTCCGTTGTGGGTTACCGTGTTAACAATGTTACTAAGCAGCTTAGATTAGAGTATGGAGCTGAAACCGTATCTAACAAAACCCTTGGTGCAATTTGGGTGATTGCAATGTGGTTACTGAGCTAATGTGAAAACTAGCTGGTCTCCGTGTGCTTTTTTCTGGGCGCAATAGATACACTGAGATTTCAGGCTGTTGGGGAAATCCATTTTTATCTGCGATACCTTTCATAGATACCCTACGACTGCATAAAGTTGTGGTTCGCTGAGGACTTCTAGTTGCCATTAGTTTTATGGGGTCAGCATTTTAGTAAGAAGAGTGCACAGTGTCCCTGAAGTGCTGTGGCGTGGGAATCCAGGGTCTGTACCTCACCCTGCCATTGACCTGCACTGCAAACGCGCACAAATTGTTTCGCCTTGTTTTGTGTCAGCTTCACCACCTGCTGAATAAATAACACACACCTTCCCAATGCTTTGTGACGTCTTGTGGTATAACAGTTTTTGTGAAACGGTCACTGAAGATCTGGTAGCTCAGACAATTACTAATTACTTTTTCTTGACTCTCAGTTTCATTTTTAGCTCTTCTGAAGACTCTCTTCTTTCTCAAACCATACAGTATGCTGCAGTTCCTTTCTGGGCATTTCCTTTTGTCTTATCTCATGGGAGTGATATGTGGAAGGCAGTTTTATCTGGCACACAGTACTTTGTCTAATGACCTGAGCAATCAACAGAAGAAATAATTAGAATGATTCTTGGAATTTTCTAAAGATAAAATATGGGTCAGAGGCTGGTTTTGTGATTGCTGGATTTGTACGGTAAACATTTGGGTCCTTCTGTGCCCATTCTCCCTTTCCTCTCAGTGTTTTGCACGCTTCTTGTGAAAAC
Source organism: Phaethon aethereus (assembly GCF_964289735.1). Classification (NCBI taxonomy): domain Eukaryota; kingdom Metazoa; phylum Chordata; class Aves; order Phaethontiformes; family Phaethontidae; genus Phaethon; species Phaethon aethereus. Next base: position 21,461,522 of record NC_138585.1, on the reverse strand, counting down.
AAAGCTCTTTGAAAAGCTCTTATGAGAGTTAGCACAAGCTGTCCTTCACTTTTATTCAGTGAATGCATAGTGTTAGTTATTCAGTCCTGAAGTGTGGGAGCTATTGTTTGGGGTTTTTTTCTGTGTTCAGTATGTGTGTTGTGGATACAGAGGTTTTGATAGACCCAAATGAGAGAAACCCTTCAAAGTAATCTAATATGAGAACCTGTTTACCATAAACCAGTAGTATTTAATAAATGGTTCTTTTATCAAGCCCATGATTTTCAATTGAGGTAGAAAAGATGATTTTCAAGACATCAAATGATGAAACATCCCTCTATGCTCAATTTAATAGTTAATTATCCACAAAAAAATGTGTTCTTTACATCTAAATATAAAAGGCACATGTTTTCGAAATCTGAATTTTGTTCTGACTTTGCCTAAAGAACTCTTTATGATCAGGAATCCACTCCTCACTTATATCTTATATGTGATAATACAGAACTTTCCTTAATTTTTCCAATTTGTCAGCAAAATTTATGTAGACTGCATAGAGTGCTATAGGAATAACATCTTTGTCTCATAGTATAGACTGGTACCTTTTGTGTTTCCATTACTGCACCACGGCTTACATATACAGTTTCAACTCTCAAGGACAATCTATTTTACAGGCACTTAATTGGCTTAAAATATTTTGAAAAAGAATGAGTATAAAAAGTCTGGTGGGAAATTCTGATGCAGTCATTGCTACTTCACTACTGAAGCCAAAATATTGTTTCAGACAGGTTTGAAATAAGCAGTCATGTGTGTTTTCACTAGTTAGATGTAGAACAGTGCTGTGTAAAATCCTCACTCCAGTGTTGTGTATGGCTTGGCATATTTGACTGTCTTGGGTACAACAATTTTCTCAGGAGAAGTTGGTATAACGTAGAACAGCCCCAAATGTCCTGACACATCAAGAGGCAAAAGCAGGTAAAGGTATGGGACATTATATGGTTGTATTTGTATTGCTCATCTTTGGGTGACAAGGGAGTGAGCTTTATTTAAAGCATCTGCCCCACTAGCTTCAGGATCAGATCAAGACTAACATGTTAAATTGCTATGATGAAACATGTATAAGAATGTTCAACTTTCCTAACAAAATTTATAAGGTGCTTTTTCTTTCCATTAACCATTTCTTGAGAATTCATTTTGTTTGAGAATTACTGTGTGTTGAATATAGCAATAGGGATATTTTATTCTATTACAGGTGTTATCTCTGCTTCCATTTGCTTCATCACCTTTAAGTATCTATAATTAGATTTGGAAAGAGTCTTTCATTCTTAAACATATTTAAAAAATGGCATTTTGCTGTACTTCCTAGAAAAGTTAGACCAATTAAATTCTTCAAGATAATGGTGTTCTGAACTTGTATCTATTTTCAGAACATTAATGATATTCTGCAATGCTTCCTGTGAAAAATCAGACAGGTACAAGTATTTATATGTGTTAATTAAATCTAAGTTAATATATTTTGGGTCAGAGCTCTGCAATATACACATGGATGTGTTTGATGGTGAATACTTTTTATATTATTTAACAGAGTCATATTTCCTTATTAATGAAGTAGTGTTTAGAAAAATTAATATATTCTAGAAAGGATTTGATTCCATCAGGTCAAAGATCACTTCTGTCCACATAATCCAAGATCAATCTCTGTTTTACACAGAGCGGGGAAAAAAAACCATGTAAGGGCACTACTTAAGACAGGCAGTTTGTCAGAGAAGTTGAACTGAAAGTCTTGTTGATTAATTGCTTTTCTAAAACTTTCATAAAGGTTTTTTCTTTTAAAAAGTGAAATATCTAAAAAAATCTGTTTTCATCCAAAACTGAATATGCTGCTTGTTTTTTCTTTTTGTTTTTTTAATGTTGCTGAGATTCTTCATCTTCATTTCTTTTTGTAAACTTAATTCACAGGAAGGTTTTCTTGTGAAGTACTTTGACCAAGTAAGTCCACAAGGCTTTCTGTTTGTGCTCTGCATTTCCTTTTTTTATAAGGACATGATGGAAACTATTGTGTCAGCTAGGAAGCTGAGCATATAGACAAGATTGTATGCATGAAATATTTATTCTACAGTTCCCTGAAAATGTTGCACTGAAGTAGAAGGGCTTGTTTTCTTTCCCTTTTCCTCATCTCCCCGTATTTTATATTGGAAAAATGGGCATTACCTACACGCCCCCCCCCCCCCCCCCAAAAAAAAAAAAGTGGGTCAGGAAGACACAGAATGTGTGATTCTTCCTGTTCTGCAGTGGGGCACGGCTTCTAGCAGACATGGGAAGAGAAGTTCATGAGAACCCTTTTGACCAGTCTCATGCCCCTACTCTGTACATGAGGAGAAAACAGCTGAGCGTTACTCGTTGCGCTTCACTTCTCATCTGCTCATTAATCTTCTATGTATTTTCAGACCGAAATTCATTTTTAATTTCTCTTGAAATGCACTAGTGCAATTGGCTGCAAAAAGTTTTCAACTCTGTATGTTTGTGATGTTCAGTCATTTCAGTCTGAAATCCTCATGAAAATTTTAACTTTTCTTGCAAACTGTTCATGCAACAACATTGGGGTGCCAGGTAATTTGGAATATTTTTTCTCTTCTTTTTAATTTTAAGGATAAATGTATCAACATTTCAAGAAGTAAACCAGTTTTGAACCCAAGGGCTCTCCATTTAGAAAATGTAATAATGAAAATATGTGGTTTTCAAAACTCTTCAATTCTTGAAAAATTGCGCTATTCTTGGTAACTAAACTGCAAATGTGTGCTGAAATATTATGTTCCACTGGAAATAAATTAGTTAGAATTTATTTTTAGCAGGTTCATTTATTTATGGATTCTTGTGCATATGATCTGGAACTGTAACCTTAACTTATATTATTCCAGACAGTGACAGGAAATATTTTCTTATAAATTCACTCAATTTCCATTATTTGAGAAAAATTTCACTGTTGTCCGAGAATGCAAGTCATATGCTGTCTGAAAGACCTCCAGATCTAATTGCTGTAGGTAACTAAACTTTTTAAGCAAACAAGGATTTCTTTTAGTAGTACTGTGCTGAACAAAAGTAATGAACAAATATAATTATGCTTTTTACAATAATTAAGTCATTAATAGGTAAATGGAGGTGCAAGTATAGAAATTTTTTGTGGAATTTGATAATGAACCTGGATCTTGTCCTTTCCCTTTTGAGTTAGCAAGATGTTAGCAATCGTTATTTATGAATATGTGGAAGTATGCCACCTCTTAGTGGAAAATTCTGGATTAATTCTGCTATCTGTTCTTCATTGGAAAACTTGTGAATTAAAATTGGATGTGTCACATAGTCTGCTTTCTAAGTAGTAAACTCTTCTAAGATTAAGAGGAGGAACTTGTTCACACCTAAAAGCTGCTACATGGGAGTTGCAGACTGAGTGCTGCTGCTTTCATTGTCTTCCTCAGCCAGGGAACCTTTTCCATGCTGCATTACTGTGATTTGCTAACAGGCGAGGTGGTCCCGCCTTTCAGGGGATGGACAACTGCCCAACCATTCTGTCTGGTAAAGCATGAAGGGACATGTCCTGTAAGGATGAGCAGTGATGTTTGTGTATCAGTGTGACGAACATGCAAAAATTTTTGGTTTCCTTGTATTTGCTGATGAGTCAAATTTGCGAAGGAGAAAGAAACAGCTTTTTCTAGAATTTCTGCCATTATGTTCCTGTTATATCTGTGCCTTGTTTGATATCTGTCTGTTTGCAGGAAGAGAATATCACTTAAACTGTTGGCTATTACTGCTGATTTTTTTCAAAAGCTGGCTATTTCAAAAGACTGCTTTGCTCTTACAAGGAAAGACCTATGATAATTTACTCATGCCGTGGTCCTTAAGCTGATCTGTTAGATCTTATGCACTGTTTCAAGCATAATGAGTCTTGCATAGATTTTTGCACAGGCAGGTTTGAAAAGCATCTGTCATTGACGAAGTAATCAAATATTCCTCGCACCAGACCTTAGCAAAGCAGAGGAGACTATCACAGGTTCCTTCTACTGTTAGGTTCTGGTTTTTTCCTGTATACTTATCTACATTTCATCATTAGCTTAATCAAGCCAGTGTATCAGTAACCTGCTGCGAAACTGATTGCTGAAGAGTTGATGTCTGTGTAACAAATGATTTTGAACCTTAAAGTTTTTGCATTTTATTCAGTTTTAACTAAAGCTTCTAAAAACTATAAGTTCTTTTCTATGAGAAGTATTTAGAAAGGACTATTTGGGAACAAAATTTCAGAAATACTCAAATACCAAAATTCCCCTGTTCCTTTTTCTTGTTTGTTTCCACATGTAATAGGAGTCCTTTACCCTTGGAGGTAAAGGTATCCTGAAAATCCCACAACCTTGACTGAAGCGAAGGACTGCATACCCTCAAGGTGTGCTCTTGTTTCTATTTGTAACAAACTTCTATGGGTTTGCAAACTTCTTACCGTGGAGCTGAGAGCCAAAATCCAACATCTGGGTAAAGCTAGGCCTTCTGGATTTCCAACGAAAATGGAGGAGTGTGAGCCAGGGAACCGAGGCTCAGAGTCACAGACAGGTTAGTCTCCTAACTAGCTAGGTGGATATGGCTGTGCTTGCATAATTATCCACCTGTATGAAACATCTCTCTATCCTGCTTTGGACTATGAGAACTATTTCTAGACCAGTTCAATTTTAAATAGTTAGCTATTCTTACTGCTTCTGCAGTGGAAACATGGGATGTAAGCAGGAAAGCTAAAAAATACCACAGACCAGAATGAAAGTGTGAATGGCAATAAAGGATTAGATTTTTTGTTTGGAAGTTGTATAGATACTTGTGGTTTGGAGGCAAAGATGATGGAATACCAGAAAGAATTTCGGGGTCTATGAAATTGTTTGGCTAGTAAATACATTTTCAGAGTCATGGTTTGTCTGAATTGTACCCTTAAGTACTTTGGTTTTGGATGAAGAAGATGGTGAGTAACTGCACACTTCTCTTGGAATTATCACCTTTCTCCTTCTATAGTTGTCTTTTTTTCTCACTTTCCTCAAGACACCCTGTGGCCTCTCTTGTTCCTCTGTCTATCTCCAGATTTTTAATTTTTATTTTTTACTTTTCTAGAGTTTTAGAGCCCTCAGGTTAAAAAAGATGAAGAAAACAGATCTGAAATGCTCAAGAGAGTTCATGGTCCTGTAAAAACAGGAGTGAAAGTCAAATGGGAAAAAAACTACAGAAAAGCACAATGCATAGGACCTACAAGTTTAAAAAAGGCTTGAAAAGAGACCTTCAAAAACAAATTTTCCCTTTGAGAAATATTCCATCAAAACGTTCTTTCAGGTTCTTTTATCTCCTGTGTCTTCAGTGAATTATGTTTTGAGACTGAAATACTCCCTTGAGCATACATAAGCTCAGAAATGAATTGGGAACTGACTAGAGATGCAGAATTCTACATTGTACCTTAGATACTCTGCTTCCTCCTTCCCCTTCCTCCCCCGCTGCAACTGGGCTAGATATGCTAGATTGTTCTAGTTCAGGGATACAAGTAATTCTGGAGTAAGGGGTAACAGCTTTTATTTTCCATGATACAGTTAATTCCTTGCACATGTTTTGATGCTTTTAGGTTTTTCTCAGGATCAAGTCATGACAATTTGCCTTATGTTTTATAATACCTATAGCATAAGATGCAAAAGTGCATCAAGTTAATGACAGTGTAATAGTGTCAAAATAGCTAAGGCATTTTGGGGGAGAAGCTGCCAGAAATGACAATGACAAATTCTAAAATTATGAATTAAAATCACAGTAATATAAAATATATTGACTAAACAGAAACATATTTACAGCGGTATGAGAGAGATAGACTAGTCAGGTGCAAATTCTGGGCTACTTTACTTTTCATATGATCCCACTAGGCCAGATTCTGACCTGGATCACAAAAATATCAAATCAGAATAAATAGGTAGAAACGAAACAGTTTGTAGCCATTGAAAGAGAGATAAGAATCAAAGATGTTGATATCATTCTAGCTGCATCTAATACAACTAATTTCAGGCTAAATAAAACATTAAATACCTCCGTGCTTCTCTCTATTATATAGAATGCTCTAGTTATGAGTTTGAGCATCCCCAGGTATGTTTCAATGCAGAAATTTATTTGGAAAAGGGTCCACTGAGGGTTCTGTGCTAAGTTATCTAACAAAAAATAATTTAAAATGAGTCAGTGTCTCATATGCATTACTGCCTTGCTGAACCTGCTACTGCATTTAGTGAATTTTGAACAAAGACTGCATTTGTATAGGTAATCTTTTAATAGCAGTATTAAAACATTGAAAAATGACTCTTGCTGGTGGATAGGCTGTTGGAGAGTAATGGTATGAGAAGACAAGTTCGTGCTCAATATCTATTAATTATAGGAGTAGGGATGCCCTACCTGCATTGGAAGGTTAATCTGAGAACTGGATCTGTGAGTTTCTGGATCTTACCAAATGCTCCTAGTATTTTTGTGTTCGCAGAAGTGATTTATGATTATTTTCATTGCTGGTTGGATTATAGCTAATTTAAAGGCCCTACAATTTAGAATGGGGAATTTATTGTCGGGTATGCAAATGATGAGTGGATAGGCCTAGAATTCAGAGCTGGCCCTGCAAATAAGCCCAGGTAAGATTTTATTTAAAAAACCAAAAGTACCGCTCTAAATCCACAAGAAAATTTCCCTTAATTTCTCCTTTACTTAAGGAGACAGTAAAATAAAAAGGCAGTAGTAAAATGCTGTGATTGAAGAAATACCAAGGAGATGAATGAATGATCCTGATAAATCCCCCTTTCTAGCTGTTGGATAGATGATTGCTAGACACAGGCTCAGTTAATGGGGTAGGAAGCACTGTATTCCTCAGCATGTAGGAAACAGGAAATCACAAATATTTATTGGGTCAAATGCTTGATTTGCATTCAAATAGGGGTGAAAGAAACCCCATTGGTTTCACTGCCTGACTTACTGAAGCCTAAGGTTTTTATTTATGAAAGTTTCTAAACTCTCACCATTGCTCTCATCAATCCAAAGACACCGTGTGTGCTGGCAATGGCAGTACGTGGTGCTCTCCTTTCTGCTTCAGTGCAAGTAGATCTGCAATTGCCTGCACCCTCTGCTGTGCTGCTGCGGGGTGCCTGGGCAGGCTGGGTACCGCAGACCCCTCTGACAATGCATCTCACAACATCAGCGGTCTTAGTGTTACCAACAAGATGCTCTGTCAGCTGTATGTGCAAGTAGAATTTCTGGATGGAAAACAGAGCAGAACAGGATCTCTTCACAGATTTCTTTTTTCTCTGAAGTAGCTCACATACTCATGTTGCATTTTGAATTCCTACTAACAGTTTTTTCAGAATTTCTTCACCAAAATACTGTATGTGTACCTTCTTTTAATATTTCCAAAAAGAGACTTTAGTGCACAAGGCACTCGGAGGAGATGGACAGGCAAATTTCCCTGGTGTGTAAATGAAACCTTCAAGCCAGTAGGTAGTCAACTGTATGAGGTCTAATAAGGTCAAGTGCTGGGTCCTGCACTTTGGTCACAACAACCCCATGCAACGCTACAGGCTTGGGGAGGAGTGGCTGGAGAGCTGCCCGGAGGAAAAGGACCTGGGGGTGTTGGTCGACAGCCGGCTGAACATGAGCCGGCAGTGTGCCCAGGTGGCCAAGAAGGCCAACAGTGTCCTGGCCAGCAGGAGTAGGGAAGTGATTGTACCCTTGTACTCAGCACTGGTGAGGCCGCACCTTGAATACTCGAATATTCAGTTTTGGGTCCCTCACTACCAGAAAGGCATTGAGGTGCTGGAGTGTGTCCAGAGAAGGGCAACAAAGCTGGTGAGGGGTCTGGAGCACAAGTCTTATGAGGAGCGGCTGAGGGAACTGGGGTTGTTTAATCTGAAGAAGAGGAGGCTGAGGGGAGACCTTATCGCTCTCTACAACTACCTGAAAAGGGGTTGTGGCAACGAGGGTGTTGGTCTCTTCTTCCAAGTAACCAGCGATAGGACGAGAAGAAATGGCCTCAAGTTGTGCTGGGGAGGTTTAGATTGGATATTAGGAAAAATTTCTTCACCGAGTGGGTGCTCAAGCATTGGAACAGGCTGTCCAGGGAGGTGGTGGAGTCACCATCTCTGGAAGTGTTCAAAAAAACGTGTGGATGTGGTGCTTCAGGACATGGATTAGGGGACATGGTGGTGTTGGGTTAACAGTTGGACTTGATGATCTTGAAGGTCCCTTCCAACCTTAGTGATTCTGTGATATCTTCTGTTCTAGTGAGGGAGTCATTTTCCCACCTCTTTAAGAACACCAGCCCTGGAGCTGGCATATACTTAGTTCTGGCAGTGAAGATCAGCTCTGTAGATTAAATGAAGAATCCTTGGAAGTCATGTACGCAGATAATTCTCTCAATATTACCTTAAAGTGTTACAGTTTAAAGCCAAGTTGTTCAGGAAGGTAGAATCAAAATGGTTTTCTGCAATATTACATTGATTCTCCACACTACCTCCTGATGAACTTCAATATTTTTTTCCCCTCAAGTGATCACTGATTAATCTAAAAACTGTGAAATTAAGTTGTTTGAACAAGGAATTAAAAATTTCCAGTAATTAAAAACAAAGGAACAAACCAAAACAGCCACCAGCATTAGAAAACGATTAAACATGACAACTGAGATGCTGAAATTAGCTGTCCTCATTCCAAAGTGTTCGTAACTACTATGATGTTTTTGAAGCTATTAAATGATAGTTAATCTGTGTTGTTATTTGTAAAGCAGCTACTTTTGTATCCCTGGCCCACTGAGTGAATGTGTTGCACAGCAGGAGACTGGAAGATAGCAAGCCTAATCATTGTCATTTTACTGTACAAGAGGCAATTTTAGAAAATGATTCCGTAAATTATAAGATCCAAACAAAGACAAGGCTCTGCAGCTGGGAACTTTGTTCTTTTCTGACATTGAAAAGTGTCTTTTTTTTAGATTCTGTGAACTTGGGGTGGTTTCACTACTAATAGTCTAAAGGTAGTAAAGGAAATTTAAAATTTTACACAGCTAATAATCTTTCTACAGGTTAACGTAGGTATAAGTATTTGATGCACTAGGCTAGTTTTGAGTTGTCTGTAGAAAGGGTACCGTACAAATGATGAGCCTGATTCTTTCCTGAATTGCTCTAGCTTGGCACTGATATAATTGTGCTGCAATTGATAATATGACACTGCTGGAAATTTAAAATAATGTAGAAGAGAATCAGATGGGATGAATCTAACATTTTGGATGAGAATTTGGTGATAGCTTATATACTTCTAGTAGTCTAGACTCTGATCATTACCCTGGTTACGCAGATGAAATCTGTTTTTACTTCTGCTACATACTGTTTGGAAGGTTTTAGTGTACAACACACAGTTCGGAAGATTTTTTTACAGTGCTACCCACCATAACCTCCTCATCTTCCTATTCAGGGTTTTGCAGCATGTGCTCTTATGAAGAATGTATTCCATTTTTGTGTGTTTTGCTCCATGCCCTTACATTTTTTCCGATATGGATTGCATAAACTATTCATTAAGCTCCTAGTTCATTCAGATAATTTTAAATATTTTGTCACCCCCCTTTGTACTGACTTAACTTTCACCCTTAGCAAAATGTCTCTTCTGGCTGGATGTGTCGTTTTTCCTAGCTTACAAAAAATGTATTCAAAATATGTGCTAGTTCCGAGGTCCCAACGTATTCAATTCTGTTGGCATTTTTCCCACTGCAGTCGATGTAAATCCATTACTCCTTTTTATGTGATAACATTTTACACCCACATTGCACAGACGCAGATTACTAATGCAAGGTGCAAGGCAGCAAGAATTAGGCCTACAATACACTGGGAGTATCATGACAGACAAGGAGTTGCTGTTCTGGATTCTACCATGTCTCGCTATTTCACTTTGCATAAGGCATTCCTTTCAAATGCTGTTGGTGCAAGAGAGATCTGTCTTATTCACAGAGGCAGCATCTCTCACTGTCAGCTAGTGAAACAGATGAACTACAAGGAGTCACGTGAGGAACACAGACAAATAATTTATCCTGCTATTAAACGTCAAGATTTTCCCTTCTCTTCCATTCTGACTTCCACTTGGTCATCAATGTTCTCTTGAAGTGACCACTGCTGCTATTACCAGTAGGTGTGTGTGAAACTGCTTGTTGTCATTAGGTCACCTGATGTATATGCTGAATCACTGAGGATTTATATGCCCAGCAGGTGACAGATTTGAGAAAAGGCTGCATGCAGAACACTGCAGCTGTGCACAGGGAGGAGTTTGACAGAGCAGCAGGGAGGATCAAACAACTAGTAGAGTTGCTAGAGGGGAAAGTTTAATAACAAGTTACTGTGACATTTATGACCAGATTGATTATGAAGACTGAATAAATCTGTAGTATATTTCAAGAGTGTTACTGTACAACCGTCTGATATAGGGGTTGCCATGGTAAGTACAGATTTTCTATTAAGCGGGAAGGTGAATACTCTCATAAAACCCATGAAACTTATTAGTGAATAAATTGCATATGAGAAGCACCTCTGTTGACCCCTATGGAAATTTAGTATTTTCAAACAATGGTGTAAAGTCTTTTTCTTGGTTATTTTTAAAAAATGGTCTGTAGTACTGTCAAAGAAAAAGGTACTATTTTGTGGTATTCCCCATGTCTTGGATGATGACTTAGATTGGAAAATCATCACTGAACTAAAAATACTAGTGTGGAGGCAGCAAGCTAAGACAATATGTTACTGAATATTGTTAAATAGGGCTTACTCTACAGCTTGATACTTGATAAGGGTAAGATCTTCAGCATTACAAACTGAGAATTAAAAAAAAGGGACTGTTTATTATTTGATTATATAACTTTGAGAAATATTTAAGGAGACCTGTAAGAACAGCAAAAAGCATGATTGCTACTGCAACTTGAAGAAATTGAGCAAAGAAAAGCTCATCAAGCATTAAATGATAGCTTGTGCGTGTTTCATTCCTTCCCTCCCTGTGCTGTATGTTCACAGAAGAGAGTTCCCCTCACCAAAGTATTGTGACCCCACAGAAACAATGCAAAGGTAGAAGGGAGGGTAAAGCTATGTCTTGCTTAGGCCCAGACATGCAGCCACGTACAGCTTGATGTGGTGTGCTGGTTGAAGCAGTACGGTGGGAACACTGCTGTGTTCTTGCCATCTTCTGTATAATGTAGTACTGCTTTCTTCTACAGCAACTTTGCTTCGCAGTAGAACCATAAACTTCTTACTAAAAACTATGATTTCATTGTTTTTTGTAGAGTATAAATTGGTCAGTAATTGATGATCTTAGGAAAGTCCAGTGGAATACAGAAAATGCATTGGTATTTCACTGGGCAATAGTCTTGGTTGGTGGCAAGAATTTCTGCAAAGGTTCATGTCAGATGCCGACAGTCTAGAAGGGAGTGTGTTGCAGCTGCGGTTGTATTTGCTGATTTGATAGGGTATGTTTGTTACAGTAAAAGAAGGCAAAATCATCAGTTGTGTCCCTCTTCCTCTTTCTCATTCATACCAGAGGATGTCTGCTTTGACTTCTCTTTGTCTTTTTATACTGGTGGCTTTGTCTCACTGGCCACTCAGCATGTTGCGAGTGCAATTTGTCAGGCAGAATAATAACTACTCAGACAACACTGTGTAGTAGTGACCATGTAGCATTCAGTGAGGTCTGACTGTCCAGCAGCACAAGACCAAAGAACTGGAGTCACAGCTTTCTCTTATTTCAGTGGGTAATTTCTTACTAAATCAAGAGTATTTCTCTTAGCGATCATATTGAGTCTTGTACATTCTTACAAGCTATTTATTTTATCCATATGTTAAGTGCCTGCTCTAATAATTAGCATGGCCATGTATTCAGTTCATACCATATCTTTTTAAATGTTGTATGTTCATATTTCCTAGTCCTCCAGCCAATACCACAGGTGTTTTGTTTAGACCTCTGTTAGTCCTTTGAACTACAAAGGTTCAGCTTGTTAGCCTGCTGTCTCACTTCTTATCAGTCACATTTGCTTCTCATTACTCCAGTTGCACAGCTACCATAATTAGATTTTATATTTTTAGGTATTCATAACGCTGCTTTAGTGTACGCTGTGCTATCAGAAACATTTTAGACAAGCCGTAAGACCAAACTAATTAAAATGTTCCACAGAGACTTTTTACAGGAGAGTTTTTGTTACTGTTAAATTGGTAAATTCATGCACACACAGATGTTAAGGCCGGGGAAGGCTGATAGGACAGGTCAGATCTCCTGTGTACGGGAGGTTGCAGGATCTCACCCTGTAATATTTGCTTTCAGCCCATTATGTCCGATGTCTTTTAGGAGAAGATAAGCCAGATTTGGCTTTAAAGAGTTGTTTTTTTCCCCTTCCTGGTATAAGCTTCCCTTTTCACTCCTGGAAGTTCTTCCCTCTCACCAAAGGCTATACAGAGATCTTGAGCTTCTAACCTTGTTTATGAGTACCAAGTAACACAAACACTTCTCAGAAACTGCAAATATGGTTACTCACCCTATTCACAGATTGCATTTGCTAATCATTATGGATTTGGTTAAATATTTGTATTATTTTAATCTGAATGTGCACCGTTTAGGTTCTACTAACTTTCATTGCATTCTCTGTTACTAGTAGCTAGGGATTTTCTTACTAGAGGTATAATCTGTGCCTTTATTTCCTTTCCTTAGCAGTTGCATCTTTGCCCTCCTATGAGTGGCTGTTTTCTTGTTCCTCTTCTCCAAGGAGAGGAACGTCTTAGTAAATGAGGGGCTGAGGCTGTCTTTTCACTCTGTATAGAAGATACCTATAGATAGATTGCTTTAGTACTATATGGTCCTTTGTAACAGTAAGAGAACTGGGTCTGGATGGCATCCTGTGAGGTTGTCCATTCTTGTAAGATATTTATAGAATTATTACTCCTTCTGTTTTAAAATGTGTCTCTGTGCAGGAATATTTGCCACATACTCAGCAGTGTCTTTCGAGATGTAACTTATCTTATTGTATGGTCTCTGTATGGAATGAGTGATTTTTAGACAAGAGCAATTTTGTATATAACAAGATTTGAGTTTACCTTTATTTACTGAAATATTTTCTGTCTCTGAGCTATTGAATTTCCTTAGCTCCTAAAATAATATGTACAGAATGTATTTATATTTATTCTGTAACTTATATAATTTATAAAATATGGAGTTATAAATACAAACATTCCATCTGAAGCAAGAAAAATGACCTGGTATTGTGGTAGGGTGCTCATTTTCCTGGAAACCCAGCTTCTACAATGAAGCTTACTTGGAAATTAGTTACCACAGGTGTCAGCACCCTCCATCCTTCCATCTCATTTATTTAGTTTCTGCTAGCACTATAAATGGTTGCTTTGGGGAAACGAACAACAGTGTGTTCTACCAACATAAGCATATTCCTCTGTTATTCATTCACGTATTTTAGAGGTAGCAAAAAGTTAAAGGTATATTTTACAGAAAGAACTCAATTACTGAAATCTCTAAAGGGAACAAGTAGCAGTAAATATGGGACAAGTGTATGATAATATTTAAAAATTGTAACTGCAGTGCAAATTTACATAAATAACTATTGTTCTCTCAAAATCCAAACAGTATATTTCCCTTTCCTCTCTAATTGAGTGCTTGCAGTTGGATTTCCATAACTATCAACTGCGGTTTGGGTAGCACAAGTGTGGCTTGGAGATAACCCTTTGAAACCTTTATCACTTGTTTTATACCATGTTTTCGCAATTGAATTTTCAAGACCATCTGTATAAATGAGTTAGAAGCCACAGATTCACTAAGGGTCATTGCTTTTGTTCTTTTTAGTGGAACAAGGACTCCAGACTCAAGGGCTTTGGTATATCACACCTTAATATATACAAATATATACATGAACTGCAGTATTGTTTTCACGTGGTGAAGTACTCTGTATCCTTGAGCATACCCAAAGAAAGTTTCTACAAAGTGTATTTTTTTGTATTGGGTTTTTAGAAGCAGGATTTTGACTGCACGAATCTTTCTGTAAACAAAGGTTTCTTTGTCAGCTGATACTCCTTGTGCTGAATCCATCATTTGTGCCTCATGCATCTCTGCAAAAACAGAAGTGGACTGTAGCCAAGTCTGTAGATGCAGAGGAAGAGCGTCATCTTTTACGCCCCGTAAAGAGATTGATGTTGTCCTTAGTGTAGAAACATGCAGATTGTTAGTGGATAAACAGGTGGGTCATATAGCAGTGTATGAAGACCGCTCCCAAGGGTTCACATTGACTGTGTTCTTCGCATACTTTCATGGGGTATTTCTCTAAATTCTCTCAGTGGTTTCTATATGCTTAAAGTGGTAAATAAATTGATGCAGCTTTTTGTTGGCTACTTAATGGTCTGAGGTACTCCATCCACGCACTGTCCTCCCAGGAGCTGTCGACAGAGCAGATGGATGAGACAGCACCGTCTGTCAGCTTGGAGACTATCCCACACAAGATCAAGACAGGTAAATCCCTTGCTCCTGCTGCAGATTGAACACTTTCAAGAGGATTTACAAATGGCAAAACAACACTTATTTGACTTAATACCTCAAATGCAAAGCACAGGCAGTGACAGCGAAGTAGGCTGGAGGAACTGAGGCAGTGTGCCTTGACAAAGCAGACCTCTAACCCCATCAACAATAGAGAAGAACAAACAGATGTCATTTGAAAACTGTTACAGGTGGTCTCTACCTTTCAGTTAGGTGGAGCAACACAAGGGACCAAACATGTTCATCTTTCTCATAGAAATTGGTGACATGCAAGCCTTTGGTGTTAGCATTTTCCTTGCAAAAAAAAGTGTTGGGGAAGATTTGCAGGACTCTGGCTCATGAAGGTGGCCTACAGTTAGAAGATGCTTGTTCAAACCTAAACGTGAAATGTTTACAAAAGCGAGTATGTTTAGAAACTAAGAGAAATGGAAGCAACTGACATCCTGATTTCAGAATTTGAGTACAAAACTTTTTTTTCCTCCCTAATGATAGGAAGTTTGAGGGAAAAGGTGCTCTAGGTAACAAGATAGACAATTCAGTCAAAAATCACTCAAAGAAGGATGATTAAGGAAACTTTATCTTTTCAGACTGCCTTTGGCTTCTCTTAGCAACTGGAATATTTATTTCATGTACCTTTATTTGTTCTGTATTGCAGATCAGGTGTATTGCCACTGTGGACTCTTACAATTCAGCTGGTTTGTCCAGTAGTTTTAAATTGAGAAAGACCCTGTGTACCGCAGTGTGAAGTAGTATTTTGTGTTCAGATGGGACTAACCACATCCTGTGCACATGTTTTCGGCTCTCGGACAAGTTGCATTTGCTCCTTTCTCTCATCATCCTCTCTTCATATGAAGTGAAGGTGCCTTTTCCTACAAACGATTATTTGCTTTGTCTAGTAAAAGCAAGAGCTTCCATTGTTATTTCTACTTTAACAGCTCAGCAGGGGTTTCAGTCTATTTAAAGATTCTTGTAATGATTTCAGTTATTTTTATGTGTATACAGGGGGGATTTATTGATGTGTGAAAGGCGATATTAAGTGTCAAAGACAAGAAGTAAGGAATGTGCTCCTGTATATGGGTATTCTGTATAAACCCTACAACCTAATCAATTGTTAATGATGTTGATTTTTTTCTGTTTCTTTCCTGCCATAAGAAGTATTTCTAAGAGGCCTTACTGAATCCAGCTATGACAGCTGGACTCTTTGTCGACATGCTGGTGATGACAGGAGCTATCATTGCCAAAGCCACAAGAGTTTGGGTCAGGGTCTGTGTGCTGGTTCTGATTCTTCATTTGAATTCCTCTTCGGTGTCTCTTTTTTTCCACAGGCTTCTCTCCCTGCATTAGCTCTCGGTTCTTCATTTATAAGGAAACTCTTCCCTTTTCTAAAGCATTTGTCTCAAAATATGCTGCTTCCTGAAGCTTCATAGTCACAAGTCTTCACTGGGGACCAGCTTCTGTCCTGCTGAGACAGGAGTGAGTAGGTGGGCATTCATCCTGGGGGAGGTATGATTTAGTACAAGCAGGAAAAATACAATAAAAAGACAAATTAGGGTAGTATAAAGAATACATACAGTAATTATGGTCACCTTGATCATTGGCATTATCAGCACAGTCTAATAGGACTAAGTATCTTCTGGTAGACTTTTTTTTTATCTCTGAAGCACTGGTCCAGCAGTTTGCTGGTATAGGATGTATTTTGCTTAGCCCACAAGAAAGGAGGAGGTGTTATGGCAACACAGCTTCTAGAAACCTGTAATTTGGGTATTGGATTAGAAAATGGAGTTGTAGCTGACGTGTTCAGAATGATTAAGAGGTGTGGCTCTTCATCTTCAGGTCCTTACTGACCTATTAGACAATCCTCAGGAAAAGCAGTTCTGCATTTCCATCTCTGAGATTTGAAGGAGAAGATGGGAATGAAATCCATTTTCCTTCTGAGAAGAATGTTTCTCATTCTGTAGAAGTGCAGCCGTCCTTTCTGATGCAAGAAAAAATTATTGGTGAACTGCAAATAAAACTTAACAAGAAATATCCTTTGAAGGATAAGAGAAAACAGAGATCTTAATCAATGGGATGAACACATGCTTTTTTCTTTGTGTAGAATAAAGTCACTGAAAGAACAATTCCCATTAATGCTGGCATATAAGTCTTTTAACCAATGAGGCATCATATGCATTTTTTCTTTCTTTTCTTATGCAGGGAAAAAACAGTGGAAATATCTTATGGCCAGCTCTGCTCTCTGACTTAATAAATCCTGGTTGAGATTCAGTGGATTCAATAGGCTATTCTCTGCCCAATGCTCAACATAAATCCAGACTGTCATGTTGGATCTAGATTAAATAGGTGCAGACTGCAGCACACTTTACAGTTCTGGTACTCAGGTTGTTCAGAATTGGCACCTGCTCATTTTGACACCTTTCTGGTTCACATACGGAATTTGTCCCCCAGAAATAACATACAGCAGAAACTGATGCAGTATTGGATCTTGTACTGAGTCACAGCAGCATGTTCAGACTCTTCAGCCTGGAAGTGCTTGCTCCCGGCACCATGAATTCATACCTAACCTTAGAGGCTATCATTTTTAACCCCGCACAAAACTCCTATTGAAGTGTTGTAAGAAATAAATAAGAAATTAGGATAATTCAATGTTACCTTCACCATTTCCAACATATTAAATGCAAACTGAGTCCCTGTCATTGAGTCAACACACTCCTCAGGGATTTCTGAGGCTGCATCAACCCCGGCTTGATAAACACTGTTATCAAAGTAACAATTCTCTTCCTTTTTCTCAAAGCAGTTAATTGTACTCACTGTCAGAGCTAGCTTAACCTACCAAGGGGCCTGTCACAGCTATCATTCAGGAGTTGATGAAAATCTTTGGAAAATAGTACCTATATAACAGGCATATACATTTTACAGTTTACTAAGACTACCTTTTAAAAGTTTTGGCCTGTTTTGTTTCATTTCTTGCAGACATTTTTTGGAGTGTTACATCATGCAGAAAATCTTTTCATGGGTTCACTTTGTTCTAGGTCAACAGTACTACAGAAACCCTTCTTAGATCTAAACCATTTATAAAGTATCAAATATGTGTAAATTTTATAGACAGAAAAAACCTTACTTCCATAGTATTTTCTGAAAACATACTGAAAATTTGCTCAGAGCATTAATTAAGCTAGAACACTTACAAAGAGACATGCTTCCTTCTCAGCATTACAAGAAAGCAATTAGTTAATGCTGGAGGCTTTTGCTAATCAAAAGAACTGAGCTTAACTTGTGTCTGCTTAAGAAATTCTGTCATGGAAGAAAGGAAAAAGCCAGCCATAAAACTGGGCTATCAAGTAAAATGAAAACATGCAATGCAACACAATTAATTCTGTTAAAAGCAATAATTTTCCATTCATAGTTCAAATATGTTTGGAAAATGACATCGCTGCTACTCAGTGTTTGAATGATATATTACATGAAGGACTTTTTTAAATTCAACCTTGCAAGTTTGTTGTGGGTGTTAAAATATTTTATCTAAATGCTTATAGGTCATTGATATTTTCACCACCCTTTTTCATTTTGATCTTACTATTGACAATGTCTTCCACCTTGGATTCATCACCACATATTCTTTGTCTTCCATAAGCAAGTAGAGCCTTTAAGGGAAAACTTTAGTAAGTTTTAAAGTAAACTTTAAGTAGAGCCTTTAGGGAGAAAACAGCCTTTTTCTTTTATCACTGGATTTGACTGAATGAATCTTTCCCTTTTTTCTTTTTCCTTTTTTTTTTCTTTACTATAGTGAGTTTATAAGACATAATGGAGGTCCAAATTAACTTAATGTTCTTAATATTTTAAAATATAGTTAACATTTTTCATGTTTCAGACAACAGGCACCACAGCTTGTCTTGATAGATGTATTTCCAGCCGTAATAGCTGTGATTTAATCCTTATATGAAACATCCTACACAGGGCGTTTTATTGTTCATTTATACACTAGTATTAAGGAGGTCATTGTCCTGGAACTTGGTGAGATCTGAATTGAATTCTTGGCTTCACCACAGATTTCTTGTTTATTCATGTGAAATTGCTAAATTTACATACCTGACATGAGCCCTTTGGTGAAGAGAAGTCCTGTTTTCCACTCAGGCCTTTTCTCCTTAGTCTTGACTGTAAACTACAAGCACTGGGGTGGTCTCATTTGCAGTATGTCGTTCTTACTTGGGATCAACTTCTTGTCTCTGAAATACAAATATAATATTTATTACTGTAGAGTTATTTCTATTGGAATAGTCAAAACCCCAAACTAGAGATTACATGTTTAATCTCCCTGGAATCTTCTGATAGAACATTTTGTCTCCCTTTGAATAGTGAGATCTCTGTAGTTTGGCATATACCCTTTAAAGACAGTTGAGTATTCTTCATGGTAGGCTCACCAGTGAGAACCAACCATTATATAGACTGACTAGTAAAAAGATGGCGTTCAATGATAAAACTAGTTTTGGGGCAAAGGGATGAACTGAAAGAATTCTTGTGGTCCTCCCTGTCCTATGCTTGTCTGTATCTAAAATAGTGTTTTCTAATTCTTTCCAGAAAAAGAGGAAGATGTAGCACCCAAAAACTTCCAACTTATTTTCCTATAGTCTCCACACTGAGACTGTTGATTAGAGAGAAAATATGTATAATCTAGTGCTTTGCCTAAGATGTCATGTCTGCTTCCCAGATTATCAAAATGTCAGTGGAATATTTTTAAGTTTGTTTTCTCTTTCTAATCAAGTTCCCTATCTCCCTGCCATTCTCCCACCCCCAGTATCTGTTTTGTTCAGCTCCCTTGCAAAAGTACAAAAGGAACTGGCCAGCTTTCTTCCTGCTGTGAATGACAATAACTCTAGATAGTGTTAAACTGACATGGACTGTGCTGCTTTGCCAATCTCTGAAATGTCATTGCCTGGGCAGCCTGCTGGGCTCAGCTCAGAGTCATGGTGCCAAGACTTAATAAAAAAAAGAATAAAGGTTAATGAAGGAATGGGGTGTTTTTATCATCCAAAGTAAAGTTGCCTGCTTTTTATCTGTAAGGTTTGTTCAGGGCATAAGGTTTTGATTTTTAATTCTTTTTATTTTTCCCCTTTGCAGTGTTTTGTATTCAGTTTGTAGGCTAAATCACAGTGGATGCACAGGACGCACTGCTTTCAACCTGGTTTACTTGTTTTCTCTAGCAGTGCTTGAAGTAGGAGAGAACTAATGGATATGAGTTGAGTTATCCTCATCTGACCTTGCATGATTGCAAGGCAAAAGGTGATCTCTTTTACGGCTACAGACATCCCTGTTTCAAGTGGCAAAGAGCTAAACATGCCCAGAGCCCTGCTCTGTTAGTGGTGTTCCTTCTTGTCCTTCCCGGCATAAGGTGTTGTGAAAGAGACAGATGTTCCTGTGCACTGGCTTTGTCTCGCTGTGTGCTGTTTGGTGGATATGGGTCTAGCCATAGCGGTATTACTTCTCTAATAATTAGTTTATGTAGGGGTTTTATTTCTTTTTTACCAGCTGAGCTACAGCAGAAGGATGTGCTGCCATGAATGGTATGTGTGAAATACAGGGGTTGATTAGAAGAAGAAAAAGCAAAGACTGTTAGACACACTTTTCTCTTGTCTATCAGTGCACAGTAGCTATATTTCAGTTCTGACACACCTGGATGCTGAGCCCACCACCAGCTCATCAGCACGAGGACCATCTGTTACTGATCCTCTCCCTCCTGCCATGCCCTTGCGAGCTGTCAAATCCTGGTGTTTGTTTATTTTTCCCCACACCACTCCTAGGTCATATACAGTTCTTCCATACAAGTACATACTCTTTGTACAACAAAATGTGACACTCTGAGGTTAGACTGCAGCTAGTTCTTCCTTCTGTGTTTTTGACTCTGATAGCGGCTCAGTCCTTCTGATCACAGGAAGCAGATCTACCCGTACTCTATACCTTCTATCGTGCTCTCTACCTTCTATATTTGCTTTTGTCACAGCAGTCACAGCTGTATTGTCACCACCAAAAAAGTATGTATATCTCAGGATTTTTGTGAGTCTTTGAATATCAAGTCCATGAATCTGTTTTTTACAGTGACCTTACAACTGAGCCCAGGAAGAAAGGAGGGATGGGGGGGAAGGTGTTTTAAGATTTGATTTTAATTCTCATTATCCTACTCTGATTTGAGTAATAAATTAAATTAATTTCCCCAAGTTGAGTCTGTTTTGCCCATGATGGTAATTGCTGAGTGATCTCTCCCTGTCTTTATCCCAATGCAGAAGCTTCTCGTTCTATTTTCTCTCCCCGTTCAGCTGAGGAGGAGAGTGATAGAGCAGCTTTGGTGGGCACCTGGCATCCAGCCAGGGTCAACTGACCAGAGGCAACTATTTCTTACTGCTTTTCTGAATGAGTGAAAAAAAGTAATAGAACAATGTACGCAGTTTAAGTTTGTGTGAGACTAGAATAAAAATGTATAAATGGATGTGCATAAAAATGTGTCTGTGCATGCGCACACCTACCAGTGTATATGTACAGATACACAGATTTTTCTACAGACATGTATTATATAGTGATCAAAAAGACTAGGCCTTGTTTGTCAATCATTATTAAACTGGAGTTCTCTAAAAGTAAAAGCAAGAGCTATCACAACTGGAGCTAACTAGAAGGTTCCCAGAATTTGCTGTTCTAGGATGTTATCCTTTGATGCTTGAAAAATGACAGAAATTTACAATTGTTGCTCCCTCCTGATTATAAATTGAGTAGGAGGGTGATGGGAGGAAAGGAAGCTCTTTTTTTTAATCCTCCCTTGCCATCAGTACAACATTAACATTAACAACAGAGAAAGTATATCTATTATTTTTAAAAAAGAAAAATTACACCTTGAGGAGTAGAGGGAGTTCTTTTGGTGGTGTTTTGTTTGTTTGGTTTTTTAATTAAATTCTGTAGAGTTGGTAAAATACCAAAATAAAGCTCATACCCAGCAGTGAAAGGCTTTATCCAGCTCTCACTTAAGTCACTGGCAATCCTCCTACTGACAATCACTGTGCATTGCACAGTGCTGAAGGCAGAATACAAAATGAGAGGGGAAAACATAATCTAAGTATTATATGTAAATATTCCCAATGTTGTATGAAATTATTTTGTAGAGTGTTATATGATGTAGTAAAAATGAATGACAGTAAAATATAACTAGGATTACTATGTAGCAACACTGTAGAAATAAAATAGTTTAAAGCAGAGTAAAAGAAATAAAAACAGATACTATTAAGGAGAAAGTAGAATGTGAGGTAAGGAGGAAAACAGTGTGCTAAGGTGGGGTTTTGATTGAAAATAATTTTATATAAAGCTTTATATTTTTACTTTAAAAGGGCACTGGTTTAGACCCTTCTTCAGAGAACTATGCTGTTGAGACTACCACAGAGGAACGTTGAAAAAGAGCAAAACTCCCTTGAAAGCAGGGAGCGAGAGCTCTAATTTGCTTTGGAGAAGCTGAAGGAACACAGTTCTTGCAGAGGTCTGCCCCCTTCCCTTAATTTTTATAGAGATTTTTTCACAGTCTACTCAGCTGACACTCCCCAGGGTATAATTTTCCAAGCCCCATTGTCAGCATGACTAGGTCAAATGTTTTCACTGCTTAGTGAAGGGTAATTTGTCAAAGATGGGAGTGTGGTTTCTCAGGTGTGCAGTGAAACGCGTGTGCTGATACCACATCCTGCGTGCCAGATCAGGCATTTAATTGTTGTGATTGTGCTTTTATAGACTCTTTACAGGTTGTTCAATAATTGTTCCTCTCGTTTACAAAAACACTTGGAATTTACTTGTGCTGGTGTTGTATCCTCGTTGCTGCTTTTCAGGCTGAAAAATTAAAGGCAGGAGAAAATGGTCCCCTCTCCCTCTCTGAGACCCCCATCCATGAGGACATCAGAGGCCATTAAGTTTTGTCAAACCTGAAAAGGCGACATATACATGGCCGTGTGTCACCTAAGGCAGCGTATAAGAGAATGAGGCTTATGGCTTGGAGTAGTGTTTCCTCTGATTTCCATTTTTTTATTCTAACCCTTTTGAGGGATGGGGTGAGATGGTGGTGAGAGTGGGGATCAAGTCTCCTTATTTTTTGACCAAGCCTAAGGGGAAAACTCAATTTTAGACATATTTGTAAAATACAGGTTCTGCTTCCTTTATTAGATCTCTTTAGAAAAGAAAATTTAAAAAAAAATATGTTCCGCTGATGTTCAGTGTCTCTAATTATAGTTAAATTTCTGGCAGTGAAGCACTGAGTTTGTACTTATAATTAAAGTAGTAGTTTGCTAGTTCAGCTGCCTGTTCATGAACTTGACTGAATCTGCACTTAGAATAAGGGCATCACAGGGTAAAAAAATTATCTTCTACTTAGGGGAAGTAAGTCTTGATTCCTTTTAACTATTATTTAAATTAGTTAGACCTTTCTGGCCATATCCATTCATGCTCTCACTCTAACCAATGGTTTTAAAAGATGAATGAATGAATATAGTCCCTTGTTTTTATGAACTGTCATTAAAACCGACTAATATGCTTTATAGAGAGAGTGCCTTTTGAAGCTATTCATTAACTGCAGCTTTTTTTCCTGGGTTATAGGAACCACTGAATTAATCCAGAGAATCAGAGTCCACATCCATTTGTATCATCATTTCTGCTGTTGCTTGAGTTTAAAACTTGCCTTGTCAGCCTTTTTTGTTTATTTTATTATGAGTTTTGTTTTTCTCTGTAGCAGTAAATACTTGGAATACCTATATTTGGTTGGAACTGTGACATCTGTGATCTTCACGTGTATGGGACATGTGGCTTGTAAATCCATGTGTAACACTTTTCTGTTTTGCTGTAGCTGCAGAGAGGAATTCCTTTTTGATGAGCGGTTGGTTTTCTCAAGGTACTGTAGAACCGCAGTACCGCAGGGTAGACTTGGTGTCCTCCAAATGTGAGGCCTAGTACACAACCCTGACTCAAGGCAACTTAAGATTTGCTCCCCCCACCTCCCCGCCTTCTCCGTTTTAAAGAGAACTGAACACCACATATGAAAATGTTTGTGAAGAATTTCCTAACGTTTATCCCAGTTGCAGTCCAACATCTGTTATTTCACCGGCAAGAAAAATTGAAAATTATATTCCTAGAAGAGCTCACGTATCTCTTTATGCAAGGTGAAAGGTCAAGAACACAATGGATTTTGTTGCACATGTCATGCATGTAAGGTAATTGTGGATAGATCTGAGTTGTCCCTGAGTATGCAGAGGCTGGAACCAGAACTCTGGGAAAATCCTATGCACACACACTGGAACTGAAGATATGTGGGCCAGGTTGGGTGTATATACGAACACTTCACCTAACATTTATCCCATACTGTTTCTGCTTTTTTGCATATCAGTGAGCACAAATTATTACTTCCATGAATTTTCCCTTCTACCTAAGGGCAGGCCAGATCCTAGTACCTTGTGGTAGAACCCTGTTTCTGAGATTGTCAACCCAAAGTTGGACCTGGGAATTACACTTTTTTTTAGGCAAGATTGGCAATAATTTTTGAGAATTTAGGTGAATCTTCACTTTCTGCTGCTTGTCAGGGGCATGGTTCACCTGCTGAGTGAATGCAGGTGTAGTTAACCTAACTTCTGTAAGTCTTGCCTTATTGTCCTTGATTGTAATATCAAAACTGGATAATGAACTTTTTGCTATGTAGATATTACTGAGATCTACATGGGTAAAAGTAAGGAAAACATAAGGAATTTTGAAAGCCTCAAAGGAAACATTACAAATGTTACCACAATCTATTAAAAAAAAAAGAGTCAAATTATTAGTAAAGGGAGGATTGTGGAGAGCAAACTCTACAATAGACTCCTGAATGTTTAGGGATTCTTTGGAATGTGTGTATTAGCTCAGAGTCTGTTAAATGAATTCATATTAGAAGACCTTATTATGCACTGGAGAGAAAAAATAACTAATACCCAGTCTGGATTAGCATATTGATGTTCAACTATCCAGTTACCAAGAAAAAAACTTGCAGTTGTTAGAGCAATAGCAAATAAGAAGCATATTCCAGAAGCAAGACAGGAATCGTTGCTCTTCCTCCTGGGAAATAACTGGAACTAAATTGCAGATTTATGGTGTTCATCGGGTTCAAAAGCACAGGATGGATCCCTTCATGTACCGGTGGATAACAATAGAAAAAGAAACTTCCTTACCATCCACTGAGAGGAATGTGAAGGGGCCAGGACTCACAGTGTGTATAATCAGCACCTTTGAAATAAGAATGGCTATGGGTACTTTAATAACGCTATGGGATAAACACCCATCATATTGGATATACATGTTCTTGGTCAGGAAAGGGAACCTGTGAAGGTGAAAAGTAAAAGTATCAGTCCAGAGATCCTGATTTTTACATTTTAAAAGTGCCAGTTGATTTTCAAGGGTTCTGTGGAATTTGATATACAGTTTTATTAGGTTGGCACAATTATCCTGAAACCACTTACGGACATCGCTGACAAATAGGGCTCTTGGGAGTATGATTGTGAGAAGACATTCAATGTTTCTGAAGTGTCTTCTTTAGTAGTACTTGAGCAATTGACATTGTAGAGTAATAAGACATCATCTCCAGACTATCAAGAATTAGTTAAGTAATTATTTCTTGAGCTCTAGTTCTGTACAAATATTTAGGGGCTTTGATCACTTTAGATCATAAGGAATATGCCGTGATGGTAACTGCTCGGCCATGGGTGTATTTATGAGGGATTTTTCAGGCAGATGTTGGAGCACTTTGCCAGGCAGATGTGATGTTTATTTGGTTGAAGTGCCAAGCTGGCCAGGAGCCTTATGGCCACAGCAGTATAGTTCTGAGCTTGAGATGATACACTCTGTTTTTCGTCAGGCCTTATTACTCAGGCTCTGTGCCATGCTAACTGTGGCTCTGCTGTGGAGCTGACTTGTGCCCAGCTGGCTGGGACCGTGTCCTGGTTTCAGCCAGGATAGAGCTGGTTTTCTTCACAGAAGCTGGCGTGAGACTATGTTTTGGATTTGGGATGAGAAACTGTTGATAACGTGCTGATGTTTTGGGTTGTTGCTGAGCAGTCAAGGACAGTCCAGCTTGACTGGGGGTGCACGGGGAGCTGGGAGGGGACACAGCCAGGACAATTGACCCAGGCTGGCCAAAGAGATATTCCCTACCATACGACGTCATGCCCAGTATATAAACTGGAGTTGGCTGGTGGGCGGGAATCGCTGCTCGGGGATGGGCTATCGACTGCCGGGTGGTGAGCAATTGCTGGATTGGGCATTGCTTGTTCTTGTACATTCCTTTGTCAATATTATTATTGTTATCATTGTTGTTTCTTTCTCTCTTTCTGGCCTATTAAACTGTGTTTATCTCAACCCACGAGTTTTTTTTTTTTAATTCTCTCCCCCGTCCCACTGCGGGAGGGGGAGTGAGTGAGCGGCTGCGTGGTGCTTAGTTGCCAGCTGGGGCTAAACCATGACAGAGTGTGATGAGAGTTTACATCAAACACAATGTAAACTTATCCAGTATCTCTTCTCTCCTCAACAGCCTAATCCGAATCCTAATTAAGTCAAAAGAATGATTCTCATTTACATCAGTCTTTCGATCTCTTCGATCAGACCACGATAGAAGGTGGTATTTGCCCCAGTAGTGGAGTGTGCTGCTACAAGGCATTCACAAGACTGAGTTTAGGATGAGTTTATCCTTACTGTGTCACACTTCTGATGTTTTCTTCCTTGCTATAATATTTTATCTTTTTCCTGTGATTACGGCAACTGCAATTATTACCCCGCTTTAAGTATTTCACCCATGACTATTTTTAATTTGTTTTAACCTGCTTGCCTACCTATGGCTAATAAATTCTGAATGTGCAGCCAGTTTTTACCAAATCTAACATGGGAGAGGTGATCTCAAAGTCATTAAGTTGCTAAAAGTTTTAAGAAAATAGGCAGACAAGGTAGAGGTGAGGAAGAGAAGACGTAAGCTTAGTGCTCATCAGTAAAGGAATACTGGCAATAGGAGCTCAGTTTCTTGTGATTAGAACATCAACAAGGTACTCGTAGGAAAAGAACAACTGTTGAGGATTTCTTCAACCTGGAGTAATCAAAAAATTCAAAAAAAAGGCAAACTTAATTTTTGCTTTACCCAAGCCTCTTAACCTTGTAAATTCTCAAGAGGCTGACATTTACCAGACATGAACAGGGAATAGGGTGCAATTTGGACTTTTTACCTCATTTAATAAATTTTCTGAAACATCTACATAATTCATTATGGAGATTCTCTTGTAACTTTAGTAGCTATGGGGATAATGAAAAGTATGTTAGGACAGTGAGCAGTCAAAAACAATTATATCATGTCCAAACTTCTCGAAGATTCACCTAGTATTGTTCTATTCAGCTTATTGTATGGCTGAAGCTGATGAGGGTTGACAATATGATTATTTTGTGTTAAGTGTTTAATTTTTCAAATTTTGTTGCTAAGTAGAGTGTTTCCTGTGTAGTCTTGCTACTCACAAGACATAATTGATATCATAATAATGATCTACATAATAATGTAGATCAAGGTACTATGAGCTTAACATTTAGGCAAAACTGGCAGAATCTACAATATCTCAGCACATGCTTGGTCCAGCAGCTCGCAGCTCCAGGAGGATAAGGCTGCAGTTCGTCACAACAACCCGTTGTGATTTCTAGTTATCTCAGTCTACCTCAAGTGTGAACTGGAAACCTGGAATGGGTACAACAGTACTAACTATATGAGTCAACTAGTGCTCTGAGTCAAGAGCCGTGAGTACAGTATGACAAACTCTTGCCTGGAGTTAATGTTTATGGCTAGTTTTATAAGCTGCTGAAAAGCAGGACGTATTGCTACACCCTAAAATAAAATGGTGTCGGTGACTGCTGGTATAATAAACTGCAGAGCGTCCTCCCAGCCTTTTGGATTAAGTAATAAAAGAAAATGATTAAGAGGGCAATTCCATCATTTTTCTTCTGTTGAATAAAACACTTTTTTTCCTTCCTGACTCCCTAACAGAGACAGCCATGAAAATGAATGATTTGGCTTCACCCAAAATGATGGATAATCCTGCTAGAAGAGTATGACAATGACAGACAGACATCTTCTGAAGGAAAAGGTAATAGAAAAGACTGACACTTTGATAGGCACCATGATGAACAAGCCTTCAGGGGCTGTGAGTTAATAGGTTAATAGAAGTGTTCTAGCTTCTCAGATCCTTCTATCTCTTGTACTCCTTTTAGAGCTCCTTCAGCATTGAAAGAAATAACGTTATGAGCAGAGGACAGATATATTTTGTAACGCAGAAATTTGCTTTTCTGTGTATTTCTTAACATTGTACCAAAACACAGAATGAAACTATTTTCCTAAGTGAGATGTAGTGAATGCCCACTCTGCTCAGCTCTTATATAGAGCCTTTACTTTTTCCTCTTCCATCCCTTAGACATTGCTTGCAGGTAATATAATGTCCTAAGGATATTGTACATGTTGAGTTTAATCACCTGTGTAATACGTTGTCAGAATCCTGCTGAAGTTGACGATGGGCTGCATTCTGAGGGTGACTAAACCAGAAGATAGCCCAAATAGTTTCATTGACATCAACAAAATATGTGGCTGATTTCTTGGTCGGCTGCTAACAGAAATATTTCAGTACTATAAAAATAAGAAACTAAGACTTACTCAAATTATTTTTAATTGGTTATAGCTTTTTTATTTTTTCTCGTGTTTTTTTTCCTTATAAACCTGATAACACAAAGTCACTGATGTATCACCATCTATTTTATTATTTGTTCTATGCATTGGTGGTTTTCCTTATTAATGTCTGTTAAGAGGTTATGATTTTGCAAGCCTCAGCATCCTGGCCTAGCAATTAAGCTAACACATACTCTACTAGTATGTGTTACTACTCTTTACTAGTTTTTTATATCTTTTGGATTATGGAGTGTTTTGATTTGAAATAACGCTTTCTTACTCAGTTTTCAAAACCAACTGCACGAGTAGGTTTTGACAGGAAGGGTTTGGTACAATGGGGTTGAAGAATTTTATGGTAAAATTATTAATGTAAGTCAAACTAACATGAAAAATAGTAAGATAAGTAAATGAATAATGAGGTAAATAAATAAACAGGAGATCTATAATGTCAGTAAAACATGCTTTACAACTAAAAGAAAGCAAGCTAATATTTCAGAACAAAAGAATGTGAAATCACAGTTGGCAAAGTCTCTCAGACTATAATGAGAAGTCATAATGATATACTTGTTTGTGCTGTGAGTACTAAGAGATAATGTATGTTTCACTATATGGCATGGTGGAGGACACATCAGCTCCCTGACATGCTGCATGAACTTGGACATACAAAATCCTTCTCGGTACTTATCTTTTCCCTTACTAATTTTTAATGCTCCCAGATATGGATTGTCAGTATGTCTCTGCCTACGCGTCGCATTTCTGTACGACCTGAAAAGGCGTTAGTGTAATCCAAATAAACTTGGGGGGTGTATTTTGCAAACACATGACAAATGCTTTTATAGATAAATTTCTAGTCTGGCTTCAGGATACAGTCAAGTTAATATAAAATATCATGTTTGTATGGAAAAGAAGTATACCTGAATTTAATTAGTATAATTAAACTCTTCATTTGAATGGGAAAAATGTTGCCTCAACTGTTAGTTTTTATGTTGGCTTGCTTAAGACAATTTTTCAGTAAGTGTATCTATTGCTTTCTATTCATGTACAAGAGTATTTCTGATCTTGAGTAGAAGCTAACAGAGGTGTTATGCTATTATTTAAAAGAATGCATAGCTATTACATCAATAAGTGTAACCCCTGAATTAGTGCAGATCAGGTTGATTTACGTCACTCTGGTATTACAAGACTTTCTAGTATCTGACTGCAGGTTGCTAAGCAGGAGCATTGTGAAGCTCAATTCCATACTATGGAATAAAATCCTTTAAGAACTACAAATCCCACTACCATGCTGGCCTTCAACCTGACCCCTCTACACTGAGCAACAGGTTATAGGTATGTTAAGACCAAGTCAAAACACTGTCAGAATAAAATACCTCACAGGACAAAGTGTGTCCTTGTGTAGGGAATATAAGGACACACTACAGATCAGAAAGGGTAGGTAAATTGCTTCCTGGGCTTCTGAAGTTATTCAGGTCCCAGACGATGAGGATTAGGAACCCAGCAGTTTATGAAGTTCATTCTGTTTTTTTCTTCTCACAGTATATTGCATATTTTTTTAATCTGTAATTCTTATGAATTAATCACTAGTTACTGTGGATGGTATCACACTTTACAGCCCCTGTTCCGGGGAGCTTACACACTACATCAAATATCACACCATAGACAGAGCATACAACAAAGTGCCATACAGCTAAATTGATTGGAAGAAGATAATCTAGAACTAAACCCCATGAATATCATGTCTGCCTCATTTTCCATCTAGCAATGAAATGGTTAATTCTGTCTTTCAGTTACAGAATATAAAAATGCTCATGTCAAGCAAATATGCAAACTTGTATTATATTAGCTAATGGTCTATTAACAAGAATAGATATTTATCCTTCTGGAGCCAGTCACTACATGTTTTTGTACCTTGGTTTTCCAATCTGTAAAATAAAAAGAATGACTCTGTGTTGTCTTTGTAAAATGCCTAAAAGATGCAGAGCAAGAGGGAGATGCTGCACTTCTGGAGTGGTAGTGTGGATGCACTGGTATGCGGGTCACCTCTGTGGTACAAGGGAAATGAAGAAAAAAAATTTATTTCAGCTCATTGCCTTTTCAACATGTGCTGGCTGTGTGGCAGTGACAGTCCTGGCAGGCCCATTGCTATCCCTGTCTCACTGGCAAAGGAAAGGGAATGGAGGGGTTGAACCAGCTCTGTGATGTACTGCTGCCAGAAAATGTGGAGCTTAGCGGTACTTTTGGCTTTACAGAGATATTCAGGGCTGTGGTGAATTATCCACGTAGGCTTCAAATGCAGACTTATTTAGAGCTTATGCTTTCTGTGCTATGTTTAGCCTAATAGGTTCATGACTGGGACTTGTAGCTGTAAAGACAATTCAAGTAATAATGAGCTGTAGATATCTGTGTTTTTACAGCACACTGGCATATATGCAACCCATTGATACTTGAAAACAAAAATGCTTTTGAAATAAAACCCACTACACCTTTAGTCCAGCACACTTCCCAGATCACGATTGTCCACTTCTTTCATTTGTAATATGCCCTCAATGCCAATTATCTTTGTAGTTTACTGTTCTTTCCTACAGAAAAAGGCAGTTGACATTAAGCTATGTTCTAAAAGAATAGGCTGATTTGATCGTTAAATCAATAGGTATGCATGCGTGCACATATATGTCTATTTTAACTGCGATACATTTCAAATCTATCAGACTATTTTGTCATTTACATATGAAAACTAATTCATAAATCTTTTTTGTATTTACAGCAGTCCTGACAGTTTATCAAAAATGAGTTGCCTTATGGAACTATCAATGGATTAATAAAAAGAATCTAATTTAATATTCATGACACAGGAGACAAATGTAAATGGCCAGGCAACCTCATCTTTTTGTTGTTAGAGAAATCTTGGGTTTTTTCATAACTTTTCCTTGTAGATTTTGTTTTCTCAGTTCATAACTGCTTTAACAAAAGAACTGTGCCATCAATTTTTCTATATTGCATTATTCATGTGGACGTATACATGCCAAATTCAATGCACAAAAGAAAGAAATACAAAACATACTATATTATTATTCATATAAAAACAGGAAAGCTTTCAAAATAATGCTGTCCTGTTATATTTATGACCCAATACTATTCTTCAACTGTGCAGTTCTTAATGTCCAAACACATCGTACTGCCCTGCTGCTGATAGGAAATCTCAGTATCTAATTGTTAGTCCTGATTACCCTCTATCACTTAATTTTGCTCTGAGAACCCAGCAGCCAATAACTAATTTGGGGAAAGGATCATTATTACCCTCAGGTCTGTGACCTGAACTGCTAGTTGTAATGGAAGTTATTAGCTTATTATAGAGGAATATGCAAATAAAATAATGCTTTTGTTAAGGGAGTGACTGTACTCATGCTGGACTCTCAAGATTCTTTTTGAAAGCCATTTCTATGCTTATGGTATTGGCTTTAGGGTGAATTTGGAACTAAGCTTCCTCAGCTCAGTCCCAGAAGCACTCCTGTCTGAACCAAAGGCTCTGCTCAGCTTCCTGCGCTCATTTACCTGCTGGACTGCTCCTTTCCTTCTGGGGAAGTAGCAAGCAGTAGTGGACCCAAAGTACTTCTGAGAAACCTCGCAGTCTCACCTAGCTGGGTGCTTGGATGTTCATTGGAGTCAGTGTTTCACTACTGAATAATTTACGTGGTGGTGCTTCTTAACAGTTCTGGGCCAGATTCTCATTTGGTGAAAAATGACATGGATGCAAGGTAGGCAGCTTCACTGCACATGGAGTTCTTGCCCCAGAGTGGCCGTCTTAGAGTCAGTTTTACTGTTAGACTATAAAAGAGATGCAGCATTAAGCATTTCCAGTCATGACTAGCATAAAGTGGTCTGCTCAGGTAGTGTTACCTTCCATTCAAAAGTAATTAGTGTCCTCAATATTGCAGACATACCATTTACTTACTTTCTAATTTAGTACTATACTAAGGACAAATTACTTTCCAAGAGAAAATGTCAGTGGTTTCATAGCAACCAGAAGTACCTGAGAGTTTTCCTTTCATGTTAAATCCTATCATAAAAGCATCAAGCCTGGTGCTTTCTACCTCATGTTGGTATGCAGGACTGACTGTTGCATCCAAGCAGCAGAGCAGGTCTCTGAAATCTGCTTCTGGTTGTGCATGCTAGAACCAGAGTTTGAGAGGCTGCTGACTTGTTCTGTCAAAAGGTCGGTGGTTTATTTTAATTAATTTCAACAGTTGCTTGTATAAGACAGAAGGTTGTTTTAAGTGGGTTTTATCATCAGATCTTTTCTTTTGTGTAATGGTTTGATTTCATGCTCAGAAACTGTGAAATGAGGAGTTAGTTAAAATAATCAGTCAATATTAGCTACCTTCCAACTGTGTTCTTACAGAAACCAAATGGTAAACAATGCATACAATTTGAAATGCAAATCAAAACATCTAATTATTGTTTTTTATAGTTCTTGGAGGTCTTGCACCCTACAGATGTCTCTTTTTCCATAAACTGAACAAATACTATTTGCATCATTTTTAAACTAGGGGTCTCCTAGGAAAAAAGCAAGCTCCTGCATGATCAGCCTGAACTCAGGGCTGTTCAGTGGTGCAGAAGGTAGAGGAGAGCAGAAAGAAGAGGTGGGAGCCCTTTGCACCATGAGCCAGTTGTAGGTGACTCCTTTTGCTGTTACGGTACCTGGGAGGTAGGGTGGTATGAGGCTATATTTGCCTCAGTTATTGCCTAAAGGCAAACTTTAATAGCCAGTGGTTTCTCCATCTTTATAGTTCAGAGCCACAGCCCTCCAACTGTTGAGTGCAGGTTACTCAGTGTTGATAAGTCCACCACTATGTGAATGCGTATCATATTCCCCAGAAATATGAATGCGTGCAGTAAAGCTCTTCCCTGAGCAAGTGCAGGAACTCATCCCAGCACTTGAATCGTCTCTGTGGATGTGCAAACGAACAACAAAAGTATAGGAGCTTGCAGATGCCTTGTATTGGTGTTTTTGAAATATACACTTTTTCTCAGTACTTAATACGAATTAACTGTTCAGTTCAAGTTTTATTGACTGAATCCCTACAAGTTTTTACGGTGCTTAGGCAGTTTTGGGGTCAATTTAATGAAGAAAAATAGAAGAAAATAAAAAGGGACTTGCTGAAGTACCCTCCTTCTGTTTTCACTTCTTCTGTCAAAGGAGGGATATGGTCTCAACACACAAATTAGAACACAAAATAAGAAATTTGTCTTAACTGTTAGGATTTGTGTGTGGACAGAAATAAGCTTCAACTGATGTGGGATTTGGTAAAATTAAATATGCCCACTGGAGAAAGCTGTTATTAGATTTCATAAGAAAAGATTGATTTCAAAAAGCTCAGACTGTCATGTGAACAATCACTAAAATTAATATTTTTATACAGCAAAAGCATAAAAATTCCAATTACAAAGTGAGTCACAGTTTCTTTGTCAAAACAGGTTTCCAAAGCACCCTGAGAAGAAGGCGACAGTTGCCCTAGGGTTGGCATGGTGATGATCCTTTCTTTTAGTGTATACCTGAACAAATGAACAAATTAAATTTGCACATTACTTGACATTGCCAGAGCTTCTGTTGCCTTATTAGCTATCTTTTTTCAGTATGTTTTTTTCTGAACATGATTTTATTAACTTAAATGAAAGGGTATATTTCATACTGTATCTAGGCTATTGTTAAAGCTCCCGTTTCCTCACCTTCAGCTTCTCCCTAGCTGAATAAGCTACTAGCTTATAAAAGATACTTTGGCTACACTCATGTAGACTCTATGTATTTGAATGTGCAGTAAATGATATTCAACAGATAAATTCACCTCATAGCAGACTGGCTGTGAGGTAATGTTGTTTGAACTTTGCTTGTGTTCTGAATACAGCCTGAAGTGATGCCTAATTCTTATTTTTTTGTTCTGTTGGGGATTTTTGTTTGTTTGTTTAATCTGAGTTAGATTTGGGGAGATAATAGATTTGGCCCAGTTTGTTTTCACCTAAGCAATTAGATTATTGGCCATGCTAGGAATAATAACAAGCATTTAAATCTTTGACTGACAGCTGTGCTTAGAGGGAAGTGCAGTCATAGATGATAAAAATAGACTAAGAATCTTTTAAAAATATTTCATAAGTGACACGTTTGCATGTCACACATCACTTTATTTTTTATAACCTCAGAATTGTATACTGTGATTGATAATCTATAAGAAATATATAGAGATATTTAAGATTTCTAACAGAATTGAAGCATGAAAGTTGCAGAACTAAAGCTGACTCTTGTAAGAATAGTAAATATGTGGAAATCATAGAACCACAGATTATTGCACAGACAGAAACCAATATAACACACCAATAAGTATAAGGATGCTCAAGGAAGAAGGTGATTATGAAAAATAAAGGAAAACTTACGCTAGTATAAATTCATAAGGAGGGGAGCAAGAGCATGTAAGTATGAAAATTAACTTGAATCTTGGTACTTTTGCAGAAAAAAAAATAATTCCCCCAGGCTGTTGTCCACCTGGTGCTCAGTTTGTGTCATACAAACCAAGGTCGTCTTAACAAACGTGTCAGCATATTCATAGCTAAAAAGATTTGTAAATAGCATTGGTTTTTGTGTTTATATAATGGCTGTATTCCATTAAAATTAAGCTGTGATTTCATAAGCTTCTGAATTTGTTCCACTTCTATGAATTCCCTACCTTTCCTCCCAGTAATTTTACATTTTAACCATTTATGGTGACTAGCAAGAGGAAAAGCTGAACTGTTCATGTTTTTAATCCATATTAGCAAATGATTGACTGTCAGTACTATGCTCACGTTCAAAGCCTGTGTTAGGCATTTGAGGAACACTATATTTATTTAGTCAACCATTCAACACTTGGGAGATATTAGAAAGATACCGTCAATACCATAATAGTAAATGCCAAACCAAAGTTCCATCATTGCTGTAATAAGTTAAACTGAGTTGTCTTTTTCTTCCTCCCTTTCTAGATCTTTCCAAAATATGATTTGTTGCAAATCTATGCATGCTTTTCATGTGAGAAGCCAAAGTTTTTTTCCTAGTACTATGGAAAAAAATTGTAACGTGTGGGCTGCTTATACAGCTCACTCTGCTGGTTAGCCTATTGGGCTCTAAATCTGACCTATTATTTTTGCTTCTTTCAGTAGATTTGCTTGCATTTAATGTCTCATCTCTTTTCCCTCATGATTTCAATGGCAAAATTTTCTCAGTTTTCATGACAGTAAAGATTCCCCTACGGTTCTGGATAGAAACAGAATTTAAAATAGTATGGGGTTTTTTTAAGTCTCTAACTGTTAAAGATGAGTAGTAGAATATTGGGAATGTTCCCACTATCTGTGCTTCAGAAAAGAATGGGATATGTACAAAGTAGAGGTACAAGAAGGTTTTGGAGGGCAGAGAAAAATGCATTCCAGTGGGAAATTTCTGTTGAGCTTATAAAAAAGAAAGTTAAGCCTGTATAAACACCTTTTGGTAAGGAAAATATGAAATACTACGTTGTTCTTTAATCTGCCAAAGAAACATGTAGCAAGAACCAATAGCTGGGAGCTAAAGCAAGGCAATTTCAAATTAGAAATAAAGCACATGCTGTTGCTTTTTTCTCTGTTTCATAGAGGTGGTAATTGAACTTTGGGACAGGCTACACTGCAGTAGAAGATGGTAGACATGATCTCTGGAGGCTTTCAGATACAGCCTATCTACTTTCTGAAAGTTATTTTTTGGCTGAACACAAGTTATGGGGGCTCAATATCAGAGGTAATTGGATGGAATGTTAAGTATCTGTGAAAAAAAAAATCAGTGCAGATGAACTAATCTCTTCTTCTGGCCTTAAATGTATGAAAATATAGATTACATTACTGGAATGTGTTTGTCTCCTATACCTAATTGGGTTTTTTTCAGGGCGCAAAAAATTTTAGTCACTGCAGCTTGCATCACTAACCTTTAAGAATTCAAAACAATGTTCTTTACTGCTTGCTGAATCGTTGCATACTTTATGTCTCTAAATCCATCTGAATGTGCAATTTCCAATTCCTGATTAGCACCGGGAGCCCAGTCAAGGATGACAGAACAGCATCCAATTTTGTTGATCCCTACTACAATTACAACAGTCAAAAGCTGCATAAGTGCCATCCTACAGCTTAAATCTCTTGAGGAAAGACTGCTTGAAAACATGCTATATCACAGGGATTATTGGTGGAAATAGGGTGATTGCCAGAAAACTTAAAAAATAATGCTTTCCTAGGATGCATTAAAGCACAAAGATGTAATCCACAAAGAATAGACTATCTTTAGTGTGCGACTCCATGGATGGATTCCCCACAAAGCACTGGGTAAAAGGTGTCACCAGACAATTGCAATAGCTCCACTCCCGGAGCAAAGTGCTTCCTTGATTCCAAGGACACTGCGTATTTTCATTTAAAGTTTCCATGTTCTGTCTGAGCAAGCCAGAAATTGCACTGAGATTATATCAGATGCATAACAGCAAGAGTGTCCAGGAGAATTAGTGGGGTGGGGTTAAGCCATACACTAGCCATGTTCAAAATGCCCTATCAAGGAACTTAAAGGATAATTTTCTGAGAAGAGTATCAGCTACTGTTGCATCACTGATTTAATACAAAAATATGTGCACCTACTCTGCCCTAATCCTCACTCTTCCTTGTTATGACTTGCTGTATTCCTCTTCCTCAGCCCTTACTACCAGAGTGCAAGTGATTCTACTCTTTCAAACACGTTTTGTTTTAGTTCACTTTGTCTCATTGGGTGTTTTTCTCCTTCCTATTTCTGATTGCCACTGAAATCCTTTCTCCCAGAAGATATATTTATTCAATATTTTTTTTTCAGATTTCATTAATATCAGGTCAGCAGAAAAATATAATAAATGACTGTGGCTGTAGGTAGTTCGCTGGAATAAATTGTTAATGATTTTTAAGAAAATTATGCTGTCTTCCAAGCTATGGTCTTTGTGAACAAATGAAGTATATCAGCATAAAACTTTCCTGTCTACGCTATTATGACAGGTGTTGTGAACGCAATGCTTTGGTTACTCCAAACTTGAACACGGGCAGATTGCTGACAACTGGCTTTTCCCAGCTCCTGTCTGTCTGTGAAGACCTTTTAATGGTCAATATTGATATCAGCCCTACCTCCATGCTCCCATTGCTTCTGATTGAGATTTTGTTGCAGCTGGGATAATGGGAAGAGGAGGGATTTCCCACAGAAAACGCAGCAGTGCTCTTACTTCCCCCCAAAAAATTCCCCTTGGGAGGCAGAGTTGTTTAAAAAAATAAATGTACTTATCAATCCTGGCTGATGTAAACCTTCAATCCCAACCCAACCCATCTTAGAATCATAGAGTCATTTAGATTGGAGAAGACCTTTAAGATCATCAAGTCCAACCGTTAACCTAGCACTGCCAAGTCCAGCACTAAACCATATCCCCAAGCACCACACCTACAGGTCTTTTAAACCCCTCCAGGGATGACGACTCAGCTACTTCCCTGGGCAGCCTGTTCCAATGCTTGACAACCCTTTTGGTGAAGAATTTTTCCTAATATCTAGTCTAAACCTCCCCTGACACAACTTGAAGCCATTTCCTCTCGTTCTATCCCTTGCTACTAGGGAGAAGAGACTGACACCCACCTCGCTACCACCTTCTTTCTGGTAGTTGTAGAGAGCTGTAAGGTCTCCCCTGGACCTCCTTTTCTCCAGGCTAAACCACCCCAGTTGCCTCAGCTGCTCCTTGTAACACTTGTGCTCCAGACACCTCACCAGCTTTGTTGCTCTTTGAACATGCTCCAGCACGTCAGTGCCAAGTACAGGGGCACAATCACTTCCTACTCCTGCTGGCCACACTAATTCTGATACAGGCCAGGACGCTGTTGTCCTTCTTGGACACCTGGGCACAACAGCCGGCTCATATTCAGCCGGCTGTCAACCAAGTGGTGGGTTTGACCTGCCAGCTGGTGTGATGCCTGAGGTTCGGTGCAAGTATTACGGTGTCCTCAGGTCCCAGCTGGTTTGCATGTTTGAATCTGGGGGTAGGTAGTTCACCTGACAGTGCAGTTAATTTTTTAAACTCTATATGAATTTGAATCCTAGCTTGTGCATCTTGTAAATTGAATGCATTATTCCCTCTTTCCGCCACATCCTATTATATAGGTACTTTTTGGGTTAGAAATTGTCTCTATTAGCATGTCTGTCACGCAGAAAAAGCGTTCTGTCAGTGTTGGCAGCTCTTTTTTACTACAAGTCTCAAATGTGAATTGAATTTGATATAAATTTCATGCTGCGACTTAAACTGTCTTCCTTGAAGAATGCCTACCCGTAACACTCCTTTTAGTGGAAAATCCTCAAAGAATCCAACTATGGGACTTGGTAGTGGAGTTAAAAATCAAGAAGCAGGTTTTAGGTGAAAGAACATTTTATCCAAAGCATTTTTGTCACAGTAATTTCAGCTGTTTCCTTCTTAAGGAGGAAGACTAACTATGAATTTTTTACAGTGATGGGTATTTCTGATGCTCTATGTTCCTAAATACCAGTTCCCAGGTGTGAAACTTGGTACAAAGTCATTAGATCATTCTGCTTTTGAAATCTTCTTCAAAATATCCTTCATGTGTTAGGATAATTTTGGAAATCCAGTCAGCAATACATATGGCATGTCTGCCATATTTCTTGTATATCGTATCCCTACAGAAGACATGGGAGAAGCTACGGGGAATTTTTCATTGATTTTTAGTGCTGTCCAGGATTTCACTCACAGAGAACTAGTGGTATCTTACAACAGATACCCATTAATAGTTCTGTTCCCAGAATCTTCTCTATGGAAAGCAAACAAACAACAGAAAAACCCACACGTTAAAAAGTTCTCATTCAATGGCCAATAACTTCTCTCTCCTCCTTCCTGTAGAAGAAGAAATCTGAAAAATCTGTTGAAGGTGTATACATTAGGAAATGTGGTAGGACCATTTTGCAAAACACTTTTAAGAGGTGCTTTTGTCATGTTTATCAGTACGACATCCAGTGCAGAGTTGCAATCATGGTCCCTGTTAAAAAGAATTAAGTTAATTCATTTTCATGTTGTGACCTGCAACAGTTTAATTTACCTTATACCATTCTGCTTGTTAATACAGGCTGGACAAAAACATGATAACTTCAGGTTATGTTAAGTGCCTGATTTGTGATGCAGTCTCCCTCTGCAATGACTGCACTGTTCAAATTAATTAATACCAGATTATTATCTTTAGATAGCAGGCAGATGTTGAGGTTATGGTGTTTGTGAACCCTAAGCATTTTTTTCTTTCCTGTGCAGATCGTGAGCAGTTGCTATATAAATTGAGAATCCAAGGTTTAGGCCTTCTGGCAGTCAATTGGTTTTGTAATTATCTTAGTAATAGTTCTCAATTATTATTCAGTAAAGGTCGTCTTTCCTCTGCTAACGGGTCATGGCACCCTCTAGGGAGCCATAGATAGGCCAGTTCTCATTTTTCTCATGTAAATGACTTGCCATCTGTGTGTCATGCAGGTTCATCTAAGCCATTTCTGAAAACAGTGATTATTAATATCAAAGTTGCAGGTTTGGACAACATTGTAGAAATATTTAAAATATTGAAAAGATCAGCTTTGTTTCCTAAAATTGTCAAGACTGTTAAATGTTCTGGAAAAATCGGTGGCAATTCTCTTGAAGTAATACTTGAATAAAAATTCAAAGGTGGTTTGTTGTTTTTTTTTTTTTAACTAGATCATATGTGTTCTACCTGTTTATCTCTATTATATATGTTCAATTTAATTCACAAATTTTTATGTTTGGAACACATATTGGAAATACTTTTTCTTTGAAATTAGCTGCAGTCTGTAATATTAACATTCAGACAGATTACTGATGTACCTGACAAATTTCCCAACCTTTGGAATGTTTAAATATTTCCAAGTCTTTTATTTTAAATCATATTTCAGGCTTATAGTATGTTTCTTATACCAGTTAGTATAACTCCTGTTTATGTTTATTCAATAATATTTTGGGTTTTTCATAGGTATGGTTGAAATGCAAGATCTTCTCTGTTACAAGGTGTGCTGCTTTTGGCTTGGGATAGAGTTAATTTTCTTCATATTAGCTAGTAGGGGTCTGTTTTGGATTTATGTTTAAAACAATGTTGATAATATGGAGGTGTTTTTGTTATTGCTGAGCAGTGCTTACACAGAGTCAAGCCCTTTTTTGCTCCTCACTCCACCCCACCAGTGAGTAGGCTAGGGGTGCACAGGAAGCTGGGAGGGGACAGAACTGGGGCAGCTGACCCCAACTGACTAAAGGGATATCCCATACCATATGACATCATGCTCAGCATATAAAATGGGGGGAAGAAGAAGGAAGGGAGAGACGTTCAGAGTGATGGTGTTTGTCTTCCCAAGTAACTGTTGCACATGATGCAGCCCTGCTTCCCTGGAGATGGCTGAACACCTTCCTGCCCATGCGAAGTGGTGAATGAATTCCTTGCTTTGCTTTGCTTACATGCGCAGCTTTTGCTTTACTTATTAGACTGTCTTTATCTCAACCCATCAGTTTTCTCACTTCCCATCCCACCGGGGTAGGGTGGGGGTGAGCAAGTGGCTGTGTCATGCTTAGTTGCCAGCTGGGGTTAAACCACGACAGTCCTTTCTGGTGCCCAACGTGGGACTCGAAGCATTCAAGATAGTGTCAGGTTTGATCGGAATGTGCTAGGTTGAATTTATAGCTGTTGTTGTTTAGCTGTTATTTTTGTTTAGCTATTAATTGGCAGGCTCCTGTGCTTGCCATGGGGCTTGCTTGCCTTACTATATATTATAGCCTAGTGCTCGTTAGTGGCTGCTTTTTGCTTTCGCTGCTTGCTGTGCTGCTGTATTGCTTATCAACTTACTCTGCTGTGCCTGGGAACATTCTGATAATGGCAATGGCCTTGAGCCTGGCTGGCGGATGGCCAGGGCATCACTGCTGTTTCTATGCTGCTGTACTGGACAGGCTGGAACTCCAGTGTGAACTTGAGTCGAAGGGACTGCAGCCATGGGTAAGGCCGTGATGGAGCAGGTACATCTCTGAAGGCATCGTGGCCCATGGAGAAGACCATGCTGGAACAGGCACACCTCAAAGCAACTGTGATCATATATTGCAGACTATCTCTCCAGAAAAACATAGACTTAGACTTTAACAGAAGCTGTATTCCATTAGAAGGTGATTATGCTGAATTTTCCTGTTGTGAAAGTCATCATGCATGTCCTTCTGGTTAGCTTTTTCCCATAGTCTGATGATTTTGTATTTCTCTTGATAACACAAGCTCAAACAGGCTCTGAGTCAACAAGCTTAAAAGATACGCACTATCACCGCCCTACACCCACTGACAGCGCTGTCTGGATCATGTGCTGTAGGAGGCGTGAGGCTGTGTACATGCGTATCTCCAGCCACACTGCTGTTAAATCCAGTCCTGGTATTACCTAAATGATTGGATCATAGCGGAGGGATCCTGCCTTGCTCTGTCCCTCTATTGTCATGGCCACTGTTATTCTCTGTGGTGATGTTACTCTGCCTCTCCATCCTTTCAGTGACACTTTTAGCAGGCATTTACGCTTAACAAACCCTGATAGCCTCTTATGCTTCATCCTAATGCTGACCTGCCTGACTTTATTTCTGCCCCGTTGTATTTATTTCTGCCGTGTGATTGCCTGAGGGAAGTTAGATTCCTAGCCAAAGTTATTAGACTTACACAAAACTTCTTTATTCCTTTCACTACATCATGTTTACATTGCAGGCTGTGCTAACAACGAATAAAATGAAAAAGTTAAACAAAACTGATAAAGTCATCATTTGCTTCTACTCTATTGTAATAGCAATGCAGTAATTGGCACTGTTTCATATAAAATTACCATATAAATTGTGCCATCCAAAGCTGCAACAGAAATGGCAACAGTATTTACAATAAATGGCAAATCCCTGTTAATTATTGATAGCCTAATAAACACACCATTATAATTCATTCTTATTATACATTATTAATAATAACTCTTATTTAGTATTCATTGTGTAAGGATCAATTATGATTAACTGTTCTAAAAATGAATGGTCCACATGAATGTTGCTATTTTCAGGGCCTTTTCCATTGAAGGAATGGCTTTCCATATTAAAATGCTCTGTGCAGTCAACACAACAAAATATGACCATATCTAAAGAGCCAGCCCAGTATCCTTACCCTGATGTCGGTAAAAAGTTGTTACAAGCTCTGTAAGAGGCAGTTAAGGACATTGTTTTGTTGGAGACCATTACCTGCCCCTAAGGTGGTTGGCTTATGACCTCAAGCATGAAGTTACGTAAAACAGTATTTTTTTTCTACCTGTGGATGTTCATAAAGTATTTTAATCTGTACTTGAAATGTATTGGTCCTTTAGGATGGGAATCGGGTGACTGTATAAGGAATACAATATAGGCACATGCAAGTGATCTAGATGCTCTATGCTCTTTTTTTATACCAAATAAAAAAAATCTAGCCAGTCCTGTTTAAAGTATACTTTACAACATCCTAAAATAGGTGCCTGCATTTGGGCAGATAAATAGTACCCTTGAGCCCACTGAATGAATCGGCTAGATTTTTGTTGACTGCAATAAGAACCCAGAAAATTAGTTCAGTATTTTGTAAATATCTAAAATTAAACGAGATCATAGAATCAAAGTTATTTAGGTTGGAAAAGACCTTTAAGATCATCAAGTCCAACCGTTAACCTAGCACTGCCAAGTCCAGCACTAAACCATATCCCCAAGCACCACACCTACAGGTCTTTTAAACCCCTCCAGGGATGACGACTCAGCTACTTCCCTGGGCAGCCTGTTCCAATGCTTGACAACCCTTTTGGTGAAGAATTTTTCCTAATATCTAGTCTAAACCTCCCCTGACACAACTTGAAGCCATTTCCTCTCGTTCTATCCCTTGCTACTAGGGAGAAGAGACTGACACCCACCTCGCTACCACCTTCTTTCTGGTAGTTGTAGAGAGCTGTAAGGTCTCCCCTGGACCTCCTTTTCTCCAGGCTAAACCACCCCGGTTCCCTCAGCCGCTCCTCATAAAACTTGTGCTCTAGACCCCTCACCAACTTCGTTGCCCTTCTCTGGACATGCTGCAGCACCTCAATGTCTTTCTTGTCTTGAGGAGCCCAAAACTGAACACAGTATTCGAAGTGCAGCCTCACCAGTGCCAAGTACAGGGGCACAATCACTTTCCTAGTCCTCCTCTTTCTGGTACAAGTCAGAATGCTATTGTCATTCTTGGCCACCTGGGCACACTGCAATTTACCTTTAATAGTAATGAAGTTCTGCTTTACTGTTTAGCAACATCAGAGAGCTCTTTTCGAAATACACTCAGCCCAAAATTCATTGAGGCATCATCATAAATCCTAGTGGCTTCAAACCTTAAGTTTGGTGGTGAAAGAGACTGAATTCCCAGAGCTATAATGACAACGTGTCTTTGTGTGGATCTGCAGTGTGACTATCAGGTTTAGTGTGAATGAAGCTGTCTTCTTCAGGAACAAGAAATTAATTGAGCTCTTAGTCTTACAGTCCTCCTCGCATAGATGCAACCAGCCCAGTCTTTCTAGGCTGCATTGCTGGAGTGATGACTTGCCACCGAGAGATGGTAGTGTCACTGCTAGCTGTAGGAAGAACTGGACTAGAAACATCAACAGCCAGCATTATAGATAGTATTTTCTTTTTTCCAACACATTTTATATTTTCATATCTCTGTTCCAAATGTGGCTCAACAGATAATTTTCCCTAAGAAATAGCAATAGAGGCTAGTGATTTCTTACAATGTAGTCCTAACGCTTACCTTCTTTTTTCCAGCTTTTAAGCTTCTGACCAGAATTCGGCTCATTTTTTGCTTTGTTACTTGTTTCAGATTTCCAACGCACTGGTAACTCCACTATTTTTCCTGTTAGATGTTACGTGCTGCAATTTCCATCTGTTATGAAATGCATTGAGATTACCATCGCCCACCAGTGTATGTGGAATGTGCCCTTAAGTGTGCCACATGCCTTGGAAGTGCCTTGAAGCTTTCACAATGACTTAATTTGGACAGAGGGTAGAAGTGTGATCACTGCATGCCAAGACGATACCTTTCTTCAGATGTAACTGTATTTCAGACTGCTTTATTAGAGGGAGTTTGAAGTACACTGTCTGCAGGTAGTGTTCTTGAGGTATCCAGATTTCCTTGGCACAGAGTAATTTCTGCATATGCACTTTTTTTTTGACAAGGGTTCTCCACTGTCTTTCCCCAACTGCCCACTTCAGATCTTAAAATATCTGATATTCTCTGTATTTTTCCATGTTGTGCTAGTTCTCACCAGCTGTGGTTTTCCAAATACAGTGATGCACTATAAAGCAGCCAACTGACTTGTGAAAAGATATGAGTTTGTGTGCCAAGGAGAATTTAGCATAATGATTCAACTGCAAATGTAAAACGTGATCTCAAAGAAGGAAGAGGAG
Source organism: Phaethon aethereus (assembly GCF_964289735.1). Classification (NCBI taxonomy): domain Eukaryota; kingdom Metazoa; phylum Chordata; class Aves; order Phaethontiformes; family Phaethontidae; genus Phaethon; species Phaethon aethereus. Next base: position 21,416,726 of record NC_138585.1, on the reverse strand, counting down.
AAATTTAAAATGTGTATAAATATGATATATATATATAAATATTTTGATATTTTAGAAGCCCAAGCTTCGTTTTTTTAAATGATGTCTTACTCTGCTGTGTATATATAGCATCAAAGACATACTAAACATTTTTTAGCAGATAAGTCATGATTCATTTAGTCTGTGGACACAAAGGAGTACATAAACCATGTAGTTCAATAAATGCCTTGTTTCCAATTCTTATGTGCATTACACTGTGATATATCTGGAGTAATTCCAAAAAGTCATTTGAAGGTGAGCCCTGGCAGCACAATGAAGACACAACTGTAGTCTGAGTAACTTGTGGCACCGCTATCAGCAGCAGCCCAGAGAGGCTGCGTAATGGTGGCACTGACGCTGCAGCGCGGACGGGAGTGCGGGTTAACACCACGTACGTGCTTCATCCTTCACACCTTTTGTGAGGTTGTGCAAGGCCATACCAAAGTGTCACTTCTTAACCGCTGGTCTTATTGCCCAGGGGAGGTGTCTAGCACGCGTGCTTGCACAAGTCACACCTTTGTATTGAGGCGTTGACACATCTTAACTAAGAATGGGATTTGATCTCTCTAACTGATCAGTATCCCTTCACATGGAGTCGTTAGGCAGTTTTCCCAACTGCCTCATGAGGTAATTGGTGATTAACTATTGATCTCGCTCCTTTTACAGATGATGAAAATACTCATGCTGTGTTTTAAAAAATGATCACTGTTACACAGTCTGTTATTTGTCAAGCGAGCAAAATGTACAATTTTCCAAAAATTTGGAAAAATATTCTTTAATCCAGTTTTGTCATGCAAAATTCTAAGCGAACAGCCTGAGAGTTGCTTCTGGATCAGGGTTTATCAGAAACAATTCTCAGGGAAAGGTTTCCTTCTGTAATCTAAAACCCTGTGGTAGACTGAGGACATGCTCTATAAGCTATCTGATCACTCATGGCCTTTGCTGGTACATATATGTGTGAATAAGCCACCTTACAATTGTCGTATACCCAGTCTCCACAGCTTTCATTTCTCCTTCATCAAGAGACTTACTGGACAACAATAATAATCACTTCTTAATGAATGGTAGTTTACTTTCAAGGCATTGAAGCACATATCCATTTGGTATAATTTTCTAATTAATCTCTCTCTAATTAACCCTTACAAAGTATTTCTAGGAAAAAAAAAGCACTCTAGAAGTACTATCTAGGAGTGAAATTGTGAACATCTACTATTATTGAAAACAGTCTATGAAGCCATCACGCTATTATAAATTAATCTTTTAAATGTCAGTGGTATAAAGAACACAACCAAGAAGTTGCTTTTATTATACAAACTTTTATTATGCATCCTAACTGAATAGCAATATTGTGCTTGAAAGCAAAGCAGCAAGTAAAAAATGAAAGATTTTGATCAGAGAGAATTCAGTTTTGCCATGTGCTGAAAATATTACTGAGGCAGCAGCTTGCCTACTTTTCAGAACGCAGATAATGAACAAAACAAAACGAGGAATATCATGAATCATAATTCACTGTGAATGTAAAATATTCAATATATTTAGTCCTTTTTTGTTTTGGTTTTTTTTTTGTTTTAAGAAATATACATATTTTGATCACTTTGGTGGATCCTCAAAGCATGAAAATACAGCAACGATGAGATGTGAAAGCTACATCAAATGCCTGCTGGAAAGTGTCTTTGTTGCTGGGGCAACTGCAAGAGCTTTCACTATTTTTTCAACTGACTAACATTTGCAGTATTTCCCACCTAGTGCAGGAAATGGTGGCTGTTTGCATAAACATACATTTAGGGCTTAAAAAAGCCAACTTTGAAGTTAGTCCAACTGTTAGTGTTTATAGAGGAACTAGTGTGTCAGGAAAGTAGCATCCTGTTCGTCAGCTTGCTGTGGCAAACCTGACATTGAATTTGGTGAGACAAGAATTCACCTTTTACTCCCCTTGTGGCTAATATATACAACTCTGGTGCAGTGTACTCCTTTTCCATCCTCCCCGTTTTCTTTTGTGTATCGTATAATTTTCAGTTTCATTATAATAACTTTTGCATTTAAATATAATATTTATCTGAAGACGGCCTGGGAGATTTTACATTTGCAAAACCCATTTCATCTTTCCATAATAAAACTGTATACTGAACATAGGGTGGCACCAGGCAAATATCAAACTGTCTGATATTTAGAAGATAAAAGATGAAGAGTATGATATACTCTTGTAGATAAATGAAGACTGGTAAATAAATGAAGGCAATTAAACTAGTTAAGCCCAATACACAATTATTTCACAATTTAATGAGTAGCTATTCAATAAATATTCGCTTATTTGTCAGATTGAAAAATAAATTAGTCTTCAGAGTATGGGAATGCTAGAAAGGTTTTTCTTTAACTTCACTTTTCCAATTAAGGCTTTCATATAAGCAGATTTTGATAACTTAGAAAGTAGAACTGTGCAATTTGTGAATGCCTTGGGAAAATAACAGCACCAAGGTGGTTTTTTTAGGTTTTTACCATAGAGGCAAGGTCAATGACCAGGTCAGCTTTCCTAGGAGAAAAGAAAGCAAATAAACTCAGCTTCCCACCCAAACGTAGTTTGATGCAGATGAATGAAACGTCACTAGGCTTTTGGGCAAAAATGAATACGGAAACAAATAAAAGGTAGTTCTCTTTGTTGTGAGATAATTATTTTTTATTTTACACTTCTAAGATTTGAAGCCTTCCTGAAAAAGTGGAACTCAAATATAGGTCTCTGTTTCAAAAATTATGGGTTTTTTTAATATGAACATAGGAAACTTGGGCATATCACATTTTTATTGTATTTGAGATTACAAAAAAAAAAAAATCTCGAATTTTGCTAGCTGTATTGCTGTGCCATATACCAGTTTAATAGCAAACTGAGAAGGTCATTATCCAGGACTCAAGTTTAGTTGTTATGCATTTTATGTTGGAGGGAAGGTGTTTTGGGTGTGGGTTTTTTTGGGTTTTTGTTTTGGTTTGGTTTTTATTTCACTTAATGCATTTGAGTAAGGTTTTACTAGGGATCCTTTTTATCATTGCTTTTAGTCTCCTTTCATCATAATATATTATGGCAACCACAATTACATTTACTGCTTTAAATTTTGTAGATCTAGAAGGAATAATTAGGTGAGTTTTTAGCAAGTCTACGTTATAGATATAATTTCAATTTTCCCAATTTTAATTTTGAATAAATTGATTTTAGGAAGAACTGAAGCAACTGATTGACACTGCTAGACCACTGCTTTCCAGGCATATCCATACAATTCTAGGTACGTATATGTCTGTTTCTCCTTTTCTACTGCTACATGAAGCAGGAGCTTCCCAATTTGATGCAAAAAATGCTTGGTTTCCAAACTGATGGAAAACTAAGTTCCATAATAATATTATTTCAAAGGATTAACTAATTTTAATAATTGATTTAGTAAAGGTAAATTCATTAGGGATTAAACCTGAAACTTATTTTCTTTGGGGTGTATACCATATTTGTTTATAGGACCTATGGTCACTTACTAAGATCTTTCACTTCACCACATTTCCAGATAGCAAAGGAAGATTCATGCCACAATCTGTCAAACCATCCTTTTCATACAACACTGAAGACTCTCATCCGCAGGCTGGCTTCATGGTTTCAGACCTAGGGATGGCCTGAAATGGTATGACGACACCTTTGTCATAAACTAAAAGTGGTAAGTAGGCCTAACAATAATTTAATACTTCAGCCCTTTTTTCTTGTCTTGGTGGGGGCTGGAGGGTGTATGTTTTGTATGTGTCTAATGTGAAGGAAGATTTTGTAACAGGAAACCATTCAGATTGATATTTTTCAAGTTATCTCTTTACAGAGCTGAAAATGCTTGTTTTACATAAAGCACAGGATGCTTTATTTGCTGTGAATAATGACTAGTTATAAGAAAATAAACTTTCCATGTACATATGGGTCTGGGGTAGCAGCACTTTATTTTTCACAAATGTTAATAAACATATATCTATTAAAAAAAAAAAAAAGTCTTGCCTTCATCCACACTGCCAGCCAAGTGGGCTTTTTTGATCTGCCGAGTGGCATGTCATGCATAAAAACAAGGTATTTTCTTTAGCACCAAAACCACTGCACTGATAAATATTTCATTCCATTTGGTAGCAATCAACTAAATATTACATTTGAAAGAGTATATTTACTCCTTTTTGGATAGTATTCATTCTTCAGTTTCATTAGTAAAAAACCAAACATTGTTTCTATGTCATTTTACCCCAAACATTTGCTAGTCCCTTTCTCAAGGACTAAAAAAAATAAATATACAGGGAGAAGGAGTTTATATCAGAATATCAGAGTCCCATGAAGTCCTAGCCATTATTGTACAGGTTAAATTTTAAGCCATTCTCAGTGCAGTACTTTGAACCTGTCTTATTGGTGCCACTTCTAAAATGTACAGCATTCATTTGAGTCTAAACCTCGTTTTAATGATGACGTCTTCTCAAACTATTGGTTGTACAGCTGATGAATATATAATGTTGTTCAATACACCCTAATGTAAAAAATTTCCCTCTCTGTGCCATATAATCTGGAACCTGCACATGCACCTTCCCAGGAAACAATCTGGTCCTCGTGCTCTTCCAGCTCTCATGTGCCTTTGTTTCTGCTTCTCCTCTCCTTGCAGCTGAAGCGGCTTTTCCTGGCTGAGCTGTCAGTGAAAGCGTGGTCCACAGTGCTGCTCTCCTCTGGACGGCTCCTCTGTGCTCATCGCGGGGTGAGAACGGCCACACATGCGACTTTGACAGTTTGGAGAGAACGAGGTGGGAAATGGAGAACATGGGGTTAAGGGCAAGCGCCTGAGACTGGAGCGAGTGAGGGGATTGGTCTAAGAGAAGGGAACAGGTTACAGGAGTGAGACCTACTATTTCCCAAGCGCTTTTTACTGCAGTTTTTACCGTGAGGTGAAGAAATTCAATGGTGATAGCTCTGCCAGTGCGGGGACCGGGCGCTGTAGTGAGTGGAAAAGAATTGAGCGATCGTTTTATTCTTCAGAAACCCCAGTTATTCCGCGTACAGAAGGTGCAGTTAGTAACACAATACTTGGAGATACTTTGGAATATTCTCTAATATTCATAGTGGGAAAGAATCAAACTAATCCCTGTTCACTGCTGGCAGTATGGAAGTGCCTCTGGCAGCCAGTGCAAAGGAGTGAGTATGAAAAGAGCGAAAAGCCTCAGAATGCTTATCTAACCCTATAGTCATAACGAGCTCGTCCGCTGCCCCAAGCCGTTCTAGGAATGCAGGTATACGCAGCTTTCAGCACACTGAAGGGTACGGTTGGCTGCACTCTCTGTGAGTGCTTCATAACAGTGACAAATGACCTTAGGGACTTAGTTAACCACGAGCATGAATGATAACAGAACTAATGTATACTTTTTAACACCACGCACTATATTTTCATTGCTTTTAATAGTGTAGCCAGAGCGTGAAAATGGGTGCGGGGTTTTTAAAACTTCCCAATAAAGAGAAAACATTGTTTGAAGCCATGGAGGCTGCATATCCACTGGCATGGCAGCTAATGCGGTTTGCTTCTCCAGTGTTGCCCTACGGTATCTTTAGAGATTCATATATAAAATGCAAATATGTAACCTGCTGTAAAAAGCTACAACAGTGCTTTTGGCAAGTTTCCCTGGCCTGCAGAGGGTAATTACATGTGGAATGCAAGTACAGCTCCAAAGTGGACCTGATTAGATGTCCAGCTTTTTCTCATACAAATGCCATGAGATCTGTCCATCCTAATAAAGAGTATTTGTGATATCTTGATGTGGAATTTGACTTTAAGAGCCTAATCAGGGCTCACTTTAGCCAAGGAAAAAAAAAAGTCTAAAGGGAGAGGATACTTTCCCCATCAGTTACAAGAAGGATTTAGATATGTACAGAGCACTGTCAGGCCCCGCTTCCAGTCTGGTGTTATCCTCCAAGTCAGCAGTGCAGCTGGAGGTGTGAGTGAGCCAGAAGGGCTAGCTGGTTCTGGATGGAAATGCGTCTACAGCAAAGGCCAGCTTGGAAATAAAGCGTTGTGTTTTAGCCAATTACCAGACAGAAATGGTCACAGCTTAAATGTTGCATTTAGCAAAATGTACTTAGCCCTTGGTTATTCATCACAGCTAACCACACACACAATTAGCTGCTTAGGAAGGCATGACTTTTGAAATTTGTTCTTTATAGGTAAAATTGTGACTGTTCCTGTGTGGTTCCCATGAATACCATGGTTCCTGTGAGTACCATATACAACAAGAAAAAGAGAGACATCTGCATTTTCAGGAAGCTTCTACAATGTTTTAAGGTGGTTTTGTGACTGGACGTTTTCAGGCATTTACTAATGCTTTTAATGGAATTATGGGATTTATGCTATTAGATCACCCTATTGGTCTGTCCAGACCAAATGGTCATTAGTCATGGCTAATTCTTGAGCTAGTGAGAAATATTTAGAAGAAAAGGCTTGTGCTAGAAGAATTACGATGTTCCCAAATTATTTATGGAAATATATGAGTTCTGATAAAAACTTTAAACCAGCTAGATTGCTCCTGTCCAGGATGGACTTTGCTGAGGAGTGTAATAAAAGAGAAGGTTATGGAGGAGAGAGAAAAGAGATCCAATAACGAGTGAACTCAGATGTGGAGGAGTGAGATTCAAGATCATTTATGCAGACAGAGTTTTGACACATATGCAGGAAAAGGATATATAATTATACATTACAAAAATTGCTGCATAAGAAAATGAGACATTTGATACAGATTTACTGTGTAAAATTTGAGGCATGATATTTGTGGTTAAACATTTATATAATGAAACCTGTGTGTATATTTCTGTACAAATGATGATGGTGACCCTGCTTAAGTCATTCAAAACCAAGAATATTTAAATATGTAAATCAGAGATGAACTAACTTTTGGGAGTGTTATCAAAAATATCTGTTATCTTTGAACATGAACATATGCTCACTATGCTAATTCTGTAGGCTCCTTAGATCAAATGCTGGCATATTTCAGTGTTTTGCATCTCTTTAAATTTTGACTTCGGATTTCATCCCCAGTTTTCCTTTTATATATTTTTTTCTATTACCAAATGCCAAATTAAGAAGGGCTGTCTGATGGGAAAAATCTTACTGTATTTCTCTGTTAGACTTCAGATGTTGCATCTTGCTGGTTACTGACCTGAGAACTGACCAGAAGAATACGAGACCAGAACTTGGCCACTCCATAAACTCATAAGTAAACTGAATGTACCACATGTAAATTTTCCTTTAAAATGCATGCCTTTAAAATGGTTAAGATCAGAGACCCCAATTTTTTAAATACATCCGTCTCAAGGTTGTTGATGTATGTATATGTATCTGAAGACTAGTCAGTCATTGTTTCAGGAGATTATATTTGTCACAAAAAAACCCAGCATTATTTCACAGATGGAAACAAATTCCTCAGTTTCTGGTTGTACAACAAACTTTACTGCAGGTTTCTTCCTCATAACTTACAGTAATAGGCTGTATGGTACCATGATAGGATAAAGTTTGACTGCTGTTTTATAAATCTCATTACCGTTTGGCTTTTTTCCCTTTAAGATGAAGATGATAGCCTGGTGAGCGGTTTATGTTTTCATTTCTTACACAATCCACAAAACATTTTCCTATTAGTTTAAGCACTTTCATCTCTGTCTTTTGTGCCCCCTAAGAGTCCTTTCATTAAGGTGTAAATATGTTCTTAAAATAATGAAAGTGTCGTTATCACCCTTTTATTTATTTAGGTGCCTAGGAAGGAAACTGAAAAAGTATTTAGTTAAAAGCATACTTTTAGTATAAAAAAAACCTAAACCATTATCATCAGAATTGCTGCAGATCATTAGTCTGATTATTCTCTAATGTATACTCCCTTGAGTTTTGTTTGCCAGAATACAGTGTGAGATAAATGGCAGGCACATCTGTGAACAGACACTAGAAGTTTTCATTCATTTCTCACTTCTATCTCTCAGCCCTGAGCTGATCCAGCAGCATATCCACTTACATCCTTATCTCCAAACTGATGAATAGCCCCCGTCTGTATCCTATATGGCTGAATCCCTACAGAAAAAGAACAGGTCACTTATGGCTAAATGCTATTGTAAGACTGCTGACTTATATTTGTCAGACAAAAACTACAGGAGGCCCTAAACGTTGTAGCATGAATCTCCAAATTCTTTACTTTCTACAGAGTAGGCAGCTGCTTTGTTTTACATTGTCCACACTGTTGTTCCCACATGGCTCCTCCCAAAATGATGTGAGCACAGTACATCGTGGGACCCGGTAAAAAACCTAAAGTAATGTTGGAAAAAGACGTCAAAATATTTTGCTTAAGAAAATATGTTCTGATTTTTTATTCTATTTGAGATTACAGTATTTTGACTTTTTGGAAGGAAAGATGCTCTTTGAATTAAATGAGTAACCCCTATAGGGATTTTAGGTGTTTAAGTATTGGTTCCTTCCCTTGGTAAACTGTTCTGCTGGCTACCTATCTGTAATAGACTCATTTGAATTTGTCTGGCATTAGCTTCTAGCCATTGCATGACATTACACATTTTCCTACCCCCTATACCAACCATAAAAATGTATACAAGTCTCTCAAAATTTTACAAAAGGAGTTTGCAAAATCAGCCAGGCTACTGGTTATTATACCAGTATTTCAAATTTTAAAGCATTTACAAGTAGCTTTTGATATCAGACACAAAGGTAATGGCTATCAGGAGTTACTGTGAAACTTGCCTTCATAGCATGGACTCAAAGTACAGCCTTGTTACCAACCCATGTGCAAATAAAATAAAACAAATAAGCTTCAACGTGTCCAAATCAAAAACTTAACTCTGATATTCTGTTGTCCTTGTGATTTATAGCTAGAATTGGCAATGCCTCTTACACAGGGTTGGAATTCTTGGTCGACTAACAGCCAGTCAGTGTTCTTGACTAAGGTTGCACTCTAATCTTGGATGTTATATAAATTTAAAGGCACCTAATGAAGATTTGTGGAAAACGGCTTGGCATTTTTCCATTACTGCTAATAGGATTAGAGAGGTGATGAATTCCCCACTGGAGGTTTTGATACCTCTGAATAAAGACGATAACCTGCAAGCAACGCTTGCACCTCAGCCACTGCTCTTTACGGTGCAACACTGTTTGGATGGAAGTGCTGTTTCTTTTTCACCACTCATAACCTCCATTACCATTTTTACAGACTGCAGATGACACCAAGTTGGGTGGGAGTGTTGATCTCCTGGAGGGTAGGAGGGCTCTGCAGAAGGATCTGGACAGGCTGGATTGATGGGCCGAGGTCAACTGTATGAAGTTTAATAAAGCCAAGTGCAGGGTCCTGCACTTCGGCCACAACAACCCCATGCAACGCTCCAGGCTTGGGGAGGAGTGGCTGGAGAGCTGCCCGGCAGAAAGGGACCTGAGGGTGCTGGTTGACAGCCAGCTGAACATGAGCCGGCAGTGTGCCCAGGTGGCCAAGAAGGCCAACAGCGTCCTGGCCTGTATCAGAAATAGTGCTGCCAGCAGGAGTAGGGAAGTGATCGTGCCCCTGTACTCGGCACTGGTGAGGCCACAGCTTGAATCCTGTGTTCAGTTTTGGGCCTCTCACTACAAGAAGGACATTGAGGTGCTGGAACATGTCCAGAGAAAGGCAACAAAGCTAGTGAGGGGTCTGGAGCACAAGTCTTATGAGGAGCGGCTGAGGGAACTGGGGTTGTTCAGTCTGGAGAAGAGGAGGCTGAGGGGAGACCTTATCGCTCTCTACAACTACCTGAAAAGGGGTTGTGGCAACGAGGGTGTTGGTCTCTTCTTCCAAGTAACCAGCGATAGAACAAGAGGAAATGGCCTCAAGTTGTGCCAGGGGAGGTTTAGATTGGATATTAGGAAAAATTTCTTCACCGAGTGGGTGCTCAAGCATTGGAACAGGCTGTCCAGGGAGGTGGTGGAGTCACCATCTCTGGAAGTGTTCAAAAAACGTGTGGATGTGGTGCTTCAGGACATGGTTTAGGGGACATGATGGCGCTGGATTAATGGTTGGACTTGTTGATCTTGAAGGTCCTTTCCAACCTTAGTGATTATGTGATTCTGTGATCTGTATAGGTTGGTCATCCCTCCTATATCCAACAGTTGATTTGCAGTATGTCAGAAGCTGCAGGAGACAGGGACTTGGGATTGATGTCCACTTTTCACAGAAAGGAGAAAAAAAAAAGAAAGCAAGCAAGGAGAGGTGTCACAGATTTCTTAAGCTAGAAACTGCAGGCTTGTTAAGCTGATCAAATTACGGTTTGGTAAGTCAGCCCCTGACACTTATGCAAGTGCTTGCTCTTGTTCCTCAAGTTGAGGAACATGTAAGCTAATGTGAGTTAGTGCAGTCAGTGATGAGAAGGCTAAGTTGCATTATTTTATTGTCTGTGTTTAACAGCATGTACTAGCTTGCCGCTGGTTACCCATCATGCAACATAACTAATTTACTAAATGATGTGGCTGCATGTCCAAACTTTTTAAAGTTTCTCATGAAAACAACATTTCATGAGACTTGGATAATTTTCCTTATGTTTTGTTTGCTGACAATAGATGTGATGAGAAGGGCGAGATTTATACCTTTTGTCTGTCTACGAGAAAGAGGTAAATTAATATAGCTGTAGTTGGTCAAGACCTTTTGAATTACACCTTTAGTTAAAACAACAAAACCAACCATACTAAAAACCTGACATTTAAAATAGTGTCTTGAAGTTTTTTGACTCAAAACCACTTTGGGAAATATTTCAAAATCGTCAAGACATTTCACTAGAAAACTTTCAGAAGACATTCCAAAGCATGAATTTGGTTTTAATTTTAGGCCAGCTAGGTAACACTGTTTACAGGGACAAATTCTCAAATCAAATTATAAACTTTTAAATTATTAAAATAAACATAGGTTATTTCATATTTGACTGTACATCAGTATGAGACTGGGAAATTTCCTTCCATTTATTCCTTATTTTTAAAAAGTGATGTGAATGTAGTGGTACTAAAATAAGTGAGAGCATTACTTCTAATACCTGGGAGTATAATTTTCAATGGAATTGCCGAGAAAAGGGGTTTTCCCAGGCACAACAGAACAAAAACCAAACCTTGATATTTGCTAATCTTGCCTTTTCTGAAAATGTTGACAGCAAAAATAATTTAGAAATGTTACAATAGTCTCATCTATATGTCTATGTTAGTGTGATTAGCGCCTTTGTTCTTGCCTACGAATTCCCTGCCTGGGTTTCAGTTCCCTGGATATTTCACAATCTTTCCTTTTCCTTAGCCACTGCTAATGCATCACAAGGGTCTCTATACTACAAAAGATGGGAAATCTCCTTATTGCAGAGGAAGGCTAACAGGAAGTAACGTTTGTCTCTCTTATTTAGCAAAATAATTAGACTTTTTTAGAGTTTTTAAGTAATAATTCTTTAACTTAAAAGCTGTTTGCCCCTCCAGAGATAGCACAAACATGCACAGAAGTGAAGAAAAGCATGCCACCAAGACATGTCATCAACAGCCACCACCACAACCTCAAGTAAATGTCTGATAGGCTTTGATTTTCCTTCCACCTATCCATGACAGTTACTCAGACCTCTCTGAGAGGACTTTATTTCCTTATTTTCTTATTCTGATGCACTGGAATTAAGAGAGAATATTTAAAAACGTTTTCATGTAGATCATGAGTTGGTTTTGGTGCTTAACTCACTGGCTAGCATGTATCGCTGACAGTCCTTGTCCAGCTAACGAGTGGTATACATTTAGACATAACCTAACTTGTAGAAATAAATCAGTCCAGGTTCATCACAAGCCTTTCAACCTTAAACACATTGAAGTACTCTGTGAAGACACATAGAGGGAAATTGCAGAAGGGGTAGCACTTAACTACCACACTGTCTTAACATCAGGCAGTATCTCATGATATAAATTGATCCTTTTGGTAACGGTAGGACTCAAAAATGGGAACAGCAACTCAGTCAGTTTAACAGAATAATTTAAAGAGATACATAGCCCATTTTCACTACCACATAGTACCAGAACAGCAAATCTGCAGAAGTAGCATTTACATCATTGATTTTTATCCCTTTCAGAGCAGTCTGTCTTAGTATTTTTAATGAAACATTAAATGTTTGTAACGTAAACTGTAACAGAATAGCACGATTTTATACTTTCTTAATTGGATGCTAATATCCATGTCAGTATTTGAGTGAAAAATGGTGTACTAAGCCAAAATATCAAGGTTTTTAAAACTCATAATCGTTCTTCTGCTGATACCATCTGTCAGCGTAATCTTCGCCTCCCAGAATTCAAGGAAGAGGGTGCCTTCAGGGAAAGGAAAAGGAAAAAAATTACCGTTATGAAAGTACAGTAAATTGAGTTTAGACCATGGACTTGAAATCCCATTTGATTAGATAGGACTTATTAGTTATTAATTGTCAAAGTTGGAAAATAATTAAGAATTACTGTTGGGGCACTGTCACTCATCCTCCCTGAAGAAGCTGCAGGGCTCCCTAGAGAAGGCGATGGGAAGCGGCACACACGCACAGCCCGCACAGCAAGCTGCCCGCAGAGAAGTTACGGAGGCTGCCTCCGAGAGCGCCTGGCTCGGCTGAAATTCCCTCATGAAGGTCGGTGTCTCCGCTGCGCTGCAAATGGCGGGCAAGCGAAGGAGTCTGAATTGCATATGCAGCGTACTTGATTCTTCTTGAGCGTGTCATTTTTACAGTGACCCTGCATATGCATGACCTGCCTATAGCTGTTTCTTGGGACAAGCCACCTGGAACTTGTCATTCCTAGGACACTCATCCTTCTTCAGTGTTCCGTCAGATACCCACAAAGAAAGCCAAATCCTCAGGAAAAACAAGGGAGGCGTGGAGCTGAAGAGCACATGCCTGCTGTAGTGTATTCTGAAATTAGAACATATGTGCAAAGCAAGCACTTATCTTCTCCAAGATGATCTCTGCAATACTGCAGGGGCTACAGGTCAATTCTTTCTCAACAAAAGTAAGAGGGTGCATTTTCACATATCTCTAGCTGTTAGCAAATCCTTTGACATAGAGCTACTTTACTAGATTGCCCTAAAGAAATTAAAAAGCTATTGCTCTCTCAAGATGTCACTATTGTTCAAATTTTAAAGACGAACTAATGCATCGGCTCTTTAAATTTTGTGTTTGTACAGCAGCTGTGCCCCCACGGCTTCCACCTCGGTGCTCGGCCTCTGCAAACACGTAGCTGGAGGTAAACCTGGCCCGTGGGACAGCACACGCGTGACCCGGCTCGTCTCCATTGCCAGGGATTGCATTGCAACAGGAGTGAAAACGGCTGGTGCTGAGGTCTGTATGCTGCACGTTTGGGGCTTACTCTGCATTAGTTCTCGTCTGATCATGTAGACAAAAGACCCTTTAGTGAGCGGAGTGCGTTGTGTGATCTCAGTGCGCATCCTCCAGTTCAGGCTCATACAAAAGGAATCTGCTTCACATGCTTAGTGAGAATTTTGCAAGCAAGCCCATACACAACAAGTGGGGAAACTAGTAAGAATTGCTTCAAAGGTGCCTACCTATTCCAAATGAAAAAAATATATTTTATTTCTTTTTTTTCTTTAAATCAATATGGGCTTTGAAAAAAATATACAGGCTGTTTTTAAATGATTTTTTTTTTAACAGACAGAGAAGTCAAAGTGATTTAGTGTTGAAATCCTTCAAGTTTTTCCTTTTTTTTTTTTTCTCTCTCTCCAGGGAATACCTGCAGTTTTCACTAAGGGAAGCTTTTCATACTGCTTTGAATAGATGGTCAGAGGAAAAGGAGGAAGTAAAAACTACTAATAGCTACTCTACTGCCCTGCTGTCTGCTGCTGATGTCTTGCATGCTTCCAAGTGCAGGCCACAAACAATTATGAAAAAAATGAAGCAGCATGTAAGAAGTGTGTAGCCCTTGGCATGTGCATAGCAGGTGGCATTTGCAGAAGCCTCCAAGCCAGGAGCTACAGAGCCTTTGTTTCAGGTTTTGCAGCTGGGGCAGGAGGTACAGTGAGAGGACCATAATTCAAAGAAGACAAAGGCAAGAAGAAATGTAATTTTCATATGGAAAAATTCTTATTTTGACAAAGAAAATCAAAATTGTTCCAACAACATTTTTTTCCAGTACCTGGAATCAATGAGTAGCTGCCAATGTCCATGACCCTTTCCAGCTCCTAACAAGGCAGACAAGATCAGACTATATGAGAGGTCCAGCACCAGACAAGCAAGCTTTTTTCATTAATTTTATTTTCATATTTTCCAAAATTAAAATTAAGCATGTGGTTAACTGAACAGGATGGACCAGTTGGCATAAGGAGAAATACTGTAAAGTTCTAACTTGCAAAGCTGTTCCACTTAAAGTGGTCTTTTTTTTGTCCAAAGAACTACAGTATTTAGGAGTAAAATCTTTGTACAGAACAGCTTGCAAATTTGAAGTTTCATAGGTTTTTTTGTATATATATGCATACATATATATACACATACATATATTTATTTATTTGGTTATATAAGTAGCATTGGACTTTTATTCAACTGCCTCTCCACATCTCATATTAATTTTGTGAGTTATTTGTCCTATGTTTGCTTTTCTGTAATCCCAGAACAGCTTAAAGCAATCCTACTAAGCAAGTTTCCCAGAATTTGAGTCCTTGGTGAGGGCTCGAGAAAGAGAGAGAACACCAATTTGAGACAGGTGTTCTGGTAATTTAATGGCAGAAAAAGGACTTTCAGAATATTAATAAAAATGGGATCCTTATTTTGCTTTTCTCTTCTCTTTCTTCCTCCTCACCCTTTCATTCAATAAGTACCAGAGTAAAGAGGGAGGGGGTGTTTCATGTATTCTCTGGTAAGTAGTTTTAAAGCTCAAATAGTTTATCCTACTTCCATTTATTAATACAAGACAGAGTCTAAATTACACACAGACACAACGCGCTTTCATTTAGCAGTGACAGGTTAACCAGAATTTCTAAACAAAGAATATTAAACACTGTTCAATCAGTGTCATCCTCCAGTTCTTTGTTTGGTCCATTATCTGGAATCTGCCTGAGGGATTAAACTCCCACGTCAGATAATAGTCAGTCATTCTGATGCAAAAGAATTTCCATAATTTATCCTCCAAGGTGAAATTTCACCCTGTGCAGAGGACCATCCGCAGGCAGATGAACCACTTCAGTCTGACGTAAGTCTATTGAAACCTCAAACAACACGTTAGGTCCTGTGCTGCTCCTTGCAAAGAGACGTTTTTTACTGCAAGACATCGTATCACCTCCCTTCCGGAGAAGTTAATTGTGGTTATACCAAAGGCCAAATTAATTTCATCATCAGCTTACAAATCAAAGTTGGGTCAATAAGGACTATCGTAGTACTTCAAATAATAAAATCTCTTACAAGGTGAGGAATTATTTGCCCTCCCTCTAAAGTATCTCTCTGGGGAAATGAAATGGAGAAGGGCAGAGAATGGCAACTCCATCTATTTCATACGTTCACGGTGTCCTTTCACATACATAAGCCTTAAAGCCAGAGCTTCTTGGCTTTCCGTGATGTCTGAAAGGTGCTCTGAAACTTTTTTTGTGGACATGCTGCTCTTAGTTTTGCATGTCACTGACATATTTCTTTAGAAGACGTCCTAGCCTGAACTTTAACTCAGGACCTGGCAAGTAATTTAGCACTTATTTATCGAAACATGTGCATAAGCCTTAAAACCATCAGACAGTTCCAGCACAAACATCTGTCTTTTGAAAAGATAACACCCTGTCAAAATGCCCTGGAGCAGAATCTCTTCCTTTGGTTTGAAGTAGAAGCAGTAGCAGCTACAACAGTTAGACAGTAAGTATTTTTGGAAATGTGACAGCTGCGTTGTCAGACATTAATGCTGAATTGCACAATGCTTGTATGTTACAGCAGAAATGTAATAAGCAATTATTCTTACATTATCATACATAGGGCTGCCAAACTACTGTCTGAGAGGTAAGATAAAGGACTTGGGGTCTGTACTGGTTCTATTGATGTTAGGGGGTTTCCATCAAATGTAACTGATGTTAGGTTTATTTTCACTCTTGTCATGTAAGGAAGTATCAGCTTAAACATCTGTCATGGAAGAAAGATATCAACGAGTAACATCTCCAAGGCAGAATTATCCCCAGCATGAGAAAAACAGGCAAGCTAGTTACTGTAACTGTTGCTGATGAGAATTAGCTTTTTCATCATCAGATTTAGTATACAGAGTAAAATCATATT
The DNA here is from genome assembly GCF_964289735.1 of Phaethon aethereus. Classification (NCBI taxonomy): domain Eukaryota; kingdom Metazoa; phylum Chordata; class Aves; order Phaethontiformes; family Phaethontidae; genus Phaethon; species Phaethon aethereus. Next base: position 21,400,423 of record NC_138585.1, on the reverse strand, counting down.
TACTTAATCTTCAGTGTTGGAAGTCTCCAAGAAATTTCTTTGTATTTCACATATGTCATTTTTACACAGCACTTAAAAAAAATCACTGCAGTCTTCAAAGGAAGTAAGGGGTCTCAGGGTAGTATTTATTTAGAACTGTTCTCATCTTGAAACAGGAAATAAAAGAACTCAAGTCAGGGAGAAGGATGAGCAAATATATTGAATAGCTTCTTTGTCAAGAAAAAACCAAAGCCTAGAGCTGGAAAAGTGATAAGTGAAGCTGATATAACACAGGTCTGTGCGATCACAAATGAAGAAGTTAATAGAGAAAATTGTTCGTTGTTTCTCAAAACAGAAGTAGGGGACAACAAATGGACTGATTTGGTAATAGGTTCAAAACAATCAGGAGATAATTTTCCAACATCTAGTTAAGCTGTTAGTTTAGTTAAACTAGTCAGTTAAACATCTAGCTGAATTCATGGCTATGAGCCAGAAATATATTTGAGGTAAAAAGACCAACAGACAAACTGACAGAAGCAAAAAAAAACCCATCGAGGACTTAGAAGATATAATCTCTGCCTCAGTTGCAATGTCTTATATTTTTCCCTAAGTATTCACTACTGGTCACTACTGGAGAGTGGCTGATGGCCTACACCAGACCTGGTATGGCTCTTCTGATGCTCTAAATTACAAGGCTAGAAACTGAACTCACTTCAGTTGCCAGGAACCCACTGAAGTCAGATAAACTATGCAGATTTATTCTGAGGACGTCTCTGTATATTTTTAACAAACTACCATAAAAAAGGAAGGACCTTAGGAAAAGAAAAAATATAAAAAGATATGGAAAAGAAAGCTCTTCAAAAGTCTTTTCATTACCTTGAGGTATCAACTATTAGAAATTCTATTTGAAATACTCATGTGGTTTTCCAAGGAGCAACATTCAGCAACTGCTCTGTCTTGCCTCCTGGTAAAGCTTAGATAAAGAAGGGCAGTTCACCAGATATGACTCTGCTAAACCAAGGCAGGGGGTTAGTTTCAGTCAGACTCCTTCCCCTAAATAATGTTTTTTAAATCTCCCTCTTACACCTCCGGTTTCTTAGATTTCAGCTCAGATTAAGCAGTAACTCAGCTGGATAGGACATAAAAATAGTTACTTGGGTTGTGTCCAACACAATGAAATAAATTTACAGTCAAGTCATGTTAAGAAAGTTTTGTATTTCCCCTTCTGTTTGGGAATGGTGCAACATGAAACTGCCCGGTTGTTTCTTGCAAGAATGAAGGTCTTTGAGCAAAATAACAACTAACACAGAAACATTACTTAGACTATCAACTGAACCCAAGGTTGTGAGGCCATCTGAAGCCAGTCTTATGTGGCATTAACATGTAAATACTAGGTAAACATGTCACTAAAAGCCACTGAGTACTGTTTCTGATGTTAAACAGGATCTGCTTGCCTGTTTCATTTTAGAAAGACCCAAACCTGTCAGGTTCTGCTCCAAGTCCACTTTTCCAAGCTCAGAGAGAAATCTGTGGCACAGGCGGCTGCCCAGCTGTGGGGTTCAGACCACAGATTCCCATGACTGCTGTGCCTACACAGCTCTTCTCCAGCTGGGCTTTGGCTTCATCCTTTCCCTGGCTGACCCGCTGTTGGACTGCTAATGTTCGGTGCCTAACGACAGTCAGGGGTACCAGATGCCGCATGGCACGTACGAGTGTACCTGTAATGAATTCTTATTGTAATTCCATCAGCTACACAAAGTACGTGGATTAAATGCTTCTTGCCACACAGGTGAATGTTTTATGGGGTGTGTATTTATTGGTAAGAAAAATTGACTAGCAGGGTACCTGAATTTTATTCATAGCATCTATTCATAGCACACAGACCCATTCTACAATTGTAGTCACTATTATAAAAGTCAACAAAAGGCTACAGTATTATCTGAGATTCTCTAGCAATCTCCTCTCTCATATTAGACATGCCTTACTTTCCCTTTGTTGTCCAGGGTAGTATTATTTGTATAATGTTCCACTGTGTTTTAAATAGCTCTCCAGTTCCTTTCTCAGATGAATTAAGAATAAAATTACCTTTTATGAAACAAACACTATTCCTTTGTTGCCTCAGATTCTCAATTTCAGACGTGCTGGGGGAAAAACATAAGTCCTCTTCTCCCTAACTCCTGCAAAGCCCTCCAGGGAGTCCCTGTCACACTTGGGCTTTCTGTAGCTTCCTGGTTCTTGGGGTGTCTTTGAATAACTGCAGTTCCATCTATTATTTTATTTGCTCTCTCTCTTACACAGGTGCAATTTAAGAAAAGTAATGGAAACTATGGCATCTCACCTTGCAGTATCTGTGTAGTTTGAAAGACACGTATCTCGAGATCAAATCTCTGCTTATCAGCTGCACAAATGTGATCCAAAGCTTGGAGACATCAGTGAACTCTGCAGGAGTTCACCTGCTGAGCAGGTTTCATGGCCGATCGCAGGCAGAGAGGTTTGGGCTAGAAATACCTTTGTACCTCTGCAGGCAGAGTAGCTTTTGCTGCAGTTCGCATCTGTGGACCTACCAGTCAGTACAGTAACATCCAGGTTACTCTGAATTAGACTGGCAGTCCAGACCAAACACAACAGCGAGACATCAAATAATTGCGTGTCTACGCCCAGGTTTTGCTGTACACATAAACTGGTGAAGCTGCAGGAGCTCTGTCTTGCCAGACGGGAACGGCACATAAACTTGGAGAGCGCTCACCATCGGAATCTTTCTCACATTTTTTACACAACCGACCATGTTGTTTTCAGCTATGCAATTTCTTTTTTTTGCATTTCGCTTTTTTTTTATTAGAAGTTTGATTTATTTTTTTTTTAAAGTTAACTTCTAAAAATAATTTTTAAAAAATCACCAGTGTTAAGCTCCCTCCTATAGGAATTGGACAGCAAACAGGCTGGTCAGACCTCATCAGACAAAATAGTCTTCTGTTGAAAAAACCCACCCTGCTATTTCCCAGAAATTGAAATATCGCATTAAAATCATCCCTGCATCTGGAAACACAGGTCTGACCCATGATTCGTTAAGCATCTAGACTGCTGTCCACAAAGGGAAGAATCTGTTAGTCCTGGGAAAGGCTTTGAAGAACTTCTGGCTCCAAAGCAGCTTCTTCCTTGAGGTGCCCCAGCGAGGACTTTCCTAAAGCCTGTGGGCAGCCCTGCCTGCAGGTCACCTCTGCAGGGGATGGCTGGCAGAGCCCCCAGCCTCTGCAACCTGACCCGCTCTGTGTGTGTGCCGGGAATTCGCACCAATCTTTTTAAGATTTAGAATTTTTACACTACCAAAATTTCTTTTCTTTTTTTCTTTTTTTTTTCTTCTAGTGGTGTTTCCCTTCCATTGAGAAGCTGAAAGCAGGAACATGACAGACATTTTGGCCACTCTTCTGGGGCCAACGGTGGTGTCTCAGGTCTGCAGAGCTGTGAAATCACTGGAAAGTTCTTTCGAAGTCTGTCTGAGCTGCCCAGAACTTTGGAGAGCTCCGTAAAATCGTGGTTTACTCCTTCCTTGTACCAGGAATTTTCTAATTTAGGACCTTTTTGTAAAACTGCAGTCCTGAACAATTTTGGACCTTGAAGTTTATTGGAGAATTCAATTTTCTGAGCTGCTCTTGTTTCTAACAGTGTGTGCTTACATTCTCTCCTTGCATTTCTGTTGACAGAGAGACATTTAGAACCTGAAAACTGTGGGGTTTTTTTTTTAACCTAATTGCATGTTAGGCTCATGAAAGTCTCTTCCAGGGATTTATGCTTTAATTTCATTCTCAAAGTCTCAGTCTTATTAAGTGACAGTGATCTTGGTGACTTAAAAAGTCAATTATGTGATGATTTTTACTAGTCCCGTCTTTTGTCAGAACCTCACAAATTATCATTTTGCTATTACAGTCTGTGGTGGAAACCTATTCTCGGTGTGAGTGATAAGACGGGTGTTTGCCATTTTGAAGACTCCAGGAAAAGTATTTTAAGGCAGTACTTAGCAGCATAAATTAAGTGTTCTCTAATAATCTATGTGAAATGTTAAAGAAGATTTTTCCATTCAGTTATAAAAATAGATTAGGGAAATTATCACACACTTTCAAGATCGGATGTTGTTTTTATGTCTTTTCACAGAGCAGTTAGTTAATTTCTGGCTATTTCTTTTGTGATGATAGCAGGATGTGACCCCAGTTGCTGGCTCTTTCCGGAGGGAGGACTCTGGACACAAATGTCAGAGCTGAATGACACAGACTGGTAGGTTATGGTAGCATCAGTCTCCCAAGCAGGTCTTCAGAAGTGTGCACCATCACTTGGGATGCTGTGTGGTGGGAGGTTAGTGGTTTCAGAAGGGAAAAAAAGGATCACAGTGAAACACCAGCCAGAAAATGGGTAATTCAGGAGTGAAAATGCTCTCGTGTGCCCTCTTGACTACTGCACGTCCTCTGCAGCACATTTTCTTGTGCTTTTGTCCAGCTTGTTTTGTGTTTTATTGTTTTCAGTGAAACAGGTTTGTCTGTTTCCCTTGGGAAACCATAACACAGCAACCACACAGCACTTGTTGTCAAATCTTTTCTTTTTTAATTTTCACTTGTTTGGAGGTAAATCTCTCCTATTTACACAATGCTTCATAGTTCTTCTCTGTGTATTTCAGTTCTAAGTATTTCCCACGCAAACACATCATTAAAATACCCACTGGCTGCTTTCCCTGCCTTGTGTTGTAGCCAAGCCATACCTAATGATCCTGAATTTCTTTTTTTCTCATGTTAGTGCTTCAAATCCTATGGTTGGTGTTTCTGTTAATGCTGCACTTTGTTACCCCTCCCACCACCACTGTCCTCCCTCCCACCATCAGTGGACTTCTGGCACTGCAGTGTCCAAAGGCTGGGTCACACCATCAGGATTGATCACACCATCAAGCGCTTGTTGTGGGGGTGTTGGCACAGACAGGAAAAAATCTGCTTTCAAGGTACGGTAAGATAAAAGAGAGCAGCCGCAGCAGCGCACTGTAAGAAGCTACAGCGTTGCTCTTGCTCCTGTACGATAGTTGACTGCACGCTTTTTGCCTGGGGTGCCCATTTCTGTTTTAAGCATTTCTTAGAATGGGATCTCTTCTTTTTAAAAGATAATTTCTTATTACAGTTGGTCTTTGATCTCCAAGTGGAGGTCCAGGCACAAGTACAATTTGCAATTATTTCTTAACAGTAGAATTACAATAGGAGTTGTGATGCCATTTTTAAAGCAGGTTTTGTCCCTGTTAGTGAATGTCTGCAATTTGAGCTATTGTTCCTCACATGTAAGTGGCTTTTTTTTCCAATGGAGAATTCTACCATCAAGAAATTGGAGAGTTTTTTGAGTAAATAATCCTCCTTTAATCTCTTTATCCTTCCACTGGGATAATTTATTCACTATAGATATAATAATAGAGATGAAAACCCTGCAATATTTCACTCTTTTAATTGGCAATGATGTCAGCATAACACAGGTGGCCTCTTTTCTTCTAATTCAGTTTTGGGTAGGGTTAGTGAGTGTGTGTGGTGGCCAAACACGACTGCCACGTGCCACCGTACTGAGTTCCCAAAGAGGAATGAGGCTATCAGCTCACTTTCTTTGTCTAGCTGTATATTTGTAGAAGCGTTGGGAAGATTTACCCTTTCAGGGGGATATGAATTTCCATTTCAGTTTAAATTTATTCAAACAAAATGAACACAAGTCACTTCTAAATAGAAAAATTTGGGTTTTTTTTTTAATTTTAAAAACTCTTCACTCATTTAATAAAATGTAAAGAAATCAGGTTTGCCAGCAAACAGGAGATCCAAATGGGAGGTTTAGATAATATGTAACCATTATAAAAAAATATTCCAGAGTCAGAGCTTAAAATATTGTACAGTTTTTATATTTTTCTTATTTTACAACCGACTCTACTAAATAATGGAGTATTGTGGTAACATACCCTATAAATACCCTTATATAAATGCGGCCACCTAGATGTATTTTCTGCCTCAGGATCTGGATTAGTATATAGTTTGAAATATTGCTATATTGCTTTGAGAAAGTAGAAAGCCCAAATATTATCGCTGTGCACCAGAAGTGATGGGGTACTTGAGAACATGACTGGTAAGCAGTTACTTAGATTAATGAGCAGGATGTCTGCAGTCCACTAGAGAGCATCGGCGATCACTCAGACACCTGAGATACTGTACAGTGAGGATATTCAGACCAGGAAAAGTTCAAATATAACACTAAAAACACGTTTTTGCTAATAACTGAAGCTTGGAGTCATGCTCAGTGTATTCATAAACTAAATAAATAACAAAGGAGATGAAAAGTGACTGGCAGATGCATGACGAGATATAATCAGTAGGAATACACACAATAAAATGAATGAGAAGCTGATTAAATGGATATAAAGGGGGATTGTGCATTGGATTTTGACTTCACAGTGTGTTGCTTGGCTATCTCTGTGCAGTGTTGCACTTGCTGTCTACTATTCTGCTTCAGTGGAGGGATCTGGATGGCAAACCCAGTCCTGAAACACTGTGCTTAGAGATAACTGCGTGAGTGAGCCTGTGTTTGGTCTTTTGTAATGAAGATTTGTTCCAGGGACTGCAGAAGGAAGGAGAATGAAGGATGCAAACCCGCATTCCTAGATCAGTTCAGGCTCAATTAGGTGACCTTTCTGCCTTTGCAATTTCCTATATCTTGGTAGATAGTAGTTAATAATTTTAATTATTTATTATTAACTATGCAACCAAAACAACACGACATCTTGATGTGAACAACTTGTCAGGGCAGGTGAACACACAGGTCTTTATAAAGTTGACAGTGTCTCTCTACGTAGCAACTGCTCTTGATGGAAGGTCCCTGAACTCCTTAAGGTCTGCTTGAAATATTAAAAAAGAAATGGTTTTTTTGTTTTCTGGTTAGGTCCAGCATTAGGTCATGTCAAAGTTGAAGTGCATTTGTCAGTGATCAGCGCTAGCTGTAATGTTGAGCCTTGAGGGATGAAATGGGAAAGGGGGATTAGGATTAAAAGGACATATCTTCTAGATGTTGGGAAGAGAAAGGCAAGCAGAAACTCCCAGGCAGTGGCAATGTCCCATACTTGCTTGTCAGTGCATCTCACTCAAAAACAGAAAAAGTATGACTTCATTGACACTTAAGGGATAACCCAGCCTCCATATTTGTGCAGTAACTAATATTAATCACCATGTGTAGTCAGACTTCAGACCATTACTGGCACCATGAAGATGTGTGTCCAAATCTGAGGTTATTTTCCTTAATTGACCACTGATTTGTTTTATCCAACAACTTGTCAAATGACACAATGACAAGTTTTGGATAATTAAATAAGTATATCCAAATTATATTCCCAATATTCCTCCATTCCACTGTTCCAAAAGGTAGAGGAAAAATACCTTTAACAAACACATTTTCAAGGAAATTGTGATCTTCTTTGTGTTATGAGAAATTCAACATTAAACACATACCTCAACTCTTGAATTATGTCTGCATCTTTGATGTTAGTGATCAAATATTCATTGCCTTGATTATCCAAATAATTATGTGATTTATCAGTTTCTTTGAAAAGCTCAGAATTAAAAAAGCAAATCCCTTGAAGGGGTGTTCAATATTTAGCTTACTGTCAGCAAAAGAGTTATCAGGCAGGAGGATACTGTGACAGGGAGGAAAAAAGGTGTTTGTTGCACAAGGTCTCCAGTTTTCCAAGTGAATGCTTTGAAAGTTTTGCTGTGTTGTAGCTACTTCTTGCTCAATATCTGGAGGCCAGATCCTCACCTGGGGGTAGTTATCACAATTCCAGTAGCTTTAATGGAAGCAGTCAAGCCAGTCCAGGGAGTGTTGGTCTTAGGCGAGACCCCTTACACAGCTGAAGGGTTTCCTCAAGCACCCATTCTGCTTTGACTTAAATGGTGTTTAGAGACGATACCATGAGGAAACTCTGCATTTCACCCTTGCAGAAGATGTGACAAATATGCATAAAAACAGACTTAAAGATCACGTATAAGTAAAACTAGATATGTAAATTCCTTTATGAATTATTCCTTATTGTTTCTTTATGAACAATATACAGTAGCATTGATGAAACTCCAACCTTTTTTAAGGTTATAATTTAGCAGTGGCTTAAAAAGAAAAATTACATATTTAGATCTTTATTATGCTTAATTGTTTCAAGCTTTCTGACTATTGTGTGCATGTCATAGAACATTAGAATAAACTCAGCTCAACGCTCGTGCATAATGTGCGAAAAAAAATTGTTACAATTTTTACCCTTTCATATTAATTGTAATCAGCAGAGAATGCAGGCTGTAGTTGTCTTGCTAATGGTAAATACAAATATAGCAACAGTATTTTTAATTCTATTTATTTATTTATTTCACGCTGGATGTACTCCAGGCCAAGCGTATCTCTAAAGAATAGGGATAAGCAATGGGAGCTTGTCAGTGTGTGGCTCTGTAGAAATGGGTGCATGTAGAATGTATGTATTCTTTTTTATTGAGAGACAAAATGTAAAAACGCTTTCCCTCGCTTTCTGCTACAGACTTTTGTTACGGCTCCGTACTCCAGATGCTTGTGTAAGCATGCAGAAATATATTCTCAAAAAAAACAGAAGTGGTTTGACTTAAATTTTAAGTATTTTACAGATTCAGTCATGATTATTGATTATATTATCAGCGTTATCTATAAAAAAAGAGGTCAGCATGAATGCTTCAAAATAAAATTCTGTTACAGCTATACATATGTATAAGTACCATTTTATGTATATAAGTACATAATGAGTTTAGACAAGAAACTCAGGAACACTTGAGGCAGAATAGATCTACCAAGTTGTTCCTCGAACACCTTTTCTTTTGGGACAGTGCATATCCATTATAGCTATATCACTATAAACATATTTGCATGGTACTTCCGTCCCTATCAAAGGCCGTAAAGGTCTGGAAACTCATTTTGTCTGCTTCTGTAATTCTACTCCTAGCAGACCCACAAGTTGCAGTACTGCAGATGAAACATGGTCAAGGACAGGCTTGTGAAGTCCTCAGGGCTATGTGCGCAGAAGGTGACCAATCCTGCAATGCAGCAACTTCTGAGTCCCAGGGTAGGCGGCCAGGTCTGATGGCCCATTCAATGGGATCTGGACAGACTGGAGAGTTGGGCGGAGGGGAACCTCATGAAATTTAACAAGCACAAGTGTAGAGTTCTGCACCTGAGGAGGAACAACTGCATGCACCAGTACAGGTTAGTGGTTGACCTGCTGGAAGGCAGCTCCATGGAGAAGGACCTTGGAGTCCTGGTAGACAATAAGTTATCCATGGGACAGCAATGTGCCCTGGTGGCCAAGAGGGCCAATGGTATCCTGGGGTGCATTAAGAAGAGTGTGACCAGCAGGTTGAGAGAGGTTATCCTCCCCCTCTACTCTGTGCTGGTGAGGCTTCATCTGGAGTATCGTGTCCAGTTCTGGGCTCCCCAGTTCAAGAGAGACAGGGAACTTTTGGAGAGAGTCCAATGGAGGGCTACAAAGATGATTAAGGGACTGGAACATCTCTTGTATGAGGACAGGCTGAGGGACCTGCGGCTGTTTAGTCCGGAGAAGAGAAGGCTGAGAGGGGACCTTATCAATGTCTATAAATATCTGCAGGGTGGCTGTCAGGAGGATGGAGCCAGTCTCTTTTCAGTAGTGCCCAGTGAGAGGATGAGGGTCCATGGGCACAAACTGCAGCACAGGAAGTTCCACCTCACCATGAGGAAAAACTTCTTTACTGTGAGGGTGACGGGAGCACCGGAACAGGCTGCCCAGAGAGGTTGTGGATTCTCCTTCTCTGGAGACACGTTCCTATACAACCTGCCCTAGGTGATCCTGCCTTGGCAGGGGGGTTGGACCAGATGATCTTCAGAGGTCCCTTCCAACCCCTGCCACTCTGTGATTCTGTCATTCCTAGTCACACACTCTGCAGCTACAGATGTCAGAAACGTCAAACCGGGAATATGCCAACACACCTGGAATGCTCAGGCCATTTGGTTTCACCATCCTAAACTACCCCATTGCAAAACAAATAATACAAAGAGTTAAAAAGACAATCTTTTTTTTTTTTCTAACTTAAGTGTTTGAGGTACTTTTATGAACACACAAATAGTTAAGTAATTTCTGAATAAAGGTACATGCCTATCCATATTCAAGCACTAGATTTTCAAGAGGCTTTTCTTTTTCCTCGATTGTGGATCAGAAATAAAAGATTGCAGTTGTTACAAAGGAGTCAAGGAGAAAGAGGACAACTGGGAGCATTAAAAGCAGGCAAGTGTTTTTATTTTCATTTTGGTTTTGTTACCCTTCAAACTAAGACATGACCTCATTATGTTCTTTCCTTCAACAATGATTTTCCATTCATATTGAAAGAATCCAGGGTTTCTATGATACTCAAGCAAAATACTAAAATAATTCTTTAAGAAGTATATAAAAAATTCATTGTCTTGCAAAGGCCAAACAAGTTTGAGCACCAGCAAAATAATGCACTGGCTTTCTCTGATGAATATTATCAATGCTGAATAGCACGGGTTTTGCACAGATGGTATGTATTGCCAGCAAAATGCAAGAAATGACCGACTGGCGTCAAACTGGGCCATGAATTGGAAGTACTGCATGAGAGACAGACAAGATACAAAGTCAAAGGAACAATTTATGGAAGTGCTCACTTGCCACAAGGCCCTGCCATTGACTCCACTATAAGAAATTCAGAGTCATACAGTAGCAGTTGAAAATTCATATCACTTGACACAGTGTATCCTCATTTATTTTCAGATGTTTGTAGCTCCTTTAAGGTGACAGGATATCAGCGATTTAGTGTATATTCTTTCAATAGGATCTGCTTATGATGTAGAAGCAGAGATTTTGCTTCCATAGCAAACTACTAAAAAGGTTTTCTTAAGAGAGGCTGTGGATATCCTACAACCAGAGAAGACCAAAGAAGAAAGAGGAGAGCCCATTGCCTCTGACAGTTCAAAGAAATGGAGCAAAATATATATATCCTCTCGACCAACGCACAGAAGAGTTGGAATTTTGCACAGTGGATGCTGAAGCTGCCAGGCAATCCTGTCAAAATATCTAATACCAATAGAACCTTTCTGCACCCTTTTGGGGGTGGTGGGGTTTGGATTGACTTTGAAATTCAGTTAATGGCTATGCTTTTCTATTCCTTGGGTAGTCCTTAGTCACTGCAAGATTTTACACAGAAGCTTGCGATAGTGAATATGAGCAAGAAACAGAGACACAGAAATATTCTGCTTAAAAGCAGCCAATTAAACATGTAACTCTTTTGAACGGGGAGAATTGAGTAAACAAAATCCTAAGCGGAAATCCTACAATGTATTTTCGTATTATTTCTCATAATGAGTTGTAACCTTCATAGTTCTCCAAGTGAGTGTTTAGAAAGCTGTGCGCGTAGTTCTAGAACAGACCTTGTCCTAGGGAAACTGCTGAGCACAGCTTTTATATTGTTGTATTAATGCAATTTATTTACTGTGAAATGTTCGCGTTATTGAATCCTATTTTTCTACCAGCTGGTCATACCGTGAAAAGCAAACCATCCAGCTTAAATAAATAAAACAATACCATTGTGCTGGTAAGTCAGAAGGTAGGTTATTCTGTATAATGGAAATGCAAATATGAATGCAATTGTTATTTCATGGGTAAATGGAACTTACAGAAAGGTGGTGCAATGTTTTTCCCCTCTTTTGTTCATACAATCATTAGGTCACGTACTAATCCGTGCTTTGTTTGCCATATACCATACATTTTAGTGCACTGCGGCTATGGAAGAATGGTATTTCAAAAGGGCTTATGAGCATTTCTTTTCTGATCTAGTAGCTTAGTGACCAAAGGTTGAGGTATTGAATTACCAAAGGTCTCCAAACATTATTTCACAGACACCTCCTCTTTGCTGAAGATTACTTGAGATAATAGCTGCTTTCCTGTGGGTCTCTTTTTCATGTTGGGGAGTATTCCCAGTACAGCATCCTTTTAGGCACTCTCAGCACTCCAAATGATAAGCTGATGACCATGCTACTTACTCACTGTCCTCTGTCTATTTTTGCACTCATTTCAAGTTTCAGGAATTATATTAATTAAGATTAAGAACAAATGTATAAATAGGAAAACCAAGAAGATGACTCTCAACTTTCCCAAAAACATTTTTGTTGCCATGTTTTTCTTTTAAATGTTCTAAAAGACTGGTGGATATTTTGTTAACATTGGGTTTCTTTCTTTCCTTTTATTTTTAATTTCTCTGCACACGATTAAGTGTTTAGCTGAGCTTCAGAAGGATCTGGGGGTATCAGAATCAGAGCATTAAGGTCGAAGGTAGGTGGAGGGGGCACATAACTATTGAGGGACAGGAACAGAAGGCTCTGAGCTGGGCAGACTTCTGGACCACAAAGGGATGCAGAGTGAGCTCCTGAAGGTATGGGTTTGATGGTTATCATATTAATCCTACTTTAATACTTCTAATATGTACACTGGCCTTGAAGAAATGGAGCTGTGTACAGGACATTCCCTCCCTGTCATCCATGGCTTTGCAGCTCTCAGATGCATGGTAGCCCCACTCGAATAAGTGGCTACATTTCTTGGTGCTTATCCAAGGCAACTGAAACTGTGAAACTTTTGAGGATCACCTTTCACATTAAATCTGTTTTCTTCAGGAAATAAATTCTCACTTCAGCTTGGCCTGTGCTATATAAGTATACAAATCAAGTTGTTTTTCTGATTGAAAGGGCACACAGAGATTGCTCCAGGCTATTAATACCATTCTTGTGTGGAATAAAGAGAGATAACCAGGGGAGAGCTCAAAAGTGATAATACACACACAAAGAGTGCCGTTTTTCCAACACAGCACACCTTCATCACCACTTACTCAGAGAAATAATGCATTCTTTATATTTTAGTGACACTTACAAGGACTCCTGCTAAAAGATGTAAAGGCAGGATTCAGTTTCTGTATTAAGGCTACAATATTTGAAAATTAGCTGAGGAACTACACTAAGGCTATCTCAAAGATCTGGATGAGTGGCAAAAGGTTTTAATCCAGAATTAACACTGAAATGAAAAAGGAAATTCTGAACTAGCTTCTAACCTAGGGCTTTTATGTTCTATCTTGAATAGCTTTGAATCTGAATTTCATTTTGTCTTCCAGTGGAGTCTGATTCAATTCCCCTGTAAACAACAGAAACTTTTCCATTGGTTTAAATGGGGGGCTAAGTGAGGTGTCACAGGCAAGGTCAAACAAACAGGTGAGTGAGCATTTACAGAATCAGGTATGAACATTGACAATTCACAAACGGATTATATGGTAACACATAGTGCCCTATGGGAATGCTGAGCACCGTAAGAATTACGTTCATCAGGCCGTGTCCTGCTTTACAGCTGGGATTCTCTCCTCTGAGGTCATCGCAGTGTATTGTATACATAGACCCACATCAGCTTTATACAAACTACTCTGGATCAAGACAGTGCAGTGTGCAAGTTGTGTTTTGTACTTAAGCACAACACCCAACAAGTGGGGTAAATGAGTCTGTGCTGGGTTCTGTGTCACAGAACAGAGCCTGAACCATTTCAACATTCTCTTGGCCCAAGAGTGAGTCTATGTGTCCATATATCATATTTTGAGATGATTATTTTAATATTCTATTTCTTCTTTATTATCTATAAACTTATTTCTTTAATTCAGTATAGTAGAACCAACAGTGTTATAAGGCACTTCTCCCTTCATGCTTTTTAAATAATACTTTCCCAAGTCGTAAGTATAAAGGTCCTTATCTCCAGGACATATGAGTATGAGATTGTCCTGTCATATGGATCATTTTTGCTTGCCTGTCTGGAATTTTTAGTACAATGCCAGATCCTCCACAGAGCAAAGGAAATGACAGAGAAAGCCTGGACAGCATTCTCCAGTGCCTGCTGAGGTCCTTAGCCTTTAAATATTTCAGGCGGCATCTCTGATTCGGAATGAAAATGGACAATGGAAAATATGGACTGAGTTTTTCAGGATGGGAGTTGCAGGAAGAGCTAGAGATGAGACTTATCAGGGTATGGAATAGGTTTCTAGTGGAAAGTTATGGCAAATTAGCCTGAATGTAGTACTCAAACATATGTCAGGAAGCAATTCCAGAGAGTTATGGCAATAAGCAAAGTAGCCTACAGGTCTTTTTCATCTGGACAGTTTGGGAATCAGTCTGTGATTGGTTTCTCTCACAGCACAGTCTGCAGCTGGTAAGCAAGGAGGGGAAAATGCCAGTATTTTTTTTTTTTAGCGTTCCTGTTATTTCATATTCTATCCATCCAATACTCCATATACTCGTTACTGTATAAGTCAAGTTGTCCACTTGCCCTGTGGCACTCTGGAAATATTTTTGATTGCAGAAACAACCAACATCTCAGAGGTGGTGGCAGGAAAGTAGGGGACAAATACAGAAGGGAAAGACCGAAACTGTTCATCTCCTCACTCCCCTCGCTGCCGTAAGAGCATTCAGCTCAAGAGAATATTTTTTCAGGCCGTGTTCAATCATCTGCTGCACTTTTAAGTGTCTCAAGTGATAGGGAATATTTTCTCACTACTTACAGGGAAGTTAGAGTGTGTCAGTTCAAACTAATAAATATCTGGTTTGACGGTGACATTTACAAGTTGCCTGCTCCACTGAGCTCAGTGCGCCAGTTAACAGCTCACATTCTAAAGTCAGTTCCTTAATTATCTTGTCTTCTCCCCAAAGATTTGTCAGGAAGCCTTCTGATGATACCCCAGATAGATGTGCTATACCAGCGAAACATGGGTTTGACTTTGACAAGCTTTCTGGGTTATTGAAGACGCCTTGCATGGTAGGAGGAAGTGACTCAGCAGTCGTTCCAGTGCTTGTTCCTCCCACCCCAGTAAGATTTTCCTTAAAATGCATTTGCTTGAGGGTTATTCAACTTTTCCATCATACATTCAACAGAAACAAAGAAGAAAAATCTTCCCTCAAACAATGTTCTGTGTTATTCAAGGCCGTTTGAGGAAAAGATCTCGTATCTAGGACAGGGTAGAATATAAATTAACATGGAAACGACAAAAGGAAGTTTAACACAGTGTATGGAATCCAGAATTTTTTCATAATTAAATCCTTGCTTCTTAAATAGACCTGGGCTCTTTTCCCTTTTTCACAGATTTTCCACTGAAAATTTTTTATTAGCAGTCACAAGGCAGGGTGAGAAGAGAGCAAAAGATCCTATTGCTATGTGTTTTCACATATTTTTCTCTCTCCTTCATGAAACATTATGGAGGACAAATAGATATAAGTTTTAGGCTTGTGGAATGATACCTTCTGTATATGCAGAAATTAATTATAATTCCTTCCAAAGTAAATGCTTATTATCTCATCAAATTACTGTATTAAAAATCTTGATAAAAATAGCTTTTCATGTGAGACTCTCAAATATATAAAATGTAAATTAATTCTCAGAAAGTTAGCCTGAATGAATGCATTAAACCTATTCTGTGGATGGTTATAAAGACACTTTGAAAATTTTTCTTGTTCATATCTTCAATCATCTACAGTGGCACAATAATAAAATCCTCAAGCCCTCCATCTTATTTGCTGCAACCATGGCACAGAAATTAGAAAGGAAACTTTGGAACAAAAATATGCTGTGGTTTTGTTAAAATATTTTGCTCCTGAGCACTTGACATAAAAAACAAAACCAAAAAAAACCCCACCACAAATAAAAAAGCCTCAATATGTTCTTTGACTGAATAATTGCTTAGTGGATAAAAGATGCAGAAGTGGGCATCTATATTTGCCCTGGTACAATTGTATAGCATCCATATACGCAAGGTGAGAAAATATGTACTAGCAATAATCAACAGTACTACTAACATGGCTGAAAATACACTTTCCTAGAAGATTTAATACTTTGCTCTAAAGCCAGGAAGGTATTTCAGACCAAGGTCTGTCAGTGCCTTCATTAACATAAATGATAGAAGAGTGTACTCATGTATATATTGCAGTGTACATTAAACTATCAAGGGTAACAGCATTCTTGAAACCAGAATTAAGATCCAAAACAACCCTGATAAATTGGAAAGGTGGTCAAGATTCAATGAGATGACATTCAAAGTGGACAAGTGGCAATGCACTGTGTGGTATCGCAAGAGAAGACCTGAGCTAAAGTGCCTGTCAGAAGTGTAGTGTTGTGGCAGAAGTGCAAATCTCATCCAGCTATATGTTAACAGCAATGCCATATATGAAACGTGGGAGGTAATTATTCTTTGGTACTTGGCACTGATGAAGTCTGATCCAGAGAACTTCATTCAGGACAATTGTAGTTTGACCAACAAAAAGGTGTAGGTAAATTGGCAGGAGTTGAGAGACGTCAAGAACAACAGGAGTTTTAACAAACATCTCTGAGTAAAGATAGAATTAATTGGAGCTTTTTAATTTTTGTGAGAGAGAGAGAGAGAGTAGCGAGAAGGAGACAGAGTCAGGGAGACTGACGAGGGCTGGTGTTGGCGGCAGGCATGAGCATCACCTGCTAGTACATGGAAGTTGTTAAAATCAGTCACTGTCTTCTGTGTTCCACCACCTGCACTGGAGGAAAGAAAAGGTCATAGCAGTGTGGGTTTTGAAAAGTTTATGGTTGGAAATTAGCAAACATTTTCATGGTTATTGAATAATAATATGAAATATTATTGACAGACAAAATACGAAGTATGAAAAACAGGTTAGAGGGTTCCTCTGTGCACGAAAGGCATGTGGCAGTGATGGGGTGGTTCCCTCGTGTCCATATCAGACCAGAATAAGGGAAGAGCCAATGGAAGTCTGATGTGAAAAGCTATTTTTAGTCTTGATTTTTTAATACAGTAATTTGATGAGATGATTGTACAGATTTATCTTGGAAGAAACTATAAATATTTTCTGCATCTACATAGAGAAGAACAAGTGGAGCCAAGGGAAGAGGCTCTGGACCTTCTAGCTTCCATTCAGGTTGACACTGGTACCTCCAGGTGAGACTGTGCTGGGAAGATGGAAGATGGAAGATGTCCGTGCTGCCACAGCAGCAGATGAGAGTATCCCATGGAGGCACAGAAGCCTCAAGATCCTATCTCCTCACTGCATACCAAGAAAACGGATGCAGGGCACAGTTTCTTTAATTTGAGGTAAACACAAGGTTAAACAAACATCAGCTGAGGTTAGTCAAAGTATTCTGAGTCCTTTTCTCAATGCAAAATGTTTGGACTAGCTCTGTTCTTGAGGCCTCTCCAATTATTCTGTGATTACAGACACAGATTAAAGCACACCTTGCAACCTAAGCTGAAGTGAAGGTGATCATCCTGAGGTAAAGCCAACAGGCATTTCTAGGCAACAATGACACTTGCGATACAGAGAGTATATAACCACGTATGTTTTTAATCTATACTCCCATTAAGTATCTAAAGATGCAACTGAGGACAGATCTACCCCAAAATACTGAAGGTTGCAATGTGTTTATTTTGCTTAGAAGGTACTTAAAATGAATTTTAAAACAGAAACAAATGCAAGATAAAAACTGTAACACAGTCTTTGCTCAAGTTACAGTTCTGTAGCATTTTTTACTTCTGAAAAATGCCATAGCACCTGTACAGAGCAACAGGGAAGCTAAACAGTGGAAATGACATTAATCATACATTATTCTGCATTTCAAATGTCAAAAAAATTATCTACATTATTCACCAGGTTTGACACTTGCCGTAATAGTCAAACAAAGCATATTCTTCTTTCGTTTTCAGGTCTCAGCCTACAAAACCTCTCTCATTCCTGCTAAGGACGAGGCACAAGAATTGTGATTGTATCCACCCTCCTACAACGATAAGCTCCACACAATTCTCTCCAGCCGTTCTTTCCCACACTTCTGACACACAATATAGGCCGAGAGATTTAGATGCTGAATCCCATGTAACGCTGTTAACTGCGATAACAAAGTAACTCTGCTGACGTATTTTAAGGTATTTGCAGTCACAGTTAATAAAGCCACGCAGTCAGTGCTTGAGCTAACATTACAGGGTGGGTTTTCTCATTTTTCAAAAATGTCTGATTGGTATATTTAATAGTGGCATTGACTAAAGACCGGAAAGCTTGTACCCTCAGTGCTGGAAATGAAAATGGTATCCATCTTCAGATCTAAGCAAATTAAAGAATGTAATTCCTATGGACTCTCATAATTGGATACTTAAGGTGGATTTTGGAGCAAAACATTAAGTACAGATCTGCTTTAGTAGTTGTCATAACCAATGTGTGCTAAGGCAGAAGGCATTCAAAGGATGCAGATGACATTTAGGTGTTTTGGTCTTAGTGAAAACTATGGGGTTGGCAACCTGACTGCCATTCATTTGGAAATATCCCTAACTTTCAGTAGAATTTTTGAAAAATTTCTCCTGGGTGTCTCAGTGGTTTATGCAGTGGCTATTTGGGCTGAGCAACTTTATGGTCCTTGTTAATTAATCTTTTCAAAGCTAAATGTGAAATGAACATTCTTTGTGACTTTGGTTTTGCCTAGCTCCAATCCCAAGTGAGTGCTGTTGATTATAAAACAAAAAGTGAGACTGGGAAGCACTTGTCCAGAAAAAGGAAAATTCTGAAGAGAAAAAAGAATGCCAGGGAGTGACTCTGGCTAGGATCACAGATTTTTGCCTAGGGAAATAAAATAATAAGGTGTTATGGGGAAAGGTCAAAGAATGAATGACTATATGGCAAAAGAGAATAAAAGCATAGGATACATTCACAGCTGCCAGCTGAAATACTCTTGCTTGCTTCTTCTGCCCAGGAAAAGGCTATAGTTTAACTAGAAATTAAACTGCTATCATTTATATGCTTCTTGCACCAAGAAAGAGGTCCAAGCAGTATTTATGCTGATATTTTATGCCTGTGTGCTTTATACAGCTCATTACCAGGGCTCTGCCAGATGCACTAAAATACAAGGTATTCAGTATATTACTTGGGAGCCTTCTGTGGGTCCTCCCTTAAATTAAGGGTTTGTGTGTTATTTAAGTGTCTGATCCCGGTCTCTGGTGCAGCCTGGGGAGTGCCGCTGGTGGCAGCTGCTTAAGGGTTAGTGATGACAGTTCCTGAAAGGAGTTTCTGCCCAGTTTGGATGTGGATGAAAATTTTCAACAGACTGGGTGCTGGAAATCCCTTAAAAAACTAGAAGACCCTTAAAGAACTAGAAATGCCCTTCCTGAGCATTTCTAGCCTACATTTATCCTCTTTCCTCCTCTTATTTCCATTCTTTCTGCTTTCCTCTTGTCTCTCCACAGTCACAGAGCTGGGTGATCTCCTACAGCAGTCACAGGCTCTGAGCAAAGGCATATTGCACCGTCGCTATTTATATGGCTCCTCAGTAATCAAAAAATACATCTAAAGAATGTCATTGAAGCATCTGACTTTCCTTGTAGAGTAGACCTGACCATAATGCAGGGGTTTCTTCGCAGCAATATTTGTGAGCAAAGTGCATTTTAGAAAGGAAAGCAGATTTTTTTTTAACAAAAACACAATAATGTTTTTTTGCAAAAAGAAACCCCCTTCTCTCCAAAAACAGTTTGGGGAGCAAACTACTTCTTGGAAGCCTCCCTGTGTTGGTCAAGTTTCTCCTAGCAGGAGTTTTTGAACAAGATATAACTGCCTTGTCTCATCTCAAAGCTTTTCCTATAGAAAATACATCACTTGCTCTTGTTAATGAGTCTAATTAAGTCAGAATCTGCAGAAAGAAAGTGAGGCCAAGAAGAATTGTAAATAATTCTTTTCACACTACCTACTGAAAGAAAGATCTGCTGTTGAACTAGAGAAACCAACAGTACAACTGGGGTGTCAGAGATGCTTACAGTTCGAAAGCCCCATAGCCATGAACTTCACAGTGCGTATGCAGCAACAGCCTCTGCACAAGACACAAGGCAAAGAAAAGGAGGCTATTTATGAATACAAATCACCCTCAGCACTGGCAGTGAGACTGCCCATGCCTTACCTGAAGCAAACAACAGGATTGTTTTTGCTTTAATACATGTTCACTCACTATGAATTGTTTTCCAAGTCACCTTCTTGAACCTGGTAAGTTCTGCTTGCCATTTCCACCTCTGTCCTGTGAAAGGATGGGGGAAGACACAGTGGCTAAAACTAATTCTGTTCTCAGCTCTATCCAACAGCACATGTAGACTTAACCTACGATATGGCAGTATTTGTCCCAGCATTTGCATGGTGTTTATTTTCTTCCTCTTGGCCAACTGGAGCTCCAGTACCTTACGTCCATATCCTTATGGATACTCCTTATCTGTTCACCTGCTTCTATACTAATCATTTGGGACATCAATTTCTCAGAGAAAAAGCTGTCCTTTTCTAGGTACGTGTTTTGTTATATGGCCATTCAAATGACGTGAAGTGAGTTATGGGCTGATAAATTAAGGGTTCAGTTGACTGCTGCTTTTTCCTTTATTTTGTACCTATCTATCTACCATCTTCTCCGTTTTTGTGGTTTAAAAAATATGTTAACACCACCTGGAGCTTGAATGCCACCCCACTGAGGAGGGAATATTAGTGAATAATGTGAATTTAGGTACTTAAGCAGAACATCTAAAATAACACTGTAATACCTGACGGGATAGTCTTCAATTCTTAAAATTACTAACGAGAATCAAAATGTTATTTTAAGCAGACTGAAATGCTAATTATTGCTTTAACTGAGATTCCATTTATAACAAACTACATTTAAGATTTCATCAAGAAAGCAAGTGTAAGAGGAATCATTCACATATACCTTGTTTGCGGGGCAACAGTAAATTCAGTTTATCATCAGTAAGGTATTCAAATTAATACAGAATGAACATGCACATTTACCAGAAGAAGATTTCTGGTCTTTTCTGAAGTTCAAAGAACCAGAAAGCAAGGGGGGGGGGGGAAGTATATTACAGTTCAAATTTGAGGCAGTTAGTTAATTATAAGATTTTTCTTACAGCCCAAGGTAGAAACTCAACATAAATAAATAAATAATAACAACAAAAACAACAAAAATCTGACACAGGCTGCCACTGCTTTCCACATTCACTCAACTATATCATTCCTTGTGCTTTGATCAATTTTAGGAGCAAACTAGTTTTCTTTCTAACCTAAAGATCTAAAGACGACCACCTGTAGATTAGGGAATGTGGGAGAGATTTTGATACTTCCCACCATGAGTTGGTACCCAAACAGTTTTGCCTTAAAGAACAAAGAACTCGATAGAGAGTAGAAGTAATTACAGAACATTGCAGCTACCCACTCTTTCAGTGCTAGTTTAACCTGTACCCTGCAGGATTCCTGTTTACTTAAGACCTCAGAGAAGCTAAATTACTCTTTGTCAGCAGGCGTTAAAGACACTTAAGAACAGGAAGAACAGAAAATCACAACCTTTGCTAGCCAATCTCATCTGCCTGTCAACCAAGACTTGCCCAGATCTTACAGCCTGAAGAACCACTGCAAGACCTCCTAGCATGTAACTAATACCAAGGAAATAGAAATCCTTCCTAACAGTATCATAGGGTCATGCTCCCTAGCAATCTTTACCCTTACTGAACAAGATTTTATCATCAGGGGAGTTTTGCTCCTCAACTCACCTACTCCATCTCAGATGATAACTCCAGAGATTTGGGAACTGCAGCAGGCTGTCCTTTGGAAGGTTGTAGCCCAAGCTATTGGTTTTTCTCTGTATCATGACTACAGAGTGCATGCCACTGTTCAAAGTAATTTCTGTGCAACCGCTCATGCTAAATTACTCCCAAAACTTCTGCTGTTTTCTTCTTCTTGCTCCTATTCGTTCACCTTTTCTTGCTGTCTGCCTTGCTTCTGGCTTTGTGGGAGACATGCACTACTCACCTCTTGGTAGCTTCCTGGGGATATGTCTTACTGGCTTTTGATATTGTCTTTTGAAGTACGTAACATACGTTTTGTAAAAACTCAGACCAGCCAGTGTTTTGGGAGCTATTTCCACTCAGGTAACCAAGAACCAGCAGAGCTCAGTGGACAGGACACTGGCATGGGTCTCTGAAGACCTGGGTTCTGCTTCTGTCTCCAGCCCAGGCACGTTCAGCAACTTTCACTGCTCTGTTTATGGACTCTTTGCATATTTGGCGTTTATTTTCAAAGCTTTTTTAGATTAAGAGCATTCATTCCCATATATTTGTATAGAGCCTGATATATGGTGCTGATTTCACTTGAGTTTAGTGAAGTATGAAGAAATAACTAGAGGGGTCCTACATTTCAGAAGGGCAGATGAAGGCTGAAATCTGTAGTACAACTGCCAATTCTAATTACTAACAATACACTTATTTCTTACCTAGTTCTTTCTTTAAGATATGGTCAGAATTATCTCTTATTGTAGTGTTATTGAAGAAATCTAGGAAATAACCCCAGCCTTTTAAAACCAGAGAAAGTGTGTGGTATAAAAGAAAGAAGTGATGTATGTTGAGACAAGGAACCAAATTCGTCTGCTTATTCTTGCAAGAGCGCAGTGACACGTTTCCAGGTTTAGAGATTGTTTACTTTCTGAAATATTTTTTAAAGACTGTATTATGGTCATATTCACAATTGGCCTCAGAGAAAGACATGGACTTGGAGCTTGTTCAGAGTAATTTAATCAGTCTTATACAAAAAGGCAAGAGCCAACCATTAGAGCCCAAGTCAATACTAAAATGATTTCCCAAAACTCATTTCAAAGTCACTTTCCAGGAAACAACTGGTAGCTTCAAAACTCTGAGGCTCAACAAAAATTTAATTTTCTTTAAGATCTATAATTGAGCTTTTTTAAAAAAAAAATATGGTGTACTGCCATTTCCTTTAAATAAAATATTGTGCACTGGATGGCATGTCGTTTTGTTCCTGCTAGCTCTTTATATTTTAACATGGATCAATATTTTTTGTAAGGTTCTTACCACCTCATAGTGACTAGAAATATAAATGCAACTAATTTTGTTACCAGAAAAATAAACACGTGGCATAAATTTAATTGGTCTCCTACCTACCAGATGGAGAAAAGAACAGGGCCAAGTCATTGATGGAGTAACTGTTTAATCACATCAGCTTGTTGTTAACTTACTTATAAACACAAACAAGTCCACCTGCACCTTTGGGAACTCACCATGTTTTCTCCCAGCTTCTGAAAGTGCATGGCAATTAATACTTTATTCACAGATTAGACAGATCATTAGATATGATCATGATATAATGAGGAAATAACATCTTTATTACTACTAGCTCATTTGGATACCTGTATCATAACTATCCTCGAGAGCTCAACTGAGTCATGCACTGAGTCTACCCTCAATTGATGTGAAAAGCCTCAGGTTTTGATGAAATTTTATTATAAGTACTATAAATATAACATAAGGAATTCATAGCAATTTCACAGACAGAATCAGTTCAACAGGGTGTTTATTCAGGTACAATCAATGGATGTTTTGACACTGCCTTCACAGGATAAGGATTTGGTCAATGCCAAGGATATATCAGATTTTGGCTAATTTTTTAACACTTTAGTTTCTGTTTAAATCAATGAAATTATTCTGTGAGATAAAAGGATACTAAGAACAAAGAATGGTAAGCGTTTATCTCAGATTATCCAAAGCTGGTTATGGAGTGGGGAGTGGGTACAGCTCCTACAGCACTGTGGGCTTGTTGAAATAGCGCCTGAAAGAAAGGCAAATTCTACCCTTCCAAGAAAGCAGTGTGACACCTTGTCTTGTTGTTTGTGTCACTGTGTTGATCATTGATATGAACTACCTCAGTGATCCTCACACGTTCTACAAATCAGATAAATTAGGCTCAGGGGGAATATTAGGGAACAAGGAGAGAGATGTGTTGGAGGGAACAGGTGGGATCGTAAAACAAAAAAACCCCACACACATTCTGTCCAGGACCGCAGGAATGTCAGTATTTGCCTACCATTAAATGTGTCCAGGAACATTCTGCATATTTTAAAATACCTCAGGTTACTTGTGAATTTTCTCTGCTACCTCTTCCCCTTTTTTATTTTCTCTCCTTTTTTTTTTTTTTTTTTGGTGGGGGATGTAGAGAGAGAAAAGTGAGAGGTAGGATAGAAAGAAGGAAAAAAGGAGGTAAAGCTTCAATGATCCATTAAAAGTATTACTAATATAATAGGAAGATCACCATAAACTATACACATACTTTTAACTCCAGGAAAAAAGAAAAAAAAAAGTCCTTTGTCTGAGATTTTTCTTAATGTTTCTGGGGTACATTTAGAAAAAAAAAAAAAGTCCTTTGGAAATATCAATGTAAATATGATACCAAAAGTAAGCCGCAAATTTCAAAGAAAAAATTACCTTAATAACTACTTACCCAAGTATCCGGTAGATTTTTCTATCACGTGAATGTCTTTTAATAAACATTGGATGGCTTTTTGCAAAAAACACGGTAATTCAAGCAAAGGTTGGAGGGCTGATACAGCAACCACTGGGTGAGGTTCTGCGGTCTTTGCTATGCAGACAGTAGGACTAGATTATCATAATGGTTGCTTCTGGTCTCAAATCTAAGAGCCTATGAATCATGGTAATGATACTGCCGCCAAGTCAATTAGTAGCATATATTCCAGGAGAAAGAATTAATTATCATACATTCACCTTCTGCTTTGACACCTGTAGAACTTTCTGTTGGGTCATTTACCTGCGCTGGATTCTCTGAGTATTTCACCCAAATTACTTCAACTCTGGCTTCTGGATTCCAAAACCTATAGAAACAAAGCCTTTGGCTCTCTTAAATTTCTTAGCTTGCTTAATTTTTCTGACAACAGACACAGGGTATCTAAGTATTTGACATGGACTTTTCCTTCCCACCGCTATGTATATGTAGGACAGGAGGTCACTAGGATCATTACAGATTGTAACAATTTTTTCTGAATTCTGAAGACCTCATATGGTAAGATACATATGTGTATGTTTCTGTGTGTATATATCAATGTCTGTAATATATGTAAATTTGAAAGGACAAGAGATTACACATGAAGATGAAAATGTTTGTGTTTGCCTACAAATAGGACTAGGGAGGCTATTATCCCAACATTTAGGAATCTAGCACAATTTAAACACTCACCTACTTCTTTTGAGTAGTTTCTGACATGCTCAAATAACTATGGAGTAGAAAGTAACCGTGGTTTAACTGTCCCATTTCATAAGCTCAGTCTCCTTCTGATTGATTTGAAAAGTCTCCGGTACTAGTTTTGATGACCTTTACAAGGTATATCAAACAATATTGGATCATCACCTGCAGTGGGTCTACAAGTGAGTACTACCAATTCTGTGTCTCAAGTCAAGTCAGCAGCTCCACAGCCTTGCATGGATCTCTCAAAGACCTCTCAGTTTCCTACTCCAACTTCCAAAAAAGATTCTCAAGTGCTCCAAAAGTGCTCAAAGAAAAGAAAAATAATTATGACTTTTGCCATTTATGGTGCAACCACCATTTTTTTTAAAGAAAGACAGCTATATCAAAGAAGCACTTTTTTTTTGTTCTTTATGGTTTTCACACAAAGCTCCCTATGGTGAACTCAAGCAAATTCAAGAGTAAGGAGGACATGCAGGGGTTCTGGCCCTTCTCAGATTCAATAAACGCATCTGTAAGAGATGGCTAATTGCACAGATAGCTATTAACCAATCTTAGTAACACTTAGCTCTTCCAAAAATGTCATGAAGAGGTATTCTGGCACACTGTGTTCCAGGACTACAACTGAAGCGAGCCAAACATGCTCTGTCCTAGGCTTGGTGCAGAGATTGAAAAACCAGTTATCTATCTGTTGCCCTGACGGCTTGTTTTAATTCTCTCTAACTGTGCCCCTCTATCAACCATGGAGCTTTATTCAAGACCAGCAAGGGCTGAATAATTGGATTTGCTTGGCAGGTAACCTTTCTTACTCTGCCAATTAATCCAGCAGACACAAAAGCCACTGATCTCCCGTGAGAAGAAACACCTAAGAGATAAAAGACTGGATTCGCTCTCCCAGCACTACTGCCAGTGAGTACATGTGATGTATACTTCGCCATACTGTTCATGCACCATACACTTGAAGTGGGTACATCATTAGGACTTCAATTAATCTGGAAGATCAGTGTGAGCTATTGAGATGTGGACATATGGAACAGATGCTCGATATCATCAAATTTAGCCTGACAAAATATATGATAACCTTAAAATTGTGTGCTCTGATGGACAGGCCAGTGCAATGTTTTTTCCTGTGCTTTCTGGCCAGTTGGTCTTTAACTCTTTTCT
Source organism: Phaethon aethereus (assembly GCF_964289735.1). Lineage (NCBI taxonomy): Eukaryota > Metazoa > Chordata > Aves > Phaethontiformes > Phaethontidae > Phaethon > Phaethon aethereus. The sequence continues at coordinate 21,374,125 of NC_138585.1, read as the reverse complement.
GCAGTGCCCTGTTGTCCACAAGATTGTGTCCCTCTCTTCCCCCTTCTCCTGCTCCCACAACATCTAAAATGTGGGTACTATTCACAGAGAGTGAAGTATGGATTAACACCCTCTTAGGCAGATAAGAACATTGACTGTGGACTGCAAAATTCCCGGAGGAGCAGATCAGCCTTTAGATGACTGCAGAGAAGGTGCGATGTCACACACAGTGGTGGCGTGAGCGGAGGGCTGGCTGGGACTGTGTGGCTGGGATCATTCACGTCTCCACAGATGGTTCTCTTCTGGGTGGCTCACATCTCTTTTAGCCCCTCAAGTAAATCCACACTTCAGTTGGTGTCCCCTGCATCATGAAGACTTGGGGTTTTTTTGAGGGAGCCAAGGCTCCTTGCAAGTGAAGACACAGATGCTTATTCTCCATGTTCCTGGAGCTCTGGAACCAGGGTCGGACATAGGTTTCACCTTTCAACCCCCTGTAGCACACCTGATAAATAGGATTCCTGCTCTCTAGCACCAAGAGGCTGTTCATTTAGCATGCTGGCTGCCCCAGATGATAGCAAATCTGAGCCATCCGATTTGTCCTCCTCCCTGCACAAGAAGGCCTGTGCCCTAATACAGTTTTGTATTAATTCCTGGCAGCTGGGCTCAGAAAGGTGGGAGCTGCAGTGAATAAACCTGTCACCATCTCTGGCTGAGCCCGAGAGGCAGGAAGAGGAGCTGTGCTCTGGATTCTCCGTTGTTGATATTCAGCTGATGTAAATCAACTTGATTCTGCTGGCATCAGTGGGAATGAGCTGATTCATGCCATTTATAATTTCTTCTTGTTTACTTACTGCATCTTAATGACTGCCAGGCACAAAAACACCTGACTGAGGACATTAGATACGAAGGCTTTATACCCTTAATGTTTTGTTCGGTTAAAGACTAACAAAGAAGAGGACTTTAACTTCTGATGAGAAAGCTAGGCCCCTGAACACTTAGCACTAATCAGGTGCTTTTCAGTTGCTAAGTGCTTTACAAACATTAATTAATTATTCCTTTCAACAACACTTGGTTATTTTCTGTTACTAGAGTGCGTGTTTACCAAGTTAGCTCCATTCGTGCACAGCACGTTGTTGGCAGCAGGCAGGAGCATAAATTGATCTATAACCACACGCTGTAATTTGCAGCAGATTTGCTTCACCAAACACCATCAGTACAGCTACGGAGGCAGCTCGGAGGAGTGACCACTCCTCCCCACGTCCTGTGGTGGTGATAACCTTTACCTTCTCTGCTGCACGGAGCGGAAACATAAAACCCGTTTGCTGCACAGCTCGGCTAATTCCACAGAAACATATGTCAAACAGGAGCTTCCAGCTTGACACAGCTGCAAAAACTAGTAACAAAGTTTTGTTATGTGCACGTTGAAATACTCAGTACAGAAGTGACAGAGAATAGGCAGAGTTCTAATAAAACACATAAATGAGGTTGCCACCATGAGACAGGAGAATTTCTTGCATGCAACGTTTTTTAAGATAGAAAATACTCCTGCCCTGTATCTGGAAGTAGCCAATAACTCTCACGAAAAAAAAAAATCAAAAGGAGAATCAGGTATTACCCCTCCTAAAACAGCCAAGAGTCAAGTGGAGAGGAAGATGACCAGAAGGCAGGAGCTGGAGGCTCACATCCCTGCTCTGTTCAAGTCACACCAAAGACTTGAACCAGTGCTTGGTTTTCTAGCAGAGTAGCCCTAGGCACTGAGTTCTTGTTTATTTTCACACCCCTGTCTCTCTCTCCCCTTACATCGCCTGCTAAAGGAAAGGAATGCTTTCTGCCAAAAACTTTGTCAGAACCAACGTGTTTCCACTGGAAATGAGTGTTTCAGTGAACGGTGGCAGACAATAGTGCCTATTGCCACAGGCAAGATAATACCTCTGCAGTTGTAAGCAGGGTCTTGGGAAGTGTTAAGCTATCACTTTTTTAATTATAGCTGCGCAATATTTTTCCAGGGAACAGATTTCTGGCAGAAAACACTGGAAAATATCAAGCTGACCATAACCATCAGCAGAAATCAGGACTGACTATCTGCTGTGTCTCCTGCCCACCTCCCATGCAGACAATGCCACTTGGGGGGCCCAGACCCCCATTAACAAGGGGCTGGTGCACAGCGGACGTGGAGCTGAATATTGCATGTACCTAAATCTAGTTGCATGGAGAATTCAGAACAGCTTGCTCTACGCTGCCCGCTCCCGCACCAAGGTGGCTCCATGTATTTCCTCTCCCTTTCTTCAAGTTCTCTCTGCTCTGGTCAGCTTCAGATGGTGTACTCCAACTGGCACCAGTGAGGTGCCTTAATGTCACATACACAGCACGAATTAAAATTACATAATCAGGAGCTAAATCTTTCAGTATCAGTAACCTCCCTCCGAGGAGTGATAAGGAACACCAAACGTTAATGCTCCAAGACATGCCGTCTAATTAATTAGCCATTGTTCACCTTGCTCGTATTTAAAACGTTTTGTCTGCAGGAAGAGCTGCACTGGCACATACTGGAATGTGTGGCGTGGGAAGCAGCTATATTGGCAAATGCATCTTATCGTAGATCTCTCAACAGAAAGAAAACGTATTGGTAAGTAGATTCTTTGGCTGTGTAACTGTATCTATAGCCGGGCTTTTGTCAACACGGCTATTTCCTCACAGTCCTACTCAGTAAAGCTTTCTACTGTATGAAAGGCCTGAGATTAGTTACTGAGCATTATCTTCTACAGGGGTGTTTACAGTTGCCCGCATCACTCCTGAAAAAATCTCACTATAAGTAATACACAAGTATTGACTGGAATCAGGCAGACAAAATGCAGTCTATTTTCAGTCTGAATAGTTTAAATCATGCTCTGGGATCCTTTGATGGTTTGTTTGGGAAGAAAACAAAAACCCCGCCTTGCTGATGAGTTCTAATTCGCCTCCTTCTATGCTTGGTACAAAGAAACGGCGAGGTAATCATACATACGTCTGCCGTCTGCTCTGCAAATACACCGAGCTTTCATTTGAGAAAATGGCACATTGCACAGTGATGCAAACAAAAGATTTGAGATTATATTCATTCATTCCAAACCAAACACAATAGTCATTTCTCTTCTGAAGTGTTGAGAAACAAGAAAGCCTTTTTATTTAATGAAATACGAACATCTCTAGCTATAGAAAATAAGTGCAATTTTAATCTTAGAGTAGAATTTTCAGCTTCTGTTACATAGACTTTGGGAGGTGGCATGCAACTACTCTTTTTCTGCATGTTAACATTTAGTCCATAAAACAATTAATTAAAAAATGTGTCATATTTTAAAGGATACCTTTTCATTGCTTATATACACATACATACCAATATACTTTTACATTGATACACTATGAAATAATTATATGTTAAAAGCACAGTAATTACCGTAATACCACATGTGACTTCAGGATAAATGTAATAGTACCCCAGACATATGCTAAGTAGTTATTTGCAGCAAATACGTTGAGTTACGCAAAGGATACCAAGCAGTAATGTGCAGAAGTTACTGTAGTATCCTTCCTCCAAAGGAAGGGACGTACCAGGGTACTGGTTCATCTCATCCAATAATCAATCTCTGTTGCAAGCCAGAACCAGACGTTCCAGAGGAAGATGCAAGATCTGTATGACAAAAGTGGAATTAAGTGGCTATAGTTAAAATGCCTTTCCAACATTCCTCAAGAAAATATTTGGCTCATGCTGTGAAACATGAGGGAGTTTTATCCCCTTCTGAAATTGGGATTAACAGCCCCTCGCCCCCAAACTCATTCTAAATAATTCATGTGTGGATGTTCTCATTATTAAAAAATATCCCAAAGTTTTAGACTTCTGCTGTGCTTTTGGCCCCAGTTACACTCCTGGCAATAAAAAAACCCAAGCTAATTTAACATAAAAAATATTACTTTTTTCCACCTTTTGAATTCACTGAATATTACCTACCACCACTTGACAAATGCAGCCAATTAATACAGTCTTCATAGTAATAACTTGTACAAAGGCATCCAAACCTAATTGTAATTTTCAACAATGTAAACCTGTGATTTACTCATGCCGTGGAAAAACTTTTTGCCTTTTTTCTTACTGTAGGAACTGAGAGAGAACTAGCCCTTTTCTCTTACGAATTTGTAGGAGACCAGAGAAGGAAAGAGGAAAATATGAAACATGTTCCCTCTTGCTCTTCTCCAAATGAGAGTGTTGGATGTGTTTGCAACATAACTAGTTGCAGCCGATTGGCACCAAGCCCTGACAAGCTCCCTCTCTAATAAAGTGTGTTTCTCTCAATACCAAAATCCAATCGTCAGAACTCGCTTGACACATTCGAAATGTAAAACATATTAAACATCCTAGACACTGAATATGTGAAAAGGATCATTACTCACAGACTCTTAATCAAAGCTTCATTTCATGTCATTATTTGTTTCATTTTACATGTTTCCTTCTTGCTTGAATGAAAATGTCTTGTGTTGGAAAATGTCACATCTAGCTCAGAGAAGCTAGGCAAGAAGTTGTGCTGCATTCAGAAATGCCCAGGCATAATGGCTTGTTTGTTTTCTTCTTTTGGAAAAGTCTGCACTATTTGCTAGGTTGTAAATTATTGATTTATTTGGTGATTTACTTTGCAGCAAATTGAAGCTATACACAATCTAAATACAGCTTCACTTAGGCTAATTATGATGATAGGGGCTATAAAGATTCAGAAATAGATAATTGTATTTGTTTGACATGTACACTACAAGCCAAAAATATACCCCTCTTCCACAACACATACTCTTTATATAGAGCAAATGTTACTTGAAACACATTTATTTCATTAACAGTTGCAATTTCTCTGCCTGTGAAAGCTTTAAGGTGCTATGAAGAAATGACATGGGAATACTTTAGGCTTTTCTGGCTTGCCTGTAAGGACACATCACCTCCATGTTGGTGCTGGGGCCACAGAGGTCTTAAGCCAGTAAGTGGGGCTAGGGACACCATGACCTCCCGACATTGCTTTCCCTGAAAATACAATCAGTAGCGTTTGCCATGTGAAACATCGACCGAATAATCTTTCTTTTTCTTAACTTGTTGGGGCCACAGATGTTCCTAGCAAAAATAGAGTCTGAAGGTGCAAGCATGTGGGCGGAATAACCAGCAGCCTGGCACGAGCTGGTAATGGCACGGAGCATGGACTGCAGCTCACAGAGATCTCACCCATGCCTTGCTGGAGGTAGAGTTTGGTTCCTGGAGTTTCAGGGTTGCTCTCATGGCCTTCCCAGAGAGAAAGGAGTTTGACTCTGGGTATGGATTTTCTAGAGATGAAAATACACTACTGCAGATTTCTCTCTCGGGATCAAACATGGATTGCGTCTGGAGTGGGATGCAGATGATTTGAACAGAAGCCCAAGTTCTGTCACAGATGCACAACAGATTTTGGCATGCTGGCTACTGATGTGGATATATTCCGACTAACTTTTGAGCTAGCCAGGCAGGATACCTATAGCAGCAGAATTCTGAAAGTACCTGGGTGTTATTCCCGATCCACAGCTTTCTGTACTTTGTGTTTCAAAGTTAGCATGGGTATCCAACTTGCCAACATCTGTGCTGCAGAACAGAATATATTCAGAAGTGCATTTCTGTGTCAGGGCATGAGGAAGGACTGGGATTCCTGTCAGCAAGAGCCGGCACCACGGGATACACAATGTCATGTTCCCCCACCCTGGACCAGCCCGAAGGGTGAGCTCTGAGAGCCAGAGACCTCAAGATCCCAGAGCCTGCAAAACATAAGCACCCATTGCCCTCAGGGATTTTGGACTCCCTCCTGTGAAACCGAGCACCTGAAAGCCCTGACTCTAATCTGAAAAGAGATCCTTTCCATCCCAAGCCCTTGCCTAATGAAATCAGTATTCTGGTCAGCTCCACCACTAGAAAAAGCAGCTGCAGTATGCAGGGGAACATATTTCGTTCTCCCGGCTCCGTGTGCTAGTGTTTCGCAAATGAAATTTTCTCTGACTTTTCTCTGACTAATCTTGAAATTAAAACAAAATGTAATTGTCAACGAATGGAAAGCATTACTTTTTGGCCAGCTCTATTTGTACATATAAAATATCCCAGACTTCTCAAAGTGTCTTTCATGCCATCTCAAATTATTTTCCTTTTTTTTTTTTATGGAGATCTCCAAAGCCAGCTGCTTAAGGGTTTTCAGTGCCCAAATTCCCACTTATTATTTCATTTGACACTCAGATCCCTTGAGCAGCACTGAAAAATTACTAAGCCTTAATATCTCTGCAAGACTTCCAAACAATTGCTACAACAAAGAAACTGGTCCTGGCACTAAAAACCAATGAATATGTAAGACAAATTGTATCCGGAGAGAGTAAACACATTAAAACAGGCTACTGGTACCGTCTTTCAAAAGATATACAATGTAAGCCACATACTCTTCAATGGCTCAAGGCACTTATAGTCAATAAATTTAACAGGCTGCAACCAAAAAAGTCAAAGCCAAAGTACAATATGTAAATGGAAGCTAGAGTGCACTCTTTTCAACCTTAGGACAGAGTTAATAGAGGGGAAATGACAAAATACATAAAAAGGAATACACAGGATTTGACAGAGTATGTTTTTTCTTTTAACTTCAAGGCAAACTACCAGACTATTTTGTTTTACAGATAAATCAAACAAAGAACTTTTATCAGTTTGCACGGAAGTCTCATTTTCAGCATTGGAAAGTTAAGCTTCAGAACCTTATTTTGTATGTGCATGTGGGGGATTACAAGGGAAGTAGTGTAAATAATGACCTCGTCAAAGAGCGATTAGCTTCAATGATTGTATGATAAAATAGTTGTGTTTTCTGCACTTATGGATTACAATATCCATTGACAGTTTTTGTAAACTAGTAAAACTCATGGATATTTGCGGTAATAGAGTAATGACAGTAGCAGCATCTAACAACCTTATCACTGCCTCTTGACATTATTTGTGGTATTCTGATGCTGAGTCTGGAGAGCTGAATCCTCAGCCTTGCCAGATTCATTTGCAGTCGTTCAGTGTTTATGTGACAAAAAATGTTTTCCTTAGGAATTCCCTTTATTTTACAGTTACATGGTCACACTAAATGCAAATGTATTGGACCTATCTTGTCCTTTTGATTTTTCAAGACCTACCCCTGATTTCTCCCAGATGACTAAGAGCACATACAGGTTGATTTTTCACTGATTTACCCCTCATATTGACATCTACACTTGTTTAAGCTGTCAGTAAAATTGAAGCAGGTGGACTGCTCCCACCAATATTCTCTTTCCTCAAAATTTTCTCTTATTTTGATGTTTCTAAAAAACTTTTGTAAGGAAAATGAGAACTATACAATCAAGACCCTGCTGTTGGATATGAAAGGCTTAGTCTCTGCGCTGACTAAATAGTGACTCCTTGGATTGAAAACTCCCGCTCTAAGAGCAGAAAATGGTGTGGAGGCTCTTTCAGACCAAGTCAGTATCTTAATACAGAATGTGACAGGCAGAAACCCGCTCTCTGAGTGGCTCAGTGTTTCTGAACACATTCTAGCTAGCTTGCTGTTCCCAAGGAACATGAAAATGAATTTGCCAGAAATTGTGAGCTACTTGCGCCTATAAAATGGTACAATAACAAAAATTTCTGTTTACCCTGGTGATATCATATTAAAGTTTGCAGATACATTGGTAGCTGTACCCCATGCAGGACAGTGAAGGAAGAGGCTCAATTTTCTTACTTGCTATTTACACAGAGTAATCTCCATTGTAAAGCAACTAGACGAAAGAGTGAAGACAATTTGGTTCACAAGAGAAACATTCCCATACGAGGGACAGCACAGCACAAACTCATGTGCTTTGTCTAGGGCAGTCCCAGCTTACACTGGTTGGGTTCTCCATGCAAAGTAAGTGCAGTCTTTTGCCTAGCACTCATCCTGGCAAAGAAATCAAGGCTTTATTGCAGTCTATAAAAATTATGTTGCACTAGCAAAGTTGGTTAATGTTTAATTATGTTCAATGGAGGAAGGTTTAAAAGTCCTAGGTTCTGACTTCCTAAATTGTTCCTACCAAAGTTGCAATACGTTAAGATTTTTCTTGAACGATATTATCTACCAAGTATATTCAGCTATGTGAAATAGGGCCTGGATTTCTGCTCTCGTTTCCTGACAATGGGAAGTAAGATAAGTAGATAGGAAAGAGAATTGTACAGTGGATCTGGGTGGGAGGCTTTTTGAAAGTATAGCACAAACCTACTTTCTTAGTTTTAGAGAGGTCTATGAAAGGAAATCACCAAAATTGGTCATTAAGTCTTCAAAAAGGCTGTTAATCGTAATTATGGGTATTTGTACCCTCAGTATGCCATTTCCTAGACTGCGTCTGTACAGCGGTGTGTGCCTGCGGTGCAGTGGGGATGTAGCCAAACAATACGTAAACCAGTCACACTGGGCAATGGCAGCAGTCTTTCTTCAGAAGCACAGAGCACAGTTCAAGCTGCAAAATTCACTCAGAAAGCTGAAAAAACAAAGAAGTTAACCTCTGCTGAACTCAGTGCTGCTCTAGCCGGTTTAAAACCTAGGCTGTGTTTACACGGAAGTTTTGTAATAGTAGAGACACAAAAAAACTGAGCTTTGATTGTGCATGCAAGTAATTGGCAAAAAATAGGCTGTCTACCCTTGATCAAGGGAGAGGTGCTTGGACATGCACAGAGTACGACAGATGAGCTCTCGATCCAGAAAAGCCTAAGTAACTAGCCACCCAGGGAAGGTAACAGGCTAATCAGAAAGTCCAATGAAAATAGAAATCTTTCAACAGACATAAAAACAATCCCTTTCATGCAGTTAAACTGAGAAAACTTTGTCGCATGTAGGTAATGAAAAATACACATCCACTATGATAAACGCACATCTGCATATGGCTAGCAACTCACTTTTTCTTGTAATTGCCTTTTCTCCTTGTTAGTTCTCTTTGTTTCTTTAACATAGTCATCCCATGGACAGGTTCATGAAGACAATCTTGAGAACAGAGAATTCGCTGCCTTCTAAAGAGAAAAGATTAAAAAAAAGGTTTCTTGGGGCTATATTCACCATACTATATACCCAGGTGACTTGACCCACCAGCTAACAGCACTGGCTGATTTTAGCAGGAAAAAGGCAAAAGGCAAATATACACTCTATAGCCACAAAGGGGGAGATAGGTAGGAGGATGTTGTACTTTCAGACTGCATTAAAAAAAGAGAAGGATTGAATGCTTTTGCTTTTCTTTACTGTTGTTTAAAAGTCTTTGAGGAAACACTTGTTTTCCTTCTAATGCACTTTTCCTGAAGTTTTATTTTCTAATGGTTTTGGTCCTGTGAGAGCTGCTTTCAAAATTCTGGTGACAACTTTATATTTGAATTTGAACATGTTATTGCACATTTCAAACTATATCAACTTGTGTATTATTTAACGTTAAAAAAAATCTGGCTCATTACATTCATAAAACTAGAAACTTTAAATTCTACATTCTTTTATATAAAATCATTTACTTGTCAATTCTATTTCAGTAAAGAAACTCCATTTAAAATATGGTCATAATAGTTTCTTTATGCAATATTAATCAAAATTTCTAACTATAGTTAACCAAACAGTATTTGAAATAGGTGTCATCAGTCTTTGCTTTGTCTGATCTTTGCCTTTCATTGACCTGAAAAAAAGAAAAGTCAATTATTGAACTAAATTATTAAAAAGTTAGTATTCAATTAGACCGAAAACTACTACCTCTCAGGCAAATGGTATAATACGGAGTAAGCAAGGTCTAATGGAAATGAAATGGGATATTCAAAAACAGGTAAGAAGCATTAGTTCTATCTACAACTAACTAGTGAAGGATGAGATTTTCAAAAACCCTAATGAAATTGGTGGGAAGCTCTCACTGGCCATTGACAGCCAACTCTGAGCAGTATGGAGAAGTTTAACCTACCTATCTAATTTTAAAATTCATGTGTTCATTGTTCAAAATTATACATCTATAAGTAATTTATTGTGCAGCAAAGGTTTGTCCAATTTAATATTGGATAGTAAAGGGATGCAAATACTTGATGTAAGACTTTCTAGATGATGAATTATTTGTAAACGAATTTTATCATTACATTAGTGGCCACTTGCTATTCTACACTTGTGTCACTGGCTACCTAATAATAAATAATAAATAATAAAGTTTCTGTTTCCTACTTTTTTTTTTCTGAACAGATATATAGAAATAAACGTTGAAATGATAGTACCAGTACAAATGAGCTTGTCTTGCCTTTTCTTACAAACTGAGTTAGGACTTTCATTTCAGTATCTGTAAACACAAATGTGGAGTGTATGCTCATTTCTGGTGGCCAGAATGGCGGTGACTGATCAGCTGTCCGGCTGCACGAAGAACAAACTGCCAAAGTAGAGACATTCCCAGCCTGGTGGAGAATATTGAGCTGTCTCTTGAGCTATGTATGCATCTGACAAAATTTGAGAGAAGTACTGAAATAAAACTCCTGCCACCCAGGTCCACCACAGACACGACACTCTGGCCAGACCTTCTGCCCTGGGCAAGTTGCAATCGTTTGAAGCAAAATACCATGCAGCTGTTCTCTCACTGAGGGCCTAAGACAAGCATTTTGATTTCCTTGAGCTCAAAGGTCTGCAGCACAATGACATGGTAATAGCTTTATAAGTGAACACTGTCTCACAAGTGACTAGAGACAGACCTGTTTTTGGAGAACTGCTCCCACTGTCGTAAGTTTGTGTCATCATCTCTTCCATCAAACCCATGTACACTGAAGGGACCATAAAATCCATTTGAATCTAGGCAACTCCTCTGATCAAGTCATAATAAATGAAGCTCTGCAGGTCAAATCTTGATTCTAAATGGCATCCAAGTACCTTTTAAATTACTAAATTATGAGAGAGCTGAGTATCATCATTATCGTTAAGATGCCACCCCTGAAAAATGTTTAAGAAACATTGCCGATTGTTCCTAGGAAGGAAGTTACTGTCACAGAGCTATTACAGTTACTGAGTATGTTATAACAACTAAGTATATATTTAGCTTAATTGTGGTAAAACTTGATAGTATTCTGTTGATTTCATAATTACAAGAAGAACTGCAAAATAAAATACATGTTTTGGGGGACTGGGAATTTGATGTGGTTTATAATCAACAACATTGTTCACAATGACAGATCTGAGTATACAGAAATTATTTCACGTCACAGCACTGGTGCTAACACTTGCTTTTCCACTTGCTTTTCATTACCATTGCAAAGTAGTTTTCACAGACAGTGGTTATTTTAGTCATGGCAGAAACTAATGAATTTTTCAGACTTGTGTCTGGGTTTTATTACACTCCTATACAATCTTTTATTATACTCCTACAAAATCTGGTTTTTATGTATTGTACTATCAAAGAGTGGGCTGAGGATGCCCTTACTTCCCTTTGAATCTTTTTTACAACTTTATAATTCAGAAATTTAAACTTCTCTTTACCCATTTGAACTGCTAACCTCTGAGTCTGGCCTTGCTTCTCCCTTCGGGTCCCTGTGAAAATTATCTGCACTACAGTGGCATCCAGAGCCCCTCTGCTTTGGACCTTGTTGCACTTAAACAATGTAAAAACAAGGCTGTAAATAGTCTACTCTCTCTCAAGAGCCTTCAGCCTGGTATGTTTACAGGATAGGTTTTAGCGAAGTAAAGAGACGGTTGCGCTAATTCATTTCAAGCTAACATTCATATCTACTCCGTACTGGAGCGTAAGCATGATCTTAGTCAGTGAGACAAGGGAGGTGGGAGCAGGTGCTAAATAAGTGATAGGAAAAGGGAAACTCATAATTCCTCCCTCCACATGGCTGACATGAACGTGGTATTCACAACAAGACATCCAGCAGAGAAGACAAGACATTTTGTGTGAGCTACTGTCAGTCTGAACATCATTTTGCCCTTTCTGAAAAATCGTCCTTTGAAGAGACATGAACACCACCGGTGTGATTCACAGCCCTGTTAGATGTTGAAGCTGCTGGAGAACCTCGCCAGAAGGCAAAACATGTGGCTGCCCAGTGCCCAGGGAAGACGGCGGTGCTGAATGTATTGATTAACTTTGTGCTGGTTTTTAGAGGAGTGTAAAGAGGTAAAAAAATCTGAAAGGGAGGGAGAAATGCAGTTTGGCTGATATAGCAGGGCACAAGCAGCCAACAGACTCTAAACCTTACTCCTTATTTCTTCTGCTCCTTTCACTTGGTCAGTTCATTTTGCTCCATGGATCGATTTCCTATTTGGAAAAAAAAAGACTGACAAAGGTCTTTCTCACCTCTGTCGTTTGGTTGTACCCTGTGGGATCTATGAGCGGAAGAAAGATGTTTCAGATGTGTCATGTGTGATTGCTCTTGTGTACATAGGTATCTCTTGTTAGTGATGAAGTGGAAATAGCCTTTTCGCTAGAAAGTATATCATGAGTGCTGAGCAGGCAGACCCCAACACAGATGTTGTCCGATAGAAAGGTGTGGAGAGAACAGCATTAAGAGAAGTTCTGTGATGCTCTAAATTCGCTGCTTCTTCCTTGGACAGATGGGGTTTGAGTGAGTGAGTACCACTTACTTAAGGACAGAGGAAGGAAAGGAAGGATATTGTAGTGGTAGAAAGGTAGATACTGTGGTGAAGAGAGGCTGTAGAAAACTAAACGCAATTGAAACAGTAGGAAATTGAGACCTTCACATTAACAAAAAAACATTTTTTCCCCTCCTATCACCTATTGCTACAGGTAAGCACTCCTCACCTATTCCATGCTCCTCTCTCAGCCTCACACTTCTATTCTCCTGGCTGGTTTTTTTGGGAACACTAAAATAATAACAGTGGAAGGCAATAATGTTGGCATTTACAGTTGCAAAGAGCCGATGCAGTTAAAACATTTATTTAACTTGAGGGTGGATAACCCTCCCAAGTGAGAGCCATATACTGACAGTTGTAAGACATGGACTGTGTATCTCAGAATACCAAAGGAAAAGCCAACCATGGGAGTAGTTCCTTGGTCAATATGGTAACGGCTCTACACAGACCCCAGATCTCATTCAGAGCAGGGTTAGCTAGCCAGCGGTGTCCCCAGCTCACTCCCTACAGACGGGGGTATGGCTGCGGAGAGGAGAGTGACCATATACGTTGCCTTACCTGTGAAATGCAAGGAAGACTCATCAGTTATTTCTTCTGTTTGAAAACTGCCAAGCATCTAGTAAACATGCACAAACCAATTTGTCGATTTGCACAAGATTTCTGGGGATGAGAGTAATAAATGGGCAGTCAGGTGGAGAAGGATATAAAGATACATAGAACAATCTCACAAGAAGCCAGACTTTTATTTCCACTGGTTATGGCAGTGATCTTCTACATGTGAACACCAACACTGCACTAATTCATGTAAGAATGATGCATACTTTACTATAGGTTAAGGTAACATGACAACTCAGAAGACATTGGAGACCACAGTTAATTTCGGGTTCTGTAAAACAGCTAGCTGCTACATACTTTAAGACCATACTTCAAGCATCTTAATAGAGAATTATAACATGATTTTTAATGGCACAACCTATAATTTATTCTTCATTAACTACTCAAGTTCGATCTTATACTGTAAAACTAAATGCATTTTTTTAGACTTTTACTTTCATCAATCATTTGATTTTTCTGACACATGGCATATCTAACTCAATGGTATTGGCTGCTCTGTTTTTAAATAATATTCTGTTTTCCAGAATACCAGTATGATTGTATTTAAACATCTTTAAAAAATGTAGTGACAGCAATTTCAATCAAAAATGAGGGGAAAAAACCCCTTACTCCCTTTACAATGAATAGCGGCAACTGAAACAAGTTAGAAACAAGGAAGACAAAACCAGTATTGGAATACTTTGGTTTCATTCATACTGAAGTTTGTGGTGTTGCGGAAGAATTATATGGGCCTTGTATATAAGTTAATACTGCAGTAGATCACCATTGCCATCTCCTGGTAAATAAACCATATAACTGTATTCTGGAGCTTTTTCTAAACAGTCATATATTGTACAACTGTAGCGAGATTACACCATAAATAGGCAATAAAGGATTTAGGGTATTTATTGTGAGACTATCATTGCATTTTTATTCTTTGCTCACATAAGACCTTTATAAAGAACTGCATTACAGTTGATAAATAGTGGCAGTCGTTCCAATGCACTCTTTATGCTGAAAAGAAATACTGCTAGTTATGACTCTGTAAATTAAGGTGAGATGATGGGTATTACTGTGATTGAAACAAATACCAGGGCTGCTTAAGAAAAACTCACCATAACCAAAACAAATGTAAACGCAGACAGAAGGCATTAGTTTCTACTGTATTGTGATGGGACTATGCTATGGTAAGTCAGCCAAGACACTGTCAGGCAGCATTAAGCCACGCTATGAAGCGACAGTAGGGGTAACAGCAATGACAACAATAAGCTGTCATTTCGCTTCCTGGTATTTTTAATCCTTTTATTTTCTTGACATTTTCATTGTCCTTCCCATTGCCATTTCCCATTCCACTCCCTCTGCCTCATCTACGCTCTCTTTTTGTCTTTGTGCAGCTATGTGAAACCTCCTCATAAACAATATATGACCTCTCCAGCTCAGAGGGGCAAGGAGTGGGCTCATCCAGCATGAACAACCCCCTCCCCAGCAGAGCTGCCTGTGTGTCACGCCAACAGATACTCACCTTGCCCTGCAACCTCCCAGTCACGTGGGGAAGGAGAATGAGATGTGTCTACAACTCATTACCCTTCGGACCAGAGTGCAGCGTTCAGTGTGATGTTGAGCCTTGATAAATCATCCTTTCAATCAGATCAGTAAACAGAGAGGAATGCTGTCTAACTGGCAATAAATTTCAGACAAGTTCAGCAAGGAGTGACAGATTAGTCGAAAGCTCGTGCCTTGCTGTGTTTGTGTGTTGCTTTTGCGATGCTTCTCCCTGCAACAGAGCAAGTGAGTTCCTGCACTTGCAGCTGCGTATCTGCTGTCAGCATCGCCAACTAATATGACAGGGAACAACCCCTTTAATGAGTTTTTACTTTTTCCCATGGAAGAAAAAGAAATGTTTGAAATATTCTGGAAGAAACTAGGGATGAAGGTTTTCTGATAACGCTGAACTTTCTGAAGCCAGAGCTGCATCATGAGGAGCATCTACTTAAAAGCCTTCGCGATGGTGACAATTCAGTTTGTTTCTTTCCAATCGCCAGCCGCATATCCAAGCCTGCAGTGGACGGGGTCAATCACAAACACTGAAAAACAGGGTGATAAATGCAGGCAAGCTCAATGGCATTTTAGAGCTGCCATAGCGTCAGAAATAGTAAAGAGTAACTGAAGCTCAGAAAAAGCTACGAAAAGTTGCTGTCTGTAGATACCTGGAAGGAAACGAGAGCTTTGGAACGCGAGTGAAAACAGCATCTTGAGAGACTCATGAGAATACTTTTTTTTTTCTCATCAACCTAGTACCCTCACAAGGGGATACAGGCTTGGTCTTGGACTCACAAAGGCATTTAGAAACCAGAGTCTATGGCAGGTTACACTGAATGATCATAATAACTATCAAAGCCAAAAGGGACTGGAAAAAACAAGCTTAATTACTAGACTATCCCAGGGGATGTGGAATCATCACACAATGCTAATGGTATCTCCAGTCATTGTTATCAGATTATGCTTAGAAACTTTTCCCTGAAGCAAGCCTGTAATTATGGATTTATTAATTTATTTTTATTTGCTTTAGCTGTTCTGCATTCTTTGAAAAGATGCATACTTCTATGAAAAATAAATTCAAAACAAATTCATCTCAGTGAGGAAATGGGTAAAAATACCTGAGCTATAACAACAGAGGAGTAGAAGTAGGAGTTTCCTTTGGAAACTACAAGGAAAAATAAAAATGCCTGTATTGGGAAAAAGGAGAAGACAGATGAAAATTAGAAGCTGAGATACATTACCCTTTCTACAGGGAGCGGCAGTCAGGTGTGCAGCTGAAATGAAATCAAGGACCTGCTCATTCTAAGGGGTTGAGAAGAGTATGTGCCCCTCAAGGAAACCTGGCCTTATAACAAGCTAGAATAAAAATGGGGACAGAATGCAGTTTCCACTGCCCTGTCCTTGATAAGGTAGCAGGTTTCCATGAGAGACATGACAGAATGTGCTTCTATTGCCTCCCATGCCCTTGCAGGATCAAAAGATGAAAGTTGGAGTGCAGGGTAGGTCTGATCCTACATGAGAGTTTTGGCAGTCAAGGTTACTCTCAAACATTTGCCAGACCTGGAACTCCCTCTGTCTTTGACCTGTAGCAAGTACAGCAATACTGCACATACCAGTGGGCAGATAATAACTGGCATTAATTACTAAAGCGTTTCAGGCAGTGAAATTCAAGATGAATTATGGAAACAATAATCACAAGCACAGGTTCGTGTAGCTACAAGCAATAGGCATGTGGCCTTCCAAGGCACAGAGCTAGACGTCACTCTATACGCAACGTCCATGTTCACACTTTTATCAGCTCCTTTCTAGAGAAAAATTGTTTTACAATACCAAACCAGCCACCAGTATACATTCTGGGCAATGCTATCAAGGCATTAACATACAAAAAATGAAGGTTCAATGACTCTGAGCATCAAACACATCCAGGACAACAGTAACAAGTGTTGCAGTTAATTGCTGGTGCAGGTTCATGCACTTACTGATCCCTGCCTAGATGACAGCACCTGCATTGATGTTATTTGCACGTGTTGGAACTAGTACAAGGGGATCAACTTAAGGCAGATTCAAGCTGCTATCATTTTCAGTTCTTACAGTGCTAAATTTCCTGTCAAGGAGGAAATAAATTTTGACTATTCTCTTACATTTACGCTGGCTATTTCCTTGTGGGAAACAGTGTCGCTTGGCGTGCTGGAGTCATTAACCACCGATTGACTGTCATCAGTTCCTACAAATCATCCAACTATAAAACTGAAAACATGGGGATTCTGAGAGGCATTAAGTTTGCACTGGCATGAGAAGAAATGTGGGTAACATTTCATACATGCATAAATACATACACACACAGACATATAAGAGAGAGAGAGAGCACCTCAGTCTACATGAGTAACCACCTTCTATTTCCAAGACTATCCATGCATCAAGAAAGGCGAGAAACTCTCTGATCTTTTTTTAATGTTTTTAAGCTCTAAAAATCAGGAGGTAGAAAATAACCATAAGCAAGTTCTTTGCACAATATAAGTGAGGGCTGAAGGACTGACCCTCTTTCCCTTGAGACTGCATTTTCAGCAATTGTGCTTAAAACGTATTCCTTAAAGAAAAAGAGGAGGCAGTAAGGGGAGACAGGGATAAAACAACTTAATGAAACACAGATCATTGCTAACTGTCCATCTTATCTTCCTATGTCACATTTTTGAGGATTGTGAGTTTACTATTAAGCACTGCATATTCTCCTTAGTATGCGTGAGTGGGAAGACAAAGATTCAAGCCTTTACATTCTAAAAGAATGACGTTTTAACACAGTCTTTGGGACAGAGAAGTCAGAGGTACATTCGAGAAATGCAGAAAGATGTGTCTTCGTAAAATTGACTGTACTATCTAACAAGACCTATATAGCAGGATTATACTCCATGGCTTACAAGAGTATTGATCTGTGTGTACTCCTCAGTGGCATTACATTCATTTTAACATTGATCTCCGTTTCATTACGCCACTGCATCATGCAGTCTCAGTGTCATTTCAGTGCCCCTCTAAAATCTGAGTGTCTTCTGTTGCTGTCAAGATGTACAGATGCATTGTGCAGCTTGCAATTCAAAACATCAGTTTCAAAGCCCACTTACTCACACATGTAGCCCCCTTTTAAAATAATACCAAGGACCTACTACGCCTTAACCCTTCAAAGCAAGGTAAATACAGAGTGAAGAAGACATTGGCAAGAGCTTTTTCTTAGAAGAATTTCTTTACTCTGTGAATTGTTTGTGTTACCTTTCAAAGAAGCTTGAAAATGCCATTTCTTTTCCTCACGGCTGCTTTCTATTCCATTTGGAAAACATTGATTTTGCTTCCTCCTGTGATTCTTATGCAGCACAAGTAAACATGGCTCTGTTTAATATATGTCCGAGTCTGTGCAATGCCATCAAATTCACTATAGCTCTGAGAGAGAAACCAGTCCCTTTGTTGGCTTCTAGCATTGCTACAGCACAATGCAAAATATCACAGTCGCTGCATGTCCAGAAAGGTTACTGGTTTGGTTAATTTGCTTATGCATGCTTTATTCTTCAAAGCACATGACTGGGCATCAGGGCTTCATAAATTTTGATGTCAGCTTTAATAACATGCTGTTGTTCAGTTGCAATACAATTACAGAGATACAAGGAAACATCGATCAAAAGTTAATTGCACAAAACATTGTGCAAATGTAAGAGCAGCACGACAGCCTTTTTACCTGATGAGTTAACAACATAATACACATGATCTTGGGCTTATCACCTAAACCTCTGCTCCAAGTTTGCTTACTGGTCTCCTGGAGTAAGTTAGAGATGAGTCCATCTTCAGGCTGGTAAATGGGAGGACAAAACCCTTAAAAAACCTACTACAGCTCCCTCCAGGGATTGCATCCTTCTCTGCTGAATGTGTCTTCAAGATCATGTGTTGTCTTGCTGGTTCCCACTGTATTCTGCAATTCTGGCAAAAGATACCTGATCCTGCAGCCACCTAATTATGCCAGCCTAGGGAGCTAGTGCAGGACATCTCAACATTTGTACCTTGGCTATTCCACAATAATGACACTGGACTTCACTCTGTGATGTACTTCTGTGTCTTATCTTTCACATTTTTGAAATAGATACATTATTTATCCATCTGAGTGGAGAAAAATGCTTTGCTTTACTCCCACATATATTTTCCAACAGATGTGAACAAACTGGAAAAAACACCTATTATTTTAACCTTCCTGATTCCCAAGTTTTTTCTCTATAAATTCCCTTTTTCTACCTTCACGCAGTTCTTGCTTTTTCTTGTCAGTATTTCACTGTCAACCTATGTTCTTATAGCCATTTTCCTCCTTTAAAACAGTAATGCCATATTTTATTGCTACTAATCTGAGCCTCAGCACTTCAGCTACTTCACCATGGACCCCGATCCAGTGTTTAAAGATGGGAACCTTTCCAAGGACATCCTTAGGCACTGGCACTGGATCAGACACTATATGCAAGGACGGATTTCTCATATCCTTAGGTTAACTTCTGAAAGAAAAAGGCTCTACCCAGCAGGAGAGTTACTTACCAAGCTAATATTTTATGCATTGAGCTCCAGAGTGCAGCAAGATAATTTTAAGTATCACAACAGACAGAGTCATTCCATATAATGAGTTAGTTCTTTAAACTGTTACCTCACTTACCACAGAAGCAACTAATCAAGACAAGAACAACAAAAAAATGCTGCTTATGCACTGCTGTACCACAATGCATTACTGCTCTCATCTCAAATTCCTTTTCTTACAAAGATTAGATCTCAAAAACCCAGAGTGCTTTTACTTGCTTGCACTGCCCTTTTTTAATTGCATACAATAGGAGCTGACAGGTTACCAGTCAGGGAGACATCATTTTCACAGAAATTGCATCTAAAAGATTCAGTAGCTGTGTAAATATAAACATGTAATTTATAGAAAAGGGGCAGTCCATCTTTTAAAGACAGCCTGTCATTTAAAAGTATGGACATGTAGCACTTTTCTTAAGTTTTAATACCAACAACAAAAAAAATAATTTCACCTTCACCAGTTACTACTGTGGGCATGGGCTGACCAGAGGAAACATGGCCCTGAGCAAGAGAAAACATGCTCTTTGGTTCAGAAACCACTGTTTGTTAATACATGTTCAAAGGATACATTCAATATTTTCTTAGTTATTTTGAAAACTCTTGCAGGACCATCCCACACAGGCGTTGGGGATTGCTCTGGCTAGTGTGCTCAGCATTCACATACTGAAGCTGTGAATGCCAGCCTTATGTCAATCAATTTGCTCATCTCTCCTGGATAGGAGAACATCCTTTTCTCTACGTTGTGTCATAAGGATGGTGCAATTGAGGAGGAGGAGGAGAAAGGGGATATCATTTCACAAATGATTCAGTTACAGTCATTCTTCTCTTCCCACTTATTTCACTGAGTATGTGACAATCAAGAAAGGTGCAATTATCTAAAGTGAAGAAAATGCAATATTAACAGAAATAGTATTTTACCACAGAGATTAAACATGGAATTTCAAGGGCTCATTCATCAACGTGTTGCTTACATGTTACAGGTAATCTCTGAAAATCAGTAGAGTTATACTACTGGGAAAGACAGTGATTAATGAAACCCTACCTCTGAAGAACATATTTCAGGTGAAAAGAAACAAAAGTAGAATAGACAAGTGGCAAGGGCCAATGAGACAAACTCTTAATTGTAACCAATACATACTAATTCACGGATGAGTTACAGAGCTACACGAAATGCAGAAAAATGTTCTGGGATTTTATGCTCTTTTATTTTGTGAGTACAGAAAAGAAATGGCCAGTCTACATGGTTGCCATAGTAATGTAAACAGTTATTTAAATTAAATTTCTAATGCTGGGAGAAATACCATAGCCAAGGCTCTAAGCAGCAGTGTATTGTGCAAACAGGTCCTTCCATTCCCACCGCACTTTGAAAGTTTTAGGAAGTTTTGCTGAAGAAATGTAACTACCTCTTTTTCCTCAGCCTACAGCTTGCCTTTGTTTATGTCTCAGCTTTTCAACACTCCTTTCAATTTGCAGTCTTCCTTCATTTTACTTTTACTACCACTTGTCATCCATCTTAATTCATGGGTATTTTATTTCCCCTGACTCCACTGTTCTCTTCCAGTTTCATTACAGTAAACTTTGCCTTTACGTTCGCAGTCTCCAGAACTGTGACACCGGAATGACTTTCAAAAAGTAATTCATTAGCAGCTATCATAATAATAACTTTCGGTCAAGAATGACTAATTGTAGAGGATTGCCTTGATGGCCATGGTGATCTGCTGCACATTCAGCATCAATGGCTAGCGTGATGAAATCTCAACGCTGTGTTTGGATATGTGACACTCTATAATAACAGCTATTCAAATAACATTAATTTACTAATTTCCTAATCTTCCACTCCAGTTTTCAGTCAGATAAGCTCCTGACAGAAGGAAGGCAGACGCAGATGAAAGGAGGAGAGAAACGGGGGGTGTAAAAGGAGAAGCAGAACAAACAGTGAAGCGAAGCTGTCAGCATTTCCAACGTGCCCTCCCTCAGAGGCACCGTTACTAGCGGCTGCTCTGCCCTCCACCCTGTCCCAGGCTGTTAAGCTCCAGCCAGATGTCACTAGTGTAAGTCCAAAAATTTTAGTTAGTTGGAAGTATTTCAGGTTGCGGGAGTTCATGCTATGTCCATGAGGTCTGAAAAGGTTCTTCAATAGATGGAAACTGGGAGATACTCA
Organism: Phaethon aethereus; assembly: GCF_964289735.1. Taxonomy (NCBI): domain Eukaryota; kingdom Metazoa; phylum Chordata; class Aves; order Phaethontiformes; family Phaethontidae; genus Phaethon; species Phaethon aethereus. Next base: position 21,352,615 of record NC_138585.1, on the reverse strand, counting down.
GATGACTCCAAGAGGCAAACAGTGCCGCAGAGGAATGTAGAATAATCCCAAGGCGGCTGGCACCAGGAGCAAAGGGAAAACTCTTTCCTTTTCCCAGGAAAACAGAAGTCTGGTCTTCCCTTTCTTAATTGACTATATGGGTGTAAACAAGAAGTCAAGTCAAGTTATTGGAATTTGTAGTTACAAGATTGATTACAGAAAGCAAACATTTAATCCCATGATAACTGTATCCTATCCCTTTGTTTATTGCTTCTCCTCTCCCTCTTGGAACGGTGTAGCACAGCTCAAAATCCGGCTGCGTGCTGAGGCAGCCCATCTGGGAGTCTGTATGCTGCACACCCACACACGGTGCGTTCAGAGCATCAGGTGCTGAGAACACCTCTTACCGCCAGTGCTGCAGGAAGCAGCGCTGGTTTGGAGAAGGGATTAAAACCAAAGCAAGAACATCATTACAGCAGTGCCCGCTGCTCCTGCTATTTTTAATGTGGTGCTGGCATTTTCATTATAAGCTCATATTTCCAGGTTTTATAACTCAATCATAAAAAATTGCTGAGGGCTAAATACTGACAAGCAGCTCTGCTTGCCAAAAAATGAAGTATTTCCAGAGTTGCAGAAAGAGGGAGGTGGTCTCAGACCCTGCTTATTCCAATGGGAAAGTGATCCCAACATGAACGGGGCTATACCAACAAGCAGCCTCTGCCAGAAACTTTACATAATATGCCAGAAGGCTCATAGCCATACCCTAAAGTCCTAGGCACAATCCATAAACTCCTCAGCCCAGAGGCACTTCACTGGAACCCGTGAGACAAAATCAAAATGCCAGACTTCAGATACGATACTTGCTTTTTGCCTTAGATCTATTTTGAACCACAAAAATAATTTCATAACCCACTGATAACCCAGCATAGACCTCCAGTTGCTTGGTGCTGCTGTATGAGTGGCCATGAATATTCAGCTCGGACATTCTGGCGCCGTTTAACAGCTCTGGTAGGAACCGGAGCCCAAAGTGGCAACCAGGCAAGTCAACACGGGCTCTGCCTCCAAGCTTTCCCATGTCAGTTCTCTGAAATGCAGCCTACCTGCACGGATCACGGTGCAGATCTGGGATCTGGTATGCTGCATGTGAACTGAAAGGTGAAAAATGAGAAGCATTATTAAAGGGTTATATGTTCTCATATGAATACATGGAGTTTCATTAAAAACTTAGAGAGAAATGGAATGATCTCCATTTTTTTCCACAGGAAAAATCAGTTTGAAAATATAGCCATATATACATGGTAACCATATATATATATATAAAAATATGTGACTACTGTGACCTTACTGTAACCTTATCATTGTACTACAATAAAAATTGAAAAATAGAAAAATGATGTCTAGGAGAAATAACAGAAAGACAAAAATAAAGAATACCACCATCTCACACCCATTACCTCTCTTCTCTTACAGCCCGGTGATCCCATCTGCATGAATGGCTTTCATAAAGTTAACAGTTTTATGCCAGAACTATGTTATTTTACATGCACTATTTTATATGGTGCTTTTTAATGTAAAATTAGAATTTATTGAAAAAAAATCCCAAAACAAGCATTTACTAAGAATATTATTTTGTAAATGTCTCTTTAAAGATCTAAGTGGTGTATCCATGTCCTTGTTGTGTGATGCAGTGGTTACCATGGAAATTTATTTTCTTTTTAAGTTTAATGAAGACGATGCAGTCAAAAACATAAATAGCCTGAGCTCCTGGCAGGGTAAATCTTACAATGGCATTCTAGAATATATTTACATGTCTTTTTTTCTGTAAGCAGATACTAGACACTAATGATTCTTTGTAAATAAAAATACTTCTCTTTTCATAAGATGGCCATTATAATTTTTAACTGCACTTGCTCCTGGATGATATTAAGTTTTGTAGCTCTTCATGTGCCCACAATCTACGGTTCCTCAAAGACAGTGATCCAGGCTGGTGGGTGTGGGAGAGTTTCCTGCAGTACTGCCTGGTTAAAAGGGTTTTTTTAAGTTTTGCAGGAACACCACCAGGGATATTTATACTACAAGGTTTCTTAACAGCTTAGCTAACAAAATCAGAAATGTATCCTGGAATAACTACCATCTGAGTTGTAGGCCTGTAGAGTTCTCATACATTTATGCTAGCCTGGAAGCCAGGATATTCATTTGTATCTTGATTAGAAAAAGGAAGACAATATATTAAATATTGAAATTTCTGTTTGTCAAGATTGTTTGGTAACATAAGAGTGTTGTACAGAACCTCCAGGTAATGTCATATCTTGTCTCTAACAGTGGGAAAAACAAGATACCAGGAAAGAGTCTAAGAACAGGGCAGACTGATGAACTACTTAACCCACACGCTCTCCCAGCCCCCAGTCATTTGCAGTTCACAGACAGCCTGGGCCAGACGCAGTTTCAGCAGCCTCAGTAGGTTTGTCTCCATGAGCTTGTCCTTGAAGCCCAGTAACCTCTCAGTTTCCACAGCCTCCTGGGGTAAGAAGTCACAGTTAAGATATCAGGTTGAGTTGTCTCAACAGCAGTCATCATGATACTGTAATAAATGTAATGTTGCTTTGATGAAAGGCTAAATGTCTAATTTTACTAGTGATTCTGTGCACAGAAGTAATGTGTGATATATGTTTAAATAGAGTTTTAAAATGCTTGAGCGAGATGAACAGAGGAAGTTAGTAAAAAGGCATTTTTAGTCTGCTCTTTGGAGTTACCGCTCCAGGGTAATAGCTATTGCCTCTTGCCAGCTAAGTTCTTGAAGAAACTAGGAAGGCAGCAATCAAAAAAGCTAACAAGCGGAAACTACCCTTTCTCTAGTGCTCCTGCTTTGTCATGGACAGAAATTACTACTTTGATTTTTTCAGTGAGAGAATATTGTCTTATGTCTCATTTTGCTTTCTACTGGGCAAGCATATGGTTTCTCTACAATGATTTTAAACTTATTAGGATGACTCTGGCAAAGCAACAAATGTTTAACTAGCCAAGAAAAGTGATAAAAGTCTCATTCCTGGAGGAATTTCTGATAATTATATCACACTGAGTCCTCCACCTATCTTTTCACCTGGTACAAATTAATGTAGCTCTGTTGATAAAAGGAAACTATGCCAGTTAGTATCACTTGAAAATCTGACCCCTTCCAAATTCAAAACAGGGTATGTTTATTAATTAATTTGAAAGTAAGAGATCTTTTACCATTAAATAGCTGAATATCTATGCAAGCCATGTGAAATACTGAAATACAGTAATTATTTTTTTCTTCATAAAGTCTTTCTCCCTGATGGGTATGCAAGAGAATGCTTTAAGGAAATGGACCAGCAGATAAAATCTTACTATTCTATATTTTATGAGCAGAATAACACGTTCTTTCCAACTGTCCTTATTAATTTATAAACAGCTATGATCCTAGGTTGTTCTGGTCATTCAAATTTATGATCAGAATAAAATTACTCTCGATTGAGAGAAAAAAATACCTCTTTACTAAAGCTTCATTATAAGTGATAAGTATTCACTGGACCATAATTATGTCTTTCTATTTTTCCTATGCTGTTTCAGGTTTTAATTTTATTTTTTAATATCAGCATTTTAATTAAGCTTTAATGTTCGCTGCACTAAACCAAATTAAAATGATCTTCATAGTGTTGCTTTGGTAACTATCAGAAGGGGTAAAATTACCTTATCTGTTTGTTCACCATGTTGCAACTGTAAACATTAATTTGCCCATTTTCACTTAAAAAAAAAAAAAAAGAAACATGTGACACCAAAGCCAGTTGCCACTGTTGGAACTGCAAAGTGCCCACAGCCCTCTAGTGGGATCTCACTGTGCTAGTCATGGGCAAACATGTAGCAGGTAAGCCTTTGCTCCAAGAGATTAAATACAAGCTAATTAGGCAAGACACAAAGCAGGCAGAGGCAGGTGAAGCAGCAGGGTCCATCACAGAAAGTTCCCACCTTCTTGCACTTCTGCCTGGTCCCCTCTAGTCCCTTCAGCAATCTGCAACACAGGAAATGTTAAACATAAACTTCGCATGAGGTTCCCAAAGCTTCTTGCAGATAATTAGCAACAAATCTTCAAAATGTACCTGCCATGTACCTGCCATTCATTGGCCCATTTTATATCTAGGTGAAATGCCAAACAACAGATTGAGTTGTCCAAGATTGCCAGCTAAACACAATCCTACATCACAACACTTTAACAGAAACATGCTGAAGACATGACAGCACCCTTGACATTGAAAAGCCTGTACAACTTGAACTATGAGCTGTGGAATAGGTAAGAGAAAGAGGAAGAAAATTATTAGACCTTTCTTTTAACGGTGAGCTATCACTGATCAAAACAACAGTAAGTTATCACATTCAAACAAACAAACAAACAAAAACTTTATAAGTTCACTTAAAAAAAATTATATTTTTAAATTATTTCAGAGATCTACATGTCTGTTTCTCTTCTTGAATGTTTCTCTGTTTGAATTCACCCTCGTTAAGTGACTGACACTCACAGCCCACAGACACTGGCGACAGCAGCCCGAAAATGCAGTTTAACCTAAGCTTCTACGAGCTCTTTGGGAACAGCCCTTTAGACTGAGAGTGAGTGAAGAGCCATGCCGTCCCATCGAAAGGCAGAAGTGATGTGTACATCAGCATCATCCAAAGACACAGCAGGAATTTTCACATCTGTACAGATAAGCTTTTCCGGCTGTGGGACATAAACTAACACACATTCCCTCTCCCTCGCTCTGCTGCTGATGCAAAGCCTTTCTAGGTAAAATCCTTTCCTCCAATGCTCACTTGCTATGAATTGTACCTCTTGAACCCGGCAGTTTTTTAGAGGGAACGGATTATATACAAAGCGATACGGAAAAGCCTCACACCTGCACAGCTGATTCCCAGTAGCTTCTGCCGCCAGCTTCTGGCTCCGAGGCGCAGTTCGCTTCGTTGTCTAACTTCTCAGCGAGGCAACCTCTTTGCAAAGAACACAACTGCAAAGATATCTTTGAGCACAAAGATTCACATTCGACAGAGATTCAGCAAAATCCCATAGAGAGAATGACTTCAGACTCATTTTGCCATTCAGTTTGACTCTCCATGTGTAGTTTTCCAGAGTTCTCAGTAAAGCAGTTACAACTTCAAGCCCATCACCGTAATTATCAGTTAGGTCAAATGTTCAAAGTTCTTTAAAAAAAAAAAAGGTTCATTTAGCAAAAAGCGTGCAGCAGTCCACAACAAAGCTGTCCTACAGCTCTGATGGCAACTTGTTTTGAATTTTCAACTTATTTTCAATTTTCAGCCAAATAAACAAGAAACATCAAAGCCTATAAAAATAAGGCATGTAATAAAGTGCTGTCAAGCTGTGACAAAGTCAGTCTTCACCAAAGATCCATCTCCCACTGAGAGATCCTAAATTTGAGGCTGAACTGAGAATGACAGAACAGGCAGCACAGAAAATCAAAAGTTTTCAATTGGTGAGATGTCTCTGTTTTCTGATTTTGATGGACGACAAAATGGTTGAAAGTTACAACTCATTTAGAGCCATAAGAAAAATGACAGAGAATAGAAGATACAGAATAAAAAACCTAAGAACTGTCAACCACTGAATATAAAAGGAGAAAAAGACATTTTCTTTTGCATCACCTTATTTATTATGTACTGGAAAAACCTTTTTGCTCAAGTCATGTGCATGAAATACTTGTTTTTTCTTCAATAATCCATAGAAAAACAAATTCTTAAAGTAAGCTTAAATGTAGGCCTCAGGACATAGTAATTAAATATGAACTAATTATGAAAAAGAAGTCCTATCATTCAATATCCACTAAGAGAACTTTTCCCTAAAGAATTTTACCCAACATATCCTACTTAGAATCATGTAAACAGATGAGCTGTATTGATTTCACTAAGAACAGCCTGAACCTTTTTCTTACATAATGGCTTTTTTCCCCCCCTAGGAATGTTTGAATGTAAAGAATATCCAAGTAGCACTTAAACAAAATGAAACTACTGTGTTCAACACACAAAATATTTCAAAAAACTACCTGTGTCCGTGATCATGCCATAGGCTGCCTGCTGCTTGCTAATCGTTACCATCATTTTTATCACATAGGAAAAAGAAATACCCCCGTACGTGTCCCGTAAGCACTCTAACAATGACTGCCATGCGCCAGGGTAAGGCAGCTGCCAGAAATGGGTCAGATCGATGGCGAGAGCGCAGTCAAGCTCTTTGTGCATCCTTAGCAAATATAACTGGTTAGAACCTTAAGGATGCTTCCGTGGTGCCTTGTTACTGCTTCTAGTGTGTAAACAGAAAACGAAACCCTCACCGAGCAGGGACACAGGCTACAACTGAGGGCAGTTTTTTTACACACAAGTAAAGTGCTTTTCATAGGGAATCGAAGCAGCGTCTCGTAGGATTTAGTATAATCCATGAATTGTAAGAGCAACCGTGGCCACAGCTGGATTCCACCTGTTTGCCCTCTCTGACAGATGTTCAGGGCCCTTGAACCTCTCGGTTAAGCATCAGCTCTACCTCAGTGAAGGAAGAGACCACGTTACCACAGAAGTGCTTTCCGAAGAATGTTGCCCGGCTGCAGGAATTGCCTGACCTGTCAGCCTGCTTATAGGGATAATCTACCCCAAAGAACCGCCTCGACATCTAGACCACCTCCCCCGGAGGTCTCCTGTCAATGCGAATGCACATCTCTTGGTCCCAAGCAGAGATTTCCTTTCACCGAGTCCGGCTCTCCCTGACTCGGGAGCAGAGAAGCACGTTTGCTCATGCCAGCCATAGCCTGATGTGAATCCACGCGGTAGCAGAGCTAGACGATGGAGTCTGTGCTCATTAGGACGTATTCCTACCCCATGCGGCAGTCTCATCATCAGATCGTGCAATGAATTGGATCAGGAAGCAAATCTAGCTAAAAAATGACCACGAGACCAGGTCCGCAGCATACTGATTTTAAGCAGGATCCTCACCCCACCTTATTCACCGGCTGAACAGAAGGGACAGCATAGGCTGAGAACAGCTGAAAAGCCAAAGGCACAGCAACTAAATGTTTAAGCGCTATCTATCTCAGCTAAAGTAGCTCCCCAAATGCTTCTTCTGTAGCACACTCCCAATAATTAGAATTGCCTATAAGAGACAGAAAACTGACACTGGCATAGGTCTTTTATAGAGGAGAGTATCTCTTCTTTAATACACCCTAGTAGCCTGGAGAATTTACTTGGAATTTAAAAATAGAAATATAAAAAAATAATTCAGATTTCATAGTAATATTTGACAGCTAGTCTGTACAGGGAAAGGTTTTCTTTTTAATGAATGTCACTTTTTTTTATATTACCCTTAAAACTTACAAAACAGTATGTATTTAATACAATGAGCACTATTTATTGCTTTGTCCCTAATGTTAATCTTGTATATCTTATTACTTCTTTTTCAACAATTGAATGAAATTACCTTGTCAATTATATTGCTTTTCCTATGCTGAAATATTAGAAACCAAAAGGCAAATTCAGGAGAATCCCATTCTGAAGGTGCAGTGGATACTGGTTTATAAAAAGAACTCCTAGACCATGACCATTAAAAAACATTCTCTAAAAGAAACTGAGTAGTAATCTGGACAATTTTTAGCTATTTGAAATTTGAAATCTCTCATGTTTTTGCTGCATATTCCTAATCACATAACTTGTTCTTCTCTGAGCTTAGTTCCCATTTTCTTCTTCTATGATTTTCTTTGTAACATATATTAGTTTATTTTTAACTTCGTTAAATAAGTCTCTCAACATCATATTTTCATAATCTCTCTCTTTCCAGCTGCTGTATTGCTGGGAAGGTCCTATTAGAAACTCATGCATAACAGTTTAGTCTCTCTGCAACGTCAGGCAACTGCTCCATGGATGTGATACTTTGCTTAGTAAATTATAATGTGATTTTCTTGAGAAATATATTTCTTCCTTGAGGTAATTGTCAGGAATGTTAGATGGTCATCGAGTTCTCCCTTATATTTAAAGAGTTTTCAGGCAGAATCACAGATTATTTTGTTGTTGCTGCAGTTATTGTTTTTGCAGTGAAGATGGAACCATCTGTTCCTTTGAAGATGTGCCAAATCAGTTGAAAATAATTCATTCAGGTACTCAGTGAACCACAGAAGCTGATGGCTTAAGGATTTTGAAAGGTTTCAACAGGGAACACCAAGTGCATTTTGGCCAGTTTGGGTTAGAATTTATTTAAACAGTGGACTCTGCGGAGTTCAGGAAAGTAATAGCTGGACAAGAGAGATATCCTCTCTTTTCATCTACCTCATTCCCAGATAAACCTACTATAGTAAGAGTCAATAGTTACACAGTTATACAACATGTGAACACGACTAGCTCACACTATTCAAAGGATAATTATAAATGATAGCAATGACTTCGCTGTACTCCTGCATGTCAGAAATATACCTAAAGGCCAACTGATGGCTGTTTCGTAGTTGTTTTATGTCCCAAATTTACGCTCTTTTGGTAAAGTTCTGCGCTGATGGCCATATCTAGTACAAGTATCAATAGCAAATATCTCACTGATGCGGGGATTTGGGCAGACCAAGTGAAGGGCACCACATGCAGAATGAGCAAAGAAGGGGAAGGAAGGACTTGTAGTAGAGATGTGACTTGAGCACTAATGTCTATCTAGAACTAATCTGTGATTTTGGACAAGATGATGACTTGCTTGACAAGTGCCTGATAACACAGACCAGAAGCACATGAAGATAAAAAAACTCCCAGGGTCACCTGAGCCCTTAACCATCTCTATTTGCCATGGTTTTCTGATTAAACAATTGGTAGATTATTATTAACTGGTGTCTGAGAGAGGATAATTTCCAAGGCATTTTCTAATATGGGTTTTATTATGATGAAGAAAAGTCTGCATGAATTTATAACAGAGTGGGTTAATTAAATATTACCCCTGGGCAGTGTGTCTCTATTCTGAGAGGATCACATAATCCTTCTCAGCCTGATGAATTTACTTTATTATTTACTAATAAAGTTTAGCTTATTTATTGCAAGAATTATTTATTATAAGCATTGTGAAAAAACAGTGGCTTAATAAGATTTATTTTACTCATTTTTTAAACTGATTGGGATGGCAAATTTTAAATAATGAAAACCTAGGCTGTAGCATTCTGTTTTTCTGTAAAATATTGGAAACAACTGAACACAAACATGACTGATATTAAGCAGCGTTTAAAAGCAATGATGAGAAAAGAAATAATATATTAAACCACTGCATAACACCTACCAAACCTGTGACAATTGGACGTTCATTACAATGTTGTTAAATAGCTATTCTATCAATAGTGCTAGCATTACAATGCAGTAGCTTAATTAGATGAAGTTTCTTTCACCCTTTATTTATTAGGTTTTCGAGCCACAATAATAAAAAGAAGATTTGCAGCTCCAATAAAGTACCACAATTGCCATATTTCTTTCATACATTAGTAATCTGTTAGTTAATATGCATTTGAATTTTCTATATTTTGGTCATGATAGATTGGTACATCATTGCCAAACACAAAAACAGAGAGCAAATCAAAATATGTACAACATACTATAATTTCCTTTGCAGCTTAATGTCATAATTAAATAACTAAGTTTATGAATCCATTTTGCATGTTTGCAGGTCATGTGGATGTGTGGTTTGCATAAACTACAATCCTAGTAAGCGCTATTATCAGTCACACTGTTGAAGTCCTATACACCTAAAAAAGATTTCAAACAATTTTGCTGTCTAACAAAGTGAATTTGAGGGCTCCTTTGTCTTACCACTTAGAGACAAATGACTTTTTGTCCTGGGTAAAGAACAGCTTTAGGTCTACACCGAGACACCAAGTTCTCATTTCAGATCAGATATTGAAGCTAAAGCCTGTCACCGGTCAGGAACACACTGTTATCCTCTCTCCATTATCCTCTCTGTACTTTAAACTATTTTTTTTTAATTCAAAAAAATATCTAGAACTCTCTCTCTATATTTTTACTTTGGCCGGTTATCTTTAAACAGACACATTTGGATTTGGATTGTGTGAAATAATCCTGTCAGATATCGATTAGCAGGAAGAAGGCGTCAGAAAGGCAAGATGAAATCAGCAGATCCCGCGGTGCCGTGGGGAGGCACGGCCATGTGCCACGTGCTCTCCACAGAGAGCTGCTTTAGCAACGCTTTCCTGGGGCTTTATTTTTTCAGGTATGGGGCCAGCATGCCCTCCCCCTCATTCAGTTGGCCTATATGTGCTGTACACCCACCTCTTTTCATTACACTCCTGCTCTTCCTGCACCAGGAGACCTCCTGTTCATCCGAGATACCCATTACCCAACATGGGATGCAAAAGGAAAAAAGATACACATTGCTTATCATCCTAATCTTGAAACAAATTAAGACGCCCAGGTGCTAATAGCAAGGATACTGCACACACAGTGGTAAGGATCCTGCAGTTTTAAAATAAAGCAATCTATCTAAGCTTGGCTAGCACAAAGGCTCAGGACATCGTGAACAGGGCCCGTACCAACGTAGGATTTGGCACTATTTCAGGACTCATAGCTTTAGAAAATACTGGTTGGTTGGCAGCAAATTTCTGCAACTTTTCAAGGTACTCGTGATAAAAAACTCTTGACAAAGAATATATAATTTCCTGCTTGACCTCAAAAGAGTAAAGAAAACATAGGCAATGTCCATTCAACTGTATAAAGAGAACCCGTCCATAAATATGGATGGAGTTTGTCTCTGGCCTAAAGTCAGGGGAGAAGAATGGGTGAGCCATACCCTCGCTGAGAGAACGATGGTGGGGTAACCCTGCAGAAAAGACATACCTGAAGGTGTTTATATATCCAACCTTTATTGAACTTTATTCAAATAGCTGTTGCAACGGCATAGGGCTCATTTGTAAACAGTCCAAGCCTTCTGCAATGTAACTGTGACTGAGGGGTGTGGTGCTTTAACTTAAACTTCTTCAAGTCCTTATGAGCCTCTTTAACAGCCAACGGATTCAGTTCTGACCCACATCAAATTCTAGTTAACCAAAATTGTCAGAATAATAATCTTCTGTCTGAAAGTAGCATGCAGCTGGCTAACATCAGAAGGTTAATGGACATTTGATTTCAGTTCAAATACGTAGTACAGTAAATGCTTTAATCAGGCAGCTCTCATTAGTAAAAATCAACAGCCATCCCTACTATATCCTAAGCTGTAGTATTTACCCTACCTTCCTGCGCTCTGGGAGTGAGCACTGGAACGTCTACATCTGTATGTATATGAATTGGACATCTCTATTCATATTAATTCAGTGAAAACGCACAAATCACGGGAGCTTTTTAACTGAACCAATAATTATGCCACAGGGAAAAAGTTAAGTTCATGCTGCAATTCGTCACAGTTGCACTTACAGAAAATTCAGGCAGCAATGAAACCGATCATCACTGATAAAATAATTTAGTTTTTAGAGTGCAAGCACATACTTAAAGCAGAAAACTAATCAGCCTTTCTCGGAGGAGAGGTTCCTTTCATATGCCTTGGGAGGTCTTAAGAAGGTCATTGAAAATCCATGCGCTTGGAGAAGAGATTCACAGGAAAAACTTTTCAGCAAAGAAGAATGTCTACTGAAAAAGGTGCAGCCAGACTGAGTATTTTGCAGCAATACGGGAAGCAGAACCGTGGTACAGACCCCACATGGATTTAAGAGGATGTTGCACAACCATATGCTAAGCAAATGTTCAAAAAAGACATTCATCCGCCCCCGGCGCAGAAGGGAGCGAGTTAGCGAAGCAGCTTCTCCCACATACGCAAGGAGGCAAGGAGGCATGTACAGCAGGAGCGATGTTGTACTTTCCAAAGAGCGCTGAGGTTGATTAAGCCTTGTTGGAAATGCAGAGATAAAACAGAAGGAGAAAATAATCTTATGTGCTTTAGTTTCTCACTATTTTCTGGTTTTGCCAGAAGCTGAAGCAGTGTAAATAGCAAGCTTTGTTTTTCTGCTCCCAGAACAAAACGCTAACTGCCAAAACATACAGTTTTTTAAACTTTACAATGTTGCTGTCCTGCATTCTAAAACACTCCCAAAAACCTTTCTCTTGCTACTGGCTACCTATTTTCAACCAACATCTACATGTCATAATGGCAATTTAAAATATTATTTAATTAATGTCGTCCATCTGTATGCACAGTATCTCCCATTTGTATGCATACAATTCACTCAGTCTGTGGTCTATAGCTGGCAAATAACACCACTTAACAGCTGTTAAATAGGGTAATCACCTGTTGTTATCCACAGGTAGCTTTAATTCAAATGCTAATTGCTCTCAGTGCTCTACTTATAAACCTGCCCCGATGTCAGAGAGTGTATGTGCCGCACCAGATGGATGTGAGTCTCAAACGGATTGCACTGTCCCTCTGCAGGAAAAAAAACGGAATTATAAAATACTTTGCCACCCTACAGTGCCATGAAAAAAACGATGGTACAAGAATTAAACACTGACAGTCTGTCAGAGAGCAAGAATTGCAGGAAAAAACAAGGAATGGGGAAGATGAAGAAAAGGACTGCAGACAGAACATGAAAAATTGTATGAGCTGGTGCTTCAGCTTATTTACAACTGAAATAAGTTAACATTCACCATTAGTAAACTGAGTTTGAGAAAACTCAGAAACAGCTGTTGCAGATGTATGCCAGGGTCAGCCTAAAGTGATAGGAAATGAGAGTTAAACTGCTTGAACAGGTCAAGTGTTTGTAAAAATCTGACTGGAAAAATAGAATTTTTAGCCTGACACAGGTAAATTCTTATTTTTCCAGAGACTTAATTCTTCATAAAAACACCATATAACTTTTCCCTTCTTGGTACAAATACCTCAAAACCACACTGTACTACTTACTCCTCATAGCAAGAAGCTTCACTTTTTTTTTTTCCTGAAATATCTCCAATTCACCCAAGCTCTCTGAAGGCACAGTTTCATGTTGTGCTTAATTTCATCACACTGTGTGTCAAAGCTAAAAGTGATGATTTAATTCTGTCTCCTTTCCCCCCTTAACTCCATTGATGTGTTCCTCACCCTTTTCTGAGATTTAGTCATTCACTGTGTTGCTGGAATGTGACTCACTGATCCAATGAGAAAGTAATTTATTTGGAGGAGAGATATACGGGTGAGAGTCCACAGATAGACTGGATCAAGCCTGGTGTGGAACGGTGCCCTGAATTGTCCTGTGTTTCTCGCTGCCATACAGCAAAGTTCCTGGCTGCACAGCTGTAGGTTTTATTTCAGATCCCACGACTGTAAAAGGGCCATTCATTCCGTAGTGCTGTCGGATTTTCACACTGTACTGGAATGACTTCCCTGCCGTGCTCTCTGAAGGGCTGCTTTTTGTAGGCAAGCGAGGCCATCCATCAGCTGGTCAACAGCAGAATTTCTTTGCTCAGTTTCTACCCATTGATGTGTCCAGCTTAGATAATTCTGCTAGGTGCCAAAACACCGACCCAAACAACCCCTGTCTCTGGAGGATACATGCCTTTCCACTGGGACAAAGTGTTGACCTCTGGAAATGTCAGCACAGGGCTAGATTCTCCGGTCTCCAACATAATTCTTCAATTAAATAGGAGATGAACATCATCACAGCTGAAATCTGGCTCTGAGGAAGAAATCAAAGCATATGAAAATCACCTATTAGACAGATCTGCGATAGGTTTAGGCACAGGTTTCAGTTTGTTCTGAGCTCATTATAAAGTGTAAAGCTCTGGCCTTGGATAAAGGAGCTGCTCAAAATTTCCAAACACAAACCTTAAATTAAAAAAATGTATTAGGCAGTGCCCCAGTTCTCTGATACCTTGCACTTACGATATGGTGAGGGAGGAATGAAAACAGGGACCTATTAAACCCAGTTCACTTTATCTCTAGGTGTCCTGCTTTAGGGACATAATTGAACTGAACATCCAGTAGCAACCACCATTTATCTGCAAATACTCATCTTAGCAAAGTCAATTATTTCACTCATCAAGAGGAAAGAACCATTTGTTTGTTTGACAGTTATGACTCAAATTAACATATGTTTCATTTTTATGACTGTTTTCTATTTTATGTTGGATATTTTTCTTATAGGAAGGGAAAAAAGGGGACTAAATGTTTCTTCCTCATAGCCATTGCCAATGTAAGGAGTATTGATTCTTCCAGATTTTTTACTGAAGTCAGACATGACAAGGTACCTCTTCAAAACAGAAAGAAAGAATGAATCCTCCCTGTCTGAAATTGAAGTGGATAAGGAAAGTTATGGCAGCTGAGATGATAACAAAAAATCGCAAATACTCACAGAAAGCTCAGATGAGATCCTCGCCCCCATCTTACTGGTCAAGGAAGCTTAAGTTATCAGAGGTAGAACATAAGACAGGCTGAATATTCTTCGTTACTCATAGCTGGAAGCAAAAGGTATTCATGGCATGATCAGTAGACAGAAAGGATGAAATTCTTCTCCCAAGCAGAACTTATGAGTTGCACAGCCAACCTGCAATTGTTAGTGGCTTTGCATGTTAAATGATTTACAACAACTTCAAAAGGGAGGTTTTCATTTATTATGTACATAAAGCACTGGCTATGTTGTTGGCCAGTGCACCAGCTCTTCTGACATGTCTTGTGTAGGTTATGTCAGATTCACAAGATGCTTCTTATGGTCATAAAAGACTTACCCTTCACCAAGCCTTCACCAAGACACACCAGACATAAAGCATTTACTGTCAGAAAGTTGGAAAGGAACTGGAGAATCAGCAGCTGAGCAATAATATTTCTGCAATGAGAAGAGAAGGGGAAAGGTGGTGAGCTTCTCAGGACAAGGGACTGAGTAGAGAAATGTTTTCCATGTTCTTTCATGACTGTGCTATGCCAAGCATAAATTCACCTGTCACAAAGATTGTTTCTTTTCATTACAAAAATGGCATTACAAAGATTCATTACAAAAAGGTGAGATGCGCTTTGACTAGATATCCATAAGCACACCTTGTGACAGTGAGACTGATCTGGAGCTCCTTGGAAAAGTTGTCACTAGTCCAAACTTGTCTGGTTAAATGATGTTGGCTATTGCATTCCTAACATCATAAAGGTGTTAAATGGTCAAGATTGGGAAGCAAAAGATTAGGGAAAAAAATCAAAAGAACATTGACTTTTTCAAGAAGGGAAAGAAAAATATTTAACCCACTGTCTGGATAGTTTCCTCGTTCTGTTATTTCACATTCAAACTATCTGTGGTTACCAGGAAATCCCAATCTGCTCAGTACACACTGGTTAACTGAGAGGCCCATTAAGTCATGTAAGCACACTTCCCTACTAAGATAAAGTTAATGTTGTGGAGTGTATTGTAATGTCTTGCTGCCAATTAAGGTTGTTGTCAGAAAACATATTAAACAACTAAACTCCACCCCCCTAAAATATTAGTGTGTCACTATGCTGCTACAGTCCCTTGTTCATCTGTGACCATCCTAGAGAATGTTATTCTGAAAATAGTTCATCAAATTATAATGTAATTCATTGTCATAATTAAAAGCTATAACATGTTTTTCTTACAATACTTCATTAAAGAACAACATTTCTTTAAGCTTTTCCCCATTTTTCTTATAAGTCCCCTTTAAGTACCGGAAGGCTGCACTAAGGTCTCCCCGGAGCCTTCTCTGCTCCAGGCTGAGCCCCCCCAGCTCTCCCAGGCTGTCCTCCCAGCAGAGCTGTTCCAGCCCTCGGGGCATTGCTGGGGCCTCTTCTGGACCCTCTCCAACAGGTCCATGTCTCTCCTGTGCCGAGGGCTCCAGAGCTGGACACAGCACTGCAGGGGGGTCTCACCAGGGCAGAGCAGAGGGGCAGAATCCCCTCCCTCGCCCTGCTGGCCACGAGGCTTTGGATGCAACTCAGGATATGTCTGGCCTTCTGGGCTGCGAGCGTACAACATAGTTGTAAAGTTGCAGATTAAAAAAATAGATTTATGTAAAATTATATTAAAAATATAAAAATAAACTTTAATGTTAACTTAATCTTGCATGACAAAACTAATCAAAAAAGCTGAGGAGATATTTGAATGCTGCATTTTCCTTATATAAGTGAAAATCCATCCACATTAGCATTTACTTTTGATTAGAAATTGAAAACCAATTGGTGAAATTATTTCTTTCATTTAACAGTGGCTGTATTACCGAAAGGAAATAAGTGAAACAATTTAAAGAGATTTTTTCATTACTTCCCAAGAAAGAACACATAAATTAATAATTAACCTAATTTTTCTTCCATCTCAGAGGTCACAGGTCAAGGTATCACTAAGTTCATTCCGTGCTGAAACGACAGAATTGCACAATTTACTCTTCCATCACTTGTACTAAAAGACTAGATTAAAGATGGCTTGGAGTGAGGATATGCAGAGATGGGAAAACTTAAACCTCTGGGACTGAGCCACAATTTTTAGTCAATTCCTGAAGTCATAACTCATTTTGTTATGAGTCACACAAGGCTACTGCTATCATTTGTATTACTGTACAAATTAAGAGGCTTACTCATATCCTTCTTTTTCTCCCACAGACTAAATTCAATGACTACTTTTGCTTACACTAACTATATACATCCAATATAATTCATTCAGGACATAAGCTTATCTGGAGAACCTAATCTATTTGAAAGTCTACTGACGGTA
Source organism: Phaethon aethereus (assembly GCF_964289735.1). Classification (NCBI taxonomy): domain Eukaryota; kingdom Metazoa; phylum Chordata; class Aves; order Phaethontiformes; family Phaethontidae; genus Phaethon; species Phaethon aethereus. The sequence goes on along the minus strand of NC_138585.1, from coordinate 21,335,936 downwards.
ATTTTAATTCCAGAAAGCAGTAAGCTGGGGCATGCACAATGCAACACAACAATTAAGCAACTGAGATCAGTTTGGATACTGACAGACCCATATTCTGTTTCCCTAGAGGCTTATAAGGAAGAAAGCCTCAACATTAATAAAAGCTGAGAGGAAGGAAAGTTGCAGGTTCAAAGCAGGCTTCTCTCAGATCCTCTTTTTCATGCTACCAGGGTTGGAATGATAAATTTGCACCTACCAGGTTCAGTGTAATCTTGGAAAAGCCTGTGAAGTGTAGAGCATGAAGCCACCTTTAAACAGGGAACAGGACCTCCACCTGATCCCAAACTGTGCTGGTACTCTATGCAGAAGGGAGGTTATGAGCACAGGTGTTGGGTCAAGCAGTTATTCCTTTTCTATTTATCTACGCATATGCAGAGTGCCTATATGAAGGTGAAAGATTAATTAAATACATAAAAAGGCAGGAATAACTTTTGAAAACTGTGTACTGATATTCCCTGACATACGCATATTGAGGGTGATGGAAAATATTTTGGAGGAGAAAGACAATTTTGCCAGCTATTCAACATCTACAGCACAGACGGTGTTAAATACATTCACAGCTGGGTTCTGCTACCTTATGAGATCCCTTCCTACAAGAATACATCTCCTACCCGCTCAGGATGAGCGGTGCAAGCCCAACCCATTACTTCTAATTTCAAACTTTATACCTACACTGCAAAAGTAAATGGAGATTCTTCTCTGTGTCACTTAGCTTGGGGGAAATGGGAAGAAAACTAGTAAGATCACAACACAGAATTTCACGATGTTTTTGTAGATGTTACTGACCTCAAAAACTTTTCTAAAGAAAATGGCAAAGCTGAAAACAAAAGAAAATTTCCTGGTTGCCATCAAACATAGCAGAGACGGTACAGTATGAGCAATGCAAGTCTCAAACACAGATAACCGTGAAGTACCGGTGCAATGGGATTACCAAGCCAACAGACAATGTTACAACACTGGTGGCTGTTTTTAAGCACAATAGACTTCTGAAGTGAGGAATCCTAGGTAAATGGACAGATGAGAACAAAACGAGCAGCTTGCTTACAACATGAAGACAGAAAAACTGATTTGGGGGTGAACACTATAATTAAATACACAAATATATCATTAAATGTCAGAATATTTCAGATTTCTGAATAAACACGTCTCCTGGATTGCAGTTCTATACAGTTATGTGTAATGATCTACCCTGTCAATGAATATGGAATAAACTCAGCTTTAGAGCCAATTTCAGTTAACAGACAGAGATGAGTTAAGCTGTTTCCACCAGTTTTGTTCAAGAAGTCTGACAGAAGATGGGAGCAGCAGTTGATTAGAGAGACTTGACAAAAGTTTTTAAGACTAAGACAGCAGAGAGAGATGAAAAGAGCCAGAGCAGAGATGAAACAAAAAGGAGTACAGGACATAAAGGGTAGAAATCAGGAGATGGACATTTAGAAAGAACGTGAATCTGTTGAGCCATCTGGTCATATCGCAGAGTGGGTGAGGATGTTAAAAATTAAGTGACAAACTTTTGAAGAGGATTAGATGGCTGGCTGAAAGAATCTAGCTACTTTTCTTTCATATTAAACATTTCATCAAACTCACTGATCCTCCATTTGAGTATGGATTGCATATAGAGAGTAGAAAGCTTTCACCTCACTTCCAGAGCTGCTCCATCTCATCTGCTCAGAAATATCCCAAGGGGGACTGCTTACAGTCCCCACTTCTGGAAGTACCTGGAGCTGGTTTTGAGTCATGAGCTACAGATAGACATTTATTATCAGAAGTATTATAAGGCAGGGTCCTGGGGAACAGTTCTCTTGACAATTAATTTACATTATATGGGGCACAACTTTTTCTCAAAGCTCTCCTGTCCACAGATTTTTAATAAAGCCTTTTTTTAATGTTCATTGTTTATTAAAATGAAATATGCAAATTGATACAGGAAGAACAGACGCATCACCCAACAAACAGACATCAGAATGAGATTAATTTCTGATCACCCTCATTTAACACTGCCATTTTAAAATTAAACACAGAATTTTAAATTCGGCTGACAAGCCACAGTCTTAGCAATGACCTGTTTCACAAAGAGAGATCAATTAAACCTTTCATTGCTATTGTCAAAGATCCCCTCTCTACTTTCTTTATGTCCAAACTTCTTGCCCTGCCCCACCTCCTGTTTCCTGAGGTTTCATCTCATTCTGTAGCAAAAAGGGGAGACAAACGATTTTCTTGGTACAAACAACTGTCAGGAGGAGGAAGACCTAAACTTCTATAGATCTACCGCTAATAGGCTAGAACCTTCAGAAGGTCACTCTTCCCTGACTTTCTTCTTCACAACTATCGCTGAAAATACACCCAGTTGTATAAAATCCTCTATTTTTTGTGAAAGATAACCAAAAGTCTCGCAATAGCTGTTCCTCATATAACAGCTCTTGGAGTAGAGGTAAGGTCCTCTTGGTCAAGGCAGTACCTAATTTTACACGCAGCCTTTAATGTTGATGTTCTTGGTTACGAGTCTCCTTTAACAAGCATTAATGAATTATAACAACATCACAGACCTCCAGCTCTGCGCCACAAGGGAAGAAAGCGTGGGCAAGTAAACCATCTCAGGAGTTACACAAAGGACAGAATGGTGCCCGTGCTCCTCTTCTCCTCAGCCTCAGGCCGCGACTTACCGACAGCAGCCTCCACCACCCGCGGCTCGGTCACACGGCTGGCATATGGTAGCCAACAGCGGTCAGCACCACCACTTTTGTGAGCCAGGCCTAAGGCCAAAGGCTGAAACAAAACCCCTCGCTGGAGCCAAGCAGTACCAACGAGCCATGCGGCTACCTGCAGCCTTGCTCAGGCGCCAGCAGGTTTCCAGCTGCTGCAGCAAGGGTGTTTGGGGAGATCCCTCAGCCAGCGTAAGGGCTTATGACACTTTCTGGGGGCACTTGCAGGTACGCCTCCTCTCCAAGTACTGTACTGCAGCAGGCTGTGCAGCTACCAGCTGAATCACAATCAGCTGCTAAATTTAGGCTCAATTCATTCAGTTATTAAACCTTTATGGCAATTTCCAAAATCTGGTGTTGCCAGTCTAAATGCTCTTTAAAATCATAATTTAAAGTAAAACTTTAAAACTATCACACAGCAAGGAGTGAATTATGTTTGGAGGTTGGAATGAATGGGGGAGAGGATTTCTTTTTCTTTTAAATGACAAACTTAACCTATTATTAATCTTCAGACACGAACAAATACTTCTAGTTCCTGAACGAACTGAGAACTTATTAACTGTCACTTGTCTCCCCTTATTAACAGGCGTACCTAATACATTTTACAGACAGCAATTGCTGATAAGTGCTCATGGAATAAGGCATTCAAGGAGACACGATGTGAATCTGGCCATGTCTGTCAAACATCCTGGCAAATGAAATATTAAGAAATCAATCACATTTTAATCTACAGGCACAGAATCTTTGCAGTATAAGAGTAAAAATTGGTTCCCTTCACTCATTCTTGTAGAAAACTACTTATTTTCCAGAATACAAGACCAGAGATTATGTACAGTTTTTACAAAACAAGAGGGTTTCTTCCTTCTTTCAAGATTACATTACTCTTAAAATTCAGGTTTCCCCTGAGTTTTACTTCTTTCAAAATTGTACAGTTCTACAGACTGAGATGGCATGATGATTAACCTGGCAGCATGACGAGAGTTTTGTTTAGTACTGTTTACAATTTTCTATTCAGAATAGATGGCGCTCATAAAAAAAATAAAAAAACAAATTCCAACCTGGTTGATATAAATTTAGGGAGGTTTGATCAGTAGGGGATATTCTTTCTGGGATAAGACCGCCAGGGTAGAAGGAATCTTTTTTTGTGCTACTAAAAGAAAGAAAAAACTATATAGTAAAAGATTTCAGGAAGGTAGCAAACCCACACGAAGTTTACATCTATAAACGACTCACTCAGGAAGAATTATAATTAAGAGGGAATCTTTTTCAGAGCAGTGCTCCAGCAATGCAAGTCTCTCACACCATGTGCCTCCTCTTCTATGGAGGAAAACTCCATTTCTAACACCCCCAGGTGGTAAAAATTGATTAGGCTGCATTGGCCCCCATGCGACATCTCATGTGGGAGACACAGGCTTGGCGCCAGCAACACAGACACTGAACACTGCCAGTTATCCCACCTGTGTTGTGCTCACCTCTGTCTTTGTAACAACCTGTTAATTAAGTATCTACAGTAATCCATGCAATACTCATCTTCTAAAAGAAATAATTACGTTGAAGGTTTCAGTAGCATATACATAAGAAATTAAAGACTTGAAAGTTCTTGATAGCGAAAAGTAACTGAAGAGCTTAACACACTATTTCTCTACAACCTGTATACTGTTTCTTACATTTTAAGATTAGCTGAAGCATTTCCCCACTCGTCTGGAAAGAATACAGTGTTTAAAAGACATACAATTATAACAGATTAAATACCATAGCTTCTTATAAATTCTGGCATGAATTTAAAGTCTGATCCATAGTCGTTGTGATACTCCAGTTAATTCTGCTATGAAAGTGAAATGTGTGGTACTTCCTGATTCATCAACAGCAAAACTTCATTTCCTTTAAGTAATATTTCTTTCTATTCTTCAGGAAAAATTCTGAATCTATTGAAGTCAAAATACTGATGGAAGTTAAATTATCCTGTGTATAAAATCGATATTGCTTTTCTCTAAGGAGGAATAAGCTGCATATTTAACTTTAATCACCTGATAAACACATAGGAGATGAATGAAGAAAAGTGCAAGTCAAAATTGGAGATCTTTTCCCTAATGGTAGGAACTTGATTAAATAGGTCAAGAAGTCCTGAAAAATACTTATTACTTCTCTAGTTGTGATAATAACCATTTTCAAACGGGAATTTGTTGCCTGGATTCCCTTCAGTTTAAAAAAATTAATCACAAATAATCTTTTCATTCTTAATTTTTTGCATTATCCAGAAGAAAAGTACAGAACAAGAAGGCAGTTAATAATTTCGAAATCAAATCAATGATCTATCGGTACTCCTGTACTTCTGTTACAAAATATAATTCTTGTAAATGTTCATTGGAATTAAACAGAAACCGTTTGGGTTAGAAGACAAAGAAAAAAATATAACCCCAATATAAATATTGTCATAAGAATATGATACATTTGTGTCATTGTCTGGACTCATAAAGCTCTTTGACACAGAAATAAGTTGTCAGAGAATTGTAAAATTTCATATTCTTCCCTTTACAAAACAATCTATTCATACATCAAGAGATTAACTTACTAAAATAATCTATTGCAGTGATTCTCTCCTTTTCCTAGATACAGTCTGGCTTGTGTGTGAAAGACAATTCACACACGTGTCAGCCTTATTCATTAGAATGTAATCTAAAGGAACAGGCTAAAATAGTTTCTTTTAAGTGGATGCATATTTGTGGAGTAAAGTTCCAAAGCCATACGTCCTTCACACTAGGAGATGAAGGAAAGCTCTACCTCAATGTCTACCTGCACATATCTATTTATATGCCTAAAATTATACACATTCAGACACTAGGCTCCATGCTTAAACGGAACCAGGGCTTGTATCCTGTTGTGTTTCAGTCTCCAGTAAAGCACCTTAAAATGCTTTATGTGAAAATCTTACGCATAAAAAAAATCCATAAGCCACAATGTAAATGGTGCTAAAAATTTTTCTATAAGAAGGTTTGAAACAGAAGACATTGTTTCAAAATGCTAGTTCAAAGTAGATATATTAGTTTTAAATAACATATTCACTTGCATTGAAATGCTGTTCTGATATTCCCAAGGATTTTTTTTTCTATGTATTTTTACTATTTAAAAACTTTTCATTTGCTTTCAGAGAAAACTAATTTCAAGATGTCAACAATTCCTACAGAGAAAGCTTTACTGTTTCTAAAGAAATCTGAAGTCTTTCAACGTTTTCTGCACTGAAACCAGAAGAATTCTAGCTTGTATTTTACAGACATCCAAAAAGCCCAGTCACTATAAGAACAAAACAAAACACACAATGTGATGTATATGTGTTTGAAGGGAACAGGACAGCATAAAGTTGACTACATTTCCATGAAACTCCTCCCAAAATGCATTTCACCATACAGAGCAGGATTTTTGAATCTCATCTGCAGAAATATTAGTCTTTTTTTTTTTTTTAATGAGCAATTGACCTTAAATTTAGACCTGAAGAACTGTGTTCTAATTTCACAGAATCACAGAATCATTAAGGTTGGAAAAGACCTTTAAGATCATCAAGTCCAACCATCAACCCAACACCAACATGCCCACTAAACCATGTCCTGAAGTGCTACATCTACGCGTTCTTTGAATACTTCCAGAGATGGCGACTCCACCACCTCCCTGGGCAGCCTGTTCCAATGCTTCACCACTCTCTCAGTAAAGAAATTTTTCCTAATATCCAATCTAAACCTCCCCTGGTGCAACTTGAGGCCATTTCCTCTTGTTCTATCGCTGGTTACTTGGGAGAAGAGACCAACACCCACCTCACCACAACCTCTTTCAAGTAGTTGTAGAGAACGGTGAGGTCTCCCCTCAGCCTCTTCTTCTCCAGACTGAACAACCCCAGTTCCCTCAGCCACTCCTCATCAGACTTGTGCTCCAGACTCCTCACGACCTTCGTTGTTCTTCTTTGGACATGCTCAAGAACCTCAACGTCCTTCTTGTAGCGAGGGACTCAAAACTGAGCACAGCATTCGAGGTGCAGCCTCACCAGTGCCGAGTACAGGGGCACAACCACTTCCCTAATTTAATCAAAGGCCACCTTTTTCTCTATATATAGTCTTTCAGAGCACTGACTGTTAACTGCCCCCACCTTCAAAGAGTCCAAATAGCTTGATTTTACCCTTCTCTAGGGAAAACTCAAGGACAGGCAACAGTGCAAAGAACATGTAATTACTGAACTTGATTGTGCTTTGAGTTTATGCCTCCTTAAATATTACAAGTTCCACACTCAGCTGAAAAATGGTTCGCTGAAATGATCTTGCTGCACTAAAAATGACTAGACAGATATTTAGCTGGTACAATTTTAGAAGAATTATGTCAGTTCACCATTGTAAGGTCCCATCACTATCATGCAACTCCTTGATGGATTGCCCTCAGCAGTGCTTAATAAGGAAGCAGTCAGAAATCAGTGAGAGCACAAAAAATGTTGAGGCAATTTATGTAATGATAGTAAGAAATGCCATATAATATATGTAAGGGTTATCAGTCATAATGAACAAAATGCAACAAAAGAGACACTGAGTGTAGTTATTTTCATATATAGAAATCACACAGAAATAGAGGCAGACCGTTATATATGCTTAGAGTATAAAAGTTTAAGGTCACTAGTTTTTCCTTTGTAGTAATCTTCTGTTAAGCCTAAATGAGGATTTGTAATTTTAAGCTTGGATAAAGTCAACATTTACCATTAGATTACAGATAAATACTGCTGTATTTTGGATTAGGTTGTGATGCAAGTGATGGCAAAGCAGGTTTTTTAAAACTATGATTATTACCTAGACTTATCTAGACTTAGCACTTCAACACAATTAAGATTTAAAAGCCAAATCACAAAAGCCATGCCAAAGGAGTCAAAGACAGCCGCAAAGGTTTCCAATAGCTAATCCTTTGTATTGCTCTCACTCAAATGCCTGGTATCTCTTTATGCCTTCCCACGTCTGAATGCAGTTCAGAAATTTAAGTCAATGACATACACAGCGAGGATCTGCACTACAGAGTACGGCTTGCCTGAATATCATTCCTTTTGTCCCGTCCCTTTGTCTGAAGAGTCAGCTTCCTCAGCCGGCGTGAAGAGCTCCGGAGAGCAAATCAACTTTCATGCAACTCCACGGCAAAGAGAGGCCAGGAGGTCAGGGGGTTAACATCTGCTATAAATACCCACAGGACTTCTTGGCCTGAATGGCAGAATGCGACTGCTTTATGTTTCTACCCTGCACTGTGCTGTGTCACACTATGCCTTACCGCATAACATACCGCAGAGCGAAGGGTCAAATACATGAAGGGAGTAACGCACCTGGATTTCCTCGCTACAGAACCGTGCTGTGGAAGCCTGCACATGAGAAAGGAGTATTTCAAACCACCAGAATCTTAAAGCAAACTCAGTTCTTATTCAGCTCTTTGGTCAGGTCTGGATTATACACTAGGATAGTGAATTTATTAAGGGATATATATAGATGTAATCTAAAGCAACAGACTGCAAAAAAATGCACCGAAAGATCAATTTTTGATTTGGATATTGAGGTCATAGGCTGCTCCTATTCCATTAAAGAATGTTTTTTTACTGAGTTCAGTGGAGCAAGAGTAAGACTAACATTTACTACTGGGTGGACGCTCATCTGGCAGCCTTCGCGGCATTTCAACGGTTATTGGAGAGTGGCAGATCACCGAAAGGCTCTGACCTCCTCCGCAAGCAGCTGTCAGCACAGCAAAAGTTGAAAGCTTTTTCATATGTCTTTCTCACCTATTTGGAAAATGCAATATAAGAAACCAACTTTAATGTTTCCCATACACAGATTTTTATTTCAGGATTTCATCTGAACAGAATATGAGAGATGCTTACAAAAACATTTGATGGCTATTTAAACTATTTCCACTAATCACTAACTGTCTATCCATCAACTTTGAAAAAACATGAGGAAGTTGCAACAATTAAGTTGGAAAGACAGGGAATAGCAGATAGGACAGATAATCCTGAAGAGAAGATGAGAACAGGAAGAGATCACCTAGAGCAGTGTGAGGACAGGGTATATAACATCAGACAGCTTAAGGTCAGACTCTGGTCTCACATTGATATGAATATATAATTTTAATAACCTCAGTTGCACATGTTATAGCCTCAGAATTTGCAACTATATGAAGAAGGTGTTGAAAAACATGAGGTGGTGCTTGTTAAAGATCACAAACAGTCCACATCATTCTAAATGTGTTTCTTTTTAAATCCTGTTTTGTTCTGATTTGTAATACTCAGCCTTTACATAAAACATGATTTTAAAAGGACATTCTCTTTCTGTTTTGCAAATATATTATTTCTTCCCTTTCTTACAGTACATTGGCAAAATCCATTACAAGCTTTAACAACGATTTTACCCATAGCTCTAAACTGGACTACCGCTTTCCCATTCCAGCACGTCTTGCCGCTGCTATCCAGGAAAGGGAGAGGAACAAAGAGTCTGGTATTCACATAATGCGAGAATGGGATTCAGAAAGTCATAAGAAGCTATCAACTTCTAAGACGTAAAAAACAACATCTTTTGCTGCCTGTAGAGGGATATGCTAACATTCTTCATACAACAAATTCTTCATGCTTTAATGAAAAGCGGTGGGTTGTATGGATTGAGGGGAAATCATTTATTATAAAAATACTTGAAGTCTGTATATTACAGTAACTGGTTACGACCTACTCCAAGGTAGCAAGCTTGTTTATTGCAGCACCTTCTGAGCCTTACTAATGTATTACCAGGAACACATTGTTTAACATTCTCGATTAAAGATTTAGTCTTTTTACAGTGCATTGCTAGTAAAGAAAATATTCAGTGGCATGATTTCCACATGATACATTTCTTACACTATGACTTACATCTCATCAGCCACAGAAGTTCAATAATAATCAAAAACAACCTTCATAGTTCTAACAGAGAGGTGTTCTCTTTCATTGCTTCAATTCATGTAATTGCATGGGTTATAGAAGCATTAATGGCCTGTACTTTAAGAGAAATAGAGATTAAAATCATACATATCCTTCATGCATTTCTACTTTAGAAATAATTTCACTGTCTTCAGTAAAAGTATAACTGTCAAGAGAATCAGGGTTAAGGTAAATACATGTATGAGATTCTGTAAATAATGTTGGACTAAAAAGGTAGTGTCTAAAATTTATTAAGGTTATACAGAACTAGTGAAAAACTGAAAAAATTGTCATTGCTAAAGGAGAAGTTAAATAATACTTAAGACTATTAATAACATATCACATATACAGAGTCTACATTATTTTAGTTATAAAAGCATCCTCCTCCACCTAAGGCATTAGCTTTTTGTGATATAATGCTACTTCATTAGTAACTTTGCTTCTTTTCTGTTGGCATGATGAGTTTTTAAAAAGAGTACACCTAATGGGTGGAACAGAGTAACATATATCAAGAGCATGACGTATGCCAACTCTGCCACCCATCCACTTTGTGATCTCTCACCACCCCTTTACAGTACCTTAACTTCACTGTCCGGAAAATGAGATAATACTACTTCGTTTGCAAATCAGTTGTAGACACTTGGATGTAAAGAGAGACAACATATTGGGACTATTTTGAAAGAGTCTACCTGTTCCACAGAATGTCCCTGTAAGACAGTAAGAGGATAAATTACTGCAATAGCCTTTCAAAATGCAAAGGTATTCCATATAACTGTACAAGCACATATAAACACATATGGTAATTTATACACCATAACATGAGTGGTTTCCAAGTATAAGTCCAGGAGATGGAAATTATTTGTGAATGCACCAATTAGAAGTGGGCGCTTTCTGAAGCTAGCCAGTTTTATGACATGTTAATCCACCAAATCATTTTTTATATGACACAAAAATATTTCACAAATATTCTAGACAGCTTTTTCATGGTATGAGTTTCAAATGAATTTTAAATACAGTCTAAGTCCTCTCTTTTGAGCCAATGACATTAGCTACTATTAAAATGTGTCATGTCGCATGCTGAAGGGCCAGAAAGGAAGGTTTGTAGGAGGATAAGTATCTGTCAAACTGATCTTTTAATTCTACTAAGAATTCATTGTATTACTATTGTTGTGATAAGACAATTAGATTAGATGGACTTCTTAAAAATTATGCAGAGATAAATAAATCATGTACAAACTGAAAAGTTTGGTTGAATATCTAAAAGGAGGTTTTCCAAGTCAGCTTTTCCATTTTAAATATTATCACCCAACTTATTTTCATCAATCCCTATTTTCATCTACTTTACTTTTACAGAAACAGGCATTAGAGTTCCACAGACAGAATTTCTAACAAAAATCTTCACTGAAGTACAGTAAGTAAATATTTAGGCAGCTCAGTAGATGGGACTTAAGTTTCACTCCTTCACATTTCCTAACATGACTCCTTACCAATATAGTTTTCAGTTGAAACTTGACTTGCAGGATCTACAAATGATTTATGTTAGTTTGCTTTTAAAGTTAGATTGCTTTTCCCATTTGAGCAAATCATATTTGTTCTTGTATTAGAGCAGTGTCAAGAACTTCCTTCCATATTTTCAGAGGGAAGACAGACAACTTGTTAAGGATCTCTGAAAAATGAAGTTCCTGCTTTAATAAAGGTCTCTTGAGTTTGATGCAATATTTCAATAAAGCCTAACATTGTAGCAACTAAGGGAGAAAATCGTTAAGACCTGACTCTGTCTATATGCAGAACTCCTTTTGTGTAAGAGTGAAAAAAAAAACAACAAAAAACCCCAGAGCAAATGCTTCACTATTTGATTCTATTACACTGTTGTAACAGTGTTGTGACTTAAGTTTGAAATGAAAAACTTGTAAGTCCAATTCACATACTACTCTCCACTTGGTTCTCATGCATTTTCCCATGATGCCCATTGTACGTGACTGCTGTGACTATCTTGGGATCTCACCTGCAAAATTTGTTGTGACAAAGATCATCTATCTAATTTATTGCTGTGTAACCAAGAGAAATATGAAGTTATGACTGCTACGGAACAGCAGCATGGGGATACTATAATTTAATCTAACCTTGCTTTCAACTTTTTAACCTGTTACAGAATTTAAATGCAGGAAAGAGAAAGAATGAAGATAAACATTGATCAAAAAAATCATAGAATAACATTTTTCCCTAGGAAAGATTAAAGAAAAAGTAACAGTATTTGAAGATAATCAAAAAGTTGCAGATACAAATTAGGAGAAAATACTGACTTCTTTCTTCACAGCTGCGTCCGAACAAGACCGAAAAAGTACAGAACAATTATTTGAATGCCAGTTCAATTGCTGTGAGATGCAACCCTGAAGCTGAAAACAAAGTTTGAATTTTTATGATTTTTACTTTTTAGTCACAATGAATTAATGAAAAAAGTAATGATCTCAAGCTGCACAGGAAACTGAATAACTCAGTAAAATTAGAAGCAAGCTTGAAGCATCCTCTTTGCCTGAGGCAACAGAAATGATGGATGATAGTCTGAGGAATACTCTTTGCATTCTGGACTACTAAATAAGTAATCTCATTAATCTTCTTGCAGCTTTTACCTTTTACTTCTGCTTTAGCTACGTGAAACTTGAGAATTTTGGATGTCTTTTCTTGAATCTTTGATATTGTGTAACACCAGTTGGATGCAACAAGATTTAAGAAAATTACAAAGGGACTCTGCAATGTTAGGTCTGCTATTTCAACAAGCAGTTTTAGTGCACAGTAAGAGGATAAAAATACAGTATTTAATTCAGACAAAACCTACATAGTAGAAAATACCCTTCAGATAGAACATTTCCAGTTTTATGCTGTGCCTTATAACAAAATTCTGAAGACAGAGAACCAAGAGAAAACATCTGGTATGACAGGAAGCAGGGCAGGGCAAGTGATGGAGTTCAGCTTTTTACCACAGTCTGTGGAACCAAGACTGGGCAGGCTAAGGTAACTAATAGTTCTATTAAGCACTTTTATTCTGAAATTTAATAATTCTAAAAATTCAGAGAGCTCAATCTTGCAAATCATCAACAGGAAAAGACTTGGCTGAACCAGCAGCCAAAATTGTCATCAGCTAAAATCCACTCCTAATCCTGAAAGCCAGCTACAGTTTTCCTGCATAAATAAGCTCACAAGCTACAGATCTTCATGATAATTTGTATTCCAAAGCACACAGCAAATTTGGTAGACACAAGAGACTTTATTGAACAGGTTCAGGCCAAGATGTCAAATGGTTCCTTTTAATTAGGAAGGAGGGAAAAGCCAATGACACCTTGAAGTACAGTAGAAGTCTCACTGTGTAGATATATTATTGAGAGGTTTTGGAGGCAGTGGTGATGGGTTGCACAGAAGCCCATAGATTTTTATATTCAAAGTCCCAACTGCCTACCTATACAGTAATCACAGCAGATGGATAATGTGCTGTGTTCAGTTTTTTTAATAAACATGTCAAACATTAAACATCCTGTTCACAGATGTACAGTAATAAAATGTCTTTGCTGTGATTAGAAGTTATGCTGCCTCAAAAACCCTACAGTTTTTACTTCAGAGGAAGAATCCAACTGCTGCACACACTTTAGCCATGACTCATTTTGCACCTTACCTACATAACTCTAGAGGAACAATTTCAACCCCAACTATGTTGGCCAAGACTGTAGCTGTCAAGTATAAGCTGTAATATGATGATATGAGCTATGAGATGCTGTTTGATTGAAGGTACTTTGCCTTAGAACATCCCTTTTGTACATCTTCTATTCGTGGTCTTTGGAGACCTTACAGAATTTTTGTAGATTCTTTATGTTTCTAACCTAAACATGGAATCCTGTGTTGGAATTCATTGAGCTTCAGCAGCGTTCTTCACATTTATGCACTTACGCATTGTGAGCAGCACTCTCAACATGAAAAAGCAAGAGCTGAGGGAAATATTCTGAACAAATTAAGACCGAGGCAAACGTTTAATCTTGAGTTAAGCAGAAGGTCAGATTAAATCCTACAAGCATTTTTATCTCAAAATTCAATATTTCTTTTTATTCTTTGTTAACTGAGAACAGATTATGCACAGATGCAGCGAGAATATGAGCTAAAGGCCTGGTCACCTAAAGAGCACAACCCCTCACAAGTGTGCATGGCTGGTCCTTCAGGCACCAGGGGTCCCTGACACATTCATAGTCCTCTCAAAACTGAATTACTTCCCCTCATTCCCTTTTCAGTTCTTCTGAAAGAAGCTTTCAATTTTTTCCCTTTGTATACATTAGAAAGAAATATGCGGTTATGAAAAAATTTTAAAACAGTTACTTAGGGCTTCTGCTCCCTTTTTGGCAGTGCTGACAGCAAAGAGATAAACTCTGCAAAGCCAGCCATTCCCAGCATATTTCATCAAAAGCATAGGTTTCATTAGCAACGTGCCCCAAAACATCCCAGAGTCCTTCACTCCACGTGTCCTTGGTAGAACATCTTGCTAGCATGGAAGTGCACAGGCCATCAGACACCCAGGGCCTTTCTACTTCACAGTACCTCACAGGTTGGATTTTTGGGGGTGGTTTTCTAAATGCAAAATAATTGGTTTATTAGCTGAATGTGCAATATCTGGTCAAACGGAATTCCGCACACTGTTTCAGGTTTCTGATGTCTTTCTGGTGAAAAGGTGGTTGCAGCATGCAAGTTATGGTCACAGGTCCCAGAAATCTCTCTGCGTTAAGCAGTGTTCAGAAAGCAAAAGTAATTGATACCACCTGTGTAATGAGGAAATACAACAGAGTTGTATCGGAGTTCAAAGAAAGGCAGGGCCAGAGCAGACTCTTTAAAATCAGTGAAAGTGACTCACTGAATTTAACAGGCACTTTTGCCTCAGTGCTGTCTGTGATAAATGGATATTCCTGCCTTTTCTGATGGCCGATACATGCCCAGGTTTGGGGTGAAATGTGCAATATGTATGTATGCACATAGTTAAATAGAATTTAATATCTTCTGCTGCTCATACTCCCAGGCAAGGCAACAATAATATATAATTTCAAAACTAAGTATGACAGGTTGAGGAATAGATATTATTTGCCCAAAAGGTAGAACTACCTGTTCAGAAAATTGAGTCATGACTGAATATCAGAACACAAAAAAAAACCCAAACCATAGATAACAATGCAATTCTTGTTTTCTTTAAACAGAGTTGTTGGGGCCAGGTGGTGAACAGTCTTACTTATTGTAATGACCTACAGCTTCTCTTCAAGTGCAGATTATTTGCCTGCACTTACATGCAAGATTGCTCCATTGAACCAGCTTGTTTTAAAATACTACAGCATTTTGGAGCACAACAGAACATGTGTCAGACATGAAAAAATAGGGAATTGTTCAGAAAAGAAGGGGATTTTCCTGTTCCCTCTTATTCTGCAAATCCTTTGGGTCCTGGTGTATTACATTTTAAGGGGAGCTGTTGGCGGTCTCCTAGGGAAGGTGAGCATCTATGAGCAGCCCTGCATCCACCAGCACTGAAAACACAGGCAGTTGGAGATCCATCACCACCACCAAATCTCCCCTTATGTTAGCAATGCACTTCAGTCCTGATGTGAGTCTTATTTCTGACAACTGATCATGGCACTATCTGGTGACAGAAGAAAAGGGGGCAGGAAAGAAGTCTTTCTAGAATACATCTAATTTCTTTTTGTTTTGTTTTGTTTTGTTTTTGTCACAAGGACTTTCATTCCTCCACAGTGTATTGAGGAAAAAACCAAAGTTACCTTGCACATTGACATATAAATTGATCCTCTGAATCTAAAAATTTTTGAGGAGTAAGAAGTGCTGCAAAGAGCTGAAATATTCATCATCAGTCCACTAATACTTCTATTTCTTTTAAGGGCTCATCTGTTGGGTAGATTCACAGTAGAGAATCTCAGCTTTCATTAGAAAAAGAAGTATATCTATGCTCTGCAAAGGAGAAGGAAAGCTTGAAAATAACCTCACCATATTCAGAATTCAGAAGATAAATTAAAGTAACACACATGTAGGTATACACGTAACGATTTTGAAAGACAGCTGCACAATTTTATCGTATGGAGAGCAGATAAGAGAGTAAGAAGATCTTGTACCATTTGAGGGAATTGTTGTTTGGTTGTGCAAGATTTCTGAAAATATAAAGGCTTTATATGTTCCCCTTCTGACAGGAATAGCTCCGTGTGGTTAGGCAGCTCATTCCCAGGACTTTTGCAGCGCTGTATTTATATATGGGTTAATTTATACGGTGGTGAAGACTTCTGCAAAGATTTTTCTCCTATTTGACGTCGCTTATTCCTGAGTTAACAAGGAAATCTGGTACACAGACAATATGCTGTTTGTTCTTAGTCTGATCTTTGCCACTGTAGCAGGGTACAAATATAGAAAAATGTAGTATTTTAGGGAAAAATGGAATGGAAATATCCTTAAATTAATATCTCAGTATGGCTTAATTGCTTTATAAAACTAAAGATTCTTTGCAATCTGCTTTTTTGGTTTTTGTTTCAGGTGAGTTCAATCTCACCCTTGTTGTCTTGCCATGTGAATTAAGTAGCCAGCATACAACTACTGAAATTATTTTATCTAATTCCATATAGAGCATGGAAGTATTTAAACTCAAAAGTGAAAGAGATGTGGAAAAGTATTAAAAGAGCTAAAGCTTCACTATTAAAGGTAAGAGCTGAAGGAAAATGTCTGGTGATTAAAATGAAAATTGTCCACCCATCTTCAGTCTTCTAACCTTTATGAACACCACATTATAACCAATTAATAGTTTAGTTTCAAGCCTGTACCTGTGGTACTTTAGTTGGTATTGTCACATGCTGGGAACTTCTCAAATAGAAATCATGTTTATTTGTTTCAAAAACCTTTCTATTGACCATTTTTATCTTCATAGTCCCTCTCAACTACATTTTGTCTTATGCTCTCTAGAAAATGCAGGTGTCACAGCAAATGAGCTAATTTCACGCCCACTAGGTAGAATGGGCTGAATTCTACTCTTATTACCAGTAAGTCAAAGCTATTCTATTGCACAGTGGGAACTCAGGCTTCATCCTGTAATCCTTTCTGTCCCTGAAGAAAGAATGATAAAGTATTCCAGAGATCACTGGATGTACTTCAGGCTAGATTAAGAAATAGGTGCAAACCACCAGGAACTTTATCTCTGCTTTTGCCACTGGAGGACAGCCACCGGTGCTGGATAGTCATTGCAAGCTGCAGATCCAAAATGGTCCCGCTTGACTCGACCAAATTTTCAACTGCATGCAGGGAATGAAAAAGTCCTTTGAAAAGTTGCTTGTTTCTTTGTTTCTAAGCCCTTCTGCTGGATCTCAGGCAGCTCCCCTTGTTTGTCTGACTCTTTTTCCATGCAGCTTTATCATAGATGGCACCTGACAGCAAGAATGTGATTAAATCTCAAGTAAAACTGGAATGTCTAGTAGTAGGAAATGTTACTTCTCAAACCACAGTTTTTCA
The DNA here is from genome assembly GCF_964289735.1 of Phaethon aethereus. NCBI lineage: Eukaryota > Metazoa > Chordata > Aves > Phaethontiformes > Phaethontidae > Phaethon > Phaethon aethereus. Next base: position 21,318,725 of record NC_138585.1, on the reverse strand, counting down.
GATATGTATACAGCTGGTGATTCAGTAAATTCCTTATCTGCATCTTCATCACCTAGGTATGAGGAGGAGCTGGGTAGGTGACAAGCTTCCACCTCATTCACTAGGCTTTTGTGCAAATATCAGCCTTAACATGCAGGACTGGAAGCATGGTCAAGGAGATGGATAAAAGAGGAAAGTTCTGGGGGAAACCCCAGCAGTCACTGCTTCCGTAGCAAGTTAGAGCCAATGTTTTGGCAAATGAGATTCAACAGGCTTGATTCTTTTTTAGCAAAGATGAAGTGAACTAACTAAGTGTGGAATTATGGCAAGGCAAGAGTAAAATTGTCAAAATGAACAGGATGAAAAGGAAAAAATGAAAGACCAAAGCAAAGAATGGGAAATAATGACAGCAAGGAAAAACAGCTGTGAAGAATGAGGTACAGAAAACAGACAAGAAGGGGTAATATGTCAGGCACACTGGGGGAAGGACAAGATGGGAGAAATGACAGAAGAGGAGAGAGAAGGTCTAGTAACTGACCCAAAGCCAATTTCTTCAGAGCTGAAAAAGAACATTTCATTTATATATCTCTGCCCTTCAGAAAACAAAACAAGTGAGGTATCAAGCAAAGGACAGAAATGCTGGGGAAGGAAACCAATATAACAGAAGGCCTGAAATTAAAAATGGAAAAGAAAATGGGAATAACTTCTAAATTTTAAAGTGCCAATAAGTTACTAGTGTTTAGAAGGTGAAAATCATGAAAAGAACAAAAAAGAATTTATACAAATTAATGGAGAACAGACACAGTCATCATCATGTTGCTGTTGTCATTAGCTCAGGTAATCCCTGAAGCAGAATGGTCAGAAGCCAGAAGGCTATATCCTGGGAAAAGATTGCTCTATATTTATCTTAATGGTATATTCTTTAAACATTATGTAATGCTTAGTACAATATACAGCGTTATATTCTCTATAATGCTCTGTATTAGCAACCAACAAAAAGTCCACTGATAGCTTGTGCTTTTCTAGTAACTAGAAGCTCTCCACTAAAACAATCAGATATGAGAGTCTAGATTTCACTACTTCAGAGGCAGATTTGACTCTAATAATGTTTTCGGAACTTGAGATGCTTTTTTGTGTATGCTACATATCTCCTCTCCAGAACTTAAAGGTTTAAAAATCTGCAAGATACATAAAACTACTATAATACTTTTTACCTACACATTCCCATTGTAATATCAGTGATTTCTGTTCCAAATTTTAATGAAGTGGCATAACAACATGTTAAAATCTTGTAGGGGTTTAATTTTGGAATCCAATCTTATACATCAAACACGTAACAGACTTTATAGAGGAGACGAATTAGTCCCTTCCCATTAGTTCCTTAAAGCTTCCCATCATGCTCTCAAATTCTTTCAAATTTTGTGCCCTCACAATATAGCAAGACACATCTTACTTCCACTAATGTTCCCCCATACTAAAGGTCAGCATTAACATTATGGAATTTCAAGCACTGTGGAAATAAGTTTGAAATATGTAGGTGGAAGTTCAATTACTTGCACTGCGTCGTGGATCTTTATTACAAATTCTCCTCTATCTCCTCATTTGTAATTCCCATTGAAACTTCATCCGCTACTATCAAAGCTGCTGGCTGCCTAAGGTTTTCACTGCTGCTCTTTACCCTTTCTTTCCTTTCCCCATGCTTATTAAGTTATCAGCATCCAAATGCACTCAGCTGGGCAAAACACAGAGAGGTCAGCACAGTGTACCACCTCTTAGGACATCAAAATGGGGATGGAATAAGACTAAAATAATTAATATCTCTTATGAGGGCACATTGCACTGGGTTAGCTTTCTTTCTGCATTTTACAGAAAAAAACCTGCAGACTAGTAACCGGAAATTTTGAAAGATACTGAATTTGAAATAAAATTCATTTCAGGCAGGAACAGTTTATACCCATTAGACAGATCAGCCAGTTTGTGCTGAAAGCATTACTTTCAGAAGAGCTATGGGGAGCTCTGGGTGACTTTCATCTTGTGGAAAATATTTGCATTTCCAACAGTTTTATTTTTGAGTCAGAATAGGTAATTTTCTGTAGCAAAGATATTCTTTCTCAATCCCAGGACAAGAAATAATCATAAGTCACTGTAAAATATACAGACACAGACAACAATTATAATCAGCAAATGGCGATCCAGACAGACTTATTTTTACTCACTTACACAGTTATGGTACAGCACAAATTGTTCTTGAAGCACTAAGTTTTGTCAACCACACCAGGCCGCCTCTTTGCAAATTAGTTTGTGTGCAAGTTCTAGATGTGGCAGGCACAAATTATGCAAAAGAACCTGCCATGATGAGAAGAGGATTTGATTACTAATGCTTAAATAAGGATCCCCTGAGCTGTCTCTCGTCTGTAGGAACGGTGTTAAGTGTTTGGCAACAAGATGACGTGTCCTGCATAATTCAAACCCTCCCGTTTTACTGGGCACACGACAAACGTATGCCTGCAATCCATTAGTTCCCACGCACGCTTTCAGCCAGCATCAAATATACATGTGAGATGAGCAACTGCTGTGTCCATCAATCTCTCCTCTCTTTATTACTTACTTTATCTTTTCATTGTTGACTTGGCTTTTTCTCCAGGTAACACAGCGGCACTTGTGTTTTGTGTCTCTGTGAAGCAAGAGACCTCAAAAGCTCAGTATTTGATCTCTCATGTCTGACGGTCTTCAGTGCTGTCACATCAGTGGAAGGCCCGGTTTGTGACTCCAAAGACAGCTTCCATCCCTCCTTGCCCGGCTGCGACTTATCAGCTTTGTCTGGTCTGAGCTTATTTTATTTATTGAGAGTCAGGAGGGAGCAAGAAGATGATAGGATGTAAAAAGAGACACGATGAACAGGAAAGTGCAGTATCTATCTAATGAAGACATACAACGGCGCAGTGCAGCAACAGACAGCCTCTTCTTGCCTCAGACAGGAGCAAGCAGTTAGAACAGAAACTTCATCTGTTTTAGTCATTTTGGTCCTTTTATGGAAGAATGATGACTATTACTTTTGATGCGTGCTGGAGGGGGTTAGGTATAACTGGATGTGTGGAATGCCTGCTTCCAAAATGTAAACAAGTGTTACTGCGCTCTGCTTTCCACAGCTATGATAATTTGCTTTGACTCCAACACCACCCTAAAAAAGGATTAGGTAGTCACTACCTAATGGTTTCAAATCATCAAGAATGTTTGTAATTATTTTTTGTCATGTCAATCTTCCCGGATTCTTAAAAAAAAATTATACTAGATACATCTGAGCATCCTAGTAATCTATTTCTATTTTAAAACAGAAAAGTTCAGTAGTCAAGTTCTCCCTGAAAAAAAGAACTACTGAAAGATGAGAATAAATGAGGAATAAATGTCTAGTTAAAGTAACTTCCTGTCAAGCATAAAGGACAAGATGGGTAAAAGCAGGAGGTACAGAAAAGCAAAAAATAAGGTCTAACGTCACTGGAGACATGTCAATGGAAGTTGATGTTCGTATCGGTCACTGTCTCTAGGACAGAGACAGTACAACAGGTCCTTTCCCACTGCGGATTTGGCATTACCATATTTGTCTGTAGGGATGCCTTACAAACACTAAGTGCATACAAAGCATGCATTAATATCTGCTTTCAGATTAAATAACCGATTTGCAAAGTCTTCTGTCCAAAACATGTTACACTAACAGAGCACAGACCTGTAATACGGCAGTAAATGTCGGAGTACATTCTCACAAGTTCATAATCCACCTCTGCACTCCTCAGTAGAGAAGAAAGGCAGAAAATATAAACAGTTCTGCGAGAATTAGAAACCAGAGGACAAAGATAAATATGTCTATCCTTTTTTTAAAAATCTTAATTATTAGGGATATTTTCACCACTGGAATAACAAATCCAGTGAGAACATGAGTGAAAAATACCAAAGTAGGGTATGAAAATTGAAGACAGGTCACTACTGTAAAGATGTAAAGTAGTATTTGGGCCAGGATGCTTGGGTGCTGGAGATCCTTTTAGTTCAAGCCACCCATTAAAATAGCAATGCTCTAACAGGACAGGACCCAAAGACTCCTGGAGAATTATAGCAGTGTCACAGAAAGGAAACATAAAAGATAGCTAATCTCCTAACTGTAAGCTTGAGGATATCCCTTCTCTGTATTCTATCATCATCTTCAAAAAAACTTAGCTTAAGGTAGTTGAACTGGAAGATCAGGTTCACATGTCCAGGACAAGATGTTGAAAAGAAGAATCCCTAGAAGGTGTCAGGATAGGTACAAGTAGGTTTTATTGTGCAAAGAGTTTCTGACAAGCTTGTTAATGTAACAGCAGAGAGAAAGGGTTTCTTTTATCCTTCCCCAGGAGCTGCTGTTGTGCAAGGGGAAGAAAGACTCTGCAGTTCACCGCCATGTTAACAAGCAAAACGCCTGACTTCCCAAACGGGTCCTTTGCAGCAGGACTGGAAAGACTCACATGCACGAGAGCAGCACACTGCTGTTAAGAAACTAGAAACCACTGCTAAAGCTTGTATGCAATAAAGGTGACTTCTAGTAACATCCCAGGCATTAGTGAGTAAATCATAATAAAATACTTGGATCTGCACTGTTCAAAATGAATTGTACAGTCTCACTCTCCAGGGTGTGAGCATAAGCGTCTATGCACGTATGTGTGTGCGTGTGTACGCGTCCTTGTAGGATGGGACTCAAAGTGCCTGAAGATAGGGATCCAGTGTAATTTTAGGTGCTGTGGAGTATCTGAGCCATCTGCACATAGCCATCAGTTGTGATGCAAGGTCTGCCAGCAGACATCTGCCCTTCTGGATCGTCGTCAGAAGACCCTGTGGGATACCTATCTTTAAGCAACTACACCACATGTAAGTGTCACTATATTTAGCACTAAGAAAAGTATTAGGGTAGTAAAAGTTCAAAGGATTATCATGGAGAAAATTTTAATTCTGCACCTACATAACACAACCATATGGTGTCCTGCATTAACTGAAGCATGCCTATGCGCCACCGAAGTGATGTGAAGATGAAATACTGTGTTCCAGATAAGTGAACTCTGCGTTTATGATGAACACAAAGTACACAACAGTTTGCATTAGCTGAGACATAACAGATTGGGGTTTCTTGGGATGTGCCTATATTGATTCAATTTGTAAGTCACAGCTCAGAAACACATTTTCTTCTTAGATCTATTCATTATTTTAAATTCATGCTGCTAATCGTATCAGGCGATGGACACACTGATAACTGCTTTTGATGAATCTAATTAATACAATGAAAAAAGGAACACTATATAGTTATCATCATACTTGTATGGTACATTGTTATTTCTCACCCAGCAGCTGGAAAAAAAATAACAAAAATAGTCCTGGGTTATTGCACAGAGCCTTAAAAAATAAGACTTCACTCCACATAAGCACTTATCAACATGTTGTTTCTTAACTTTAAAGATTTAGCCTAAGTTAAAGTGCTTGTTATTTTTATTTTCTTGCATTTTTTTTCATTTATTTGTATGTACTGAATGTGTCTGGATGTTTTGTGGGGCTACAACCATTTTAAAATAGTTTTATACAGCACATACCTTATGCCAAATATGAAAGAGCACTTCTTTGAAATAAATATCCAAATCCTGCTTTGGATCAGAGTCTCAGCATGGCCAAAAGCAGAACAGACTCCCTAGAGAAGCCCAAGTTAATATTCTCATGCCACGTTCAGAAAATTGAGTTAGAGCCTCAGTAAATGTAGATCAATTTTGCAAGAGTCAGTACTATGGGATCTGCAGATCTGGCATAAGATGTCCAAACCAGCCTATATTTGATATTAAGATGACTAATCAGGGTAAATTACCCCAAGGTCTTCTAAGGAATACCTTGCTTTTCAAATTATACTTGCTACTAGAAGTTGCAAATACATGTGTGAGAAATAGTTCTTACCTTTGTGGCAAAAATTTCCTCATGCTGCAACAATTTCACCTTTTCTTTTCTTTTGAAAATATTCACCCACAATTTACCCAGCATCAGTATTTTGCAAATAATTATTTACAGTTTCCAAAAAGAACAAAACTCTTAATCCAGAGTGACCTGGACAAGCTCGAGGAATGGGCCCCTGTGAACCTCATGAGGTTCAACAAGGCCAAGTGTAGGGTCCTGCACCTGGGTCAGGGCAACCCCCAGTATCAGCACAGGCTGGGGGATGAAAGGATGGAGAGCAGCCCTGCCGAGAAGGACTTGGGGGTCCTGGTGGGTGAAAAGCTGGACATAAGCCGGCAATGTGTGCTCCCAGCCCAGAAGCCAACCGTATCCTGGGCTGCACCCACAGCAGCATGGCCAGCAGGGCGAGGGGGGGATTCTGCCCCTCTGCTGCGCTCTGGGGAGACCCTCACTGCAATGCTGCGTCCAGCTCTGGAGCCCTCAGCACAGGAGAGACATGGACCTGTTGGAGAGGGTCCAGAGGAGGATCACAGAAATGCTCCGAGGGCTGGAACAGCTCTGCTGGGAGGACAGGCTGAGAGAGTTGGGGTTGTTCAGCCTGGAGCAGAGAAGGCTCTGGGGAGACCCTATTGCAGCCTGGCAGTGCTTAAAGGGGCTTATAAGAAAGACGGGGACAGACTTTTTAGCAGCAGGGCCTGTTGCGATAGGACAAGGAGTAATGGTTTTAAACTAAAAGAGGGTGGATTTAGACTAGATCTAAGGAAGAAATTTTTTACAATGAGGGTGGTGAAACCCTGGCACGGGTTTCCCAGAGAGGTGGTAGATGCCCTATAGATCCCTGGAAACATTCAAGGTGAGGCAGGATGGGGCTCTGAGCAACCTGCTCTAGTTGAAGATGTCTGTGCTCATTGCAAGGGGGTTGGACTAGATGATCTTTAAAGGTCCCTTCCAACTCAAACTATTCTATGATTCTATGATTATGACAGAATACCTAGAAAAACAAGGTGAAAACCCACAAAACTAGGAAGGTAAAACTTTTTGTAGAAACTATTCTCTAAGAATAATTTCTGCAAAGGATTCTATTCCCATCAGAACATCAAAGGTATCCAATTGCCAAAGGTGTTTGATGATACTAGTTAGATAGCTGCCTAGAAAGCTATCTATATGGTTGGAAGAATTTGAACAGGGACTCCTCAATGAGGGGAGGTGGATGATGAATACTTGTTTTTTGCTTTAGACTTGTTGGTCTTCTGGTCTTGATTTCATACTACCCTTACTACTCCTGCTCAGACGTTCGTTCTGTGCTACACCTTAGATAAAGAGGAGTCTGTATCCAACACTTCCAGGGTGCTGCAAAATGCAGGTTAAGGCATGTACCTATCGATGGCTCACATGTCATGAGTCTTCCAAGGGACTTCATGTCATGGGAAACACATGGTAGTTTGAAGAGATGATAAAAGAGTTGAAGAAGGCTGGAATCTGCAGATGGAGGCCCCTTAGCTTTGCTGCAGGGGCAGCTGCATTATGTGGCCCTGGAAAATAGAAGTACTGGACAAGTCTGAAAAATTATACCTTTTTTACCTCAGGTAAAATATCAGATACTGTGTGCTGGTTTTGACTGGGATAGAGTTACTTTTCCTCATAGTAGCTAGTATGAGTCTGTTTTGGATTTGTGCTGGAAACAGGGTTGAAAAAACAGAGATGATTTAGTTACTGCTGAGCAGTGCTTACACAGAGTCAAGGCCTTTTCTGCTTCTCACAACACCCCACCAGTGAGCAGGCTGCGGGTGCACAAGGAGTGGGGAGGGGACACAGCTGGCACAGCTGACCCCAACTGACCAAAGGGATATTCCAGACCGTATGATGTCATGCTCTGCATATAAAGCTGGGGGAAGAAGGAGGCAGGCAGCATGTTTGGAGTCATGGTGGTTTTTGTCCCCAGGTAACCGTTTCACGTGATGGAGCCCTGCTTTCCTGGAGATGGCTGAACACCTGCCCGCCCGTGGCGAGTGGTGAATGAGTTCCATGGTTCGCTTTGCTTGCTTGCGTGGCTTTTGCTTTACCTGTGAAATTGCCTCTATCTCCACTCACGCGTTTTCTCACTTTTACTCTTCTGATTTTCTCCCCATCCCACCACGGGGCGGGTGAGCGAGCAGCTGTGTTGTGCTTAGTTGCTGGCTGGGGTTAAACCACAATATACTGATACATACTGAGAAGGAGAAAATTCTCCACTATTTAGCTAGAGAGAACACTACTAAACCCATACGTGAGGCTATTGTATAGCTAAAGAGTAAAAATCCTATTAGTATTTCCCTTAACAGATGAAAAGCTGAACACTCCTCTGCAGAGCGAAGCTGCCAAATCTGAAAATTAAATTCTAACACTACCTGTGCTTCAAGTGTGGTCTTTCCCTCATTACTAATTTTTCTTTAACCTGAAAAATGTCCATCATTCTTTTTGGTAATATGATAATTGCTGGAGACGGGTGAAAAATGTAAAACCTTTTCCCAAACAATCAGGTATAATCTGAATTCTGAATGCTGTGGTTGCAGTCCTAAAATCTGGCATCTCTGCAGTTGCAGAGAGGATGCTGATAACAGTAATAAGTTTTCAGGAGCTGCACCAAGCTGTTTTGTCCAGACTTGCCTATTGCATGTAATAAACTCAGTTCTACAAAAATCAAGTCATTACTGGAACTCCAGGAGTCGGGAGTACTGTGGTAGACTGCTAATTAATTTTGTCTCTGAAACTTTCAGTAATAATTGGATCAGGGAGTGACACATGCAACGAAAAGCAAATGTATCCCTGTGAAGCTGTTTGGACTAAGAGTTTTCTTAACATATTAATAGGAATTGGTTTTATTTTGGGAAGACAGTATAACTCACGTGTTCGTGTCCTTTTTAGACAAAATACAGGCTATTTTTAACAACCTGTTTTTTCCACCTCCACCTAAGAAAAAGTTTTTATATTTGATGGCCTGTTTGAACTGTGTCAAAAGGTGATATTCATGATTATAAGAGCCATTCCTCTTGGAAAAACATACTGCCACTCCAAAATGAAGGTAACAGAAGGGAAAAAAATAAGAAAGCTGTGGAGAGAAAAAGATGGGAAATGAAAAAGAATTCAATCAAATTGTATCGGTAGTTGCTTTCTGTACAACAAAGCCTATTCAATTGGGTCTTCTTCAGAAGCAAACTGAAAAACTTAAAGTACCATCTATTTGTTGGCTATTACGAATGAATGAGACACTATGTTTTATTTTCATCATGATAGCACCCACAAGTTTCAGTGAACAGAAGGTGTCTTTGCTTAGGTGTAATACATGTAATAAAAAGCATCCTCAGGTCTCCTTTTCCTTCCTCTACCCTAGACAAAAGAAAAAAAAAAGTTCTTGAAGAACACAGGCTCGGGGAAATTAAGAAAATTTCACAATCCCACAGGGCAAGTCTGCAGCTGAAAGCAAAGCCCTGTCTTTCCCAAATATACACTTATTCACTCAATTACACAAGAAACCTTCAAGATAAACAATTAGTAGATCTTCAGGTCACATTGTAGTGGAACAAACCCTATATTGAACATGCAAGATGTCTACCCCTGGTTATCTCCCACACCCCCCCGCTCCTATTTCTGTATTTCTCTCAGCACGGTCCTGCTGGGCTCCTCCACGACTGCACAGCTCTCAAAGAGGGTTAACACACCTTGCAGAGAGTACGATAAATTTAATAGCTCCAAGAAACCTAGTATATAGTACTTTCAACAAGCTAACTGTACTGCAGAAGAGCCCTAATTTCATCTTATCTCTAATACATATAGCTCAGCACTGCTTTTTTGTACCGTTGACCCAGCAAAGCCTGATACGGAGTTTGCTTTAGGGATACTCTAACTGTAAAGCAGGGCACTCAACGTGCAGTCTTCGTTATCAACTTCTTCTGATTGACAGGATCGACTTCTATAATAGGAATTCATTTGAAATCTCTGCCTATAGCCTTAACTCCCTAGCAGACATTGTGAACAGTTATCAGGAAAGCATAGCTTTCAAAAATTACTGAGAACCAGTTCATGGGTGGGTAATGGACACAAAAAAAGGGGGGAAAAAATTAGATGTCTCATATGACTCAACAGCACAGGTCACATTCCAACTCAAGGCCATCTGACCTTTCATCCCGTGCCAGACTAACAGCCTTCAGGCCAGGACACAAAGGCACATCCACTACAAGCCCCAAACAGCCTGCACTACACTTTTTAACGTTTCAATAATGCAGAACGCAGACCTTCCAGGGAACTTGTCTCTGATCAGCCCAGCAGTTCTGAGCACCACAGTTCTGTTCATTTGCCATATGCAAAAATGCCTTTGGTCTCCAAGGTCAGGAGAAAAGGAAGATCAAAGTCAAGCCCCGCTATATAGATCCCAGAAGAGAATTTGTCATAATCCTGTGTTCCATCTTTTACCTTGAAGCATAGAGCAAATGAGAAAGGAAAGAAAATTATGGCTTAATAGTGTATGCAATTAGCAATCAGAAGGAACTCATCCAATAAATTTTTCCAGATATTGTATAACTTTTTGGAAGACACAGTTAACCCTCTCTGCTACAATCTGCTCATTTGAGATATAATATTTAATTACTTCTTGAAGCCTTGATGGCAATCCGGTTTGACAGCTTTGTACCCAGAAGGAGAGTTTCCCTCATGCCCATCCATAAAGTCACCCCACAGTTCTGAAACCTCTTGCGGGCATATACAAGAGCAGAAGTATTTGGGAAGTAATGGGATCACATGCCTGATACTCTCTATTCTTTACCAGATCCCTACGCTATATTTTGTTGAGTAAAGAGGGCTGTATTTACTCTTCGTATATCTGAACTCCAGTCCAAGAAGAAAGCTTGCTGCAGCACATGATCAATCACAATTATGATGACCATACAGTCCAAGTTATGGTCTAAGCTTCAATGTCAATGAGGTATTGCTGACTTGCACTGTATTTTAGAAGAAGAAAGAAATGCAATTTAAAAAGAAGGGGAGTACAATGCTTGAATCTGAAAAGCCTAGGTATTTTTTTGCATGCTTTATTCCTCTTAAACACCTCTGTCAATATAAAAGTCTTTGAAGAGCTGTATTTTCCATGATAAATCTTGTTAAACGAAAAGAAAAATGGCACAAAGTACAGAATTGCCATTTATGGGAGCAAAGAGAAAACTAGTCTGGAACTGTCAAATCACTGTATCTTCTGTTTGCAGGCATACCTGCTAAATCAACAGACCTAAGAACGTTGTTGAGTAACGTAGCAAAGCATTAATTTTTCCCTGTTTTCCATTCCTTAAGCTTCTACTAGGTTTGTGCTCAGAAGGATGCTGAACAGAGATGTCAGAATTGCATTCTGCATTTTAACTATGACTGTCTTTCCGCCCAAGCAAAAAAGTACTAGATTAAATTTATTAAAATGGCAGCTAAAAAGTAAAGAATCCTTGCTGCCATAGGTCAATCACAAAAGGAGATAACATTTGAAAGCAAGCTCTTATAATGACTAGTAGCACGTTATGTGAGACAGCCAATATGATGAAAATGCTGAAATCAAGTTATTCATGTAAATAACAAAAGAAGAAAAGGTTGCAAGTATGACACCAAACATGTTGTAATGGACTGGGGTTAATTAGACTGAAGGAAACAGCTTGGGCCCTCCATTGTGCTTGAGCTGATGAAGACCGCAGGCAGCAAAGAGCACCATGAACAGAGATGGCCATGCCATCAGGGCAAAAAGCTCTTATACAGTGTATAGGCTGCTGGCAATTTTAAGGCAGAAGAGTTCACAGAAAAATGAATTGGCTCTGGAGATTTTAAGGCCAGAAGATACTTGCTATTTTAAGACATGGCACTTTATTTCTCTAAAAATAAGTTGATTTTGTGGGTGTGATTCAACCATTTGTATATTTCCCCAATATTAATAATTAAAAAATCCAAATGGATATGTTTTAAATAAATTATAATAATTTCAGATTAATATGACTTGATGATAAAAATGAGAATAATAGGTAAATGTATATTTACCAACTACATTTACGTATTTAAAGAAAAGTACCATTTCTAATATTACAATTTCACATCACATTTCCATGCATCAAGCCTCAGTCAGAAAAAGGAGCAAACTTTCAGTTATAACAAAACTGGCTGAAAGGTCACCCTTTCCCCAAATTACGGCTAAATAGATTTAATCTCCTCAGTCTAGTATTACAGCCAGAGTAAAGTGTTTATGATCAATCCAATTAAAATGGTAATTTCAGGGGGACTGGCAGCTCTCCTAAACTGTAAAGAGTTCTAGTTTACTTGAGATCCCATGGCACAAGGTAATAAGCGATGTTTGCTGTTTTGTCATCGTGGTAATTTTCTATGATATTATACCGGAACACTCGCACAAATATAACTGCAGATAACACACCAAAAAAAAAAAAGTTAAATATTTAATTTTAATGTAAATATCACATGGCACTGAAAACACATAACTGAGGTCAAAATATCTTTGCAGCATAGACCAGTGAGTGCACTGTATTAATCACAAGGAGCTCTGATTCGAGGCTATTCAGCTTGCCAAAGTGAGTGTCTTGTTGGGTCAAACAAGGTCACCCAGCCCCTTAGAACAAGTCATTGGAATTAAGTCATTATTTTTTGCTCTTGCAGAGTTTGATAGTGTAACAGACCCTGAAGCAAAGCTTTGCCTCTAGTTGCAATTATATAAACTTCACAGTTTTTACCACAAGTCCTCCTGAATGGTTTTGTGATAAGCCATAAGCATAAACCGGTAAGCAATTGTTGTTACAGAGATTTATTACTAGATATTTCTCTTTTAAAAAAAAAAAAAAAAAAGCTATTCACATTCAGTACTCATGCACAGGGCATTTTTAGGGATTTTAAAGGGAAACTGTCAACCTGAAATTTCATTTCCTTCTGATTACCTCAGACATACCCAGGAGCCAACAAAAAGGGTGAAGATTGTTTTTTCAACCATTCCCTCCTCTCCTCAAACCTTCTCTATTTGACTGGTGAATCTACCTTGCAAATTTGACTGTCGCTGCTCAGTTCCATGTTTTGTTGATTACAAACACCATGTGATTGAGCTCTCCGATGCTGAACACTTGAACAGACCTTTCCCTGGCTATGCAGAAATCAACAGAGCAATGTAAGAGTTCAAAGAGATTGCAGTCAAAAAACAGACAGACAAGCACTCAAAGAAAAAGAAAGATGGTAAATGTCATCTTGTTTGTTATTGTTGCTCAAGGTCTACTGAAAAGAGCTTTCAAAAGAAGTATTACTAAACAAGTGGAAAAGCCTCCCAAACGACACTAAGAATTTTTCAACAGTGTCTTCTTCCAAGTAATACATGGTGTTTAGAGGTTGCTGCAGTTGGACTTTAGTGAACTAAAGTAGCAACTGGTTTTGCACTTAATCCTGAAGGTGGTCAGATGACAACTGCAAATTCATGAACATGATTTTGAAAGTCAAATCTCTGTTTTGCTTGCATGGCAGTTTCTGCTGAGACTGAAGCCTGGCTACATGTACCTGTCTCAGCCTCCAGCTAAGTAGCTGAGAGCAGTACAGCTGCAAGAGGAAAAAAAAAAACCAGTCTGGACTGCAAGACCCTTCTGAAAAGCAGAGCAAATACTTAGATTGCTAGCTTGCACTGAAATCAGCACTGCTATGGATAAAACTACCCAAGCCAACTTAATGTGATTACACACTAAAAGCTTTTAGCAATATAGTGTTCACATACCATTCGTCTTGAAATACCTAGAAAAGTGGTGACTGCAGAGCTCACCCATTTGGGGGGACACACACTAAAATAAATGTAAAGAAATCTGTGCCAATTTGCTGAGTGAAGATGTATGCAGCCAGCACAGCAAAGAAATCGCAAAACCTTACATTTTAATGTCACCAAATATAGAGGCAGTAAAAAAAGGCTTTCATTTTCTGTTAAAATTCTTAAAAATCTAACCAAGCAGTTAGCGATGTAAAAGAAGGCCCCAAACTAAAGGAAGTTACTGTCTAAATCCTTTGTTAAATCCAGTAGATCTTAAAGTAGGCTCTCACAAGTGGCACACTATATTTCACAAATCCTTTAGCTGTTTTGTTTAGCGATGACCTGTCTGAATGTTCAAGAATTGCCTGAGACGTCGGGTATGCTCATAAGAGTAAGTCATACAGACGGGACCCTGAGCAATACACAAAGTAGAACGAAGGAAAGAATTGCCGTCCCAGTAAGATACGAAGTCTTTAGTTTAGGACAGACACATCAGGAAGACAGCTCCTAAAACCGCTGCTCTCAGCTTTCAGCAGTCATTTGGCTCAAAAGTCCTCCAAAAGGAGTCCAGAGTAAGAAACCAATCTGCTTCTGATTCTTAGCACCATTATTTTTTAAGATGCAGTGCTGGGGAAACAATATCACAACCACCTTGACAAAATATGCATCAAAGAATTGGTAACTACAACAGGAACTGAGAAAAAGTATGCAAACGAAAAATGAACTCACTGTGTCTTCAGGAAGCCTGAAATATTCTGAAAGTAGTAGTGTAGGCATATTCTTATTTAAACATACCCAGTGCAGCAGATCTACATTCAGCATCTGTTTGAGCAACGACAAGAATGGAGCACTGCGGATGAGACTGTCTGAGGGACAGAAACAAGGCGGCAATATTTTGGCTCTGAAATTTGGGACGTTATGTAGCTAAAGAAACTCAATTTTACTGGCTGTGCTAGTTTCGTGGTGGTTGACCTCGGCTGTAAATATATACAGATATAAATTAAAAAAAAAAAAAATACCCCCCAACTTTCAAAGCAGTTAAATGACACCAAAAAGATTTCTGCACATCTTCGTTCCTTCATTACAACAGGATCTGCTGCTGTTTCCATTAATACAAATCCTGTATGCTGGTAAGAAGACATGAGCTAGCTTCTAATCAGCTGAAAAATTACAGGAAGAAGCAAGATATTCTTAGGCAGATTATAAAATTAAAAAGCTCAGGTGAGACATCTTTTTAAAGGGGTTTTTTTTTTTTGCAAAGAAAAAAATTACCCTCTTTTCTGTGTAGCAAGAAGATACAGCTGTGGTTAAAAGCAGGAAGTTAAGAATATCTCAGGGTTTAGACAGGATTTTTTTGACATTTAAAGAATTTTGTCTTTCCTTCTTTTTTCTGATGGTAGGTTTCTTTACCAATTTTTTTCTTCTAGAGTTAATAATTCCCTGGGTTACCATACTGTCAAGTGCTGTGCTGGGTATATGGATAATTACTCCTGTGGCTATTTGGACTCAAGTATTGATAAAGCTTTGACTGTTTTAAGTACCCTCCATTTTTTATACTGATACATCTTTGCAGACCTTTGTTGAAATGCAACATTCCCCACACAGAAGCAGAGAGCCTAAAAATGTAATTTCTGAGATTGTTCCATGTTTTAAAAAATCACGTAAACATGATCATCGTGCCTGCCTTCAGTATTCACCCAGGATTTAAAATGTTTGCCAGCTGGAAAACAGGAAAAGACAGGAGTGGTAATGGATTGAAAAGAACCATGAAGAAAGCTTTGCCTGCGTTACCCAGAGACCATCCTCAAATCCCGAGGAGCCTCAGCAAAAAATGAAAATCCAGGAAAAAATGTAATAAAAAATGGTTCTATGGAACCATGTGGATTTGGGGGATAAAACCCAACTAGACAATTTGGATTCAGACCAGGACTCTCAGAAAAAGTGTTGTCATTGAGTTGAGGACCAAAGACCACAGTCGGTTCTGTGGGTAGACAAGCAGGGGATGTGAAGAAGACCATAAAAAATGAGAAGCCAAGGACGAGAGACAGAAGGATACACTGCTGTCACCAAAACCTATGGAAGGCAGCTGCCATTCACCACACTGGTGTGGATCTGACCTTACAACGTGAGGACCAAGAGACTGAAGAGACATTAAATCATTTTTTATGGGTAAGGTAGATTTGTACCAATGTTATTCAAAGTCATCGATAAAAATTTAAAAATCAGTGCTCATCTTTCATTAACAGCAGGTTCAAACCATCTGCAGACAAAACATTTGAGTGAAACAACAAACGAAAGATTTCAGGAGCTGCATTTCTGAACGACATCTCATTTATAACCAATGTAGCAACATTAGTGTTTCAAAGCAGGTAAAAGGACATCTTTATAAAATATATCGCCAAATACCCAGAAGCTCCTCCAGTTTTACTTCATGCATATGGCCTTTCAGCACTATAATTTATACTTCTACTGCTCTCTTGCCCAGATGGGCTTTTACAATATCCTTCTCATAGCTCTCCAGGTGTTGCAAATAAATAAAACACTTTATTTCAGGGAGATGAGAATAGAGTAGGTACCAGTGAAAGTTGCCAATACATGTATTTTAGCAACAGCCATTATAAAAATGTATTGCAATATTATTATTAGGCATGCCAAATGATTCTGTATATTATTCAAATGCCATGGATGACAAGTAAACCACAAAAACTACTTCCAGTAAACTACCGAAATCAAGTTGACTGCAGTTAACGCTTCTGTCACTGTGTCAAATTCAATAAAGAAACTTATAGACTATTAGCGTTAGGATGATAATTTGCCAGCATGCCCTATGAGAGATACTAATATTGTGCCACTAATATTAACAACCACCAAAAGAAATTCAAAAGGTTCAGTGAATTTCTACGTGCGCAAATGGCCATCCTTTCACAGAGATTCAGGAAGCAGAAGAGAGTCTAAGTTTGTTGCATGAATTATTTGTTGCAAACCATTTACGACCTCTCGTCTACAGTATATTAATTATTCACACAACTTGTTCAAAATGAAAAAGGATGGAGCATGTGAGAAGTGATCCTGAATCCTCAGTAGTCTCACACAAAGCAGGCTCTGCCCACGATCACAAATTCTCCCGGATTACTGGGAGAATATTAAACACTCCTGTCTTATTATTTGAGGCAAAACACACATTTAATGTAGGGACTATTCTAATTACTTGAATGTACTTCTTGAGACATGAGACTGGTTTTGTCCACAAAGGCTGAGATCCATAGGAAATATTTCAGAGATGCCTAAATCTCCTTGTAACTCTGCCCCAAGTGACTAAGCCAGTTGGTGCTCTTCAAGTTCTTTAGCGCCTACCGTAGTTAACAAAATAAATCCAGTAGCATTATCCAAATCCACATGTCTATACAAACAATTCATTACAATTTTTTAACTGAAAAGGCCTAGTGATATATTAGCAGGAAGAAATGCAGATCAGCAAAGCAGAAAAAAACTTCGAATGTTTCACATAAAGCATACCACGCATACCACCTATGGCACTTCAGAGCTCTAGATTTCAAATGACTGTAATCTTATGCTGCAAATCCAATTAGTTGTCAATAGAAGTGTGGATTTGGACAGAAACTTAACTTTTGAAAGGTATAGGTAAAATTAATAAACTACACAGAACTGTAAACTTGACCAAAAAGTTGAATGTTCAAAAGAAACTCAGTGTTCCAAAGTATGGGAAGAAAGCAAAAAGACAAGATTCAGCCTTAAAATATAGGATTTAACATAATCTACAAAAATTAATCCAACACACATGCATTTTCATTAGAGACCATAAACAATGCTAACTGCCTTCAAATTCTCTCCCTCCAATGCTGTTGGAAAGAAAAGTCAAAAACTTAAATCTAAAATGAATTTAGGTATGTTCTTTCCTAAATAAGCAGCTAAGGTTTGGACAGAGAAAATCAAAGCTGTGAAAAAAAACATTCAAAGGTTGAAACATTAATAAAGCCAAGGTCACCTGAGAAATGTTAATCCCGTACAGTGTTCAGGTGTCACTCGTGATGTTTCCTACCCTTGTCATTTATAAAATGTTATATAGATATATCTATTAATACACATTTGTCGATATATGCATACACATACACACAGAGCTGCCTATGCCCTCGAGTCTTAGGGCTATATTGGATCCGGCCTCAAACTTTCAAAAGGGCAGTCTTCAGGCCCTAAACCTGTGAGAGCAAGTAGGAAGAGAAACTGGCACGGAGTTTTGCATCTATCTGAGGTGTTTTCTAAAGAGAAGCACCATTATTATTTATATGTCTATGAGGGCTGGGGGGGAATGTTTGGGGTTTTTGTTTTTACACAGAAAACTAAAAATAAGCCCTTAGAGACGTTATAATCTGAATAGACAAAGGGAAGAAGATGCTATACAACCACAGAGCAGTGAGATATACAAACGTGACTAGCATATAACAGCTTATGGAATAGTTTTGTTTTAGGGTAGTACGAGAGAACTCGTGTCTTTTTTAAAGAAAAACAATGCTTCTTTTAAGTAATGCTAATGCTCTTAACATCAGGCCAAATGAATATGTGTTTGAATATAATGAGTATTCAGTCAATTGTATCATACAGCAAAGTGGTGTTTTCTACATTATTATTATCACATTTGCCATTATACTTTACATAACATGTAAACACAAAGAGCTGGCTTAACAGAAACACATTTTTGCTCCATTTAACTAAGCACATTTACCAAGACTATTGTTTTTTGACCCAATTAAAAATTATCATTATAATTCCTCTATTCCAGTGCCAAAAATCACATCACATGATGGGTAGCATGGCAGTATGTCTTAAAATATTACATCTTTTTTTTCCCTTTGTTCTATTTAGCATTCCTGAAAAGAAGTCAGCCCCCATAGGGTGCTAGTTAATTTGAAAAGAAATGGTAATTCAAGGAGTTTGGAAATGAATAGATGATTCGGCAAAGGTACCTCCTCACCTCTTTTGCCCTTATTACACGCTAAAAAGGGGGAATAAAAAAATCCTGTATTTACAGATGTAACACTGCTGTCTACCACAGTGGAAGTTTCCCCACAGACTAACAATGACGCTGCAATTAAGCTAGAGCTCTTTCTTAAACAAGGCTGTAATTGAATCTGGATGCCTCTAACATCCACCTCTTTTAAAATATACCTGGATACTGTCTATAATTACAAGCGGGTATCTGGTATTTCTCACCTTGACACAAAGGGCACAAAATGAAAGTGTGCCTTACTATGCTTAATTTTATCACATCAGTTGCTACTTTCAAGCCACCTTGTGTTCTGAAATTATTTCTATGGTTTGTCAGGGAGACTTTATGAACTCAACACCTAGAAATCACACTTTGAATGTGATTCAAAGGTCATTTCTTAATTTCTGGGGAGGATGAGAAATGAGAATGAAATACATCCTAGCTTTGCAAAGCATCAAATAGCCCAATGATTGCCATTTGGGCATAATACTCATTACAACAGTATTTGTTCATAGAGGAAAGGTAAGATTTTCCAGAATCATTTAGGAACGTGACTTCTATTGATTCTGTTAAGTGTCAGTGTTGTTTTCATACAAACCCATATTTATTCTTTTCTCACTCTTTCTTTTACGGGTCCAAATAAGATAAGGTCACACAACAGAGACCACCACAATACAGTCATCCATTGTGAGCTGCTTTGTTTTTTTTTTTATTGTCGAAGGCAGTATTACAAGAAATAGTGTCTGTGGGCACGCAGAATGAGAGCAACTCTTAAGGGGTGGCTGGGCGCACTGCGTACATGCACATGGCTGCTGCGGCTGGGCGCTGAACTTGATACGGTCGCTGTCCATAGGTTCTCCAGAACTTCAGGAAAGTTTGTGGGTACACTGTTCTGAAAAGCTCGTGCCAGAACCATACCAGGAATTAAATGATCCAGATTAAGACCTGACTGTTGTACATTCGTGAGTATCTCACACCCAAAGCAATTACTGTGTAGAATATGACAGTGAAAACTATAGATGAACTCTGCACCCTCCCAATAAACCTTACAGTAGGAAGTTTTAACGTTACAGGAGGAATGTTTTAACATTTTCTAACTGCCCTTTCCTCTTTTCTAAGTTGTTGTTTCTCCTTGAGACTTTCACAGTCCCAGGGACAGCTTCAGACTCTTCTCCTGCACTATGTTTATTGAATACAGAGACAGTTGAAGCACTGTGTGACTTTATCACAATGAGCCCACAAGACTTGCATGTTAAATATTGACTACCAAATAATTACAACAAGTCATTCACCAGGAAAAGAGTGAAACAAGTGGGGGAAAAACCCACACTCAAAAACCAACTGATAAGCTGTGTGAAAGCATTATCTCATCTCAAAGGACTGTCCATAAATAGAAAACTAAATTAGTCTCTTGTTCCCTGAATTAGTGGCTCAGCTCCAAGAGATAAATTAATCAAATAATTCTAGAGAGAAAATAAGAGTAATTTCAAAATTCCGACAGAGGGTCAAGAGACTGTCAGTTATGGACTTCTCATCTTTACCTGGTTTAACAGTAATTTCCTGGGTTAAAAATCGCTGAAGAATTTCTGTTATTTAAATTGGCCTTGAGACACATTATAAACACATAATATCTAATCCTCTGACCAGCTAGTTTCTCATTTCCTCTATATCTTTGTACATCACTGACGGTAATGGTCTCAGAGTGGTATAAAATGGTGCTCAGTGAAATGAGGCTGAGGCTTGGAAGACCATTGCTGTGCTGGTGTTCGGGGCTCACTGCTAATCCAGGCACCTGAAGCTGAAGACACGCATTTGCTGATTAGGCCCAAAATCCATTTAAAGTCTCACTAATGCTATGACACGCATTGGAAATTGAAAAGTTTTAGTATAGAGACAAAATGTAATAATAATCTTAAAAAGCTCAGTTGTTACTCTTTCATCAGAATGTAGCTGACCACAACTTCCAAGTTTACTTGAGCTTGAAATAAAAACATCTTAAACCATCGCTTCAGCCAGAACAACCCCCTTCCCCACTTGTTACATTCAATCTTATCTCAGTGTGGTGGGCTCTGCCTTCAGCAGAGCGCTGCTCCTGCATACGGCAGAGAAACTGTTCTACAGACAAATGTAGTTTGGCAGGGAGGTTCATTTTTTAACCAGTCGCTCCACTGGATGTTAGAAAACTATAGAATACAGTCGAGAAAGAGAAGGAAACTAGAATTATCCTCAGCAGAAATATCACTTTATAGGTATCCCGGGTTTCCAACAATAGCATATTTCTATGAATCCAAGAAAGTATTCAGACAAAAACAAAAGGAAGGGACTGATTCTCTTCAAGGTGCTGTTCATGTGAAGTCATTGATATGACTGGAGACACAAAAATGTAAAACTTGACACCATTGTGGGAGAATCAGCCTGGAAGCTGGCAAACTGAAGGAACCCCTGAATGTTTGGTGCATGTTTTAAGGAAATGCACAGTGCCAAAAAAGGAGTGTGATTGTGTCAGGTATGTGGTTTATAGTCACAGAAGTACAAGCTTTGCCAGAAGCCTTAGAAGCATTTTTTTGTTGCTACCATTAGATGGGAATTCACTCTGAAGGTTAAAAAAAAAAAATCGTATAAAATACCGGTCTCCAAAGCAAGCCTCACCAGCACAGAACTGTTGTACAGCTTCCTCTCCAAATTTTGTTCTTCCAAATGCATACGTACATGCAACTCCTCTCTATATATTTTGTGATGCTAGCCAGAAACTGAGCAGGGAACAAGAGATGGACTTATTCCTTCCCTTTCCTCTGTGTTGATCTCTTGAATAAACTGTCATTTTCTCCAGCAGAGCACACCATCCACGTCACTCCAAAGGAAGACACGGTGTATATCCCCATTTCATATATACTTGCTAAGTTTCTTAGTGCAGATTGAGCAGGACAGCTGGGAGTGTGCAATTCTCTAATCCATCCACCTTGGCTGGTGGCTGGGTTTCTCTTCTGAGCATTCAACTGACTTATTTTGGTTTGGAAAAAAAAGCTTAGTAATGTACAACTTGTGTGTTGAGTCACAACATGGGGCAGCTCCGTGTGTGCTACTGATGGTTATCCAGCTCCCTGCTCCTGTCGGTGCCTTAGAAAATCTTTTCCAATGAATCCTCTCTTAAGTAATCAGTCTGCCAAATATCAGTTGTCTAGAAGAACTTGGTTTTTAACAAAAGGTCAAACAAAATTGCAATGAAAACCCTAGGGATACTTGCAAAAGGTCACTTAAGACAAAGGGGATTCCCAGCTGAATACAGGTTTCACCACAGTGGGTATATCTTGTGGGCTACCTTTTCAGAGGAAAGCTTTAATTCACAGTCAGAATTAATGCTTATAATTTTCTGTGCACAGCCATCTGTACAGCCAGTAAAGGAAACAGTCACATCCAACTATGCGACGTGCAGACAGACACTCAGGCCTCCGAATAAAACACTCTATTCCACAACTGCATTACTTATGATGGCAAACAAAGTTGCAATGCCATGATGTCTACAGAACTGTAGTGGCCTGTTTACACGAAGACTTGTCCTCAGGAAATGTATTTTCAGTTCTATGCTCATTGAGCTGGACGAACATCTCACAGTGAATAATTTATTTGGTTAATTTAGTGCCATCACTGGTTTACAAAATTCTTTTCTGCTGACTTCTTTGGCCACTTTGTTCATTATTTGAAGTTACAGAACAGATGGTTTGTTCACATATATTTCTGCCTAATGATTGCTCATAAACTCTCTATCCTGGGTAGTGCTTTGAATATTTGCTATGCAGGCTCTGTGACTGGATTTTTAACTCACGTAGTGCATGGACTGGATTCCCAACTCACTATGTTTTTCTTTAAGCTAACTAAATATTTTCCCAAATCACAGAATATCTTCAAGAAAGTGAGGGTGAAAGTGTCTGGTTTAAAACAAAGCTTCTTAAAGGTATGTGCAACTCTCAATTTCTGAATAGTCTAACTGAAGCTATGAAAATTCAGACATTTATGTACAGATATTTAAGTACTTGACAGGATCGAAACCTGTATGCAAAGGGACTGATGAAACTGTTTACTAAGCAAAATGAGACTCAACAAAACATTTAGAAAAAGCAAGTAAATGGAATAAAAGATGTTAACAAAATAAGCAAAAACTAAGAAAAAATTTACTGTTATTGCCAAGGAGAGGGTCGGAGCTGCTTTTAACCGGAGCAATGACAGCTCTCCTAGATGATGATGAGCCCTTCAGATGAATGGCATCTGTTTAAACCAGGTAAGAATTTGGACAAATTGGCTGTTGTTGAACGATATACAAAATCGTTGTAAAAAAATACCTAGTAAGCATGATTCCTCAATAAGTCCGTGTAAGAACAAACAACAGTGATCCAATCAGGCTTACATTTTACTACTAATGATGTGTTTATAGGTATTTACCTCTGCAGCAGTTTCAGAGACTGGATCTTGAATTGCTATTAATGCTTTTTTTCACTGATTAATAAAGAGTAAAGCTATTGAGATGTGAGGTTTCCACTTGTTTTTATATCAGTGAAACATTGCCATCTACAGGACCTACAGCACAGAAGCTCTCCATTACTTGAAGACTAATATTACAATTGAGGAAATAAAGCCACTGAAGTTGAAAACACAAGTGTCCAAAATTAGCCCTGTGTGATCAGCCTGACAAACTGCTATTTTACAAATTATCCAGTAATAGTATGGCTCACCAACGAACGCAGTACATTAAACTACCATCCAGCAATTTATAAAGCTGAGGGATTTCCTTTAATCTAGCTGAATTATGCATTAGGACAAAAAGAAATAATTATTAAATACAAGGGTCTTCTGATTTAGTTGCTCATCATAAATTGACATGTTATGTTTTCATACCGTCATACAAAATTTTTATAATTTTCTCTTCTACACATTTTAGAGAAGTCTTTCTCAGCATCTGTCTGTCTTCTCGGCTTTGAAAAAGGATTTATGAAACACAAATCATTATTCACTGCACTAGACTATGCATATCCCTTGACAAGTAGTAAATATACTGTCCAGAGAGCCAAAAATGCACACATGGAAGTGCTTAATTTTAGGCAGCTGCTTAATTTCAACTGTGCTGTTTATCTCTGCCCTAAAGACATAGTATTTGTGATTTTCAAGATGGCATCCATTCATTTGGAGACCATAGTGTTCTAGAGTTAACTCTGAAACTGGTTTCACAACATTTAGCATTCTTCTAACAAAAGAAAATATTTTCAGGGCTCAAATGCTGTGTTAACTGACCAAGGACCCCAAGGAACACCACAAATGGGGGTGATACGTTATTGAGGAGCACCGAATTAGGGCTGCTTCACTGAAATCTCTTTTAGTGTGACAAGGAAGAAAAACAGAATTAAACAGTGATCAGTAAGTGCTGGAAAAAAGCTGGAGAGGTCATAGGAGGTAACTTGAAAGAAATAATCTATTGAAAGGGTGATCTTTGATGTCAGAAAAAGTGGTTATTGACTTTAATTCAAGGAAGACAGAATGCTGCAAGACATTTTCATTTTTGGGAATCGAAGAAAAAAGTAAATCAGAGCGGAAAAGAATCATCGGCAGTAAAACAGACAAGACACCTCAAAATTGAGACTGTGGTGGGTTGACCTCGGCTAGCTATCAAAACCTTGCCTAGCTACCAAAACCTTGCCACGCAAACCCAATATCTGGACACTTTCTATGGATGCAGAAGAGTCATAAAGTTGAACGTTAGTGCGCTAAGATGGCTCTTTAGCTGTTGGGAACTACTAGACGGATTTTGCCTCCTTAATTTATACAAAGGGGAAAAAAAATGCACAGCTAGTTGAAAAAAAAATTTAAAAATCCCATTAACCCAAACTGAACATATTTTCATTTTTCAGTTCAGTGGCCAAACTAGAAAATCAATTATGTTCACAATTCTATCTAGATATTCTTAGTCCAGGAGACACATTTCTGGAGCAGATTGGGGAGGAAGGGGTAGTTATGCTACATGTAGAGGCACATTCTGGTTTCAGGTTTCTCTTCTGGCAGCTTCACAATGGTCTAGTTGAGACAAACAGATGATAAACCAGCTGATTTATTTCTATTTCAAAACTGGCAGTCTCCCATAATTAAGGATAGTAATAAGGCTGTTGGCAAGGCATTGTCAGCATTAAGATATTAAGATCATTAAGAGACTCCAGATTGAGCTGGTGTCAGTTAATACTTGAAGCGAGCAGCTGAGCTGTGAACAGCCAGCCTCTGTAACAACGCCGAAGATGTTGAGAGCACAAATGTATATGTTAACCTGCCACTTAGTTTGCCCCGTCTGACTCCGTATTGCTGCAAGCAGCTGGTATAACGCTGTAGGTTTCGGAGACTGATGCAGAAGAAACTCTTATCTCTGCCACAGTCAAGGATTGACAGACACGTTTGGAGAATATCCCTCTGCTGTGTGGAGTCCTGGGAGCTACAGCAATGATGGGATTCGTCGCTACAGCAGCTTTGACCAGGGTACTGTCAGTAACTACCTTACCAGGACACAAAAAGAAGCAAGTGGCTATCTAGGTATGAACCCTTAGACAACCATGGTAGTAGCCTCGGTCACGATATCTAGAGGGTATGGTGGTGGCAGTGCTCTTCTCTCAAGGTGAGGCTCTGCTGTTACTAAATTAATAGCAGAAAAATGATAATAAATTAGTGTCTTGAGAATGCTCATTGAGTCTTTTCAGGACCATTTTACTGCCCTGCGTAAAAACTCAAGCCCTTATTACCAGGAACGTTGATTGATAGAAAACAAATTTTAATTTCAGGTTTGTGCTGATTTTAATATTTATAATTTACATGTTGCTTAAGAATCACCACTTGTTTAAAAACTATTTGTGAATACACTTCCATCTTAGAATATATTTCTTGTGGATGACATATCTCAGTATTTTGAAATTATTTGCAGAAAAATAACAATTTAAAAATTATGAAATTTGCCACTGTATGGCATTGTTTTGTTTTTGCAACAGTTTTCATTACGCTATAGAAACAGTAATTATACATTAACGAGGGGCTAAAATCCTCTAGGCCCTCGTTTGCATAGTTGTATGCACTTAAAAACACATACTCAGAGACAGCTGCCGCCTCTGCCTCATCGAAATCTCCCACTTGGAAGAGATAATTCTCACTGTGCCCTCATGTGGTATGGACATTCATGCTCAGAGGAACACGCTGAACATCACATGGGTGTCTACAGCAATGCCCAGGAGAGTATCGAGATTATCCAGAAGTCTACCCTCACACCTCCCCAAAGCTACCTTCCCTCTTTTGTGACCTTTGGAAATTTTTCCAATTTTAATTTTTAAAATGCTGCTGAAAGACCATACATTCACACATTCTAGATGCCAAAATGCTCTACAGAAGCTAAGGCAGTCATAAAGTCAACAGATGTAATAAGGGGAGGTGGGGCAGAATTCAGAGCTATAAAAAAGGCAACGAAGGTGTTTACACTTTTAGGTATTTACCTAAAGAAATTAATAAGGTGGAACGATGGCCAGAGGTCACAGCTGGCGATTGGCACGGGGTGGTGAGGGCTCCCACACGAGAAGCCACGGGTCTGTGAGGTTAGGAAGGGGCTGCTGACATAAGCCTGGAAAAAAGGGTGAGGGAGAGAGGTTGGAAGAAACATTTCGGGGGCTAGGCAGGAGTACACTTCTGCTGCATATTTTATAATGACGGACGCCAGGAAGGCAGGGTACATACAGCACCAGCTCAGCAGACGTCTTGAAAAATGAGGCTGATCCTTGTGTGCACTGCTTACCGTGCCGTGGCGCGTCCTGCTCGCCGTGCCGGCCGCCTTTCCTCACCGCCGCGTCCCCTCCAGCCCCGGCAGCCTCCAGCGGCTCAGCCAACAGTGCAGGTGACCCCAGCCTCCCGCGGCCCCATTTCTTTGGTGCGCTGGATTTATTTTATGCAGCCTTTCTGATGTGCAACCTCCTAAGCACTAGGTACATGCTACCAGTTCAATCCGGCATGTAAAAGGGTGCAATTTTTTACCCATACCTGCGTCTCTGACTATTATCTATCAAGCAGATACACTAAGTGCTCCTCCTTAGAAGTATCTGTCCTGTTGAGGCTGACTGCCGTGATTTAATATAGACTGGATCTTGTAAAGTCCACGGAGCTAACGCAGTTCCGGTGAAGAGGCAGTGAGATGTCCTTGCCAATCTATGGCTGCCTCTGCCCTGACCCCAATTCAATTGCTTGTAAGTCACAATGGGGAAGCAGAATAATGATGCTCTGACCACCGTAACCTTGGGCAGTTAGGCTGGAATATGGTAAAATTACAGTAGTCGACGCTGTGATAAATGCCTGTTCTTGAATAGGCAATGAATAACTCTGCATTACAATTGTAAAATACATGATATTTTACAATTTATATTTTACATAAAATATGAACTTCTACTGGGCCTTTGGGAAAAAGTTGCGAAAGCTTGGTTAGCATTCAAACTGCTAATCCCAGAGATGAATTGGACACCATTAAATAGAACAAAAACATTACTGTATAAATAGTTAAGGCTAATGGCTTTCTATGCCAGAGAGGAAATAAATTATCCAACATGAGATGTTGTATTAGCTATATCACAGAATTATTAAATAAAATAGGGGACTCAAAAAACTGGTCTAGGAAAATGATGCATTCTTGAAATGAGAGAAAGGCTAATTAAGGAGAGAAAAAAAATATTTTAAACATCATTGCTCTTACTGGGATCAAAGACACGCTCAGATGATGAGCAAAAGGGCAGTCCTAAACAGAAACCCTAGGGAGCCTAAAAGCAGTGAACCAAAGGAAACCTTTATTTTAATGCCTGTGGGGAGTAGAACCTGCTCTGTAACAGATGGTCCTTGTCTGCCTTCTGACATCTTTAGCAGTATTAATCTGAGGCACGTTTGTGCTCAACTTCCATTTATTCTCTGCCTGAGGACCACATATAAACAGCTTCCATCGGAATAAAGGTTCATTCACACAGATGCCCAGGTACACTTTTGTAGCCAGCACACAAGAACCTACCCTGTCATCGTTAAAGCATTTGATTTACACCCATTCAGAGACATTACAATTTGATAAAAATAATGACAACTAGTTGTCATGCAGGCTGTTCGGATATTCACAGCTACTACATGGTCCTGCCTTATCGTGAATGAATCAGATATAGTCCTATGACGGAAGAAAACACCAGCAGCAGATGTGACAGTGGAACATGTATGACTGCAGATGGAAGGAAGAGGCTACAGCAATATCCCGTGTACTACAGTCAGGTACGTTGCACAACTGTGCAGTTTTCTGTCTGATCAATGTCGGTTCTCTACAAATGTTAGTCTCCTCAGCAGCCTTTGAGGTGGGCGATTTCACAATTTTACTTGTAGGAATGTGATTCCAAAGACCAAAAAGAGCCATTGTTTCTCCATGCCAGCCAAGAGCAGCTGTACTCAGCCTTAGGCAGGTCTTGTAAGGAAAATTTCCAGAGTCCTCACTCTAATCCATCTCCTTCACAACACAGCAACATCTACATTTACAGAGCTAATAGCCCGAGTGACTTGTCTGGGTACCTGGAACTGCGATCTGAGCCCATCCTGCTGAACAAACAGCCCCGAGTCGCTGCTACAGGTCCCCACGCCAGATGTCAGACGCCAGCTGTATTCCCTGCTCTGCTGCAAACTGCAATCAATCCGAAATTATTCTGAGGTCATATTTCATGTTTACGATTTCCTGTCCTCCTTCTGAGCCACTTAAGATGAAGCTTATCTAACAGCAGCTGCACCTACCAGATACCTCAATTAAAGGTTCTCATATCCGCGTCTCTGAAAACTAACAACTCCCTTTCTGAATAAAAGAGACCATGAAAAAACTGAGCTCTCAGGAGGCCTCATGGATCCCTGCTGTAACTTGACGCACTTCGTATCGTATCAGGAAACACACCTGAGCTCCTGTGACGTGGCCCGGCACCAGCGCGGCTGTGAAGGATCAGCCTGGTTGTGCCAGCCAGTTCTGTCACGTTGTGCAACGTCCTTCAAGGTGCACGTGTCCTCATCTCAATACGGGGACAATGTCAAGGGCTAAATTTTCAATATGCCGGAGCTCTAAATTGACCAGCTCTGTAATATAATATGCATGAAGGTCAGAAGCAGCTGTCACCTCAGGTGTGTACTTTGCGCAGAGTTATTTTCTTAGCCAAGAAGAAATTCACTGGAGTATGTTACTAAACTGAGAAAAATAGCATAAGAGAATGGGAAGAGGCCATGTAAAAAATGAGAGAATCAGGCCAGAAACCCCAGTTCATTTTGACTGCACTGGCATGCTTGATCCAACTTCTAAAACAACCTTAAACAGAGAAGCACTTTTCCTGTTTGAATTGCATTAAGAGGTGGAATTAGCTTTATAAATATAAATCAGTTAAGTATAATGCAATATTTATGCCACGGTATCTGATTTTTTTCCCCTTTAGGATTCCATTTAAAAGGGAAATAACAGGAAAATTTAGCACTCTCAGAAAGAGAGTGGGTTTACAATTTATGTTAATTAATTTTCATATTGACATAAAACTAAACCCTGCCTTTCATTTGACTGCAGCAAGGAAAAAAAAAAAAGACAGATTAAACCAAATAGATTTTTTTTCTGTAACTGGTAATGCTCTGGGGAAAATCTCTACTTTTCACCAAACATGTTAATTCTCGTTCACTCATTCTTCTGCCGCCCAGCATGCAGGCCACTGTGCCTGAACCAGTCCTTGCTCCCTTATCCCAATTCCTGAGACACAAGGGCAAAGGTATAAGCAAGATAAATAGTCCAATTTATTTGAAGCCATGAAAGGCTCCAATCAAGCTCAAGAACCCATTATTCTAGGGTTATATTCTAGGGTTATATTTATATAGTGCCTATTCTAGGCACTATATAAAAAGACCAATAGCCCATCCCTGACCTGAAAAGAGGTTCAAAATTTTCCATTAAATCAAATAACATCATTCAGTGTTGGAAGAAAAAAATTCTATTGCCAGCAAAGATAGAAAATAAATCACCATTCTGTTAATAAAAAGGCTACTTGGTATTTGCAAAAAACCCTACCAGTTGGCTAATTCCATATACATTCATTGAGGAGTCTGTGCCAAACTCATCATTGTTCTAACTTGCTGGGCTTCACTGGTACTACATTAAAAAGAAAACTGGATCCACTGAGGTCTACTTTCTATTGGAATTATTCATCAAGGATCTGCAAGCCTGACCTGAAATTTTCTTCCAACTTCAGCTGAATCAAATTCTTTTTGGTGTTCAAACAGATTCATTTTTCTTTTCCTATTTCCCACACGTATGTCCTGTCTCATTTGGGCAATAGTGAAAGATTCTATACTGCTAGAAGTGGTATGCAGTATTATGTCCTTGATTATTTTAGAAAGGCAGAAAAAAGCTAAAGAGCAGTAACTCCACTTCACTGACCAACACAGGTTCTGTCAGCTTTTTTACCTTTCCTCAAAATATTTACTCCTCTTTGTTATAATTTAATTATTCAGTCAGGCTTTTTGTATTGTTAATAGAATTTTCCCATTATATTGATTAACTAACTTAGTTCAGATGGATTCACAGTGTAAATAAGATTTCTTTGCAATTTAAAACCCCTTTGCTCCAGTGACTCTATTTCAGGTTTTTTCCCCCTAATTTTAATGGAAGCAGCAGCACTAATTACCTGCCCTTATGTCAATGTTTCCACAGCAGCATCCTCCAGTGTTGAGTTGCTGGTTTCCTTATTGTTATTGTCATTAGCACTGAAGTATTCTTGTAAGGAAAATTTCATTCAGCCAGCCTGAGGTTCCTACTTCTGCAACAGAATAAGAATAATTTCTCAGTTAGAATCAGGATGTTGTCTATCCTTAATGAGGCAGCAACATGATTAGAAATGCTGATATTTTCCATTTGCCATCCACATTCATTTTAATCCACATTTCACTGAAGTAAGTGCAGGCTTGTCCTGAGATGCATGTTGTGCCTATTCACAAAAAAAAAGGTGAATTCTTTATCTCAGGTTTGCAGCTTTCTCAAGCATCATAAAATCCTAATTCGGTTTTCCTATTTTAATGGGTTTTCCCAGTACAGTTTTCAGGCAGACACGCAAGCTAGATTTATTCATGTCTGGCAATAGCGTGATGCTGTAGTCCTCAGCTAAACATGCTGTGTCTGAACTATACTGTGCAAAAATATCTACAATATTAGCAAAAAGGAGAGGGTTATAATTTAAAGTATGATAGCAAATCCCTCAGTTTAAAGGTAACTTACTTGTCTTATCTCAGCATAAAAATAAATGATTTTTTTAGAATTTACCAGGATAGCTGTTTAAGAATTTTATTTGTTTGAGATAGAAAGCAGCTCTACTCCACTGCTTTTCTGTTTTAAATATTTGCTTTGGTCACTGTGTTGCCTTATATCTTCCCCATTAGTTAAGTCATCTTGAATATTTGCAGATAGTTGACTTTGCTAATCATTATACAATCTTACTTTTAAAATAGCTGCCAAGTGACTTACTTGGGACAGGAAAGCTATGAAACATATTTGGCACCAGTTTATTACTGAGGAGGGCAATTTTAGAAAGTTTAGTCGAAAAGGGAAATACTAAGTCTTCCTCCACGGATGGGTGACACGCTGAAGAAGGTGACACAAAGGACAGAGACATGCAAGGAGGTGAGCAGCAAGGTAATCTTACCCGTTGGAGGATGAGGATGACAAATTCAGATGGTATAAAACAACACAGGAATTATGTTTTCTCCTATATGAAGCGTTTCTGGAGACAATAAACTCAGGAAGATGTACTGCAGAGGCATTTATCAGGAAAGACAGCCTAAATGGCCAAATTGAAGTTCCCTTCAGCCTTTAGGGGGGACTGAAACCTAATTTAGACCCAAGCAGATGTGTGCTATAAGTTGCCAAGAGCCAGTGAGCGCAGCAGGTTGGTCAGCGCCGCTGTGGGACGGCTTAGGCTGGGTTTGTGTGGCTCAGTGAAACCAGGACTTTCCTCTAGCTGCCTCTAGCCTCACGCTCTTCTCTGGCCTTTCAGGCAAAGTCTTGCGTGGTTTGAAATCTTAGCACAGGTAGAGAGAACCTTGTCTGAGATGTGCGTGTCATGCGCTGCCGCTTAGCGCACTGCAGCTGAATGCACTGAAACGGTGGCAAACGTCACTGATAAAACCCAGCGACGACGCGTTACCTGTCAGCGCGCAGGTAAACGCTTTGATCTGAATAAGTATGCAGAATTCACAATTAGTGCCAAAATTCTTCTGAACTCCTGAACACCACCCTGCTATTAATGCCCTATACGGTGTCCACTTCCCAAGATCGTCAGCATGGGAGGAAAAGGATTAATCCTAATGAATTTCTGAAGTGGTTTAGCTAAACTGCATTAAACCATTATTCAGACATTTGTATTAAGAATTAAAAATGCCTTGATTCAATTTTCTTTACCTGATTTCCAAAGCAATTTAAGTTAAAATCAAATTAAAGACATTTTGTTTCTGAATACGAGCGTGTGCACAGAATTTAACACAGTTAACTAGATCTCCTTACAAGTGACCGAGGCAGAGAAGGAACCTCGACAGCTGCCACAGTCTCCAGAAGAAATCACAACAAGTCTCTCTAACAACACTCCATTTCTTCATATAGTTGAAATCTATCTTGTGCATTTAAGGAGGGATGGGAGGGAAGTGGAAACGTGTGTGCCTCGCACGATGACATTATATAATGCCATCCAATACCAGAGGCAGACATCAGACTATTTAGTTTCATCCCATATGGCAAGACAAATGTTCTCCCAGTTTATTATTAATAGCGCTGTGACAACACTGTGACTCAGCATCAGAAATCATTATTTTAAATATCTTCCACCAGAAGTGCCTTGGCACAAACCTTTTTTCCACAGAAGGTCGGTCCTGACTAAAAATTTTCACCCAGCGCTGAGGTTAGCCTGGTAATGCAACAACCTGGTGATCCACTTCCACATTAAAATAAACGTGTATCTTAACCCTAGAGGAGTTGATACAGCATTTTGAATCATAGATCACGGAGAAAAAATTAATGGATAAATGTTAAAATCATTAAAGTAGCTTTTCGCTGCAAATAAAGAGCGAATGATTCATCCCAAGGCAGCTATCAGATGTATCATTTTGTCGCTCCCAAAGTATGCATAAATCTCTTCAGTCTCATCTCTTGTCATCTTCTTGTCAAAAGAAATTTCGCATCACTTCACCCCATCATTACTTCCTCTAGCTTCTGAAAGCATTCCACTTTAAAATTTTATCACGAAGGTGTTTTTCTTTTTTTTCTCTTCTAGGTTTTATGGAGGTTATGCTATGAAATACACGAAGAAAAAGTTTCTTTTAAAAAAAAAAGCTCCTTAATACAGTTAGTAAAAAAAAGCATACAAATCATAGAATGACTGAACAACCTTGATATTTTCCCTCTCTGAATCTACTTTCAGTTCATTTACGAAGTCCAACCAAAGCTGCATACTTTGATGGGCATTTTCCCTCATTAGAGTGTTAGGTGATGCTCTTATAGGAGAAAATAGATGGATCTGTCACCCAGGCAAACTCCCAGCGACTGCTTCCTTGTGACATCCCTTCCTCAGCAACGAAGACACAGGGGTAGTATCTAAAGGCTGTAAAAAAAAAAAAAACACCACCACAACAAAAACATGACACCAGATTACAAACATTCATTTTAAAAGACTTGGTAGTTTCCATGACTTTCTATGTGTTTCTGCGCCTAATTTATTTGCATAGGGTAACCACACATTTCTGCAGTAAGCAGTTTGGTGAGGAGATAAGAGTAACTTAGCTTTATAAATGCGCATAAGCAGGAGCTGACAGCACAGAGGATCTTCCGATCCTCTACATTTATGAGAGCAAGCATGTGACACGCATAAGACATATAAATGCAACCAACAGCTTCTCTTCAATACGTGTAGTTGTTAAATCCCATTGGAAAATCATTTCCTACTGCAGATACAGTTGCACGAACTCCAGCAGGTGGGAGGTCCTCTCCTCCCAACTGCATCCGTATGTAAGAAGCCAGTACTTCCACTGAGCAAGGTGACAGAAAGATGGAATGAGCATCTTCTGTTTTATTTCAGCAGAAACCGAGTTTTAAGGGGTGAGACCTTGGGTAACATACTGCCTGTCCGCTGCAATTTTTATAAAGCATTAGAGAAGGGCCCAAAAAACCCCAAAAGCTGAGGAAAAAATAACATAATTTTGCTAATAGTATCCTAATATCCATATGAAGATGTACATTAATTTGGCATTCTGTAACATTCTTCAGGCTTCATTCTGCAACTTCAATGATCAGCTAACACTGTTTTCTAGGATTTATTTTTTTTTAATCTTTGGAAGTAACTCTAAAAAGGGGATGAGACACAAACTTTGCTTTTAGGTTTCACAGATACTTGCAGACAAAAGGAACAATGATCTTGGTTCTGTTGAGCTCCCTCAAAGTTTTGGAAGGATCCGTTTGCGCCTCATTTTTCATGTGTCTGCCTTTTCCTGGTCCTCATTTCCTCTCCTGAGGATTTTCAACCCTATCTCATATGCCATTATCAAATAACAGTAATTCCCAAATTCACATCCTATTTAGATCTATTCCTCTTCTTTAACTGTCTTCATATCCCAACCATCATCTCAGGGTGTTATCTAAACTCACTTTCTGTCCACAGCACCAACCTAAACATTTGTTTTCCTCTTTGGCTTAGATACTTCTAAGTTTCTTCTCCTGTACCAGACCAGTACCCATCTCCTTGCCCTTCCCCTCCTCATTTTCTCTCTTCCCCCCTTAATGTCTCATTTGATCTCAGTGCAACTCCAAAGAATTGGCTTCTCACTTCTCCACCTCCCCTCACTCCGGCACCAGATCACCTCCATATCCACTCGTGCCCAACCGCTCCCTGGCTCCTGTGCTCCCCTTTCCTCCGTCCTCGTCCCTGCCCTGTCCCTTTGAATGTCAGTGAGATGACTCCCTCCCAC
This sequence comes from Phaethon aethereus, assembly GCF_964289735.1. Taxonomy (NCBI): domain Eukaryota; kingdom Metazoa; phylum Chordata; class Aves; order Phaethontiformes; family Phaethontidae; genus Phaethon; species Phaethon aethereus. Next base: position 21,283,959 of record NC_138585.1, on the reverse strand, counting down.
ACTGCCCGTCCTGTAGGAGGAGATGAATCCCATTTTGATTGTTTTTTGTTACTGGATAAATGCAGCCCAGGAGGCTTCATTGCTTTTCTATTTTTCTTGAATTTTTTGTGACACTGATTTTGAGACAATTTTAGGAGTAGGCGTATTGTACATCATATTCAGCACACAAGCGCTTCTGGCTGTAACCCAGCAGAAACCTCCTACATTTCACAGGTGGTTTGTGAGATGTGGATGGAGAACTTCTGTGTAAAAACCTTTTTTTAAAAATCGTCCAGCCTTATTCGTCCTTTAATTACACTTGGTTTTCACCACTTCCTCACAGTCTCTGCCTTTCTGAATGCTGCAGAATTGCATTCAACTTGAAAAAGGTTTGAAAAAATAATAAGCTCTCTTATTTTGTAACAATCTTCTCACTGCTACTAAACTATTTATTTCATCAACTTCCATCTTTCCGATTCTTCTACACGCTGTTGCAGAGAAACATGGTCCTTGGCTGGCAATAGACACCAAGTATTGACCCAAAGGGGCTTCTGCAAAGAGAAACATAGTTTGCTGGTGACAGATCAGAAGAGCAGGGGAAAAGGTATGAATGGAGGAGCGTATCTTCAATAACTTAATCAGACACCAACTCCTAATATAATTTTGCAATAATTTTCACAAGCCACTAAGCTGCCAGTTTTCCTTGTTCAGGCAGAATTTTCCCTGAACATGGCTCTTCCTCAAGGAACATTTCTCTAGCAAAAAGTCCCCTTGCAATACCAGTTTTAAACTTTTGATCCTGCTGCCTAGCGGGCTGCTCTGCCAGATTCTTGCTTCCAAATAGTGAATTAAAGTAAGAGCTGCTGAAAAGCACAAAATCCGTCATCTAGTGAACCATAATATCACTGCCTGTAACACCAATTAAACAAATAAAATGTCCTCCTCACTGCATTGGGGAAGAGTATGACTGAGGTTTACAAAGTCATGAACATTGTTGATAATGTGAATGCAGAACCTTTATTCACCAAACCTCCCAACAGTAGAATGAGAAGCACTCAGACTAGCATGAGATATGCAGATAAAAGCAGGTACTTTTTTAAACAGCTGGTAGTGAACTACTGGAATTTGTTGACATGAGCTTATCAAAGCAGACAGGAACAGCAGGTTTAAAAATGGATTAGATGAGTTCATGGACAGTAAGTCCAAAACTAGATACTAAAAAAGCATCTCTGACCCAACAATTCTGGATACTGAGAACATACAAAGGGAAGGGACTGCAGAAAGTGGCTGGGCTTACATGCTCACTTCAAATAATAGCTTTTGTTGCCTCCACTGAAGCTGGATACTGAGCTACATCAACCCCCGGGCTACAGGACCTGGCAGGCACGCAGGTTCTTACTGGGCAGTTCAATATCAAAGACAAATGGAGAGTCTGGAAGGAGACAGGAGAGAGAATTTTATCTGTCCAAGTAAAGCTGGAATAATGATCCGAGCACTCTAAGAATAGCTATTCCCTCTCCTTCATGGCCAGCCTACAACTCAGTAATGAGAGAATTATTACAAAGAAGAACTTCGTTCTGACATAGTTTACCACACAGTTCTGCAGTTCAACAATGCACAGAGTCGAGGCAAGCACTCAGGGCTTGAGCTGTGACCCTGCAAGCTTTCCACGCACCACTTCTCACCGCACAGTGGGCAACAGCGATACTACTGCTGTGCTCACAGGTTACGAGCCCTGGTCCTCTTCACTCTCTGATGTAAATCAGAGATAACTTCCATGATAGACAGTGGGCTTAAGATGCTCTAAAGAGTAATGAGACCAGAATTACGTCCTTAATGTTTATTTGTAAAAGTTGGTGGAAGTTAATCATGAATAGCTGTTGTTTACCGGATAACGGCTGCTGAAGCTGGAAGTGATTTACTCTTTCTCATTAGGACTATTTCTCTGATGTATTACTTACCATGACACATTCTGGCTATTACACCACAGTATGCCTACAAGACAGTGTCTCAAGACTTACCTGTCTATTTCCCAAGCGCTAATTTTCCTAGTAAAAAAAAATGCAATACTCTTTTCACTTTCCAGAATAAACTAAGCATTTTATCCAAAACATGGCAAAAAAATAGCTTTCTCTTTTTCCAGCCAGCTCATCTGCAACAAAGACTGTTTTCAGACAAAATTAAAGGTAAGAAGAAAAGGTCATTTATCTTTAAACTGACTTTTCAAATTTGCTTCCAATCAACTGGGAACTGTGTTGGTTGCCTTAAAAAAGAGCCAAGTCAAAAGGGGAATAAAAATATATTTCAGGTCCTTTTGCTTTTGTTCATTTTCATCAGACTCAAGCACTTAAAGCCTCAAAAGGACACAAAATAGTGAAAACAGTATGCACGACAGATCAAACAATGCACCCACTGCAATTATTTTCTAATTAAGCCCTCATGGTGTAGCACTTAGAAAGAGTCAATCTATCAGGTTGCAATCCAGCTATATAAACACAGAGTTGGATTTGCAAGTGTCCAGCTTTTACTGTTAACGAAGGAGAAACCACATGAGAATAGGGTGCAGAAATTTTATCTCTGTACCTTGGATATTTCTCCTTGATGTGATCTCCTAAGCTCTCCCCAAGAGCTTAGAGAAACAGATATGCAAGTAATAGAAAGATAACTACACACAGGTGCTTGTTTCTTGGGTTTCAAGGTCCAGCAGTGTTCTAAGACTACTTGCAAGTGTATTACTTACTACTTCCCACTGGACTGGTATTTGCATCCATATCATTCCATATTGCCTAGAGAGCAAGTAAAACATAGGGTATGGTCTGTGCATCTCACAAGGAAATGGAAAGGATAACACGGTCATTTAATCTGACCTCTTCCCCTGCATTTGTAACCTCTCATTAAGCAGCAACCACAAACCGACTAGTTAAGTTTTGCATTGTCACCTTGTCCATGTTACTTGAGAGGCTGTAAATTTGCTGACTGATCCCAGCATTCCTCACAGTTAATAAATAGAAAATTTTAACAAAAACAAGTCCAGCTCCCGCTAAGGATAAAGCAAAAACAGCCATGCAAAGATATAGAAGTTACCGTCAGCTATTGTTTAGAGGTAACTCAAAAACAGTGCTAACTGAAGTTCAAAACAACATACACGATGGTAATAGCACAGGCTATATCTACAAAGAAACTCTAGAGCTGGAACTCCCAAATGGAGATATTTAAAGTACCCATTTTGGCATATTTTTTATGTGTCATTTTAAAAAAAAGTCCATCCATGGGTAACTGCCTGGGATACTGACTTGGTATTCTTTTTACTTATTTTAGTGGAAAGTAAATTTAACTTCTATGAAGAGAGATGTGCACTTCAGACTCACCAGGTTCTCCACTCAGAGCCATAGATTTACAAACAGAGAGCAAGTTAATATTGCCTCTTCCTCGTGTACATGAAATGATTGATACCATGAGAACCGCAGCAAACTGACCTGTTTTTGAAGAGTTTAGTTATCATTTCAGTTACACGCAGAGCTCATCTGGGCCCTCTATGCAGGGAAAGTTGCCTTATAATGCAAAAAAAAAAGTCTAAAAATATTTTCAATCCAATTCTAATTTGTCTTGCCACACAAAAATACCATGCAGCACAATTAATATGCATAAAACATAAACCCATGAGTGAACTGCATTTAGGTGAGCTAAAGAATGTGAACCAAGATCATCTGAAATCTTCTTATATGCTTTTTGCTGATAGCATGACAGCTAGGAACAAAACATGCAAGCAACTTTTATTGAACTGTCCAGATCCTGTTTATATTCAATCAAAGTAGCCCACTTTATCATGCCGCTCTTGACATTGCTGCAAAATAGATAACAACTAAATCAGAGACTGTCAAACTGAAGTAACTGTCAAGAATTAAATGGTATTGCTGAATAAAAGCCATAATTGAAATGCACAAAAAACCTCTAAAACAATGTGGGAAACTTTAGATGACATTGCAGAGACATCAAAAGTCCCTGATACAGCAATGGAATTGAGCAGATTGTTTGGGCAAAATGTCATCATTAGAGCTTTCTTGTGCCTTATTACACACAGACATCATCTGGGACTCTGCAGAGTACTGAATTACTACTTACAACATCTTGACCTTGAGCATCACTGTTGCATTAATACAGTCCATTCAGTGGAACAGACAGTTATGAGGTCAGTGAAAATGTATAACAGATTTTTGTATTCAAAGAGGAAAAAAAAATAGTGACTTGTATAGATCCTAAAAGGAAGCATCTGTTCATAAAACACCTGGACTAACAAAGGGAATCTTTTCCACGTAACAGTTAAGATTCAATATATTATTGATCAAGCATTGTAAGAGGTTTAGCATCGTTTCAGAGCTCTCATGATACTCTAATTATGTTATGTAAATTAGAATCTCTAAAACCTGTAACTTTCTTGAAGATGAAATTTAGTCACCCTCAAGCATGCCTTATTAACTAAGTGACAAAGAATTGTAAGCAGGAGTTTAAAATTCAGTATTCATTCAAAAGAAACCAATTTGAGAATTTCAAATACTCCGCTAACAGCAAGAGACTATCAGTATATAGCCTGATTATTTCAAATCCTAAAGCTTTTTTCACCCCTACATTTATAGTGACATCTGCAAGCGCTAATAGAGTTCTCTCTAGGATGGGGTTCATTAAGTCAAAGTACTCAAGCACAATGGGCAATGAAAGATTGAATTTGTTCATGCTCATAACAATTGACGATGCTAATATACATGAGCACTTCATTGAATTTGTGCAACATATTCAACAGCTGGAGACTCTTCCCTGGATTTCTATGCAATTAGTATAAAACTTTAAATAAATACTTAGTAACATACACATTTCAAATACATATCTGTAACCTGCTTTTCATTAACCAGAATTGCCCATAAAGAACTCGGGGAATAAACGGAACAAGAGAATACTGAGCATTTTTCTTACTGCAGGCAGTCAAAAACCCGGTACGGTGAAGTCTGCCTTTCCTACATGTGATACCACCGACACGTCCATTTGAGACGTGATTCAACACTGTTGACATCAGTGGGAGTTTTGCCACTGATTTCCAATGAGTTCAAGAGCTCACTCCTTGAAGTATTCTCATTAGGGAGGTGAGAGCCGATGAGGAGAAAAACCTCTCACTCTTTCGGTGTTTAGTCACACTCAAAAAAAAAAGCATCAAAGGATTTCAAGTAGAGAATAAAAGTGAAGGTTCATCTAGCACCCTAGGTCTAACAGCAGCCTGCAGCAGATGCTTGGAGAACCAGCTAGGTCCAGATCACCATTACATCTGTTCGCACTGGGAAACAGCACCCTGAATCAAAAGAATACACAAAAGGTTTGTGGTGCAGAATTCATTGTACATTAATTCTATCAACAAAATGCAAAATAACACTGCAAAAGGACTATCAAAAGTCTTCCTGTTAAAATAAAACTCTTCTATCATTCTTGAGATCTGAAAGACAGAGACTGCTCAGTTTTCCTCCACCCTGAGGAAAATATGTCTTTGGCTATAGAAACAAATGTTATTATGAATGACCCTCATACCTATTTGCCTTTAAAAGGCAAAACTAAAATCCAAACCAGAGTGAACTGGTGACTTCATATGTGAAATCATCTTTTGTGCTAGACGCTGTCGTTCATTCATATATCTACACACATGGAACTGATAATTTTCTTGCTTAATCACATTATGTTTATTTTTTTAAAGGAGCTTTTTCATTAATCTGCATCTTTAATAGATTACTGAGTGTGAATGTATATGTTCACTCACATGTATAGGAAATTTTGGGATATACAGTGTTATGCATAAAGCTGACTATAGAGGTGACATTGTGGTTCTGCTTCTTTGCACTATTTATTTGTTTTGCTTGCAGTAGGCAATATGAGTACAATCCAAAATATTTACTGAAGAAAAGTGCTCACCTACACCTCTCATAATAATTTGCTTTGTTTTGAAATCTGAATGTCATTTGCACTGATGTAAATGATTTTAAGAAAATGTAATCAATACAAATAACATAAAACAGCAGTTTATGATTTGCCCTTGTATAAAGACACTCATGTTTTCATTTGCTTTTCAAATTACAGAATATAAAAGTAATTTTTTTTTAATAAGGAACTTTTTTATCGACCTTTCATACCATCTTAGATCATTTGTAAGTAGGAAAATAACAGTAGAATTGGACACCTCAAAAGACATAGGGCAGGTTTTATGGCATATAGCAACAGACTCTTGTGTCTGCTAAGAACAAATAAAATTATAGCTTATTTCATAATGATTTTTCACAGGTTGTGAAATTATGCATTTCTTTTCAATCCAGCAAAAATTTGGACCATTTCTGCTCCATATATTCTTATCTTTCAAGATCGGAAGTTATTCTTTTCACAATGTGATGTATGTTGCATTGGATTATACAACCCAACTACATCTGTTCTCTCTTTTTCTAGATATTACATTCATTGTATTTCACAGTATGAACTCACAATCAAGTTCCTGAATATTGCTCCATAATAAGTACCACAGATGAAGAAATGGTCCACTGCCAATGTTATTTTCATGGTGCTGGCACATCTCCTGAGCAATGCCTCTTACTGCTCATCACTGCACTTGGTAGTAAATACTATTTCAGTTTCAAAAAATTTTCAGGCGCTACTGTAGCATTCAGTTGGAAAGCAATTTTTACAAGACGGTTAATATACTTCATGGTTTTTTCCTTCAGCAACTTTTTCTCCAAATCAGTACTACTCTTTCCTTCCTTGAACATTTGTAGAAGCAGGAGTTGATCCTGTCAATACTTACACCAGTGAGCAAGTTTATCTGCATTACTGCCCTGTTATATTCAGTAGGGCCACACATATAGTGAAATTCTAGCAAGACTCATAGCCTTGATATATCAACTCAGCTCTTCACTGAAATAAAACCATCTCTGGGGTAAAGCATGATAAATATTCAACAGCACAGGGAAACACTACACTGCAGATTTAAGGCTCAGTCTGGCAAATACTTACACAAGAGTATATTTTCTTCACACTGCTAAAGAATAATGCTCACATACATAAACGTATTCATGGGCACAAGATTGCAGAGTACAGGACCCAAGAGAGGAAGGAGAATGGGGCAGGAGGAGGAAGCTCCTTTTCAACGCACCCCAGGATCTTCAGCGTGTATTGAATCTCTTGACAAAACACAGAGAGGCCACAAGGTGATCAACACGGCAACAGCTGGAACCAAAACTCTTCAGGAATGCCCCACACCAGGACTAGGGAAACCTGCGCGGCACTGCCAACGTCCAGTGAACCAGAGAATCAGACTGAGCACTTCCGCTGGCAAGCCAGGCTGTTGAAATGTCTGCGCGTGAAGATAGAAGATAACAGGCAGGGTTAAAGGCCTTTCCTGACATAGAGTAGCAGGATCTATCAGGATCTCATACCCCTTTCAGTTTTACCGCTCTCCCGAAAGTTGGTAAAATTTTCCAAATAGTCCCAAGTGCCTGACTCTCTTCAGAAAGTTCTGCTCATGCACATTTTCACAAATGAGGTAATATTCTGTGCATGTAATGGCTAGTCTTTAGACATCTGACAAAGTATATTTCCCATTTTTCCATGGGAAACTGTAATTTCTTCTCCAGTCTAGCTTCATTTCAGCACTATAAAAAGGAGACAGGTCAAAACACCTATCTGGCACAGCTTCCCAGAGAAACATTTCCCTGTTTCACTCTTCATAAAGGTCTGCAATAGATACACGTAAGCCACCCCTTCTAAAACTGTATTTTCCATTTAATAACTCATACAGAACCAGAATGACAGGAAATGGGTTAATGGATTCCTTTTTTAATCACCTAGACTTAATTCAGCTTCTTCAGTGCATAGAAATGGCAAATTTTTCATTCTCTCCCATAGGTGTATGTGGTTTATTGAAGTATAAGATAGTCTCTTCAATCTGGAGAAACTCGCTGACAAGACAAGATAGATGTATAAAGTTTGGTGACCATATATTAGATCCTCATTGCACTACTTGCACAGGCAGATATTCAGAAACAACAGGCTAAAGTCATTCGAACCAGCCTGAAAAGGCTGCTTATGTTTTACACTTATGAGCAGTGATGCCCTTTACTATACCATGAACAACAAGTTTACCTAAAATCATAATGGCTCAGCTGCAACAGTTCTAATTTATTCTCTATGGAGGTGGGACATTTTTTTGCCTGGGTTTAGTTTTGTTTGGGGTTTTAGTTGGTCGAGTTTTTTTTTAATGTGGGAGGTTGGGATTCTCATTTCTGCCTTGTTTGAGACAGGACTTTTTCCATAAAGGGACAATTATTTCACATAGTTGACGTTTTAAGAAAGTAAATGTCAATTCAAATTGTCTTTTCAACCCATACCAATTGAGGAACTGTCATTTTTCTGCTGATGGAAGCTACTTGGCCCTCTGGCAAAGTAAGAATAAAAGACAACTGATATTTCCAAAGCTGGATGAAGGATTTAGGTGTACAATTTCCATTTTACTCTTGAGGTATCTGAAGTTACAGACATGTAAATAGGTAAAAACCTACAGCAAATTGCAGCATAGCACATGCTTAGCTATGAGCAGGCCTTGTAGTGAAACATATCTATTTGTAAGAACATAAGAATTTGTAAGATCAATCAGGCCCTGATTCATTCTGGTGTAAATACCTTGGTACCAGCATAGTGTTAAATTACTTTGGGGCTGTGTCACACGCTTGAATATTGAGAAATGCAAGGCTACTACTAGGCAATATTATTTCAGTTCCTTGAAACAGAAATACACGGATGCTTTCTATACTTCATATATAGTTATACTCAAACTGTTATATTTCGGTTGGAATCCACAAGGAAAGAGCAAAAATCAACATATGACCAAAAGGTCAGTTCATGATTTTTATGTCACTTGTCCTCAGTAATGACAAGTAGACCTTGTCATAACTATCTAACTGTTAAAGGGTAAGGTGGAGGACACAGTGGGGACAGGACACCTACCTCAGAGACAAATTGCACACTACCTTGGGTATGGTTGTCACGACCCATAAAGTGGTATACGTATTCATTCTCTACAGCCGCTCCATACTTTTTCAAGGCTTTGCACAGTGCTTTTGCTTCAGTTAAATTCTTAACAAATTAAATTTCTCACTTTATATATAAGAAATTTTTCTGCACTTTTCAAATCAGCTCCAGTAGTGGTTGAGAAAAAAACACAGCGATCTATTGGAGAAGCCTCAAACCATATTCATAGGAATGCCTCATTCCTTGCATTTTTGTGTCTTTTTTCTATTTTTTTCTCTAAAATTTTTGATCTTCTGCACCTATCCTCTCCTGTTGCAATTTTTTTCTTTTCATTTCTCATGTCTAAAATTCTTCTCTGAACCACCAACTCCTTAATAATTCCACTAATCATTTATATTGCTAGAGGAAGATTCTAGGACAGCTCTCACCCCCTGCCTTTTTGGTGGTATAAAGAAAATGAAACCATGAAATTGCAAGAGAGCCAAGGCCTTGAAAAGGGCAAGCGAAGGAGAAGACCTCAAAAGATCATACAAACTCTCCATTCACAATCCGATGTATCTGGAAAAGTCCAAATTGAATAAAACCTCTGAACTTTCAGACATTAATGCATTGAGTATATTGAACGTGTTCTTTCTATATTTTCAAGAACTTGAAAAATACTAGCAGCATTTACTATTTTAAAAATGAATGTGCACTTCAGTTTGGTTTTTATAACACAAAGAAATTGGGTTGATGAACATTTCCCCTAAAATTGTTTAATATGTTTCTTCAGCCAACATTCTGCAGATGTATTACAGTCACCTACCATTAGAGTGACAGTACTTGCATTATGCAGTAAAATAATGGGGATATCGGAAAATCTAGCTCCTGAAAAGGTTTGAAACTGGCTCAATAACTGTTAGATTTCTTGGGGCTCAATTTACTTTTATTTTTGTGTGTAATTACCTAAGCCATTTGCTTAGGGACTATTTAGTCCAACTATATTATCCCAACTATTTGGGATTTCCTTTTGAGAAGAATGAATATTAAAAACTAATTTTGCCTCCTTAGGGTATAAATATTCTCTTTTGGAAGTGAAAAAAATATACAAAAGCCAACCCCCAAATCCTTTATGATACATGTTATATAGTGCAACCCATTCATAAATTCATATCATCTGCTTCTAACAGGCTTTGCCAAAGAAAAGATTTGGTTAGATGGAATAGTCACTTGTCAGCACATTTTCAAATGAACAGTACTTCAGACTTCTATTGTCCCTTTGGTTCCAATCAATACAATGGCTTCATGGGATTAAATTAAATGCAAACTCTCCAAAGGTCAGAAAGTATTGGTCCAAGGTAGCCCAAAGCAAGCAATGTATAATGGTCTTTCAGCCCACTGAGAGAGACCTAATATTCTGGAGCTGTTAAATTTCAGGACAGTCTCACGAGTAAGAGTGGAGCTTCTGTTGGGGTGCTTGAAACACTGAAGAGAGAGATTTTCAGCCACCCACATGGAAAAGGCGTGAGAAAACCATCTGGTGGCCTGTTACTCCCACCAAAGCCTTCAGCTTTAGCCTTTCTGCCAAGATCGCACGGCAAGGGGAAGTTTAGGGACTGGTATTATTATAGGCACCAAAAAAAGAAAGAAACACTTCTAGCATCCATACACACTGAAGATACAAATCACTAAATTAATTACTATGCTAAAACTTCAGGAAAAAGAGGCTACAGATAATGCAAATAATTGCATCTCTAAGCACAAATCATAGACAGCATCCATCAGTGAGCAGTTATCCCATATGCACTCCAATACCTATACTCTCAAAAAGTTCACTGTAAGGTTATGTCCCTGCTAAATGCTACTGGTAGACTACATTGGTGAGGCAGTGTCATCCATTTTATTTAAAGTTTGAAGGATGTGTTATACCAAGGTATGTTGTATCTGTTGCCAAGAGGACTTCGCCAGTGTGATATACTCACATATGTGTTTTCCTTGTAAAGTGCACCTTGTTAGACCAGCTTTTAAAAAAAAAAAGAATAGCAGCGAACAATGAGGTGGATCAGAGGCAATTATAACTCTCAAACTAATGATAGGTTTTATCTTCGTATTTTCCGGGTATATCATTTTCCTCACGCTAGGAAGGAGTGGCGTAATCTGCCAGAAACACCTCTGTAGAAAAGGGCTACACTTAGACTTCTTTTTTTCAATAATCCATTATTTTTTAGGTATTGCATTTATATGTTCATGATTGCACCTGCAGGATTAATCTTCATATGCTTCCAGCCCACTCCAGGAACCTTTACCTCCTTTGCCTCTTCCGCATAAGACTTTAAATAACATCCACTGCTTTCACCTAGTACATTTTTGTTAGCTGAAGGAGCAGAAAATATTTTTAGCCAGAAGGTTCAACTTATGTAGGTTAAACTCCTACTCTTCAGATAAAGCCATGTAAAGGTTTGCCATACGGCATATACAGAAGGGTACCATAGCTTACCATTTCACATGACTGTACCCATTTTTGTTCTCGCTGGAAATTTTGTCCAAGTAACAGTTCAGGACTACTTTCCATGTGTAGTTCATGTCTGCAAGTACGCTGAATCCTGCTACTCTGTTCATGTATGATACTTCAGTCCCCCTAAAAAAAAATCACAAACAGAAATGTGGTAATCTTAATTACATCTCTAAGGGGCAAGTTGAGAAGATGTCACATAAATTTCAACATTAAAATCTAGTCTCTTACCTGAACTTAAATCAGTTTCCATTTACGTTGCCTGGCACACGCTAAATGAAAAAGTTTATAATTGTAGTGTAATTGTATTTCTTAGGACGGAGAGTTTGCGTCGGTTTTATATTTAACAAATATATAAAATAAATATATTTACCTATTCGTTTCCAAGAATGAATCCAGAAAGATTTTTATCCAGGTATTGTTCAGATGCATGAGAGGGTAATACAGAGGAGAAGTGGAGGGAACTACTCTGCAGGTGCCTCCTTTCAAAGGAGCAGGGGTAAGCAAACTCATCAATGGTAACTGCTTCCCAATGATGGAGAATAATGCTGGTAATCGATGGTGACAGAAGCGCAGTAACCCCATAAACAGCTGCTGCAGCAACTCTTTGGCCTCATGAGGTTGTGACCCAGCCCCTGGTACTGTATTCCTTCTGCCTTATGATTGAACAAGAAGCAGCAAAGCCACATAACTTACAGGAAATACCCTCAAAAGTCTTCAAATAGATAAGAAATTTAAAAAGGTACTAGTCCAAGTTTACCATTCTATTACCCATCTCAAGTTCACTGATATGGCTTTCTATACAGCAACCTAGACTTCCCAAATTAATTAACTATAAATCTCTATTCTGGAACTTGATATGGTAGTTCAGTCTTAGCTGGTCCTAGATCCCTATCAATCTATGGGATTGATAAGTATACTTGCATCATTCCCCTCCCCATTTATTCTTGAAAATTCATTTACACGTTAAAAAGCCTCTTTCTTTGTGTCTTTGCCACTTCTGTGTCATGGTATAATAGCTTATTTCTTGTGTTAAAATTTATTATACTATATAGAGTAAGGAGAGAAAGTCGAAAGCCTCTGATAATGGGAATACTTGTTCAAAAACCTGTTCATAGGAAGTCCATCATCTAAACACCAGATATTCTCATTTTCTAGCAAAAGCTAGATTCATCCTTGTATTATAGTGAGAGAAAAAAATATCATGTGAACGGAACCTGTAGTCTAATTAAATGAATATATTAAAAGTTTCTGGTTTTGACGGGTAAAAAGTAGCTGTCATTCTTTTCAGCACTTTGTGAATTAAGCTGCTGTCCTTCATTATCCCAAAAGATTATTATTGCTCTGTTTCTTGTGAGTGCAGTGAGCTAGAACAGCGGAGATAATAGGTTATTATAGGAAAATTTGGCTTTGACATTTATATGATAAATTTGAAGTCAATTAGAGGAAAAATACTCCATTAGATAAAGTGAGTGTAGCAATTACTGCACTGAAGAGCTATTGCTAATAGCATAATTGAAATTTATAGAGTGGTGGTCCCAGCACTGTAGAATTAGATTGTATAAGTGATGGAGATAACAGGCGTGTAAACACTTTATTTCCTAGCCATTTGCAAGCAGAGGAAGGGGGGATTTTTTTATTAGGAATCTACTTCCATCCTGATGTTAAAAATACACCTCAGAGTTACCAGGAAAGGGCTCATGTGAGGCACTTACCTTCCTCCATAAGTTCTAGCAAGTGAAAAGAAATAGCCTTTTTCAGCAAAACATACGTGCATTTTCATGGAAATTAAGTGCATGTATAAGGAATGATTGAGAGGAAGTAAAAATAAAATTTGCCCTAGGGGAAATTTTTTAGTGCTAAGCGAATTAATCAGATGTATAACTTAATATGAACACGGAGTTACAGGAGAAACTTAGAAAAATATTTTGGTCAAATTTAGAGAGGTGGCAATAGGGACGGGTTTCTGTCTTAGATATTGGACTATGAAACAGCCTTGTGAAGGAACTATGTAAAAATCAATTCATAGCAGTTCAAAACTAGATGGAGCGACATGCTGGAAGATAAATACTACAGAAAATTATGCTAGACTAGATCAAAATAGCAGGAATCTGATTACAACCTCGTCATTCCTTCTTTTAAAATTTCTCTATTTTCTAAGAGCTTTAAGATAAACACGACAGACAGGAAAACAGTATCAATAGGCAACGCGCTGCAATCACTGTCCGTGATGCGCTCTGTTTCTTTCTGTTCCCTTGTGCTCCTATCCGGCTGCTCTCCCGCGCCCCGCCTCCCCCAGCCCTGCCCTCCCCGCTGCCGGGGCGCGAACCGCCGCGGCTGCGCTGCGGGGCGCGGCTCTCGCTGGGTACGCGCGGAAGGGAGAGGAAGGCGGCCGGCGCCCGGCTGGGGAGCCGGAGGGGTGCCGGACCCCGCGTCTCGGCGAAGCAGAATTTCACGCTTCTCCTGCACCTCGCTGGGAACACAAAGGCAGCTCTGGGGTTTTGTGGTAGGGCTGAAGCAAATGGAGCAAACGTCACAGCGCGAAGGGCGAGGGGAGATCTGCGCCCACCACCCCGTGCCTCTGCGCTTCAGCCCTAAATCCGTTGCGGAGGAAAAGCGAAGATAGGAACCAGTGTACTTTGCAGTGCCGTGGTGGGGCATGGCTATGGGAAATGAGAAATACCAGCGTGAGGCCTGCACATAGTGCCTATTTTTAAACTATTCCTGTCATGTTAGTGACATCAAAGTCACGTTTCGATACAAATAGGACCCGCATTTCAAATATGCTGATTATGTCCACTGACTTGGGTGGAATTTGGATGTTCACATCCCAACCAGAATACGAGCTAACGCTTAAATTGAGGCTAACTCAAGGCCTTTAGCTTTGATCACTTTGGCTATGGAGTATTAACTTGAAAAAATTTGGTAGACGTGCAGAGTTGGATCAGTAACGCTGTGCTGGGCTTTGGTGAAATCTGAAGGGAGTCCACCCTGTTTTCACCCACTCCACAGGAGAAACAGACCAGATTTACTCGGGGGTGTTATCCCACAATTAAAGATGATGTTCCTCAAGCAGCAGAACCCATAAACCTGGTTCCCTACAGATTTGTGTCTTTTCTTCTCTGATCCCCGCACTCCCTGTTAGCAGAAACACCATTTCTCCCTCCAGCCTTCCCCTTCACTCTTCCTCTGCCTCCAGGCATGAACTCTGCAGATAAGAAGCAATCTCTGCTAAAACCAGTTTGGAGGCAAACACACTTCCCAGCAAATCACTCCCGCAGAACAAGTATACGGTGCCAGGGTTCAGCCTGCCTTTTCCTCGGGGACTAATCTGGGTCTCTCCTTCCCAATCTGTTGCCAATTTTTACAATTAGCTTGTGGGATCTATCTCTATTTCAAAAGTTGCCCGCTGGTAACTGGAGAAGAAAAAGAACCAACAATCACATATGTATTGTTTCTTTCAGGAACTATCTTAAAAATAAATTTGAGACACTATTTTTCACTAATGTAATAAAATAAAATAGCAGATACATATTATGGGAGGACAAATATGTGCTGAAGGTAAGGTTGCTTCATTCCTTCCATTATGAACTCCATTCCCTGAGCTGTCATCACTTCTTCACTGAAATTTTGCTGCCTACTGAGATTTGTGCAGTCGGAAATAAGGGAAGCACCACTCCCTGCACGACTTACTGCAGGGGAAGGAATGAGATGGCTGCCTAAATCGTTTCCGGCTGGCCTGCTGCTTCCTTCTTTGCTTATCCCACTGGTTACGTGGGGACCCGTGTCACACTTGCAGCTATTGCAGCCGGAATAGTAGCTTTGACTTCATTGACATTTCTTCCCCATTTTCAAAAGCTGACTGTACAAGCTTTCAGATACAAAACATTACCAGTTATTTAGCTCTACACACAAACCCCATTACTTCCAAAATACTCCTTCACAAACCCAGCTGTTATTCCTCGTCAACCAAGTTTCTACTCAATTCAGCCAATCAAAAGAAATTTTCCGATTTCTCTTCTGTGAGTATCGCTTCCCACTCCCATTCCACCAAGCGCAATCAGACATCCGTGGCGCTCTTCTCCATACCCTGAATCATGACCGATTCACACAGCCCTAAGAAAAAGTCATCCCTTCGCATGAACAACCCTTACCTCTTCACCCTCTGTCGGGGATGCGACTGTTAGAGAACAAAATCACTAACATCATCCTGGTGATCTGCAGTTTCCTTATGCATTACCAATGGCTACATCCAAGAGATGGAAACGTCCAAGGAACTGCTTTGAAATGACTGCCATGCTACCTGATGCATTGGCTGGTATCTTATTGTGAGAAATTTTTTTGCCCGCTTCCTTCAATAGTGCTCTGCAGACATTAACGCATTAGTCCAAAGCATGCACATGTGCACACAGGGCTATAGTTTTATTTCTGGTTTATGTTTAATGAATGAAGTACACTGAAGTGGCACTGGGATTCAAGCAATCCAAAGAGCTTGTTCTAAGGATGCTAGTCTGAGCTTCAGCCCCTTATGCTTAATCTTATACAAGGGACTACTTGTAGAAATAGAATGAAGATTGCCTCTTAATTGTGACTTATTTTCCTTTCATGTACAACATTGCCATTCGAGAATGCTAGTGTGGTTCCTTCCTTCATTTCCCTCCACTTAATCCATAGTAACGCAACTGCAATTTCACCAGGTTAAAAGGCTTTTATGCCCTGGTTTTTATTTGCCTTTTTGTTCTTTGTTTTAAACGTTTAGTGTTTCTCAATGAAATTCATCCTGTGAGCAGGAAGATGCTTAAAGGATGGGCAGAGTTCTAAAAGCTCCAAGGCTGCAACTGGAACTACAGCAGGGGGCTTTATTTATGCTAAATATTGCTGACTCCATTTGGTCTTTCAGCCAAGGCTGATCTAGCTCAGTGCACTACTTCTAGGACTCCTGCCAAAACAGAGCTTGCTTTTATTTAACACGCTTAGTGTATTTTTGTTATCACATTGGTACTGTATCCTTAGCCCTACTGGGGAGCTTTACTTCAGTACCAGTTTGTTACTTCCTATGATCTGCTGGAGGCGGAAACCAGTTATTTTTTGCTTAACCATATGGGATAGCAAAATGAAAGGACAACTTGTTCTTTCATCGCTCCATAGCTCTTGCTACAGTGGTTGAATAACTAGTTGCAGGGTCAAAAGAACTGGGCAAATGCTTTAGCTGGCCAGCAAAATGTTTTTTGGCTACAAGACTGTATTACCAGCTGACACAAACACCATAGCCCCAATTCTCTTCCCCTTGCTGTAAACCAAGAACACCAAAAGTCAAGGCAGCAGCTTAGCACAGAATGTGACACCTGAATCAAGGTCTATTTTCATCACAATAAGATGAGAACAAACCTATTTGTCCCATTTTGTCTCCGTCCAAATGAACCAAGTTAAAATTTAACCAGTTCTTTAAAATCACGTAAGTCTCTCAGGCAGCATCCTCTCCATTCCACTTTTCCTTCCCCAAATACAAATTCTAAACAGTGTATGCCACATACGTACATTGAATAAGATACACAATTACCTTCTATTCAGAGCTACTCCCTTGCATGCAAGCACCCTAGACATCTTTGGACTAAAATTATAAACCAGCATTGATGAAACAATTTACTTTAGCTTTTATGTTCACACTCAAGGATGGATCAAAATAATCTCTAATGGTCAGATTTCAAAAGGAGGTGTGAGAGCTCCTGCTGGGAACAACAGCAGCAACTAAGCATGCAGCTCTTTCAAAAATGCACGCTGATGATATCCAGCATTGTGTATCACTCAGAACAGTATATTTTCTTCTTTTTGCCTCCTTTAAAACTACATAAGCCTGTGTTTACTAGCCTCTTTACAGCTTCCTCTACAATGTACTGTGTTGTCTTCCAGCCAACATCCATGTAATCATTAGATGAATTACCCAAGCATAGAAATTACTATAGAACAGATGCTCCTTCTGAAAAAGAAAAAAAAAAAAAGAAAAAAAAAGAAAAAAACACATTCCTACAATAATGTAATACACTTTCTTTGTGTATCTGTAAATAGTGCTCGAACAATAACCTTGCATTTGCAGTGCACCTTTTTCTTCCACAGGAGCAAAAGAAACTTTTTTAAAAGGTATTGAAATCTATTTCTCTCATGGATAAAATGCTGTTAATACCTACTATAGAAGAGGTCAAAAAAATATGGAGCATTCAGATGGCAGATAAAGAAAATATGAAAGTAAAATTTTTGAAAGTGTTTGAGGGTCTTCGGAGTTTACGGCCCCATTTTCAAATCACCTTCGGATGGATGATTCCAAAGGGTCTGATGAGCAATAGGAACCTACATTCTGCTGGTCCTCCATGAGAATTGGACCTTTACAGTTATTACTCTTTTATGATTTAAATTTTGATGCCAAGTCCAGTTTGCAATAATCATTGCTGATGAGAAAGCTGTGTTTCATTTGCTTTGAAGATGATGATAACAGCAGTACGGGGATCTATAAAAGGGTTATTATGGAACTTACCAACAAAAACAAGCACCTCCCCAGTCATTTCCATTCCCTGCACCTCCTTTTGGTCATCTTTGGGAGATCTCCCTTCTTGCTGTTCCCAAAATGTTTTCTTCAAAACATGTAGTGTTTAACCTCTGGGGACCTTGTGTCTCTCCCTGTTCTATGTGACCCGTGTAAAGCAGCAATCACAAAAAGAAAAGAAACCCTCCCTCTCTTTTTATTTCTTTTTCCATCTGTTCTTGATGGGTACACTATTGTAGACAATAAATTGTGACATTAGCTGTTAAATCTTGCTGAAATTATTTCAACAGCATGTAATTCACAGTTGACATTTTTAGAGGTTATGTCCTTGCTCAAGCAAAATACTCACTGAAGTTGGTTGGTTTTTACCCCAAAAGTTTACTAGGATCTGGCCGCGGGTGGCTTCCAACAATATTGTGTAATTTTATTTCATTTTCACTTTTTGCAAAGTGCTTTTAAAAAGTCAGTTTAAAAAGAAATTTCATTGTCTAATGGGCTGTGACTGTTCATGATATGATTTCATTTTAAATTCAGTTCATTATGCTGTCATTAGGGAAGATATGACTTGCCTTATTGCATCTTATCATTTACCACAAATTTTATGTCCAATATTAGTTTGGATTTTCAAAGTAAGATATTCACTTAGCACCTGATTAAATGCCCAGCATAAGTCAAAGAGGAAGATGGATTTCTTTATGGCAACAAAGCGATAAACTGAATCTCAACAAATCTGGTCATTTTCCAGCTCTGCCCCATTCTTACTCTGGATATGTTGTTTTACCCTTTGTGGTACAATGGAAAGACAAATACTGCATCAGTCCCACCTTTTGAAGTCTTTCATCTTGCATCATGTGCAACACACAGTGTGGGAGGAACGCAACCTTGTTGAGCCTCTGGACGCTGTTCTAACTCAGAAAGGTCAGCCACAATGACCAGTTTTGTATTCCTTTACAGCTCGGTCACGCTCACTCTTTACGTGCTCTTCGCAGATCATTCATTTCAACATTGCTTCTTACCTTCTACCAGAATGCTAGGAAATATGAAATTCTAGCTTTATGGACTGCCTTTGCTTCCTGTGTCGGCCACCACTTTAGCCTCTGGCCATCCTTTCCTGCCAAAACCACTGAGGAATCAAGGTCAACTGCATTTCTTCCAAGCAAGCAAATGTCCCCCTAAAAAAACCTGGCTACTGTCACAGTGTCAAGGCAACCAATGCTGTTTCAAAAATACAGTGCTACATCTCAAGAGACCTTAAATTAAACTTCTCTTTCTGTTGCACTATATTTAGATCAGAGAGACAGCTAGATGCTGTTTACTTAGATTTATAGCTGTGCTCAAACCACAGAAAAGAAATAACATGAATAGACAATTTAAGAAAGATGATTCACAGATCTTTAAGTCTCATTTTTGTGGCAATGTCCTCTTAAAGCTGACTAATGTATATTTTTATTGTGGCTGGAAATGCAGCTCATTCACTCATCTTTTGGATAAGGTTTTAAAAGCAATGAGATACTAAAGGCTCTATGATCCCTCTCTTAACAGGACAGTAACAGCAACATTTACCCATCTCCCACTGGCTCTGGCAGCAATCTTTAAGGTGAAGGTGGGAAGACAATACTTTGGAAAAAAGTGAATTCATCCCCAAATAGTAATTCAATACAGCTAGCTAAAATACTTACAAAATCCTGTCAGAATGAAAAATAATTTCAATCAGAAAAAGGTTACTTTTTTAAAAAAAAGATAAAATTAGGGTGGGTTTTTTTCATTTTTAAGTGGGTTTTTTTTCATTTTAAAATAGCTTTTTTTAATGTTTAAACAAAAGTAAACCAAACCCCCATGCAATTCAAGTGTCTAATTTTCATTGATCTAGTTATTAGGTTAACAAAAGCAAAGTTTTTTCAAGCCTGGCCACTGCTTCTCCATTCATTGCAAGACTCAAAGATGTCAATGATAGCCACCTTGTTTTGATCCAAATTGAGTTTTTTCCCTTCAGCTTGTATTTTGGACAAAAGAATGAAAAAAACCCGCCACATTTGCCAAGCTCTGTTCAAACACAAAGGATAGAGGCGAGTGCTCTGGAAACCTCTCCAGGACTCTGGAAGATGTGCTCCAGTACATCTGTTTGTATATGCTGTGATAGAGTTTGTGGACACCACATTCCAGTACCATATATGTTTGGGATACTCAAGGATGTTTGCCAGGCAGTTGCTTAAGCTTGTTGTGGCTTTTATAGTATGGGAGGCTTTTTTCAATCAGGTTTTCATATATTAGGATTGAAATATCAGAGCTAGACAAGATGGAGATTTGTTCAATGCTGAACTCTTTCAAAAAATATGATCCATATTTCTCAGATGATAAGCTGATGCAGCAGAAATATTCAGCGTACTAGCAGCTTTAAGTGCCATCTCACACGAAACGGCAGATCACATCAGCATGCGCTTTTAGATCTATTACAGCGGTCTCAGCAGTCCTTGATTTCTCAAAATGGTGCTATTTGTGCAGGTAGAGCACGCTGTCACGATCTGACAGGTGTGGATGATTTCACGGGGGACATCCCACGGCAAGGCGCAGTCAGTAGTTGATTGGCCTCTCCCCACGCTGCCATCGCACAAGCTCAGCGCCGCGCTTACTGCAGAACGAAGGCGCGTGAATGCAAAATTAAAAGTTACCGTTTTTGTGCAATCTTTATTCACAAGCCGTAAATATAGAGCAAAGCCCTGTTTATTGCTACAGTTTGCATTTTAAGTGCCTTACTGTTTTACTGCCAATTAAAACAAAATTCTGGAGAGCTTTAAAATCTAAAAAAATCTGTGCTCCTTTATTCCAGAACAATCCTACATATTATAATCATGCCACATACTGAGCTGACTCTTCACTTGGAGAATCAGTGGGTCAAGGCCAAGCACAAGCAAGTACTCAACACAGTTTTGTCCCTCAGTGGTTAATTACCTCTTGTGCCTCTCCACTCCCACCTGGGAGAGCGATTCTCCAGGATTTTGTCTGCTAATAAAGTTTTTAAAATTTCAGCACAACTTAACTCTTGTAATAATGATTTTCATCCACATTTTTGCTGCATTTATGTATTACCAAAAGATCAGAGAAAGAAAAAACCCCAAACCAATAAGGCAAATATATGTGCATACTTGTGCACTTGTACCCCCCTATGCCCCCCCGTGTGTGTGCACAGGCTGCTGCATACCTGATTTACTAGACTTGCCCAGAACATCTGCTATCATTTAAATTATAATACATGGGTAAGTAATATTCAGAGACGTTGCCAGCCCTACTACCAATAACTTCACCTATTGAGGGAAAAGGTTTTATGCAGGATCTTGATCTTCAACTAAATCCTCAAATGAGTTTTGATGATCTCATTCAAAACTAATGGATCACAGCCTTTTAAAATAACCTTTGAGAAATACAACCTAAAGGTTTGCCTTAAGTGATTTTTCTGGTGTGTAGAGTGTGGTTTTTCTCCATGGCTGTGTCTGTCTCCTTCACCATCTGCAACGAGCCTGTTTTAATTGTTGCTGTACCTCTGTGACTGCAGCTTCCCTATTGCTTTGGGGTCTGTTTTTGATTTTTAGTGTGACTTGTGTCAGACAGCATGGAGGAAACAACAGGAAATCTCCTAGGAAACTGAAAGAAATAGGCCTATCTGGAACAACTTTTATTGATTAATTTTATGAAGAAAATTAATAGACTGGTACTCCCTAAGATGCTTTTACTCCAGCGTATAATACAGTAAGCAAATGTCATTTCATTTCTCAGGCATGAAGAGAGAAAATAAAAAATATTTTGCACCTATATTTACAAATCCCTTAAATTAAAAAAAAAAAAAATCAAAATTGATTTGAAGATCAATAAAGAAAAAATCCATACTTCTTTAAAAACAATCCCCTCCCCCAATTAATAGTTCCCAAATGTGAATAAATGGGACAAAAGCTTTTGCTCACTTGGAAAAGCTGCATTGTACCTAACCACAGGACATAATGAACGAGGAACACAACAGAAGGAAAAATTATTATCTCACAGCTCAGCCCTGAAGTGCCACCCCTGGGCATGGAAATCTGCTTGTCCTCTGACCCAGAACTCCTCCGCAAGATTTAGCAAGGACTCATCTCACGTGGGACTACTCCTGGTTTCCAGCTGCCTGGGCTTGGGCACTTGCAGTCAGATTGGCAGGACTTGCTGAGTGCCATCAGCTGCAGCTGAGATCAATTATAGCTGTGTCTTAAATGCTAAGATGTATTTAAAAAAAAAGAAAAAAAAAAGACGGCAACGAAGAAGAAAACCAAAACATTTCAGCCTAGAAACAGCAGACTGGGTGACATTTCCTACAATTTTAGAATTTTAGACTTGACCTTTCTGGGCATCTGTTCCTCCGATGTAAAACACCAATGTCACCTGCTATTCTGAAAAGTGTTACATGTTCATTTATATCCATAAAAGCTTTAGAAATAATACTGAAAGCACTAGAGAAATGCAATGAGTAAGTGACTTTTTATTCAATACAGCATTTGTATAGTTAGTAAAAAGTCAGTTTTTAAGGCCACACACTGAATGTGGGGAGTGGAAAGATATACTGTGTAAAACCCCATAGGATGACATGAGAGCAAGTGGAGAAGGCAGTAAGTGATAATTTATCAAAGACCAGAGAGAGCGGAAGCGAGGAGTTCACCTGAAGGTTCATGTGCATCCTTAATTCTGACCTTTCTCATCTGAATATTTGACATTTCATAAAACATTCTTAAAAATGGTTTTTTGCTTTTAGTATTAAAAAAGCTATTGCAATGAAGTTGACTGAAACAAAACAACTTGAGAGTAAAAGTACTACATTTTGCATGTCAGGGAAATCCAGCTACTGTGGAGATGATTTATTACCAATACTATGGAGATGATTTGTCTGAAATAGAGATCTCTATCAGGGAAATAATACTTGTGCCATTAGCAACAATAAACAGGACTGCCACTCGGAGGCGGCTCCAACATCACACAGGAGTTTAAAGCTTTGATGCAACAGTCCAAACCATGACATTTCTTGAGAAGAAACGCTTAGGGCATGGTCAATAGTTCTTTAACTGAGCATAAAAGAAATTCTGCAGCTGATTCTTGGTTACAGTAGCACGGCAGGAAGATGATGTGACAGTGAAATACTGGATGCGCTCCACTCCTTCCTGCCTTTCACCCAAGGGAGCACTCAGCACGTCCTGAGATATGGTTTCCTCTACAGGTCAGACTACTTGCAGTTCAAGTACATTTTTGTCGTGGTTTAACCCCAGCTGGCAACTAAGCACTGCACTGCACTCACCCCACAGCGGGATGGGGGAGAGAATCAGAAGGGTAGAAGTGAGAGAACGTGTGGGTTGAGATAAAGACAGTGTAACAGATAAAGCAAAAGCCACGCATATAAGCAAAGTAAATGAAGGAATTCATTCACCACTTCCCACCGGCAGGCAGGTGTTCAGCCATCTCCCCGAAAGCAGGGCTCCATCACACGCAATGGTTACTTGGGAAGAAAAACGCCATCACTCTGAACATCACCTACTTCCTTCTTCTTCCCCAGCTTTATATGCTAGCATGACACCACATGGTCTGGAATATCCCTGTAGTCAGCTGGGGTCAGCTGTGCCAGATGTGTCCCCTCACAACTGCCTGCGCACCACCGGCCCCCTCGCTGGTGGGGCGGTGTGAGAAGCCAAAAAGGCCTTGACTGTGTAGAAGCGCTGCTCAGCAATAACAAAAACATCCCTGAATTATCAACACTGTTTCCAGCACAAGTCCCGAACAGCCCCATCCTAGCTACTGTGAAGAAAATTAACTCTACTCCAGCCAAAACCAGCACAATCTCCAATTTCTGTGCTGAATAGCAATTACAGCAGTGACTCTCACCCAGGCGTATGGCAAGCACATAGTCACACAATAGCAGCAGGTGCCCTTGCTTCTTGAATGCCTTTAACATTTGATTTTTCCCAGCAAAAGTTTAACCAGCAAGTTTGTAACCCAGATCTGTTTACAAAGATCTTGATCTCCTCTCTCCTGATCTCCTACCTAATGTTATTGACTATGCATCAGATACAGCCTTTTCTTTTAGTGGGACCATCCAGAAAAGAGTGACAAGTCCCATCATATATCTGACATTTAACCAAACATAAAAGACAGCAGGAATATTGCTTCATTTCTACTGTTGCAGGGTGCCATTGCCCTGTCCCTGCACACCAAACCCCTCCACAGCTATTCTGCGCACACCCTTCCTGTCTGTGCCACTCTGACGCCAATGGAGCCCAATCTGAACATGAATATGTCATCGCATGCTGGGCCAACATAGCACTATGTGAGGGAAAAAGCATAAATTCCCTTACCGTGTCCCAGTAGCTCTGCCTTCTACCATTCTTGGGAAATAGAGCTGGAGTTGCAGGTGGGCAACAAGGGTAAAAAAACTTAAGACAGGGGAAAGACAAAAGTGAGTCTGAAGAAAGCAAAACCCACAGATTAATTTTACAGATAAAAACTGAAGATCAGTTGCTTTGCAGCCTAGACACATTTAATCTGCCTATCACGACGTATAGTAAATGCAGATATTGTGCCTCATTTGCAGACCCACTCTTCCTAATGCAAAAGCACTTCAAAAGCAACTTGTACATCATGAAAGCCTGAAGCCTTGATGGCTTCTTTCCAAGATAAAGGTAGCTACATGTCGTATGATTTATTACTTTGAAGGAGTGGGTTTTGCTTGCCGCACTCACCACATTAAATAATGCTTAGCATTGTTGATTCCAGTGAGTGTTTTCACAGTGCGTGGGACCATTACACAATATCTGACTGAGGATGACAGCAACTGGGACTTAATTGTTTCATGAGATACACCAACTTAACATCACTGTCTTGTTTTCAAACTGACTAACATGCACACGAAACTACTCCTGACTAACATGCACACAGGAGATTTCCTTCCCATCAGTCTGCCTGGCAAACGTAAACAGGCAGGAATTAGCGGGCACAGCTGAAGGTTAAACCCAGCTTTTCCCTTCCTCTCCCACTGCCATGGACTCTGCATTGTCCTTGTGGAGGCCACGCCAAAGCTCACCACTGCCCGGTGTGAGAAGAGGCAGGAGAGCAGGAGAGCTCTTACGTCCACGTTGTGCGGGGCAGCTGCCTCTTACAGGCTGCATTTTTAAACAGCTCCTTTTGCCAAAGCTCCCATTTGACTTTTTTATTCAGTGAAGTGTTTTAGCCCAGTTAACAGCAAACTGTCCTTCAAAGCTGCTTATTTTGGTGCATTTATGGTTATATTCTCTCTTCTGGTGAGGTAGAAACACATGAGCAGTTCCATGTCTTAAGGTACCTGGTTTTGTCTTCTGGATCTGCACTGACTTCTTCCTGTAGCATAGCACAGATTCTGCTGGGTTTTTCCAACTACACTTCTGCTGAGAAGTCAAGCTAACCACAAACTGCAGAAAGTTCTAGCTATAGGCCCATCACTCTACGGACTCTTGTCCTTTTTTCTAAATCAATTTGTGTCCCCTATTTTGGGACAGACCCCCCTATTCTGGGGTCCAAAAATCCATTTGCTACCATTATTGCATCAGGGCAGCAGATGGTTCCAGATACCTGCTATCCAACAGACTTCACAATATCATCCATTCCATCCATTCATTCTTCCAATGATCTAGGATGCCTAACATCCAAACTACAAGACACTATTTCTCCCCCCGACCGTTACATTCTGGCTCAAAATTCTGTGCTATTCCTAAATTATCAATTCTATCAATTAGTTATTTTCTAGTGAAGTGACTGTTGTCACCTTTTCTTTCTTTTTTTCTCTGAACACTGTTGGTTGGACTACTTACCAAAGCTACGTGGTCTCCATGGTCACTTCTTCATTCCAGCCAACTGGCACCAGAGCAAATTACCAGAATTGGTGACATATGAGCTATATAGTATGTGGGCCATAATGTAGTCTTCGCTTCCTCTAACATTTTGTCACTCTCAAATTTGTGTTGAACTTTGGCCAAAGTTCCAGAGTGCTGGAATTCTATTTTCTTCTGGAAGAAAAGTAAATGATTTTGGAGGATTATTTTCTTTATGGCATGGCATAATTTGCACCAGGAATTTGAAGACGTGCAAGAATGGCAATTGACCAAAGGATATGAAGAGACTGGTCAGGGTAGCAGGGATTTCTTTCTAAACCATGCTGGCCTGTAATAGCAAGCCCTATTTCTAGTTCTTCAGAAAGCACACAAATTGACCTGTAACATTTTACTTCAGCTAAATATCCCTTCCATCCCCTGCTCTGATAGCTATTTTAAGAGCAACCTTGCTGTGATAGCGTCAGATTTTCTGTACCATGCCTACCATACCCGTATTTCAATTATCATGTTCCACAGGACATCAGCAGTGAACAAGTTTAAGCAGCTTTTTCCAGCACAGTTCTGTGGGTGCCACAGGCACAAACAGTGACGACATCTAATTCATTCACACTACTGTTATGGGCGATGAGAAACAAAACTCAAGGGGACTCAACATGGGAAGCAAACACTTTAATTGTAATCTGTATCCCTCAAAAGAACTGAACATTCTTGATATAAAAACAGCTCCGACAGAGAAGAGCCATATTGCTATTATATTCAGTGTTAAAAATCTGACTGTTACTGGCACATTATGGTTTACTATTTAAATCTACTATGCTCAGAAACCTCTTCCTTTCTCATCTGTCTCACTTTATCACTGAATTGCTCTCCCTTCCGTTGCAGAAATGAATACATTCTAAACAGGATGGGGGGACATCCAAACAGTTAAGTGGCTGATAACAAGTTCCTTCCTGCATTAATTGTGCTCATATTAACTCGTTCTTATTTGCAAGGTATATCATACACTAAATTTCTGATCCAGCATTATGTCCTCATAATAAATTAAGTCTGACTTTTTAAATTACATCTTTTATTACAAAACACTTTGTACATGGTACACATAGTGTTCCTTCTGCAATAAAAAAAAATTACTAAAAAGCTGACAATTTTCCATCGCAACAATTTTTGGTCACAGCCAAACAGTTCGCTTTCAGAAAAAGGGTTCCAGTGCCCACCTCCCCTTCTCTGGGCTAGCTTTCGTTTTCCTTCCTGCCCCGTGATCACAAACTCTCAGGATGCAAACTGACATGGATGCGCAGTAGGAAAAGACAGTGTCTGGGGCCACAAGGACTCAGACTGAAATCCCGGGGCACCAGCAGAACCTTTGCGAGTAGCCCTTGCTCCATACTGCAAAAGACAGTACTGGTGGATAGAATAAGCCAATACTAAGCACACTGCTAACCCGCTTAGTGCTACAGCCCAGCGGCACCACCAGCCAGCTCAGTGCTTTTAGGTAACACAAATCAGAGGGATGTGGTATATAACCTGGTCCACTTACTGCACAGGCGGTGAAGGAGCGGCCCCAGCCTGCACACCAGCTCAGTCCCTATCACGTCCTTGTTCACACGCGTGTCAAACGGTCTTTTGGAGTGCCCTGGGTGCCCAAAGAGGTCTAGTTTTTTTTTTTCTCCCCCCAAAAAAACTTTTTTTTTTTTCTTCTGGTTCTGGCAACCCTAACATAACTCTTTATCCTCGCTTCAGCCTTGTGTTTCAACTTCCCTCCCATCCGTGCCATTGCTGGCTCCACTTCTGTCCTCTCACATTTCCTAAGAGTCTAGCATCTGCGGAGGTATATACATCAAGCCTCTTCTATTAACTTTCACCCAGTAAAAGTCAAGAAAGCCCTGGCTCCTTCTGAGCTGCACCTCCCATATGTATTTGAAAAATTATGTCATTTGTGCTCCTTCAAATCCTCCCTGAAATTCCCCTGTTCTACAAAACATCCCACTCACCTCCAGCTGAGCAGGAAACCACCTGGCTGGGCAGCAGCCCGTCCTGCCAGCAGCAACGCTCCTGCTTTCCCTTATATCCTCATTTGTCTTAGATCATAGGATCTTTAGGCACAGGGGATGTTTTCTGTTATGTATTTATAGCATGTCCAACATAATGACTGCAGTTCCTCTGCAATACCAGAGGCACTCTATGTGAACATTTTTATTTTCTTTTCCCTTTCTTTTTCAGTTGGTTGCTTGATAGATCCATTATATAAAATGCTTCAAATACCCCCTGAAGAATACTCCCTTCCATGCACGACCTTCTGTTTCCTTATTTAAATGACTCAGTGCTGATCTCCGCGGGAATAGCATTTTTTGCAAGAGACAGGAGGAAGCTGAAATCCACCTTTACAGCTCCATCCCAGAAGGACCCTGTGCTCCTTTACTGAGCTCTTGCTAATGTCCTCATTGGAGCCTCTCTGCCAGACATATTATTTGGCCTAAGGAGACAATGATGTAGTACGTGACCACTCTGGTCATCACCACATGTGACCAATTCCTATCACCTGCAGATCACTTACTGTCCGCTCTCCCACCAGCTCCTTCTCCAGAGCAGAGCTCAGCTCCCGCAGGCAGTTAGGAACGCAACGCCTCTTTCCAGCGATCATCCCCCCAAGCAGTGTCCTTCGGTTTTACTGCTCTGTCTGGCACTCTTTGGAGGTGCTGGATTGATCAGTGAGAACTGAATTAACATGCCTTAAGGAACATGGCCCATATCCAAATCTATTTATGATTTACCGAGTCATTAAAAGAATCATCTACCCTTTTTGACATGCTGCATCCCCACGCACGCTGTCCTGTCAACAGCGAAAAGTCACCGATGACACTCCCATTGTCCTCCCAGCCACAGGAATTACCTTCCCACTGCATATTAACTGGAATCATAGGTTTCTAGATTCAGAAATTAATTAACTTGTCACCAGGCTGTCCAGTATATTCCCAGCACTGCATATTTGGACCAATCTTTGTCCATACCTACACAATTTGTACAAGTTATTTGGCCCAGAACTAAGCTAAAAAAGATATGCTCACTGGAAAGCCTTCCCATAAAAGAGAGAGATGAAAAAAATATTAGCAAGTCCACAGAAAATAAAACAGGCAACTGCAATAACAGTGAAATAATGAGCTCTTTTAGCTAGCCACATTAGCTCTGGTAGCAACCACTCTTCAATAACCACAGCAAACCTGGTGCTTGATTGCATTAACAAAAAGAATAGAATTTAAAGCCATAGGTAACTGGATTTAAAAAAAAATTGTATCAATTTCTAAGAAACTGTGTCTATCAGTTCAATTATGTTCTTGTGACTAATAAAAGTCATACAAAAAGGAACAAGATGTAGAGCACTCTATCATAATTCCATGGAGGTAAGAGAAAGGAAGTACTAAGCTAATTTAATAATGCAGTTGTAAAATATCTGTCTGGGTCTGCAAAGGGATTACCAGGCTTATAGTGACAGGAAAGGAAGAAGTCAGCAGGACATTTGAAAGAGGGGAGGGAGCGACATCTTCCTTTCACGGCAATGTTTTTTTAGTTCAATGGTGTGCCACGTTCTAAACTAAATTATTATTTGTGACACTCGGTAGGAAACATTTCACATATAAATAATTTTGCTGAGATAAATCTGCTAAAATGTGGTGCACTGATTTGTATTTTTAGCTATGTAGAAAATGATGTGCTGGAAACTCAGTACCAATTGTACCTGTTTATGTAAAGAAAAAAAGCGCGGTTATTTGAACTATGTTACTTTTATGTGATGCACATGTTTTAAGCCCATGTTTCACACTCGCCCTACTTGCTTGTCAGAGGAGACCAACAGCAGCAAACTCAGTTACAAGAAACTATGAACTGCAAGGAACTGGTGATGTGGGTTTTAATAAGTTACACCAAACAAGATGCTCTCACTTGGGACTAAAGTAGCAGTGTGAGCACAAAACAGAGCAACTCCATTTCCAGTCTGCCAGGTGTCATCACACCTGCCACTCAGTGGGATGAAAAACATTTGGTCAGGGGCTCAACTGCCACGCCAAGCCAAACCAAGCCAAGACTAGCATCCTTTTCCTTCCCTTAAAGTTGAGGAGCTCGTGGTCAATTATTAGAAAGCAAAACAAAAAAGGGAGGATGTAGGTGCATGCTAGTGCTAAAAAGAAGGTCTGCTGGGGACTGAAAGTTCTGAGACATCCAGGGTAGAAGCCTTTGGTTCATGTAAGTGAAGACATCACTTAGAACGGCAAGCAGACACACAGAAGATTAAACGCCCCATAGTGATGCAGACTTCCCTTCCTTCCATTTTGCTGTTCATAAGGATCATTTTATATTGCTTACTCAGAAAACAGTTGAGAAATTATGTGCAATAAATATTTCCTTAAATTGAGCTGGCAGAATCTATTTCTTCTTTTAAAATATATTGTTCCCAGTTTACTTATTACTCTGTGCTGGGACTTGTCTTTTACAGAGAAATATTGCTTGAGGGTCCACTCCTCATTTAAACAAATGCTATTAAGCCAGAGTGTGAAGATAGTACGGAAACTACCGAAAGGCTTCCCTGGCTGCACTAAATCAAAACTAATGGCTTGAGATAAAGTAAGTGGAGTTGTTCTTCTGTTCTTTGTCAGTATTAATATTTTAAGTTACAGCTTCTCACTAGACTCTCTCTGCTTCTACTCCTGCTTCTTTTGGGCCAGAATTTCCAGAAGGCTCTCTTACACATGGCTCACACTTTTATTCCTTGTGTTTAGCCATTACTTCCAACCTATCTCGACTGCCTGACATTTACTGAGCTTGGAGTAGTGCTCACACAACATTCAGTTTTTCATCTGAATGCCATGTTAATCACAAGCAAGCACCGGGCCAATTGCAAGCACAATTTATCTCGAATATGTGGTCTGGTAAACTAATTAGGGCAACATAGAGTGCTAATGCCCTACTTCACAGAGGGTAATAACATAAGGAATGAAGAGCTTTCGGGAGCTTTTGCTGTTGAACTACAGATTATTTCCTGACCTTTAATTATTTTTTTTTTGCCTTGCAACAAGCACAGTTTCCGTCTCTATAGCCCACATCTCTCTCTTGAATGCACCCCAGAGTTAAGTACTCTCACGTCTCTTTCCCACTCTCTTTAACTAGAAAAATCTCTTCAAAGTTTCTTTCCTGAAAGCATTAGATGTCCTTTTTGGTTGTTTCTGAATAAAGGATTTCTCAAAGACCACAGAAACTTCCCCCCATATATTATAGTGCTTCAACTATTTCCAATAATGCAATTAGATCTGGGTGAAATTCTTTCAGAAAGCAGTAAAGCCATTAGAGAGTGTAGCTTTAGGAGCACAGAAATACTGTTAGGAAACAGATTCTGCCAAACTAAAAGCAAGGAGACGTTTTTAGAAAAGACTGAGCACTAACTTGCGTAATTGGTTGGGTACCAAAGTCACCCACTTTGGCAACCATCACGAAGCAGTTGTATGTATGGCTAAAAAAATATCAGTTCATGTAAATAAGTTTGGGAGGAGAACAAGCCAGGACAGTAAGAAAGGCTGGAAAAAAGAGAAGCCTTTAGCAAGAGGGTGTTTTCTTTTTTCCCTTAGATAAATTATTTTAAGTACTTAATGTTATAGAGAAGCTACAAAGAGCAAGAACAAGATGAGATGTTTATAGTAGAGCCTAAAAGATAGTGTATGGACAAAATCAGAGACATCAAGCACACAGCAAGATCAAACTAGTAACAAACATGAAGAAATCACCCTGAAGAAACATTAGGAAGAGAAGGAAGACCAAAGAAGAAGAATTTGTCAATGCTGAACAGTGGAAAGCTATCTACAGAACAGAGCCTTGCGATTTCAGAGGTTTTCTGAATCAGCCGTTACTTAAAATATCACCTTGCAAGTAAATGGTCAGCACAATTAGTGCTCTTGAGAAATGAGCAAACTTTCAGACAGACAACGTCTGATGAACGTTACCGAAGGTGCCGAAAGAGCTGGCTGAAGCAATCGAAGAACTGTTAGCATTCATCTTTGCAATCCTATAGAGGAGGGGTAAGCTACTGGGAGACTTAAAAAAGATCAGCATAGTGCAGTTCTTTAAAGAGAGAAAAAAAGAGTAGCTGGGGGATTTATAAATCAATCAGATTAACTCCAGTCCCTGCGGAAACAAATCAAACCATTTGTCAGAATCATGAAGATAACAAGGAGATGAGATGCAGCCGGCGGTAGATTTGTTAAGAGGAAAGCATGCCAAAGACATATACTTTATTTCTACAGCAGGTAACAAACCTTCTGGAAGTGAGAAACAGTAGATACCATCGATCTCAAAGTAAGGCTTTCAACATGGTTTTACTCACCAGTCTCAGAAAAAAAACTAGGGAAACAAAATCTTGTTAAAACTTTCTCCAAGTAATAGGGTAAGCAGATGGTGACAGCGTGGCTGTATCCAAAGAGTGATCATCCATGGTACAATTTCAATACATAAGGATATACTGATGGGTGCTGCAGGGCCTCTCCCAGGTCTCATATTGTTCAGTATTTTTGTTCATTATCAAGACGATGGAATGCGGAGTATGCTATTAAATTTTCATGTGAAAGGAAGCCTGGAAGAACTGTGATCATACTGAATGACACGTCCAGAATTCAAAATTATTTTAAGAAATAGGTAAAATTATCTCTGGCATTCAACCAAGAGATGTACACTGTTCCCTACCTTAGGTAGGAATAATCAATGGCTGAATTTATTTGGAAATTCTTTAAAGAAATACAATTAAATGAATCTGAGGGTTATGGATTGCCAGCTGAAGATGGGTTGTGGAAAAGGCAAGCACCCTGTTGGAAGGGTTTAACAGGAGGATAGTCTACAAGCCGTACCCCATAATCCTTCCTCTCAATACCTTGCTCGGCACTAATAAGGTTGAAGGGAGAGTACTATGTCCACACTTGTGCCATAAGGGTACGAACAGGTGAAAGGGCAGAAGGTGGCTAGAATGACCAAGAGTCAGGAAAAACACCCACAAAGTCTGGACTATGTGGGGTTTCTTTCATTTGAAGAAGAGCCCATTCTGCTGTGGATAGATCTGGAGAGAATAGATTTAAATTGCAGCAAAAGCAAATTCATGTTAAAAAGCTCTCCAATAGGAAAAATAAAATAGTGAAATAGTGCCAGGGGAACTGCAGCCTTCATCACTGGATGGAGTAGCACTGACAGAGCTGATCTGCCTTAGGACACGGGTCATGAACTAATCAACCTGTCCCCCAGATTCATTTGCCACAAACCTATAATGCAGCAGATTTGCTGCCTGAACACACACGCGTGCAACGAGAAGAGGAAAGCAGAACCTCGCTTGCTTCTCTGAGCTGTGTGCTGCAGGCGGTGCAGAAACGCAGGGGCTCCGGCTCAGGGCTGCACCCCCCTTCTCTCACTCACAGTCATTTTGGGCAGATGATACCCGCTCACCACTCCTTTCTTCTTTTATGATAATCAAATCTCCTCTTATGCTAATCAAGTAAGACTAATAAAAGGTAATTTTTTTCAGAAGCTCCTAGCTGAAGCCATAACACAGTGGGTTGGCTTTTGTTGCCATCTCCAGGTATTCTGAAATACAGATAACAGTTATGCCTAAGGCCTTGGGATGTTGTCTAGAGACACTGTGTACAGCAGGTGAGGATGCCTCAACATCAGGCCTATGAGCCAAGCAGCACCTCCTCCGAACACTGAGCGCCGCATCCATTTTGTGTCCTACGCGGGTTTTGTAGATGATGGTCCCTCAACTGTATCAGTGAGAGAGCACGTCACCTTCCCCTGCTTTGCACTACCATCATCTGAAAGACTGTAAAAACCCTAAAGAAAAACCAAATCCTCAAGCTTTTTTTTTTTTTTTTTACATAAGCAGGTCGTAAAACGGCACTGACCTGGGAGTGAAGCATTTCCCTCTCTCTGTTTGAGTACCAATCTCATCTCCGTGTTTCTTGTTGCTGTGGTCCCCAAGCTCCTCACTTGCAGTGATCCTCAGCCTTCTCTCAGGTGGTTGCTACAGCCCAAGGACGGCTTTTCTTCTGGGAAATGTGTTTGCTGTTTACTCTAAATTGATGGAAAATGAATGGGTTGGCTGAAAACTAAAGCAAGCAAAGGATTATTGGAAAACAACAACATAATTTTCAAGAATTCAGTGAATTTGATAGTACTGAGAGTCCAACAAACAAACCAACCAGAAGAAGAACAAACTCAGCATGTGACCCCAGCTACTGATGTGTGAAACACACATGGGGCAAAGGAATTACTCGGTTCTGGCTGGTGTTGAAAGCAACTGAGAACTGCCCAAAACCTTATTCCAAGTCTTATTATTCCAAGTCTAGTATAAATCACTAAAGCCGTAGAGCAGCATACTAATCCTCTCTTTCACACGAACATGGAACAACTCCTGAAAACAAAGTCAATGGCATAGATTTATCATGGGGATATGCGTTATCTTGTACTGTAAACATGAGCTAAAAGGGATAAGCATCACTTAAAGCCCTGTCCTTGCTGGAGACACCAAGTTCCACTTCCCTATGAACACGCTCTCTCACGTAGAGCAGATGATGATATCACTTTTCTCCTCTGAGGAAATTCTAGTCTTTTTCTTTGAAGTATTTTAGGCTTTGCTCTCTGCAGGCAGTGCCACAGCAGTGCTGTCCTGGTTGTGGTTTGTGCCAGGGGAGATCTGGTGTGCCTGAAAAAGGCATGTGTAGAATGTGTCCAAACCAGCCTAAGCTTTGAAGAGGAACAAAATAGAGCAGCTTCTTTGTGGACCCAAAATTTGCATAGAAACGACTAAGCTGAGATGCTGAACCCTTTCCGAGTTCAGAGACATCTCTGGTTACATGGTCGCTAACAGAGATTTTCAGGAGCTTAAGTGCAAACTTGCAATATCCAAGTCCCAGTTTAAGCTTTTTTGGCTCTACCTAGGAGTGAAAAATGTCTAGACACGTTTTCACAGCTGCAGTTCCACCACATCTAACTCAAATACAGACCATACTGTTTTCGATGCGAGCGAGTGGTCTGGCACTAGCACACACTTGAATTCTGCTCCGCCAGCTGAGCCCCCTTCCCCATGCTGGCATTTCCACCCATCGCTCACAGTTACAGAAAACTGAAAACTTCATTGCATATGTGTTGAAACCAACAATACAGCTAAATGCAGTTGAATAAAACAGCCCTTTGTGTGTGTCATAGCTTGACCCTGCCTAGTGTTAAGGAACTTATTTTTCACAGATGCTCATGTCTGTGAAATCAAGCCACCAGGCTCAGCTGTCCATCATGAACCTTTGCTGCCTCAGCTACCAGAGGTTCTTCTTGATTTACTGTTAGAGGCTCGAGGATTTGGAGCACAAAACTTCAGCTGCTGCCACAGCAAAACTCAAAATGTCAGGGAGCAAACAATATGACCAATGGCAGCAAAATTACAAGATATTTATGATTTGCTGTGCAAAGCAGTAATTCCAACCAAGCATGACCACTCCGATTTTCCTTTATGGTCTAATCTATACATTCTTGTGCATGAACACCAAGTTGATAACTAAAATGTATTTGAAAACAATTACTGTATTTGGCTTTAAATGAAGAAAACCTTTTTCTTTTTTTTTTTTTTTTTTGATCTGAGTGTCCAGCTTGGGAATTTACCTGTGAGAAAAAGCTTTTAAGAGAAGTGACTTCTCACGACAATGAAGTTAACACACTATTATGCTGCCTTCTGTTACCAACTGGAAGAGCAGCTCAAAAGGCAGAAAATGCAATGCTTCCCAAGATAGTGCATTGGAAATGATTCCACATTTAACCTATTCATGTTGATGAGAAGGCCTTCACACATATTTGAAAGAGCCCATAAGAGAAATCCTGTGGGAGGAAACACAGGGCTGTAAGCAACACTGAAAGTTGCCCTAAAGCTTTAAAAGAAAATCATTGCCCCAAAACAATATTCTTCTTCCTAACAGGTTTAAGGAAAATGTCATTATTTTATTAAAGTTATCCATCTGTTCCTTCAGGATTGGCTCTGTGGCGGTGCTGTGCTCACGATTCAGGCTGATGTTACGAGATGCAGCCTGCAATATAAACCTAAAGGAAAACAGACACTGAAAATATTTCTTCAGCAGTCTCTGAAAGATGTGGTCAGACATTATGATAAGGAGGATACTATCAGCTTTAATATCATTGTCTCCAGGCTGGTGGAAGGGTACACCTGTCTGTACAAACAGGATACACCAAGACACACATCTGAGAAGAAATTGAAAAAATAGTTGAAAAAAAGCATCAGATACAATACCAGGCATGCTTTTGGCAATTCCTCACCCTTTATAGCACCCAGTTCTCAAGAATCTTAGTTGGTAAAAACAAAGCTTTCGAGTAAGATAAATGCACCTATGTCTTCTCTGGGCCAGATTTTAAAGGCGCTTTCTTTACCACAGCATCACAGGTATCTAGACCACTTGTGAGATCTGGCCCTGAGTGTGAGGCTTATATGGAAGATGGGCTCTTCTCCAAATCCTGTCTAAAGCACAGGAACCTGTTTGTCCTGACATGACTGAGATAAAGATTGGCTATGGGTTACATGGTAATGCTTACTAGACTCTAAACCATACTGCTAGAGTAAAAATCCATTTAAACTTCAGTCTTCAAATCCTTTAATCCAATAAAACTGAATATTTGGACTGGCAGAAAATTCCTGTGCTGGAGCAGAAATTCAAGCTTATGAATCCAATTATTATATCCCTGAATTTAGGCGGGGTACAGAAATTAATATTCACTGAGAATCTGGCCTGGAAATGGGGATATAATCAGCCACTGAAGAGAGCACCATGTTCAGTCAAACATTTTCCATCTCCTTTTCAGAATCTTCAATTTGACACTGAAATCAGGAGTCAACGAGGCGCAGCGGGTGCCTGTGGCAGGCAGGACAGCGTGCACCTGCACCCCACAAGCCAGCCTGCAGGTTAAACCAGCATCGTTTTACTGGTACCGGGAATGGTTAATCAGACAGGCCTTCCCTCCAGTTTGGTTCCTTACAAACAGCCCAAGCCAGCGCTAAATAAAGCACGCTTGTCAGCCATGACAGCCCTTTCCTCCTTCAGCACAGGAAAGCAGGACGAGGGAGGCTGAAGAATTTAACGAGACCTTTCTATGCAAAATGCTGGGCTTGGATGCGTGGACCCTCCCTGCTTTAGACACCTCCTTCTCCCCCATGGCACGATTCCCAGAGCCTCTTGTTGGCCTTTCCAAGCCTTAATGCCAGCATAGCAGTTATCTGGTTACACCTGAAGGGTAATGCTGTAACGGGGACTTCGGCTCACAGGAAATGAAATGCGAGTCTTACGCGTGCAAAACTGACGGGCTTTTGTTTGATAAGATGCACACTGCACTTAGCGTTGTTAGGGAGCAATTATTTTAGAGGCTCTGGCAGCCTCATTTATCCTCGGATGACACGGCTCCGTCAAGTGTTCAGTGCTAGGCCTACATTTAAGAGCAGAATTTTAATTCCTTCCTTCCAACCTTCCGTCAGTGCTAAAAGCAGGAAGCCCCATGACCCTCCGTAGGAGAAGAGGTGCCACGACATGCTCCTTCCCACCGGGGAGTTTACAAGTGCCAAACCCCCGCACTCCCCTCGGGGTACCACGACCAAGACTTAGTTACCCTCATTACCAAACTGGCCTCATTTAGACCAGAGGGATCCCCATCCAACCAGCTCATCGCTCTCTCTATAGAGACGTGTTTTCAAGTCTCTCTGTGTTGCCGATGTCTCTGGCTGTTTTGGGCCAGTCATTTACGATGGTGAGCACGGGTACCACATCTATAAAATAACAAGAGTAATACCCTTTTACACAGGATATTTATCCTCCTAAAATATTCAAAATTATAAGCAGATCTAGTGAACTGAAAAGGATCCCAGTAGAATAGAATAATTTCAACAGTCTCTGGACGGGGCGCCAATTACAGTGAAATGTTAAAAGAGAGAGAATTACCTTTTAGTTGTGCTTTTCTCTCTGTAAATATCTTTACTATTGATGATATTTGTTACATAGGAAATCATGACACTCTCTTTTTTTATTCTGAGATACAAGTACCTTCTGATATTAAAATCACATCAGTGCATATTCCTTGTCCTGTGCTCTGTGACTCCTCATTGCTTCCTGGAGCACGGCTATCTATAAAGTCATTTCCTTCACATTCTGGCCTTCAAGGTAAGAACTATTTTAAATGCTGAAGACTTCAGCTTACTTACAAACAAAGGTTACTGCACCAATGTGAGCGAGTTAGCCAGACTCTTTGAATCACCTATTCCCATCTCATGAGACCTGTGTGTCTTTCTTCATCCTGAAGTGCCAATCTACCGCAGCTAAAACTGGCAGGCGCTTGCACTTCTGCCTGCTGGCATCCCCCTCCCACGGGAACCACGTGAAACGTCAGGAGGTAGACGGGGTTTAATAGAATATCCACAGCGAACGGCAGTGTACTTAGCATGACATTTGGCCCTTGGACTTTCCTGCTGCAAACTGACACTTAAGCTTGATTTATTTTGCCATCCTTCCATTTCCCTCCTGGTTGCGAGTACTTGTTTGGTTTCACCAGCAAATGAGTGTTTGGCCTTTGATTTTACTGGGGACCAGAAATTCAGTGCTTGCCTTGATTTCTCAGCTCTGTCACCCAAGTATTCAGAGAATATTAACCTTTTCCAACTCTCCCACAAGCGAATCTTACCTGAGATCTTGGCAGTAGAAAAGCTATGATTTGATTAATACTAAGCATGAGTTGGCTATGGAAGGAGCATTTCTTGTAAGGAAAATCAGCTCTTTCTTGTCAGTAAATGAATGCTAATACTCTTTCCTTATTAAGGCAGACTACCACTTTGAAACTTTTATGTCTTCCATATATCATGTTTTTGGAAGAAAGTTTTGCTATTTAAATAGCCGCCAGAGTGTTACAGGCTTATATGATTGCAATTTACAGTACCTCATAAATCAGCAGACCTAAGATGCATTGGGCAGATGAGACTTTAAATTGACATCCTGTCTTTTTATGAACATTAAAAGGCTTGATCTCATGACATATTTACACAGAAGTATCCCTGCTGCCTTTGCCAAATTGTTCCTAAAGTATAAAGTACTTCACGTGAACGAACATAATGACGACAACCTCAAGCTTTGTACATTAAATTATCTAAGCGTTACAGCTAGTCCAGGGGGGTTAGCTCAAGACCAGGAGACATCTCTGCAATGCCTGTTGCTCTCACATAAAAATGGTGGAAATTTGTCCTTTAAATAAGAATCATATGCAGGAATCCCATGGGCAGAGATGACCTTGGAGACTGGACAAAATACATCCATGTTCACTTAAACAAGAGCTTACAGAAGGCTGGGGCATCCTATGGACAGGACCAACTTTCAAATCAACATGTCTTGGTATGGCACTATGGCACTAGATGCAGGCATGTCAAAAACAATAGCATGCCTGAGTCATGTCTCCCTCTCAGATCCGTCAACTAGACAAAAGAAATCTCATCTCCACTGATGCCCTGGGTGGGTTTTGCCATTGCCTTCAGCAGACTCTCAGCACCACCAGCATTGCTGAAGCACCATTTGGTTCCTGCACAGCCGCTCCTGACTCAGTACGGATGCTATTTTCTCACAATCAAACTGGAAAAGTATGGTAATACTTCTTCCCTCCAGAGTGGCTAAAGATGACTATGGGAAGACACATAACTGATAGGATTTTTTTGTTGTTGTTTTTAAGATGGAGTGAAAAGGAACATGTAGAAGCATTCAGCTGAAAGAAGCTGAAGGGTCTAGTATCTCTGACTTGAGAGTGAAGGCATCAGAAGCAGTGGAATATGCCCCAAAATAAAACACTGACACTGAAAAACAACTTCATATTCTTACCCAAAATGTTTCAAATAATCAGGCTTACTTTCCATATGAGAATGATTTCTTTATACCTCTATATAGAGTGACGTATGTGATAAGAATTGACCTCGGATACTGTGGAACGCTAGTTCAGCCTTACTCAACTTTTCCATCCTGGGTTATTTTGAATGCAAATGAAGTAGTACAGTTCAATAGGGACCCCTCCAGCAAAAGGAACAAAGTGACTCACATGATCGAAACAGAGCAGGACCCAACAGGTCTTAGCTATCTCCAAGGACCAAGCATATGTGCTCTTTTTCTAAATTACTTGGATCTTCCTCCACCTCTTTGCAATTGAAAAGTGCCTTTGCTGCCTCTAGCTGACAGGATAACCTGTGCCAGCAGCCCAGGTACTTGAAAATGCACAACCCTCTGAAGCTTTGAAGACCACATTTCAGTGCAGAGACACAATGCTGAGCTAGATGCCATCAACCACCTTTCTAGTAGGGTAAGCAGACTTTCTTGTAAAACTGAGAACATACTTTTAGTCAATGCTCTGGCCCAAATCCTCCAAATACAAATACACACAAGTAATTTCATCCAGCTACACAGTCCTGTTGAAGAAAATTAGATTACTCATATGTATACAGCAGTGGAATTATATACTAGCCATTTTAATAAATATGTGTTTTGGAAAAGACGGGAGGGTGGCAACCACAGGACAAACTCCCTTGAATCAGAGTACCACAGTTTATTGCATGCAATTGCTGTGAGTCAGTTCTTTTCAGGCTTTTGCCTCAAAATTGCTTTTTTTGGGCAGCTCTCTGCATATCCAGAGACTAAATGTTTACAGACTGGGATTACCTCAGAGGAAAAATAATTTGAGCCCCTCAGCATTCAATTCACAAATCTATCTGATACATTTCAAATAGAAATGAGTTGAACATTTAACATGCTGTTGCCTAACTGGGTTGGTCATCTTTTAGTTACTACATATCTCCCAGCAAAGCCAGAGCCAGGTATTTCAGAGCTTTCTTCCAATCAGAGGGTAACAGTCCACTTCTCACCATGAAGAAAAGTGAGCAAATAAATCAGGAAAAAAATCATCACATCATTGGAAACAACCCCAGAAGGTAGATGACTGCCTTAAATGATGCGACTCATATTGGCTGTCTGTGAAACGATACCAAAGAAATTATTTGGTTATTAAAAAGCACCAAGCAAAAGCAACCCTCTGGACTTAGTTGCTGGCTCTAATCAAATAAACATTCATGCACATCCCTTATCACTCAGCCACACGCTCCAAAGCTGAAAGAACAAAACTAATCAACATTAATAATAAACTCTAACTTGCTCCTGGTAAACCTTACTCACTTTTTTAGTTATATTTCCCCACTCAAAAAGGTATTGCTTAAAGAAATCATATCCTCCCTCTTCCCTCCTGCAAAGAAGCACTGTTAACAGAAGACATGTAAAATATTATGGCTGTCATTATTGCCCTTGTACGAGCCAGCCATCCTGAATATCTTCCCCTCCCTACAGCAACAGGGCTGAAAGCTTACAGCCAAGAGAGGAGCGGAGAGCAAGCTCTGCT
Organism: Phaethon aethereus; assembly: GCF_964289735.1. Taxonomy (NCBI): domain Eukaryota; kingdom Metazoa; phylum Chordata; class Aves; order Phaethontiformes; family Phaethontidae; genus Phaethon; species Phaethon aethereus. The sequence goes on along the minus strand of NC_138585.1, from coordinate 21,242,555 downwards.
ATTAGTTACGCTAGTGCAAATGCCAGCAGAAGCTGAGCCTGTCTTTAACATCAGCGGAATTATTGTTACAACCAATTTGTCTCGTGGTCGGGGTGTGGTTTCATTTTTCTAAGCGCCATGTTAAAAACAATACCTGCTCACAGCCTCTTCACCGACCGTGATGTGCAGAAGCTCTACAGGGTCACAGTACACCCCAGCCTCAAAACACGGATGAATTATGGATGAGGGAACTCGGGCGCAGAGAGAGGCTGAAGACATTAGCTACCCAAATGTGCAATGAGAAGGATACTCTTAAATATGAACGGATTTATCTTCCTCACTCTCCAGCCAGGCAGGTACACCTGCACTGCTTTCACTACCCAGGGAAATTATGGTGTAGACAAAAATATGCAACGCTTTTAAAGGTATTGTTGACACTTCAGTCCGGGTCTGCCATATCTAACGTCAGGACCCTGATTGAGGCTTTTAAATAGCGGCTGGCTGGCAAACCAAATCCCCTCTGCAGACGCCTGTCTCCCTCAATTGGCCACAACATTCCTGACCACAGCCACCTCCATTACGTGTCAACGGCTTGACAGCAGCATTTCATCCATGACTTCCCAAATGCGGTCACATCCTAATTACCCAGAGCTCAGCCAAGCGGCCACGCCAGGGCTGAACGGGAGCCAGGCTGGTCCTGCTCCCAGCCACCCGCCCGCTGAGGGGCTCTGCTCCCGCAGGCAGTCCTACCCAAACCTCCCACCCACCAAAACGACGTCTTTTCTGTCCCCCCTGCCCATTTCCATGGGCCAGCAGATGATGCAGCAAGAGGCTCACAACATGTTTCACCCATTTGCTAGTCAATGAATACAACAATTACATTCGCATGACTAAGGGAGGCATCTCCAGAGGGCATTCAGTGTGTAAACTCTAATGCTGAAGTACAGTCCCAGACACACCTAGGTCATCGTGTTCTTGCTCATGTCCCCAAGCAGAGCCTTTTTACAAAATTAAACTTGGTAGAGGCGTTAAAGGAAATATAGTAAATTTAATAACAATATACATCATAAGAAACTGTATAATCAGTGCAAACTCGGTGGGTATTTCTGATAATTTGGTAGCACAGAGGTAGCAAACAGAACAGAAAAAAGTAGGAATACCAGTGCAGTTTTTCCTGATCTCAATATGGAAACTCAGCAAGGCAGTCAGAACACATGCTTTCTGTATTTAGCACTAATTAGCAAGGTTAATCCAAGATCTATCTTGATCTTCCCAACTGCTGTGAAGTACCTTCATTGACTGTGCAACAGTTTACAAAGCACTGCCAATTTTCAATGATCAAAACCTTGACTGCTGTTGCCCCAGCATCACAGCACAGTCTTTAAAATCATTAATTTAAAAAAAATAATAAATCGATAAATAATAACAGTATTTAACAATCATTTGTGGATAGCATTTACTTTTTTGAGTAGGAAATAACTTCTTATCTTTGAAATGCAGGGTCATATTTGCTTAATATTTCTCTGGCTCAGGAAAGATGAGAGCCTAACCTTTTCTTTTTATAACAAAAGTTGAGATTTGCCTAGAACAACATGACTACAGCTATCAGACTAGTTTCTATTTTGGGGGGTTTTCTAGTTGCTAGACCAGGTGATATGACTGCAGCAGAACCACTTCGATGGAACCTGTTTGGTTTATTATTGTTGCGACACAGTCAACAACAACCCTGTGACTGCCCGTTTGCTCTAAAGCAACCCGAGTTACCGAGTTACCTATGGCTGATGTCAGGTCCCTCCTCTGCTGTATCTGCACACTGTGGCAGCTGAGTTTCTGTCCCATAGGGACACAGCAGCAATAACGCAACATAATGGGAAGATGGAGAAAAGACATTTTATTCCCTCTTTATTTCTGGAAAAATAAGGCACAGCAAAAAAATATACAGTGCGTCATTATAGAGCTTTTCTATTAAACACACTGTGCTCACACTCAGAGGTGGCTGGACTCGGGTCAGCTCTCCAGCCATTGCCGCTGGCATACACAGGAGCAAACCCGCAGTGCCAGCGACATCCCTCAGCACGCTCCTCTCGGCTAGGTGCTAGCCAAGCTCTAGGAAGGGTCAGGCACACGGGCAACTGCCAGAAAAATGCGTTTCAGCATTACTGCAGCAATATTTTGTCCAGCTTCTCAAGCGAGTGTTGCTGTGGCCCCGCATCCTTTGTTCCCAGGGCCGTGCTGCCTGTGTGCAACCTGCCAGACTGATCATGGAGCCCGCACGTCACACGCCAAGTGCCATACCTCCCTAACTGGCAACCTCTTGCTCTGATCTTCTGAGGCCTCTCTCATGGAAAGGAAATATTGAGGACAGGAAAGCAAATATTCCTAGGATGTTCCTCTCTGGAGTGGTCCTGAAGAAGTTCTGGGAGGGACACGCAGAAGCTGAACTGCCCTCGGGAAAGCCAAAGGATGGTTTTCTCCTGCAAGCCAGCCCTGAGGGCACAAAGGCGACTGCTGGGGTCCTCGCCGCAGCACCACCAGCCCTCACACCTTGTTTCTCAAAGGGACGCATAAGGGAAGGCAGAATCCTACACAACAGGGGAGTCCTGGAGAAGGACATGTTATTTGTATACAAGTTGCCATAAACAGAAAAAAATCACACCAAGTGCACTCACAAGCAAACTCTAAAGAGCACTTTCCTGAGCTGTTTTTCTCTCCTCCCCACACTCAAAGTTTATGTCCTTCTGCCAATCAGAAAATACAGACCTTTCGTCATTCCAGTGCAAACTTTATGAAATTAAGTGGTTTACATAGCTACAGCCAAAGGTTAAATTCACATATTTTCCTGCTGACTTCACTAGCTTTAACCTTTGAAATTTGGTTGCGAAAATCCCTAGCCCATCCACATAAAACAAACAGAGAAACTCAGAGAGCAGTACTATTTGGGATTACTCAGGGAAGCTCAAGAAGGTATTATCTTTGCCTCTCTCAAAGCTCTGAAAAATGGTTTGCCTCCCTGTAAAAAAAACAAAACAGCCCTTTCCTATGCACGCACACACACACACGTACACACCTGCACGGGGCAGGGAAGAGGGGCAAAGGTACTGTGTACCCTCCCTATTTTAAAGATTTGTGTATTTTAAAGAGTTATGCCATTCCTCCACCAGCCTACACAACATGCCGCAGCACAACTACCTTCCTATATCTGAAAACGCCTCTCGAACAGGCTCCCAGCAGGTCCAGGACAGGACTTGGACGCAGCGGCACGCCACGACGAGCAGCATCCTACATGCATCCCTGAGCGCAGAGCTGCTCCAGGGAGCTGGCAAGGACCTCGGGGACACAAACTTGCAGAGAAGCCATCCTGGTCAAAGCTACCTGGAGGAGGGATGAAAATATTTTCCAGGAGTGTGGTGCATCTAATTATATTTGATATTCTCCAGTGAGGGCTGCTGTTCAGAACAACAAATGCATTTTTTTTTCCCAGTTTGGGTACATCTGCCTCCTTAATTTTTTAGCATTCTCCTGTCAGGAGCATCAAATGCCTATAAAAAGTCAAACATACCTGAATTCTGCAGAGATCTGCAGCATCAGGAACTGAAGGCAATGTGCCACACGGTCTGGATCTGTGGGAGTCCCAGGCCCGCTCCGATACCTGTGCAGAGCTCAAGCAGCTTGTCGAGCTGAGAACGGCCAAGGGCACAAGTGTCACTGCCGCCTGCTCAGAAAACATCCTCATTATGGAAAACATCGGTAGCAAACAATCAAGTAGTAGAACAAAGGAAGAGTTCAGAGCCAGGACTAGAAATGCATCTGCATCTGTTCCTCTTTTGTCACGAGTGTCACCTCGTGCTTTCTGAGGGTCTGATCCTGCTTTTGATGCATGAGCATTGGCAAGAGCTTCATGCACATATCAAGGAGAGAGTGAGACCCTGTGAGCAAAATCACTCAGCATTGTTGGAGCACATCTTGGGCTGATGACAATATTTTTGACAAGGGAAGAGATGCAGAAGCACATCCGTAGATGCAGTAGATAGCATACTTCAACATCAGCGCTTCCCATGTTTATGAAGAATTTGATTGAATAAAGGGCTCGGCAATAAACTACATGAGTGATTCCAGATTGCAGCACACATATCCATCACATGCCTCTTCTCCCCCAGAGTATTATATTTCACCAAATCGGTGACGTGTTAAGTGCCGCAGACTGTGGACCACCCATGCAGAGCGATGGTTCCTTGCTGCTCGTTGCCATGTCTTCCCAAGAACAGCGATTCCTCCAGATTCCCCAAAGCCACCGCATTTCACATAGGTATGTTCCTCCACATTTAGTGGGAACGCAGCACGGGTACATGAACCTGTGATAGTAAAACGTAATTTGATCAGATCTTTGCCTTCAGGGTGAACACTAAGATGCTGCCATCAGCCAGAAAATTTGTGATCTAATTTAGAGGCAGCGAGGCATGCCTTTCCTCCGAGGCTTTTGAAAAACAGAGCTGGGTTCCCATTTTCACATGATCTAGCAAATTTTTTTTTTTGTAAAGTGCTAAACAATGTTCATCTTTCCTCCACAGGGCAGTGGGCTGAAACAGAAATGAAGGCACGCTGCAGAGGGCAGTGGGGCAGGCACACAGCCCTGTGCTCCAGCCAGGACGGCAGGTCATGCACTGGGACACCGACTTGGTGCTGGGGTCCCTCAGCCGCTGCTTGTGACGGTCATTCACAACCACCAGAAAGGGGGAAAAGTGAGGTTTTGTGATTTGTTTTTGCCACAGCTGCCCCATTAACTGTTTTAGAAGACTGTTCTACAATTTTCCGTGCACTTTCTCCTTAGCCCTCAGTTGTCAGGAGTGGTGCAGAATAATATGGCTGTAATGAGTGACAGGAGGTTTCAGCTGCAATTTTAATGCACAGCATCCTATTTCACCCGCTTAACCCTGCTTCCTGTGGTGTGTTAGAGATGGGCTTAGAAATACCACACAAACAGGCCAGGGATCTTTTTTCCCCGCTCTTTTAGAAAATTTCTGGGTAAAGTCTGCTTCTTCCAGTCAGGCTAAAAATACCGCAGAAAGGGTCCTTCATTGTGAAGCAGCACTTGGAAAGGTTTCCTAAAGGTCACAGACTGGGACTGAGAGGTTGAGTTCCTGAGATTTATACTTAGCTCTTGCACTGAGCTGTTTTGTGTTATATGGCTTGCTCTCCTTTGCCCCTGGTGCACTTGGACCAGTGACAACTGCAGGGTTGGAGATGCCAGCGTGTCCAGCTCACCCGTGCCCTGTCCAGCTGCAGCCTGAGGTACACCGCACAACCCTGGGACAACAGCCTTGTGAGGGAGGCATCGCCTTAGGCCATGATAGTTTGGATGAGGAACCTCTTTCTCAGGGAGGGCTTTCAGGGGTGGCACTGCCCCGTCTCTAGCAGTCTTCCATGTGATACCTTATTCTGGCTCTGTCCCCAGGAGATCACCCAGCAGATAAGCAGTACAGAAATATGGTTGACACTAGAAAGTGCTGGATTTGGGTCAAAGAAAGATAAAGATATCCCACACCTTGGCAGATCCATCCCTTCTCCTAATATGAAAAGTTTCCCCTTTCCATCTTGTCTTCCCAGGAGCAACCCCCAAGGGGTATCAGGAGACTTACCAGTGAGGCAACGCACATCATCTCTGCTCATGGTGTGGTTTAACCCCAGCTGGCAACTAAGCGCCGCACAGCGGCTCGGTCACTCACCCCACAGCAGGATGGGGGAGAGAATCAGAAGGATAAAAGGGAGAAAACTGATGGGTTGAGATAAAGACAGTTAAATAGGTAAAGCAAAAGTTGAACATGTAAGCAAAGCAAAGCAAGGAATTCATTCACCACTTCCCACCGGCAGGCAGGTGTTCAGCCATCTCCCCGAAAGCAGGGCTCCATTGCACGTAACGGTTACTTGGGAAGAAAAACGCCATCACTCTGAACATCACCTACTTCCTTCTTCTTCCCCAGCTTTATATGCTAGCATGACACCACATGGTCTGGAATATCCCTGTAGTCAGCTGGGGTCAGCTGTGCCAGATGTGTCCCCTCCCAACTTCTTGTGCACCCCCAGCCTACTTGCTGGTGGGGCGGTGTGAGAAGCCAAAAAGGCCTTGACTCTGTGTAAGCACTGCTCAGCAATAACAAAAACATCCCTGAATTATCAACACTGTTTCCAGCACAAATCCCAAACAGCCCCATACTAGCTACTGTGAAGAAAATTAACTCTACCCCAGCACAGCTCACTAAGGCAATGCTGTATTTTTGGCCATAGGCATTTCCTAGCTGTACCTGTCACCAAAAATTGTGCGTTTTACTCAACATCATTACCACTCCTCCTGGCTCCCTTGGGATCCCCCCAGTGCAAAGGAGGAGACATGGAGATCGAGAGCCAAAACTGAGACCTGGAGAGGAAACCTTTTCCCCCAGTCCAGCTCGTTGCTCCCACCACAACAGAGTGCCCTAATTTAGCAGGAAGCTCTGTTGCTCCAGTTGGGATAATGCTTTAGAAGTAAATCTCTTACAAGAGCCCAGCTTCTGTTAGGGAACCTGCACCCCCTCCCCAAGTTAAATGCAGCTTAATACAAGCGACGGCTTCAGTGTCCATCATTTGGGGCTTCCAAGCCAGGCAGATATTCGGTGGATTTAGAAAGAAAACCCCCAGCCAAGTCTCCCTTGTGAATACTAATTCCCAAAGAGCTCCTTAACTGTACAATAAAAAGGTTTTCCAGGCTTTCTTATATTCTTCCCTGCAATTCCGCGGTAGCGCTGGCAGGAAGACGGGGACGCTCCTCGGCAGCGCGGGGCGGCAGCGTATCAGCAAGTGAGGAACGAGTGCGAGCGGCTTGTTCGGCGGGCGCCGCCCGCGCCTCCGAACCACCTCAGCGGTGACAACGGGCATCCGTCAGGGACGCGGCTGAAAGCTCCGTGCCCCGACGCCCGCGGCTCCTGTCACGCGTAAAGTCTCAATCGCGGAGCCGCGGCGGGAAAGCAATTCCGCCCCAAACCCCGCGGAACTGGGCCATAGTAAACATTAAAGTGATTGACGTCGCCCCGAAGGCCAGCGAGCACCCCGCTCCGCACCTGCGGGATGACCTTGGGAGGTGATTTTTTGGGGAGATTCAGGGGTTCCGCTACCCCTGGGGCGCGGAGCGGCGCGGAGCGGCGCGGAGGGCGGGCGCCGCGGCGCGTCGGCGGGGCGCGAGCGCCACCTGGCGGCGGCGGGCGGCGGCTGCAGCGTGGGGCCGGCCGGGGACTCGGCCCCTCGGCAGCGCTGCCGCCAGCTCCACTCTTCAAGCAAAATTAAGCTGAGATTGGGCAAAACTAAGCTGAGGTTGGTGCCCGCCGCCGCTGGGAAGCTGGGGGACCGCCAGCGTCCCTCTGGGGCCCTGCTCTGCCGCCAGCTTCACCTGACAAAAAAAGGCCAAATGCCCTGTAAAGTTATTTTTACCTCCAGGGCCCCTGCAGCACCATGGCCATAGCACAGTCCACAGCCTCCCCGCAGTGCCAGGGAGGCCAGCAGTCACCTACCCACTGCCCTGTGCAATAAGTTGCATTACTATAAATAATATTAAGATATCAAACTCTGCAACAGAGCTTCTTGCCTTTCCCAGCTGTGCAGGTCAGGGACGTCCCGGCAGCATCCAAAGCGCCATCATGACTGAGGCCGATTTCACCGCCAGCTTCGGCAAGTGTGATTTCACTCCTGAGATGGACACCTGGACACAAAGAACAGCCGAGGCCGCTTGTGCTGTGTTTATAAGAAGCTTCTCTGGTGGCTGAGCAGCTCTCCCGACACAGGGCCGTGCATCCAAGCAGGGGCGGTGGGCTGGGACTGGCTCCTTCAGCCCCATCGGCCACAGGCAGGTAGACCCAGACATGGAGATGAGTTTGGGCGCTGGGACATCGACACCTCCTCTGGAAGCTGCAAGCCCAGGTGATAAGTGGAAGTGAGCTCTGCGATGCCCGTTGCTAGTTTGCAATGGACTTTGTCTCATCCACAAAGCACCAGAATAAGAGCTGACAGAAATGACTGTTACAGGCATTGATGTTCAATTCCTGCTCTGCAGGAACTAAGCTTTTCCAGCAATTAAAGGGAGTCAGCAGTATCATGGATAGTGTAAACATTTGCAACCAGTAATTACAGATATCACTTCCCCATCTGAGCTGCTGAATGACTGCTGCCATCTGATACCCCTCCACCCTCTCCACTTTTTCACTTTTTTTTAAAAAAGAAACCAAACATTTTGCTTTGCTTGAGTAATCACAACCCACCATCTGAGACACACTGGACTGTATCAGTACTTAAATCATATAGGTAAAGATAGTGTGAAAAATACTGGCTTAAGCCACTCACGTACAACAGTGTCTTCCAATTCCACAGGCTACAGGACCTAAGAATATATATTAGGTCCTCAGCTGAAGTCTTTTGACTATGCAGCATATTTGGCTTTTGAGGTGAGAAGAGCTGGAATGTAAAAATGGAAGCTCGTATTTAATTCTCGGCTGGTTCCTGAGGCTCCCATGGCTGATCGCAAAGACTCTCCCCAGCATCACAACCTGGACAGATAAACAAGCTGATCCACAGGGTCTGGAGTTATAATTTGTGATTTTGAGTGAGTTTCTCTGTGGCTCAGTTTCCTAACCATAACATGGGAAGACAGATGACTGCTGCAGAGGCTTGTATGAGACTGGTACATTAATTGAGCCAGTCACAAACTTTTCCTTTCCACTTCTTGCCCATCTCAGAGAACAAACATGTCACCACAGCACCTCTCTGCCAGCCTGGGAGAGCAGAGAGAAGATGCAGGATATGAACCGGAGCAGCCTGCTCCCCATATTGGTACAAGCTGGCTTGCACTTGGGAAGCTATCAACTGGCTTCTGCAGATGTGTTGTACAAACATTTACATTTCTCTGCAGACCCCATTTGTACTTGTCTGTGTATTTAGGCTTTTCTGTTGTAGCCAGTTGGGAGGAAAGAGGGTGATCCCAGACCACACAGTCAGGTGCCATTAATGCTCCAAGCTCACAACCCGAAGGAGGATCACAACTATTATGGGGCCAGGGTATTCAGCATCACCAGGGACTAAAATGAGCATGAAGCCAACCGGATTCAACGCTACATAAAGGTCAAGATGCACATTTGAACGGTGTCTTACCTCAGAATTGCTTTTTGGGGAGTGTTAGCCCAACCTCAGTGCCTCCTGAGGATGCTCTGAATAACCAGTGCTGTTCCCATTTTAGAGGCGGGTGAAGTAGGACACAGCCAAAAGGACTCACTTGTTGAAATATCACCCCACATGTCCCACCAGCAAACTCCACACCAGCAGTTACACCCAGGAATTCCCTGGCCCTAAATCTGGCTTTTATTCTAGCTGCTTTCCCTAGCCAGGGAAGGTGACTTAAAGGCTGAAATCTCACCAAAGGTGAATGGCAGAGGGTTTTCCCAGTACAGGAAAGTTTCCATCTGACACAAAGTGAAAGCTTTACAGAAAGCTGTATTTCTTCATTTCAGGGGAAATACTGGCATCTAAAAAATTACTTTTAATCACTATTAAGAGAAAAGCAAGCTCTTCCAGAGAAAAAGTAACAAAATTATTCTCTTTCCATAACGTTGAACCATTTCATTTTGATAACGTCAAAACATTCTAAAATATTGTCTTATGCAAAATAGTAAACAGATTGACCATTTTAATAAGCCAAAATGAAATAGAATATGACACAAGCAAGTCAGAATGATTTGTTTTGACTTTCTCCTTCAAAAATTGTCAAATTGCAAGAAACCTGAGACTTCAACACTAACAATTCTGCCTTCCCTGCAAGGTAACTCTTCCAGCCTCTGTTTTAGACCAGCTCTTCACGTAACAGCCAGACTGACTTCATCCCCAGCAATAGCCATTGCTTTGCTGGTACATGGTCCAAATCCTACTCATGTGGAGCTCCTGGAACGGAGAAGAGGCCTGTGGTGACAGAGCTGACCACAGCTGGGAGCCGCTAAAACTAAAGAAACTGGCACCCAGGCAACAGCTCAAAAGAAATTTATAGCCATCAGAAGGAAGAGCCTGGAAATGAATCATTATCATCTCTCTGGAACCACCAAGTCCACATACGGCTGAGACTGGTCACTTCAAGCTCGACTTCTAGAACTGTACCAAACGACTCGCACTGTGCTAATTTGTAATTATGAGTGGGTGATTTGTTGCACATTGAGCACCTTGTAAATCAAGCTGCAAAAGTGGGCCTGTCAGAAGCTGTGTTACCATTTCCATTTCTTTCTATGCTTACTGCTACCAAAGAAACTTCAAGCTGTGCTATTCCAGGTCCCAACTTTCTTTTACAAGTCATTTTCAAGTATTTCAGCTCCCACGAAAAGGCTGAAAAATCTAGGTTTTGATGCTGCGGATCATGGCCCAAAATATTCCCTCTGTCTTTTCCTCCAGAGAACGCAAAAAACCTATGCCCTTCTATCGCAGTTTGTGTCCCACATTTAAGAAATTACATTTACAGCTCCCAAAAGCAGCAAAAGCAACCAGTTACAATGCAACACGGGCTGAGAAAAATGAAAGAAAATTTTCATTTCCACAAATCTGCTTGCCAGTCTGTCTGCAGGCAGCCTGGCTCCCTGCACACCTCACACGAGTGCCCCACCTGCCGCTGCAGATCGTCTGGACAAGGGAAAGTTCCTCTCTGACGCTTTGCTTTCCATCTCCCCTGGCTGCAGGTTTCCCCAGGGTGCCACTGCATGCACCACCTCCCCTGTCTGAACTCACCGCTGCGGTGTTAGAAGATTTCTCCAGGTATCTTAAAGAAAGATGGCAAGAGAGAGATCCATAAAACGTGCAGTTAATATATTTATACCAGGTGACTACTCCCACCAGCCAGTCTGGTCACCTAGGGTAGTCGCAGGAAGGACCACAAAGGTCCAGGCGCATTTTCCCCATGGCTCAGTCTGCCCTGCGTGGAGCAGCATGGCCTCTTCCCACTTCAACACTGTATTTTGCATTTCAGGAAATTTCTTCCTGACCCCATCAAGTTGTGCCCTGAAACATGAAAAAAAATAACTTTAGAGAGGACAATTTTATTTCAAACTATATTTTTTGGTTTCATAAATGTCTCCTGTTTGAGGTGCTTGGCTGCTTGCATACTAAATAGCCTGTCTTGTCTTCACTTTGCCACATCTTTGTATTATTTTATTTTTACAGCTGACAAGTGCTGTTAGACTATCGGAATGCTGTAGTGTCAAAAGCAGATTGAATTTGCTGATTGCTGGAGTTCTTTGTGCTACTTGCACAAAATTTCTTTCCCCTATAATACATCTGTTGTTTGTGTATTCGTTAAAGTTAATATCTGTGAAATCAGTCATTTCCCCTAGCTCTAAATTACACCGCAACAGGCAGAAGATTGACTTCATTGTATTGACAAGAGAGAACTCTCAGTGCTTATTATTTGTGGTGACTTGGAGTGATTACAAAAGCACACAGAATGGCTTTACCAGGGGAGTATATTTCTATAAAAGCTGATAAGGTAATGTATGCACATTAACAGTGGGAATAGTTATTTTTTTTAACAAACTTCAACTTTTCTAGTATTTTGCTGAGGAAGAACTAAAGAAATAGCATAAATCAATGTATCATTCCCTCCCTCTCTTCATGCCAGTATCCTGTTTAACACTGATCTCATGTGCAATATTTATGTCTACATAAATAATTCAGGAACTAATTAATCCAATTCTTTTATAATTACCTCTTATAATGGTATACAGCCCAAATCCCAGCAGCTTAATTGCTACTTAATGGAGATATTTATGACACCAACACTAGTAAAGAATATAGGCACTCCCACTTATTTCAATTAGGGATAAGGCTTAAGCTACTAAACTCCTGATCTGGATTTCAAACACCCTTGAAGTTCTGACATTTGAAGACACATTTTTTTTCCACTTTGGAGCAAGAGGCTTCAACTCTCCTATTTCACATGTGACCGTATATTTGGGCACAAGAGTGAGCACTGATTCACTGCAAGACAACAATTCTGCAGTACCATTTCTCCCATGTTTTGACTCTTGCAGTAGGGCTGTAATGAATTTTGGCACCATATTGCTAGATATGGCCAAGTTTGCCCAAGTTGGCTTAACACGTCATAGGTATAACCAGAACACAGACCACCCTGAGCTCAATCCATGAGCCCTGCTCTGTACATGGGAGCAGCCTGAATGTTAAGGGCATCTCAGATGGGAACAGGATGTGATGCACCATGAATCCTGTCTTAACGAACCACCCCGAGAACCAAATTAGACATTTAGCTGAAGATCATCACTCAGGTGACAGCAAAAAAGTATTGTGTAGACATGGGAATATTAGAAATCAGGCAAAGATTTCTTATATACTACTTGCCCCAGTCAGACAGTAAGATGTGAGGCAAATCTCCAGCTTTCCCAGTGCCCTTACACAGGTTCAGGAGTTTATCGTTTTCCCTCCGTGGCCAGCATGATAGTGACCCAGCATGCCAGAAATCTGCTCAATATGGGTAACGTCTGGTGCTCGACACAGCTGCTGACACTGGTCCCCAAGTACATTTTCACAGACGCGGAAGGGAAGTGTAGCATGGTCAACAAGGGCATGTTCGAGCATGTTCCTGCAGCTCTCCTGGGGCCAGCCAAAGCCACAGGGGCAGCTGGCAACAAGAAATCCTGGCTGCCGAGAGCTAAGTGTGGGTCAGCAGCATGCAGCAGGATGCTCCTGCAGAGATGGGAGCCCCATGCCCAGCAGTGCCACACCACTCTGCAGAAAGGGGGACAGAGGTCTGGGATTTTGCTAGGCTGGAGCAGTTTAAGGATTGGTTTTGCTTGTTTTCCACAGGTGAATACAAAGTTTAACAGCACAGTCTTGCAGTAGATGCAGGTAGCAGCTTAGCGAGTATTTATGATAGTTACCTGCAAGAATTGCATAACCAGCTTTGCAACTAACTGTAGATTAGAAAACACTTGGAAAAGTAAATAGCATATAAAGGGATCTTTCAGGGCATAACCCTGTGGAGCTTTTGCTGTAGTCATATCTGTTGACATTCTGATGTCTAATTTATTTTATGGGGTCAGGGTAACAAGGAAATAAAGATCACAAACAGAGTCATGAATAATCAGGTGTCACTGGTCACATCCTCTTGTTCTGTCACTTATGTCTCAATAGCAGAAAACTGCCTTGATTTAGAAATAAAGGCAGGTTAGCCCTCCCTGCTTCAGCTTAGCAGGCCTGTGAATTTCCCATCATCCCTGCAGAGGAAAAAGTGAGAGAGAAGCCTTACAAAAGGAACAAATGTTTAATGGGCTATCTAATTTGCTAGTCATACTCTTAAACGTGATTTCAAGTGAGCAGGATATTTCCAGAGCACAGCTGGACACACACTGCCTGCTGTATGAGCATCTTGTGAGGTTGTCTCACACATCACTTAAACCTCTTTGAAAATTTGAGAGCATTCCCTGGAGTGCCATATAATTAAATATGTGGTGCCTTTTCCTTTGTGTACATTGTACATCTCAGGCTGGCTGCGCACGTGCCCTGGCGTAGCTCAACATCCAGAGTGAGCGAAGTTGGAGAGCCTGGAGCGGGACCCCACACCCTTCCCGTCAGGGATGCCCCATGTTCACGACCTGTTTTAAGCAACGTGTTACAAGATCATCCTGAGAAAGGTGCCAGTATTCAGGTAGCCAGAGTTGAGCGTGGTGTTCCTGAGTAAGGCTTTGTCTGCCCTGGGTGGCTGCATCAATCTGGTTTACTTCAGCCCCAGAAACAATAAAGTTTAGGCAGTACAAACAGCTATAGGGATGTATGCATTATGGATTCAAGGGACTGCATTTAGTTCAACTTGAATGCATTCTCTATTGGTTTAAGTTAAGGGAAAATAAACAGTTCTTAGATGAAAAATGAACACCCACACATTGGCTGGCACAGGTTTAACTACGTTCACAGAAAAATCACTCCTTATACCAGTGCAATTTTCGCATTGTGAAGAATTCTAAAATGTTAATGGCTTTCAACTTGCAAAAACAGAACACCCTGAAACTTTACCCCGTTGCTTGTAAAGTATGCTGTACCAAAAAAGTATTTTATAGTTAGAGGGAATGTGCTGGTATGAATATAGAAAACTAGTTTTAAAGCATTTAAAACTTTAAGAGTACAGCTTCAAACTGAGATTCACTTAGTTTCTATGATTGCTTTTATCTTTACCAGCAGCTAAAGACATCCTCTGAAGTTTTAAACTAGTCCTTATCAAATGTTTTAGTCAGTGTATTTTCATGAGACCTGGCAAATTATTTCATTATGCTGCTATTATCTGGTGGATATTTATGCATCAGGATGCAAAGAAACAACTCCTACAACTAACGTTTCACTAAGGAAGATTTTGTAATTACACCAAGGGATCGGGAATTAGGATTCCCGGGTTTCTTCTTCTGAGCTGTGGGACAGATACAACGTGCTGTCCCCAAAGTGAGTCACTTAGATTCCCTTATCCACTGAATGCAAAATAATGTTGATAAGAAATTATTGTCAAGTGTGTCAAGACATGTTCAATAAAAGGGTGACTTGGGCGTTTTATCCCCTCACCTGCATTTTACTGCTGGTAAGGTTCTTGAGATTCCCAAGTGAAATGCACTGTTAAGAGTACTTTTATTGGTGTTTACAGGTGGTTAATGAATTAATCCCTTTCCCCTCTGACCTAAGTCACAGAAATGCGAAGCTGAATTTGAACTAACAACGCTGGATAAGAGGGAGAACGGAGATGTGTATGAGGAAGGTCCTTTCCAACCTAGTGATTCTGTGAAATTAAAGGTAATTGAGTTGTTACTAAAGGTGTTTTCAAATAAGCCTTTTTTATCTGGGGAGAGGATTACATTTTTTCTGCAACTCTCCAGCTTTTTAGAAAGAAAATGAAACCATCTCCACTCCAAGACCCAAAGACTGAAAAACTCTCAACTTCTAATAAAATCTTCCATCTTTGGTTTTTCAATAAGAAAAAAGAAAATCTCACCTTCTATGTATGTGCTCCTAGATCCTTCATTTCCAGAGCTTGATGAACAGAGAGGGCAGACAAGCATTAGAGATCACCTGAAGAAACATCACGCAGCAGTCAGCAGACATCTCAGAGGGACACTACTTCAAACGTCTTGTAGAAATCCTAAAGGGTAGCTTAGAGAGAGCTGGAGGAAGCGTCAGGTTTCCTCTCCCATACCCGCAGAGAGCTGGGCAGACAACTCCTGCCAGATTTTGTTCTAATTTCAGCCTCTTGTTCTTCTTTTATTTCTAATAAACTTGTCCTGAAGGACAAGGATATGAACAAGCCCCTCAGAGAGTCCCATATTTTTTAGCATGATAAGCCTTGCTTGTTACTCTTATGAGAACTTCAGCACCAGCAGTACTGTACCAGGACTGTACTGTACCGGTACAGTCTTTGGGGGCCAGTGCTCATCTCCAGTAACCTAGCTTGTCCTGGGGACCAAATAACCACTATGAAAATCCAAGATATGGGAACAAAACTGAGCCCTGTCAAAACCTTTCATGAAAAACAGGAAGAATCCCATGCCAGGATAGCTCTCTGCTGGTGTCCTCACTGTAGTCTGCCACATGCTGGGTGGACAACTTAACCTTTGGCTGCTGCATGTGCCAGTGTAGCCTCGAATGCCAGAAACTGCTGGGTTGAAATTTTCCATTGAAACAGCTCTATCTGGCTGAAATGTTCAACAAAAGACTTTGTAGAGAAAGATATTTTATCCAAAAAAATGACTTGAGTTTAGTAACCCCACTAACTTTGGTGGAGGAAGTCTCCTTTCTGAGCTGATGGTGATTTATCTGCTCTATTAAGTCCAATAACAAAGCCCACAGGGCTTTCAATGGGACCAGAAATTAGAGTGTCTGCGAAAAGGCAATGGACAGAGGTTCCACCTCAGCTGCTCTCATTTAAATGCAGAGAAGCTCCTGTGGCTTCTTTTGTGTTATTTCAGCTCTAAAGGAACGAGATGGAGAGCAGAGCTGTGCCAATGAACACCAGCACCGCAATTGCTTAGGCTGAAAATAGCAAATAATTTAGGCAAAAATATTTTCTTTTATCATGGAATTCCCGAGTATATTTGGGAAATTACTGATTCATTTCTCAAAAGTAACATAAATTGTTTTCATTTAATGAAAAGGAAAACAACAAATGAAAAAAAACCCAAACCACAAAATCCTTTGCCACTTCTCACTTATTTTAAGAATATACTTACCTGGACATGTGTGTCTTATTTCCACATTTCTCTCAAGGTACAATTCAGCTAACAATAAATACCAATATCTTATTCCCTGTATTTAAGAAATAAAATTCTATGGTAATTTCACAATCAACAATGCCTGGTGTTAAGGATTTCATTATTAAATCTGATTGAATATGATTAAATATGGCTCATGCTTTCCAAAATAGGTTGCATGATAGATTTAAATGAACTCATTAGCGGTTAATGCAGCAAAGCACTTTCTAAATGCTAATGTTTGGCTGCCTTTGGCTCGTTAATTAATTTGAAGATTGTGTAATTATCAGAGCTTTCGATTAGCATACGTCTACTTCTTTTTATTCCCCAGTGACACTTGTTTGTGTGTAACTATAGAAAATTCAATTATATTTATAATAAAAATAGGACATCAAACTGCCCAAACAAGCACACTCTGCACGGGAACAGCATCTTTTCCTTTAAAGTCTTTTTTTTTTATTATTGTTATTTTTGAAAAGAATATAGGCTCAGCAGCTTCCTCTCAGCACAGAGAAGGGATAGCAAAGTACATGGCTTTTCCAGATAATTACATACCTCTGAAGAGTTGTGTCTGAATAAGGCTTGGAAAGAAGCAGAAGCAGAGTTTGGCTTTTTTTTCTCTCTTTTTTTTTTTTTTTTTTAATTTATTTTGTACTTTGTTTTTCAAGGCCAGCAAACATGAAATAAGGCAATACGGGACAAACACCTTATCCAGAAGAGACGAGCTGGTGCATGCATGAGGACACGGCGCAAAGCCAGGTGCCTGGTAGGTGTGCAGAACCATGAGCCACAGGCTGGGAAGGTGACACCTGTTAGATACACTCTGCTGATGGTTAGGGCGATGAACGTGCTGGCGGCTCTACTTTAAATAACGCAAAAGCCTGGAAATAAAGCAGACGTAGTCTCTTAGGCAGATATTGGGCACAATGATGGGGCCATAGATGCAACAGAAACTGAGAACTGCACAAAGTGTTACAGTCAAGGCTTGCGTCTGTAAGAGAAAGATGTGGGTTATGAGATACGAGCACTTCATAAACACCAGTGTGGACTCACAAGAGATGCCATAGGCAATAACTCATGTCCAAGTTTCCTGGAGCTGTAAGGCTCTCGGGTGGAAGAAGAAAAAAGAGCTCTATCTCCTGCAGGCATTTTGAATGACAATAACTAAAAAATTAAATCGACTCTCTGGATCGTTTCTCCCATGCTTTTGAAGGCATGACTGATTTCTCTAACAAGTCTCCACGGTTGCCTTCACAGCACATGCTGAATGTACATCAGTCCTTACGACTTTTAACAGGGAACCTCTTTGTCATAAATAGATTTTGTTTCCACTAAATATGGGATTCTCTGCTGTAGTTATCCAGGGCTGCAAACAGCTGGAGTGGCAGCACAAGTGTAAAAGCCAGAAGAACCAGCATGCATGCCACTGCCTGAAAGGAGGCCTTCTCTGCCAGCAGCTGCAAGAGCAACAACGCATTAACATAGGGAATAATAAAGCCCAATAAGTAACTATTGCATTTTCTAGTGAAATAAAACAACTCCATTTTTTTTCCTCAAACAGTCAACTTGTATGTCAAAAACATCCAACATGCATCACTTGGATAAATCATCTGATGAGTTTGTTTCTTAAATTGCTATTAATCATGAATGTTCATCCTATGCACTTTTATATGGATATTTATTATTCAAAAATTAGCAACTAGGCATGATTAAGTAGATAGTACTTCTTATCCCCCAAAACCTCAATGCCCCCAAATTTCCATTCAAGGGCAAAAGGCAAGGAATGATTATGAAGCTAAATGTATCACCCTTAACTTCCTAGCTATTGCTTGTTTCAATGCAAAAGAATTGTTAATTCTTCGGTTTTCACTAAAGTAGTTGCCTCGCTACACAATTCTTGTTTCAGACAGAGGTCTACCTCAGTCGGTAGCAGGGGGATTAAAAAAGATGGGGCTTTGTTCCATTAAGAATTTACAGTGAAATAGGGATGCTGAGATGGGTATCTTAGAAGAAAATCGCACTTCCAGTGAATGCAAAGGCCTGTCGCCAGCTTTACTGTCACACAGGAGCACAGGCGGATCGCTTACCCCATGCTCGGCCAATTTGATTAATGCCTGCAAATCCTCTCACCACCTGCTTCCCGTCCCTAAAACACGCCAACCCAGGTGCTTGCAGCATGTCCTAGAAGATAGCCGTGACCCCCAGCAGCAGCTCGCTGTCCGGGTGTGCGGCATGTGCAAAGCCACCCTCTTCCCCCAGCCTCCACCACCAGCTTTGAGGGAAAGCAAACGTCGACAGACCAAGGCGAAAGCTCACCCAGGAGCGAATACACAGGATCTGTTGGCTGGGCTGAACGGCCACTGCTTCCTGACACAGCACCCCTCGCCCATCGCGCTGCTGGACAGCCACCACCGAGACTTTCTCATGATGTTGCAACGATGCCTGTTTTAAGGCTTCAACCACCTCTGTGGCAGCAGCGTGTTGGTGTTTTCAGGCATGAGGTTAAGAATTCAGGTAGTCTTAGAGATGAACTGCTGTACAGAAATGTCATCTCTTAAGGCAACTGGAAAAGAGAATCACTGACTCAGCAGCTCTCCAAAACCAGTAGAAAATGAGAAATATAAACAGGCCCATCAGAGAAACAGGTCAGTGAATAATATTATTGCTGAAGGCTGCAGGGACAGGCAATAAGCGGAAAAATCTTTGCCACAGCCTCTGATGGGGAAGGCAGGGAATGAGCGGGAAGGAACCAGGCTCCCAGGCAGCTCATGGCACCTGTGAAGAGTCTCTTGGGCTAATGAAAAATAGATGGAAAAAAAACCATTAAAAACATTCACTTAAACCATGGCATTAGCTTCAGGAAAAGGTGCAGCACAGTTTAGCAGGACACCACTGAAAAATGAGAGGGAAAGAAGTAGATTTTAATGAAGAATTCCAACTGCTGTCTGAGGCACAGGTCACACCAAATCTGTATAATGAATTTTTAAAGCTGAAGTCACAGAGACAGGGATGAAAATTCCGTCATACTGAAGTTCCCAGAGATTTGGCTACTGACTTTGATGGAGCCAGCAGTCAGCCACCCTAGAAATACCTGTAACACCAAGAGAGAAAACACCTTCTACCCTCCTGGGGTATGACGTTTACAGATGAGAAGGGCAAAATATGGCATTGCTCAAACACCCCTCCCTGTTGTTGGTTAGGAGATCACCTCTCATATAAATCACACAGACATCACTTTCAAACCTGCATTTAATGCAGGACCGTGCCCCAGGGAGCTAGAACAGTGGGAACAGGCAACACTCCTGCAAGAGAAACTAGTGCAAGGAAACGAGAGGAAGGTCTTTAAGTGCAGAGTAGCTGACCCCAAATCCCAGTGACAACTGTGCCTGTAGAAGTTTCCCTGTCGCTCTGCAAAGCCGAGAGCCTGGTGCTCTTCATGAAGTCCCAACATTTCTCTCCCTCCCCCTGTACATCCACACACACACGTGCCTGCTGTAACAGCAGACTTCACTTTGGAAGAGCACTCCATCCACCCACAAGTTGAAAGCACTGTGGTCCCAATGCATCATCTGTTGTATCTGCCTTTTAATCTCCTTTTTTCCATACTTGAGGCATACTCCGGCATCTTCAATTCCGCAGATAGGGAAAGGCCTGTATGCTATCATTTACTCAGCAGACGATGAATCTGACAGTCTAATCTTAACTTCTTAACAGCTGTGTTTATTTACTAAAGTAGTAAATTGTTTCCTCTAAAGCACAGAGGGGTTGGTTTGAACAAGCTAACATCTCTGCAATTTGGTGAGATTTGGTACCTGCACATGATTTCTCTTGAAACTATACATTTTTCTATCACTGAAGTATCTGAATTATAGGCAATCTTGGGATCCAATCTTTGTTTTAATGACTCCTCCGGCTGCTGTTTTAGTATAGAGGAGAAGGCAGGCTGAAGTACAGTAAATTGGCTTACAGGAAATGGGTAATAATACCACCACTTATGTTCTGAATCTTACTGACTACATTTGCTCCAGTTCCAAGACGCTTTTCTGTTTCCTGTTTGTAGTTTAGTTCAGGTTACACAAGTCATTGCAACACCACATTGCCCTTTTAGCCTGTCTGTCACGCAAACTGGACACTGAAAAGCAGCAGCACTCTCGGTCAGAGAGGTGTTAGGATACCTCAATGAGAGTCGCACACCTGCACCCTGAAACCTAAAACCCAGTCTTATTAGTCCACACCAAGTTGTTTGAGTTTCTGGAAATGGCTTTCCATACGAAGCGAGTCTTGCTGGGATCCCCGGCAGCAGTTCCGGAGCTGCAGGGCTTGCCACGGCGCCTGGCTTGCACCATTCTGCCCAATGCTCCGGCTCTCACCCCAGGGCTGAGACTGCTTAGGAGCCTGCACAAAGCACAACTACCGCCCTAACACTGGGGAAAGGAACAGAAAACAAAATCGTGCAGCTCATCGTGAGCTAAGTATAGCATTGCCGCAGCAATCCCAGCTGGAGTAGCAAGTTTTGGAAAATTGGGGAGATGCCCAAATCTAACGGGAAAATAACTCATCCTTCTTGCTCAGCGGCAGTGATAAAATAACGCTAATAAAATCTCCTCTTCTAGTTTCCACAGCTCTCTGGGGAGATGGAAGCAGCTAAGCATACAGTACACACCTACCCCTCCACCACCGCTGAGACTGCTGGATCCTTAAAATCCCTCTCTCGGTTAAGGCTGATAAAGGAGATGCCTTTTCTTCTGACTGCTCCCCGCAGCGGCAGTGGCAGTCGTGCTCAGGCCCCGAAGAGGAAGGGGCTCGGCTTGCTCCCCAGTACAGGCAAGAGCGGAGTACGTAATAACCCAGAGCTACAAGTCATCTGCATACTGGAAGTACAGTTTGTATCTCTTCACCCTTTTTCAGTCATTCCCCGCATACCCACAGACACGAGCACCCTCAGGTGCCCATTTGCTGGAGAACACACCCAGAAATCTCGGCACATGTCAGGCTTTCGCTACCGGCGCGGGTAGAAGCGGCAGCTGCGCCGGTCTAACAGCCCACCCTGCTGCTGGGCGATCCCGCTGCCTCCGCCACTGCCGTTCCACCCTGGAACGGGAAAAATACCAAATAAAACCAGCCAGTGTTTTCCTGCTGGGTCAGTGAGCTGAAGCAGCTCACAGAGAACCTGCTCTCTCCTTTTGGGAGCTTTGACCTGTTCATGTGCCCAGGGACACGTGCCAGAGGCTGTCTTACCTCGGAGGGGTAGATGCCATGCAAGTCACACGCCTGGGGCTGGCCGCGCCGGTGGCCTTTCACGGGCTGTTTCACAGTGGTCAGGGCTGCAGCCAGCTGCGACCGCTAAGCAGAGTACTTGAGAGATATTTCAGTTTTTTGATTTTTACAACTTACAGTTTTTCCCTCAAAATTCCCATATGGATTGAAATTATTTATATGTGGCCTCAGCTGAGAAATGACCTCTCTGTTTGCAGACGTTTGGGGTTTTCCAGTTCTAAAAAGCGGTATGTGTTTAAAGCTTTTTATTTACAATAGATTTGGTTATTTTTTAATCCTTGTGACATTGGTCTATTTAGAAGAAGCTCTTTGAGAGACAAAGTAGCTGTGTGGTCAGAAATCAGGAATATGTAGGTCTCCATGAGACAGAAGCAGCCTTGACCAAAATATATTTTTATCACGTTAAAAAACATTTGCTGCCTGAAAGCATGTTTAATATAAAGCAGCAAAAATTCTTTCTCCCTTTCTTAGTACTGTTACCAAGTACATTAGCATATCACAGGAGCATTTCATGAACTCCCTTGTCTCATTTCAGCGCAAGCATCACGTACATCTCCTGTTCCCAGGGTGCCCTTCCCCATTCTCACTATTTCGGGAACATTTCTGTAGCAGTATTGGTTTGGGAGGGTGGTCCCGGGTGGAAGGCATGGGCAGATACAACCCTCAGTCTGCTCCTCCATCCTGTTTTGGGGGAAATGCCTTGGAGTAGGGAATTTTGAGGTTTATTCCTAGCTTAGACATAGATCTGTTGGACAATTCTGAACAAAGCCTGTCACTAACTGAAAACCAAGAAGGGGGAACAGTGTGAACAAAGGCTTATAGAAGGGAAAAAAGGTTTTTACATAAAACTTCCAAGAACAATGGAGTCAAACCTTTGCTGGGACATCAGTAATGCAAACCCCTAAATTATTGAGCCATTGTTTGTATTTATTAGAACAGAATTGCAAAACTGGGAATCTTATTTAATTTGCAGTCATCGTCCCCCTTCCTCACTTGTGCCAGAGACCATATTTCTTATAAACAAGATTCTTATTTCAGTATTCATTAGATTGTTCATCAAGAGGAGCAGCTGGTGTTGATGAATTGATTAAGATGTTCTGAGGACGGTTCAGCCTAAAGAAGAAAAGACACAACAACAGATTTCAAATATCTAAAAGGCTGCTGCGAACAATGAAGGAACAGCTCGCTCTTTCCCCCCACATTCAGGGTGGTGTCCTGGTTTCAGCCAGGATAGAGCTGGTTTTCTTCACAGAAGCTAGTGTGAGACTGTGTTTTGGATTTGGGATGAGAAATTGTTGATAACGTGCTGATGTTTTGGGTTGTTGCTGAGCCGTCAAGGACAGTCCAGCTTCCTGTGCTGGCCTGCCAGCGAGCAGGCTGGGGGTGCACGGGGAGCTGGGAGGGGACACAGCCGGGACAGCTGACCCAGACTGGCCAAAGAGATATTCCATACCATCCGACGTCATGCCCAGTACATAAACTGGAGCTGGCCGGGGGGCGGAAATCGCTGCTTGGGGATGGGCTGTCGATCACGGGGTGGTGAGCAATTGCTGTATTGGGCATCACTTGTTCTTGTACATTCCTTTGTTGGTATTATCATTGTTGTTCCCTTCTTTCTTTCTGTCCTATTAAACCGTGTTTATCTCAACCCACGAGTTTTTTTTCCCCAATTCTCTTCCCCGTCCCACTGCGGGAGGGGGAGTGAGCGAGCGGCTGCGTGGTGCTTAGTTGTCGGCTGGGGCTAAACCACGACAGGTGGACAGAAGAGTAAGCTTTTAATTTCAACAAGGAAGATTCAGATTCGACAGAAAAGTGCTTTAACATTAGGGCTGTCACGGTATTGGAATAGATGGCTCAGAAAAGCCCTTGAGACCAGACTGGCAGCTGTCTGTCAGAAACGGGTGGGTGCAGCCTGCCAGTCCACCGAGCCCTCTTCGAGACCTACAACCAGAGTCATTTCCCCTTGCCTTCCTCAGTACTTGATGACCTCATTACTTTCAAACAGAACCTCCAAAAGCAAAAGCATTCCCTTTGATCCTGTTTATTTAAAAGTCCTCCTAAATAAGGTGGAATAAAATGGTTGCCAAGCTGGAGAGGCAGAACCCTCCTAATTCCTATATCCACGCATGTAAAATTTGACCCAGCTGCCAGTGACACAGAAATCCATGTAACAGGCTGATGTTCAAACTAACAGAGCACTACGGGCACAAATTCCTTATTCTTATTCTCTCTTATTTCTTGTCCAATTCAGAGGCAAAACTTACCTGCAACAAGAAAAGCATGGAAAGACCAAGTTGATTTATCCACCCAGCAATAAGCCACGAGATAAATAAATAAATGGGTCAACAAGTATTTCACACTTGAATGCTCCAGATAAGAAATCTATACATAAACCCCAAACTCAGAGGCATACCCACTGTCCAGGCAACAGCGACAAACTACACCGCTCTCTAACTGATGTTTCGAATGGGTACTGAGCAGGAAATTTCCCTGCTTTAAAAACACACAGTGCAAAGTTATAATTTGTTCTCTATAAAAGCTGTATTGGATGATTTCCTGTAAAATTAGCTGTAGGAATGGAATATTTAATAGAATAAAATAATAGAATATTTAATTCAGCACACACAGCAAGATTTACTGATTTCAGCATGAGATGGTAAACAATGCAATTGCAACAAACTACATACACACTCCTACTTCGCCTTGGGAATTGGCTTCTGGCTTCAAATTACTTACTGCTAGACAGCAGTTTGTTCCTACCCACCTAATCAGCATCTGACTTTGCTGCAGTATTCAAGCAAACTGAAGATAGATGTGGTGTGGCAATAGAACGTGAAAGAACTGCAAAACTTCCAAATAACAACTTAAAAAAGTAAACTAAGCATCAGTAATTGCAATTATTCACTATTTTCCTGAGGCTGGAATTTCCTACCTTACAAAATGATTCACTTGCAAGAAAATAAGGGTTCTATGTCAGAATCTACTGCGGGTCCCGATTTAGGTGTTAGGAATGCATGGTTGTATCGTGAAGTCTTTTTCCATGTTTGTAGAATGTAAAGCCACAATGCAGCTCAAGTGTAACAGCCAGCGGACCTTATGCTCCTAGTAGCTCTCCTAATTGCGGATGATGCAGCACCCCAACTTGTAAGAAGGACCCTACACCTTCAGATGGTTTTGTCAATAGAAGACATTTGAAGCAGGGACAAAGGTAGAAAATAAACTAAATGAAGCCTGCAGATTTATTTTTTTAATCAAAAAGGCTGAGACAACACACAAAAAGAGCAAACGGTGTCTTAGATTACATGCGCTTCAATATAGTGGAATGGGAAAGATGATCTTTAGTAGATGGATTTTTAGTATTTGTTAGAAAAAACCCTTCATCCACCAACACTTCTTTTCAGAAGTGCTGCCCTAGCTCTGCTTGCACTGAAGTAACTGGAAATTTCCTCTCAGCATCACTGTGAGCAGGGACCTTTCATTGTCTAACGGGGAAGGGGGAATGCTCATTCCGAGCTGTCTTCAGGCCAGTGAAGAAGTCTTGAAATATTGAAGAACATATAGTTCAGAAAGCTCAAAATGCAGCTCTCCCAAGGTAACAAATCAGGGTTCTCAGCATCTAGAATAAGTCAGAATATCTCTGTGGAAAAAAGAAAACAGTCTGTTGAAAGTTCTTGACCTCTATTGAGACTTCTTGACATCTGCTTGAGAGTAAAACCTTGACTTGGTATCTGAAGAATGAATTTTCACATTAAGCATATTAAGAAAAACTGTGTCTCTTAATCCTTAAAACAGTCCTGTTTGGTCCTATGGCACCAATTTTCAGTTAGTCAGAAAGCCTCTGCACTGCAGATCTGCCGGGTCCGCTTTCCTGAAGGCCAAATTGTACTAACTGGGGCATCATCATTCTCTACAGAATCCTTGATAAATTCCTCCTAAATTATTATTCTGTTACAGCTGCCCTGTGCTGACATGAGGGAATTGCTTAGACTTCCATTAAATCATTTCCCTACGAGGTAGGGAGCATGGACTTTATGAATACCCGAGATCCCGAGTTCCTACAGACTTACAAAAACCGGACTGTTGGAGCACGAGGACAACTAAGCCTCAAAGGGACGATTCGGGCAGTAATGGCATAACGCACCCGCCTGGAATACTGTCTCCTCCTCACAGAGCAGAGGTGGCCACCACTACCATGCAAGCGTAACATCTACACACCGCGACCCCTCCCTGTGGTTCCTGCATCTCAGGGTGGCCATACTCTGGAGGGGACCATTTGCGCTAATGAAATTCCAAGACACACCAAGTCTCTGTAGAGTGACATTCGTTACTACAAACGGTCTGTCTCAAAACCATTAAATTGTTTGAATTTTGAGAGGGCAATATTGAAGCAACTACAGAGGAATCCTGAAGCGCACTCAGACTCCAAGCGAAGGAAATCCATGACTGGCTTTATGCTTGTAAAATACAGTGCCTCCTCCCTTTTCAATCCATTACGTATGCTTTTCAACACCAAGCTTCAATATATTAAAATAAATTGATTTTGGTAACATTACTGAAATAAGAAAGCTCCTACTTTTGAACACGTTATAGCAAATAAATAGTCTACACGAAAAAGCAGTAATTTCACCATAAAGCTCTAGCGACATTGAAAATTAAACCATCCAAGTTCCCTCTCTTAGATTGACATGACCCACAAATCTAAAGAAATTAAAACATCATTATGTATAGATGGATGCATATTATTTCATGCGTAAGCCTAAATGATTTCAAATATCTGAAGTACAGTAACACAAATATCGTTCCTTGGCATAATCAGATTGAATCACTCCGTAAGATCGGATCTCTCCAACGTGAGCTTGCATGACCGGAGCGGAGCCCACTCCCACGTCTCCAAAGCCTTCTGAAGAGCTGGGGTGTAGCCGAGCGTCGCCAGGCTCAGCTTCTCTTCCCAAGCGTGTGGGGAAGGAGAAGCAGCAGCACGCAAAACGCACCCGTGAGACATGGGTTCGTCCAAACCAAACGCGCAGCGGTAAATGGTGGCAGGGGACAGCTTCACCGTTTCAGAGGACCTACTGCATGTTCATGAAGAGGATGCAGCTGTACCATGCATCTCCTCCCACCGCTTCTTACATATTGTCTCACCTGAAAATGTGCCAACCTAAATATCAAAAATAGCGTTTCAGTCAATCACTTCCCCACTTAATCATCTGTAAATCTGCTGTGCCAAGCATTGAAAATTACTGGTATATAACGTTCAGCCGAAGTAATATCAAAATATATTTTATTCTGGACCTCTTTCAGATCTGATTCAAATTACAGTTGTCAAAGCAATACAATGCAAAGGGAAACTGCAACAGAAAATGTGCCTAGAAGGGATATAAGGGCCTTGGGGACAAATCATTGTGATGTAGAACCAAAATACATCATAAAGTGTAATTAACATGGTCCAGGACAGTATAGAACATCTATATCAGTCTTCTTTAGACAATAATCATGAAAACTGAACAATAAAAGTCCTTTAAACAAGTACAAAAAACTGTCATGGGCTGGTTTACACTTTTACAACAGTTGTAATTTAACTGGATAACTGAAGAAATGATGCAGACATTTTAATCCAGTGCTATAGGTAGGCTCACAGAATTAGACCCAAAGGATTTGTAACTCCAAATGAAACCATTACAACTACAATGTCAACGTCAGGAGAGAGAGAAAATTACTTCTGTATTCTAGAATTACTGCTCTGCACACTGCAGTCTGTTGAGGACAAGATTGCAAAGTACACTGGACTAGCAACAACATGCAGACTGTTTTCTCGTATTTACCCACAAATGTCAAAAAACATTATGAAGTAAAAATGAATGATTATTTAAAAAAGAAAACAAAACAAAAACATGCCTCAAGTTATTGTCAAGCTTCAAACTTAAAGGCAGAGAAAGCGAATTATGTACTCAAAACTGCTGATCTGAAGCACTATTAACACTAAATCTGCAACCCGCAAGAAAGGGCAGATTTTCCTGGTTTGTCTGCCTTCCATCAGACTGGCAGTGAAGACAGCCACACTTCCACAGAACGCGCTTCTCCAGAGGGAGAAGTGAAGACTGCTCCACGGCTCTCTCCCTACGGAAAACGTCAGGGATCTTGATGGAGATTTACTGCTGTCTCCCGAAGCCTTATTTGCTTCTAACATGCCACAATGTTGCTTCTGCTTTCTTCAGACTTCTGGAGAGTGTGAAACTGATCCCACGGGGGAACGGCTCTACGGGGCTTTGTGAAGGGAGAAGCTATCACACTTGTCAACGAGAGGGGAACACTGGGCTAAACCCGGCAGGCCCTGCTCTGGCAAGATCCCCACCGAAGCCGAGGGGAATCCCGGCTCGAGCGAGATGTGGCTCCTTTTACCTACAGATCCAACGCCTCCCATGCTTATTCTGGCAAGGTTTTCTCATGAAGTGAAAGACAATGGGATTTCTGGTTAAGCAAAGATTGGAAAAAATCGGGTCCCAAGGCTCCTCTTCGCTAAACAGACAAAAACATACAACCTTTTATTTACAAGCTGAAAAGCCCAGTTTGCGATTTTCGTGAAATTCCTTCATTCAGCAGAACTAAACGCGTCAGCTGCCACGATTGCTCCGTAGGCAAACTGGCACAACGGCCCTCTCCCACCTACTGTTCTTCCTAAACACAAAGAACATTTCAAATGTACAACGTCCCATTAAATACCCTAGCATGAGGTAAGCAGTGTAAGGAAAAAGGAGTGCTTTTTTAAATGAAAATTAATTAAAACTGGTAGAAATCTTTGGCCTTTCTCTCAAGATGCATTAAAGTGTCACGAAATCAAGAAACATGCTTCAAAATGCCATGTCATTCTGACTCTGGTAACTATTACCTCCCTCCACCCAACCCAGAAAAAGAGGCACTTTTAGTGTTTCATATAAGATTTCCAATCATCTAGTAGACACGCTAAATAACCCTGCACAATTGTAGTCCCAGAATAAACTGAGTTTATCAACATTACAAAGAGTCTAAAAAAGCTTTTATGAGGACCTAGATATTCTCTTAACTACACTAAAAAGTCCACTGGTTGGGAATCTTTACATCAATTTAAAAATGCAGAAAAAGGTAAAGTAAAAATAGAAAAAGAGGAACTCTACAGAAACCTGGACCTAATTATGCGGAAATGAGAAACGGGATTCTGAGATGGATGCATAGAAAGACAGCGAACATCAAGAGCAGTTCATTTCTTATTCCATCATTAATTCTGAGCCCAGTTCTTCCCTTTCCTTTTATCCTCTATTTGGATATTTGCCCATTAACGTGTTGAACTGGAAAACACAGGAACCGTAATGTACGCAAAGGCTTACGCACACGTTTGCCTTCACACTTGGAGAACAGGCGCAACAGAATTACTCAGTATGTAAGACTAAGCATCTGCATACACTTACACAAGGTTAGGGTCTTACCGACATTTGGCATACTCAATTTAAAGGAACAATTTGGATAGTCTACCTCACTATTGCACACGAGGTCGTTGTGCTGTACGAGAGAATAATTAATGTCACGGTTCTCTTCTTTTTGCTTCACATAGTCACAGAGCCTAGCACACCGCGCATGCATGCGCTTAGCAGTGTATAGAACGAGAGGCGAGAAGGGGCGTGAGCAGGAGCAGCACTGTGGCATGCTAGTGAAGGACAACAATAAAGTATCTACTGGCCAGATCCTTTGCTGGTGGAAACTGGCATCATTCCACTACAGTGAGGCGCTGCCGGTTGACACGAGGTTGGGGGGTCTCAGCCTGCGCGTCCAGAGCGCTCAAGTCATCAGATCTGACGTTCCTGCTAGACTGTGCTTCAGGCACCTGAAAACCCTGGACCCGGGACACTGAAGCTCTGTTTTATCTATTTCTGAATACGTGATACTATGCTTAAGCAACCAGAATTACAACCGAAACAGCTGATGATTGAGAAAGAGGAAAACGGCAATACCCTAAAACATGGCTGTGTGGTTTTGCAGCTATGTCACAGAATTCCACCACAATTGTTTAGATTGGCTGAAAGAATCATCCAATAACTTTTATGAAAATGAATAAACTGTCCATATTAAAATACAAAAGTACTATCAAGAATCACTTCTGACTTTCAGATTTAAATTCAGTGCAATTGACAAATGCATTGCTAAACGAAAAATGCAGCTTAAACATACTCAAAACATTTGTGTCTATTCCTGGGAGCACAGTTTAAAATTATTGCACAGAATTTTTTTTTATTTTTGTTTTTGTGTTTTTTTTTTTTGTTGGGTTTTTTGGGTTTTTTTTTTTGTTTTTTTTTTTCATTAAATGACAGAGGTCAGCCACAGTCATGGACCTCCAGCAATAAAAGCAATATTTCAAGTGCCAGACACTCAATATGTTAGGTTTCCTACATATTGTTACTCACAGGGTAATTGCTCTAAACATTTGTAATATGTTCCAAAACCCTAAAAATAGCTGGCACCAAACCACCGCGGATGACTGTCTTTATGGATATGACTTTTTGTTTGTTTTAAACGCTGCGTATGATAGTATTATATTCCTGGGGTATATATAAAGGACGTATTGTTGACTTCTCTTTACCACTGGCAAATTGCTACCCTACCTTAGCCAAACTCAGACTTGCTTCAAGTCATGTATATTCCATGGAAATAGCAGAAATTGATGCCTAAAGAACAATGGTTAAAATGTCAAAGCTGCATTATCTCAATTATATCAATTTAAACCTAACTCAGAGGGGGAAAAAAATAACAAAATGGAAAAAAAAAATAGGTTAGAGACCAGCAATCATAAGCCACAAAATAATCTGTGATTGAAATAGTGTTATAAAACTGGTAACTTTGCAAAGCTCTGTAATATAAACCATTACTTAAGTAAAATGCCTGTGACATAAATTTGACAACCTCTCTTTTTAAAAATTTACACTTTTGGAATCTTATGCAAGACATGATGCAACCTTTTTGACTACACATACGCATAAACACAACCTCATGCTATCATTTACAAATAAAATCACTATCAGTATACTTTTAATCACATGAGCAGAAAAAGGTTTGCCATATACATCTGTCATTGTAAGAAAAATACTTGATATTGTAAACAGAGTAAAAGACACTATATAGTAGTGATTATTAAAAAAATAGCAGCTTACATCTACCCTATATTTGGAAAAAATGTAGTCACAAGATACAATAAACTGCAGGACTGGAGCAGCAGGGGAATTAGTGCAAGTATTCATCTTTTAAATAAGCTGAATCACTGCTATTAAAATAAACTTGAAGCAAGTCCTCTGTTTAAGATTTTTTTAAATCTAAGGTAGTAAACATTTTGCCTCTTAATGGCAGTGTTATCAAATATATGCCAAAGAATTTATTTTAATAAAGAAAAATTACATGAGATACTTTTAATACTGGAGTTTGGTTACAATTATACATCTAAGCTCCTACAAATAATGATGGGCAACTCTCAGAGAAGCTGTGGCATGAACCCTTGTCCAGAAAGATCTTAACCTCTTAAAAATGATCCCCCAGCTATACTTTGCTCCTTTTCACAATAGTGCACAATTGAACCATATTTTAGTTATGGTCTTAAAGCAACAGAAGATGCATTTTTTCCTTTTTTTTTTTCTTTTTTTCTTTTTCTTTTTTTTTTTTTTTTTTTGCATCCCTGTATTTTTCTTTTCGGTATTTTTGTGCCCTTCTATTCTTAAGTTTGGCAGAATTATGTCCCAAATAAGAAACTACTGCATTTTAGCCATGTCACCAGAAAATAAAACATAGCATTATACCCATTACTGTCATACTTCGTGGATGAGCAGAACATGAAATATCACGCCTCAAAGAAGGATATTTTTTTTTTTTTTTTTTCTTCTCTCTCCGTAATCCCTTTATCCACCCTCCCTCTGTTCACAAAATTGTGCTCTGGGAGCCACAAAATGTACCAAACATTATCAGGTTCCATCTGCCTCTTCAAAGAATGCATTAAAATATGTTTCAAAGAAACATTTTTTTCCAAGGTGAGAAAAACATAGACAAGAAACTAATTCACTCCCTTACTTCATGCATCCGTAAACTTAACCAAAACAAAACAGAAAACCCAATGTTAAAAGCAAAGAAAAAACTACTGCTGCAGATTTCTGGAAGTCCATTTTCTCTGTACACACAAACTGCTCAACTACTGAGAAGGAAAACAAAAATACCCCACAATCCATCGTCGTAATGGATTTCAAGGGGGAAGGGGTAATGAAGGCTGCCATTAGTATCTTCTGAATTTGGTATGTATATGGGTCTGCTCTCGTATATGGTATATTTCTCTCTCTCTCTCTTCTGTTTTTCATATCCAAAACTTTTAAACGTTATTTTGGGGCACAGCAGATTCCAGCACTTGGTGAACAGGATTCACAAGCTGTGACAAAACTCTGTCATCCTCTTCAGGGTGTAATTTTTTTTCCTCTTTTTTTTTTATATACAGTATATGTATATATTTCTTTTATGTTTGGCTGTAGTGGACTGGCCATGGTTCAATTGGGACTATAGCAGTACATGGGTCAGGGACAGTCATTTTGGCTATGTACACATTCATAGTCGGTCCATGGCTTCCAACTAGTAGCGCTATTTCCGTAGGTCTAATACACAAACCTGTAAGAAAAAGAAATACATATACAGAAATTGCACAATATTCCACATTTATACAATTCTGTGTGAAATATCTGAGCAAAACCTATGAAACAGATCGTGTAAGCTTTGTCTTGTATCTCTTAACAATAGATTAGGGGGGTTGGGGGGAAGCACCAGGTTATGAGCATCCAGCCAGACCTGCTAAGGGTACTGCTGCCTAAATGAATTACTATCAGAACATTAATGATTAGTTAATGTTCTAGTTCTGTCAGATATAGAAACCCACTAGTAAAATATAATCATACAAAAGCTACGCTTTTATTCATTAAACAGTTCAAAGGCACCTCTATTTGCTTAGTTATTATGAGCTATAAGTATATTTAAAACCAAGGGGATGAGGAGGGCTTTCGCTAGCAAGCAATATAAAACAAAATAAACCCAACATTTTTAAAAGAGCAAATACTAAATGAAAACTAATCCGTTGCAAGTACAATCAGCCTCTTGGGTCAAATTAACTGGAAGACTGGAAAGGTTACACAGCATGTATATAAAAGGGTCATCTAGGGTGGAATGATAATTAATTTCTACTCAGGATATGCCTTGAGCTTTTATTCCTTTTATGATATTGTCTATACTTAGAAGACTAAAATAATATGAAAGACCAATCAAAATTAATTTTCTAGAATTTAGTCTACTAAAGATTCAGAACTTCCTATTTTCCATTCTGAACTCTAACAAAGCAACCTCACTTAGGAGCATGGAGCATGCAGGACAGGAGAAAGCTTTGGCACGTGTGTTAAGATACTACCTGAGACTCCGGACCACAAGGCTACCAGGATTGCTTTTTGCTGACGTTTGTTACTTTGAGCTATAGTACTTCAAAATACAATTCCTTTATTGCTCTTATTTTACTCTAATTTTGTTTTTCCTTAGGCTCTCTTCTCCTTTCTTTTAAAACCATGGCAAAAAGAGAGGCAAGCAAATAACAACTATTGTACTTACTATGAAGAACTGCATGCTAATATTTTATGTATGTACTTTGCAAGACAATGTCAGAAGACTGAGGAGGTGATGCTACAGCACATCACTACGAGGTGATAGAGGGTGCATTCATGACTAGTTAGACATAAGATTTTATTCTCTGATTCTTCTAAGCCATGGAAGCAGACTGGTATTTACATGTAGCTCCTGTCATTTTTAGGAACTTTTTAATTATAGGCATTCAGAAATTTGTACTTTGTTTTGCTGCTCTTTCTGTTGAATGCAATGCAGAAGGTATTTCATCCCTATCATGCATCACAATAGCATCAGCTACACTGAGCAGTTTCACTCAAAAAGGGCAAAGAGGCAAAAATGAGCTTATTTCCAGACTATAATGAAAAGACCAGCCACAATGAACACATTTCCACAGTAAGCCCCAGTAGGGACAGAAAATTTGAATGAGAGGCATGTTCACCTTCTGAGATTTTTGGAGGGTTTAGAACAGTAATGCATTAAGCTGGAATAACAACCATATTCTCCTTTCAACATTACAGCACCCTTATGTGTGAAAATCTACATGTGAGCTGGCTGTATTAAACTTCAGATACAGAAGGAAATTTTGGCTCCATTATTAGTCACAAGGTTCCCAAACGATGCTTGCTATTAGAACGTCAAACAAGTCAAGCTGCACTTACTGAACCATCTGAAGCACTTGCTCCAACTTTGTCTCCTGCTGCATTCCAGCAAACCTCAAAAATCCCTCCCGTTCCCCGATAACTGTGAACTAGGGCACCTGTCTAAAAAGGGACAAAACAGGTAATTAATACAAGGAAAGCCAAGCAAGTAAAATTTGTACAACATCTAAAACTTCCCCGCTGCTTTTAAAAGCTGAAATTCTCAGAGGAAATGGTCCAGGTGAGACTTGTGGACAATCTCAGCACTGTGTTAAAGGACTTGACAAACACAATTATTGTATCTTGATCTCTTGTTTTTGAATGGCAAAACTGGGGAAGGTCAGGACTACTTCCAATTGGTAAATTGAGACTTTCAAAAATTAATATCCAATGCCCAGTAGCCAGAGATCACATCTTGCCTAACAAGGTCTTTAGACTTTCATTTGCAATCAGGCCTTTTTTTGCCAGAATTACAAAACAAGTAATTGTGTCCTTTCTTAGAAAGTTCTGTACAAATATTTTGTTGTGATCTTCTCTCACTTTACATTCTCTTGTTTTTCAGTGAAATACCTAGCAGATTGTATGTCTACATCCAGTCATCATTTTTCACAGCAAACCTGTTTTATCAGGAGTTTAAAGTTCAGAGTTAACAAAGACCATTTTTGTTTGCAATGTGTTATTGGAGACACTTTGTTGTACACTTTTTGTTGGTGTTTTTTTGGTTGGGTTTTTTTTTCAGTGGTGCATTGTTTGTTTGTTTGTTTTGTTGTGGGTTTTTATGCTAAGAAAAGCCAATGTAAAGACAATTATTACTTCACCATCGGCAAGCACTCAAAAACAGACATTGAATGTACATCCATTAACAGAAGTAACCTTAGAACAAAGAGAAAGCGAATCAGCATGTTAGCCAAAACACGATGGAGCAACAAAGGCTGGAAGGGTGCTGATGGAAAAGACCAAAACACAAACTTCTACAAAGACAGAAGAGTTGTACCTGTGTATTCCAGATGTGTACACATTTATCGAAGGAGCCACTGGCCAGGTACCTGCCATCAGGACTGAAAGCTACACTGTACACAGGTTCTTGATGTTTTGTCAGAGTATGAATACAAATTCCTCTGTCTACATCCCATAACCTAACAGTAGAATCAAAGGATGCACTGTCAAAGGAAAAAACACAGATTAATTACATCTCAATTTGACGTATTTTTGTTTCTCGTATAAACACAAGAGGATAAAGTATCCTACATGCTTCAAAACATTCTGTGAACCTACACATATAAAGAGTGAAGTAAAAGTAATGCTGAACAGGCATTTAAAAACAGGATTAAATAGTACCTTGCTAACATAAGATTGGCATTTGGATTATTTGTTCCTGGTCCTGTAGGACTCCATTTGATAGTATAAATTTCTTTGTTGTGTGCTTGTAAATCATGGACACAACTGTCTTGTTTCATACTCCAGATCTATGATAAAAATGGAAGAAAACACAAAGACATTTAGCAATATTGTACAACAATATTGCACTGAAATACATTTTACATCTTCTTTATCATTTGCAGCCCAACTGCTACCTTTTAGGCCATTCAAAACATTTGCTACGACCGCTGAGTTTCTAGAGAAATGATGACAAGTATTATTCCAGTACTCTCTCTTCTTTGAGTTGTAAGTACCTGGTGGGGTTAATGAGTAATAAAGGTCTTGTCTATAGAAACCAATCTGCATGTGCTAACTACAAGCCCATTGAAAAGTGCAGGGATGATAACAGATGCTAAAATGAGAAGAGCAATACGTATACATTCACATCTGAGCTGACAAAATATCACAGTCCTATTTTTAAATGAACTTCTTGCTACACATATTGAGTGAAATAAAGGGATAGTGGAGGAAACTTCCAGTTTCACACAAAGCCATAGATGCACACTGCAAAAAACATTATGGCATTTTCCTGGCTTATTAGGATTTGCGTTGGCAGGTGTTTGTTCAGTACTTCATACAAAAGAGGAGCTCCTTAGGACTCCAACTCCTGCATGATAACCCTCGACAAACAAAATAACTTTATTCTATTAAGACTTTGCAATGCATACAGGAAGCGTTTTGGAAGGCTTTTATACCTTTTTCTAAATGTGAAACCTGATATAATAGTTAATCACCTCAAAGCTTTTTTTTAATGATACCTGGTTTAGTAGTCCTGGTTTCAGCTGGGATAGAGTTAATTTTCTTCATAGATGCTAGTGTGGGGTATGTTCTGGATTTTGAATGCAAAAATGTGGATAACGTGCTGACGTTTTGGGTTGTTGCTTAGCAGTCAAGGACTGTCTGGCTTCTCATGCTGGCCGGACAGCGAGGAGGCTGGGGGTGCACAGGAAGAGGGGAAGGGACACAGCCAGGACAGCTGACCCAGGCTGGCCAAAGGGATACTCCATACCACATGGGGTCACGTTTGGTATATGAAGCTGGGATGAGGAAGAAGGAAGGGGTGGAGGGAACATTCAGGGTTATGGCGTCTGTCTTCCCAAGTAACTGTTACATGTGATGCATGCCTGCTTCACTGGAGATGGCTGAACACCTGCCTGCCCCTGGGGAGTGGTGAATGAACTCCCCGTTTTGCTTTGCTTGCGTGCATGGCTTTTGCTTTACCTGTTAAACTGTCTTTATCTCAAACCATGAGTTTTCTCACTTTTACCCTTCTGATTCTCCCCCCCATCCCACCGTGGGGAGTGAGCGAGTGGCTGTGCAGTGCTTAGTTGCCAGCTGGGGTTAAACCACGACAGCTTTTAGCTCACCTCTTGTTCAAAAAATAACAGGAGCTTTTTCTCTATTTAAGCTCAACTGTATTTAAGATGCAATTGGGGAGTATGTTTAAATCAATGACATTTTTCAAAACTGGTGCCTCACTGAGGGGAAATTGATTTTCAATGTGCAGACAGAATTAAAATTGTATTTCAGTTTAAATTGATGGGATCAAAATCTGCCTTCTCTTCCCAAAACTATATAGATGACAAGAGTCCGTATTAGCTGCTCTAGAGGACATCAAGTTGGCATAAGACAGACAAAAAAAAAAAAAAAAAAAGTCAATCAATCAATCTCTAGGCATCTTCCATATGCTTCAAAACCTGCCATTCCTTCCTACTCCCATTGCAAAGTAAGTGATCCACAAGTGATTAGCAAAGCGTAGACTTATCTACAAACAACTGGTCTTCCAGTTAATCCTGAACAAAATGATAAAATTCTTTCCAGGATGGGCTGAATTCAAAACAGCAACCAAGAAGTTAATTGGCTAAGCCCATAAATGGTGACATGCTCCCAGTTGTCACCTCTCTACTCACGGACATGCAGCAGCAACAGCTTGAGCTCTAGACTGGAATTCATCTAACCTGAGTTTCAGCTGTTTAAGTATTAAATATCTAGCTTAAGCTGACTGTTTTGACTCCATTCGTTGCCAATGAAGAATGACTGATGCTCTCAGGGGTTTACTCATCACACTTGATTTAGACACATTGAATCGTTTGGGTTGGAAGAGACCTTTAAAGGTCATCTAGTCCAACCCCCCCTGAAATGAGCAGGGACATCTTCAACTAGATCAGGTCGCTCAGAGCCCCGTCCAACCTCACCTTGAATGCTTCCAGGGATCTATGGGGCATCTACCACCTCTCTGGGAAACCCGTGCCAGGGTTTCATCACCCTCATTGTAAAAAATTTCTTCCTTATATCTAGTCTGAATCTACCCCCTTTTAGTTTAAAACTGTTACCCCTTGTCCTTATCGCTACAGGCCCTGCTAAAAAGTCTGTCCCCATCTTTCTTATAAGCCCCCTTTAAGTACTGGAAGGCTGCAATAAGGTGTCCCCAGAGCCTTCTCTGCTCCAGGTTGAACAACGCCAACTCTTTCAGCCTGATCTCATAGTAGAGGTGTTCCATCCCTCTGATCATTTTTGAACGCCTCCTTTGGACCCTCTCCAACAGGTCCATGTCTTTCCTGTGCTGAGAGCTCCAGAGCTGGATGCAGCACTGCAGGTGGGGTCTCACCAGAACAGACTAGAGGGGTGGAATCACCTCCCTCAAGCTGCTGGCCACAATGAATTGTTCTGCAGTAGTCTAGACATCTTCACCCAACAGAGCATCTAGCACATCTAGCTTTAGACTGGAGGCTTAATGTGTAAGTGTTTATATTTAGATAAGGTGATTTCCATTCGCAAGTGCCTGACCGTGTGCCAGCACAGGAGGGGATACCTGGCTACTCATTCAGCCATTCCCTGCCTCTGATTAAACAGTGATGAGCTAGATGGAAATAACTGTCCCAAAGGGTACCAGTAGGACTGTGCTGTTGATGTAAAAAAACGTATCTTGAAACTCTACTAAATGTAGTGCTAAACACTAAACATAAAGCAGTATGGGAGGAATGGAAATGCATCTGTAACATGGAAACAGCACAGGCCCCTCAGGCATGAACAATCTCATTTCTTCTAGTGCATCTAACCTATTATTGGTTATTGGTATGTTTGTATGGATCTCTCGTGAGCCTTGAAGTCATATGTACAAGTTACGGTATCCCCCGCGTTCACAAGTTTGCCCCAGTTCTACACGAAAGCATGTTGCTATGACTTATTTGGAAGAAAAGTGTAGGTGCAATTGAAAACTGTAGAATGAGTCCTGATGAACTGGAAAAAACAAGGAGTACACAGAGTCTTTTAAGAAACAACATGCCAAAGGTTTTAACTAGAAAGAAGGGGGAAACAGAAGAAAACCAGGAAAGGAGCTAGTCACCCATTCTTGTATGTGTTACACAACTCTTCCTATTAACCAAAAGCAACCATCAAGTGTGACAGCTTCATGATTAATGACCTGATTCTGTAAACAGCTAAAAGCACCTAATAAATCATACTCCAAGTCTCAGGGTGGCAGCCTGTATCAAGTTCTCTGGACCAAAGCTTGGCTCTGATTAACAAGGATTTGTTAGGATTGCCTAATCTTGTTATATTACGAAAGAACAAATATTAGACGACACGGCAAATACGGTGATACTGCCGGACTGCCCATGCACATAGTGTGCATTCTAGAGTCCTACAAAGACAAGAGCCAGGACCAGAACTCCCATTACCTTCAGAGTCATATCATCAGAGCAGGATGCCAGAAGGTTACCAGTTGGATCCCATTTGATTGCGTTTACTTCATTCTAAAATTGAACAGCAAGAGTAAGTTGGAGTTTTCACTCCCATTACAAATGACAAGCTTACGAAAGGTAACGTTGGGCAGCAGTTATGACTATTTGTATAACTGTCAGTATTTTAACACAATTTTCATTCCTAGCTTTACCTTCAATAACAACAACTGTTTGCTACCTGTTCATCACATTTTCCTATGCATGCTCATACACAACACAGGCTGTCTGTGCATAGCAAAGTCTTAAAGTTACCATGTTCCTTCACCTAAAGCTCACTTTTGCTGTGCCTCCCTGGCACTGGTAAAAAAAGCTGCAACATGGGACTGAGAATTGTTCTAATAATGAAAGAAACTACAGTTACCATGTGATCTTAACTACAGCTACCTGTGTTTGCATATTTACCGCCAGTTGCCAAAGAGCAACGATTACACAAGTGCTGTCTACTGGCAAGTATACTGGGCCCCCAAGCTGTGATTAACAAAAATATCGTATAGCAACCCCCAATTTTCTAGTACTTACTGTGTGACCCTGGAAGGTTTTGATGGGCCTATCTTGTCCTAGTTTACAGACGTGAATACACATGTCTGTACTGCAAGAGGCAAATGTGTTGTTACTCTGCCAATCAACATCTAATGCTGGTGCTAAAAGAAAAAGAAATGTATTTAAAACTATGGTCTGTATTCTGTGGGAGTTTGATTTGCAAATTTAGCATGCATCACCTTAGAACAAATGCCAGCAGGAAGCAACCATTAATTTTACAGCATTTCTAAAGATAATCAAACACTATGAACAGTGAGAAATGCAGCCAAAACTGGTCTTACACAAAGAAATTAAACAAAATTCAATAGAAGTCATTAAAACATGGAACATATCTGAAATGAAATAGTTATAGAGAAGACAGTGCAGCAGGACAACAAGCTGTAGTTGTCATCTATAAATAAATCTCAAGAGTCAGCATGAGGGACAGGTTCCCACAACTTAAGACATCGTCATGCATGAGCTCATCTCCACTAACAGTCCATGCTTGTGCTGATAGATGGCAGCCAGTGACAGGTGATGATTTATTTCCTTTCTTAATTCCAGCATTATAAGGTGTAGTAACTTGAAGCTTAATCATGGGCAACATATTCCATTTGATCAAGCCAAGATATTTATGGCAGATAGCACACAGAATTGCTTGAAGTAAATGAAGAATTGATGTTTTTGACTGTTGTCATGCCACTAAAAAGGTAGTGCGAGCAGAATAAAACGTGGAAATGAGACACATTTCTTAAAGGCCCTTCAATGACATGTTCGTCGTCCTCTCTATTCTATTTTCCAGCTGATTCTGGCAGGCTTGCACAGCATGCAGCCCACAAAGCAATTTGTCTGACCTCCTGAGAGGCTGCACTCTCATCCCAGCTGGCCAGTGAACAGCCTTTCAGCTGGTCTGTGGCCAAACAAACTGGGGACAGCACAGCAGGCAGCGCAGAACAATGGGATGCGGAGCTGGGATTACTGTAGCAGGAAGATGACAAATGCAGTCCTTAGCTGATAAACACAAATCCTTCAGGCCCACCCACTTGATTTGTCTGCCACTGTACTACAGAAAGTCGGTAACATTTGGGTTATCTCTTATGACTTTCACAGAACTGTAATAAAATTGTGAGCTATAAAGTTATAAAACTGGAACAATTCTATCTTTGTTTACATTCTCAAAATTCGTAAGACTATGAATATGGGAGTCAGTATCCAAAGACTGCCTGTAAGACCTTAAAATGGTGTAAATAAGCACCATAAACTTCAGAAATTTTTATTTATTTTAATAAATAACATTTTATTTCGTCTTTTCAGATGACAATCCCAAATTATCAACAACAAGACTTACCAGAATGAAAAGGAAACTGCTGCTTGGCTTCGCCAGTGTGGGCATCCCAAATAATTGTGGTCTGTATTAAACAGATAAATGAACAATAAACAAACTTGTACAAATTGTGAATTTCCACACAACTACCACCATTCACATTTATCAGACTACCTAGCCTACTCCCTGTTGTCCAAACCTGCTCCCAATTATGTATTTCTAGTGTTTTGCCCTTGGTAGTAGGGTAGAAAATGGTAGTAGATGTACAGACAACAGTAGAAAACCTTAATATGTTGCAATTTTAGAAAGGTGTTTAATCACAACATTTTGGGGTCTGGAGGGAAGAAGAGGATTGTGGGCTTTTTTTTAATAAAAAAAAATTAAATAGATTTATCTCCTTAGTCCTATTTATATTCTTGTAATCCACTCCGCATACCTATTTTAATTTCAAATACTTCTATATTCAAATTGTAATTTCAAATACTCATTCGTCCCTAAGGAGATCTTTATATAAACAATTAGCCTCATACTTAAGGATCTGGAAGATTTGATTTAAGTGTGTAATTTTGTTTCGAGTTGTTCTCTGCCAATACTTCCAATATCCCTTCTGATGAAAGAAATCTTACATGACAAAATTAGTATTTTATAATCACTATATTATATGCCGATATTCCTGACCTACCTCAACGATCAATGAAGATTTTGCCACTGAATTCAGTGGAAGCGTGAACTGACCGCATAAATTATTTATGGAAAAGAAGCATAAGGTTGGGTCAATCTTTCTGCTAACGCAGAACATTTTTCAAAGCATAACCTCAGTTGCTTTGTCCAAGGAGTTTTATTGACTAAAACATGGCTTCTATTTCCTCCAGAATATTTTTCTGCAAATTAAAGCTGTACCTCCACAAAGATTTAAAAACTAGCATATAAGCCATCACAGCTGCCAAAAGAAGAAACCTGTCCTTTCTGTGCTTTAAGACATTTACTTTTCCTTCCTTTGTGCCAGCACAAGCATTTATAAAGCTGGGCACTAAAGCAAACCAGGTTAAATGTGTGCAAGACAAAAAAAAAAAAAAAAACCAAACAGAGAAAATCTACTACTTTACAGTGACGCTGCCAGTTTTAAGTATTGTGGGTCTGTGGTCTTACTGAGCTTGCAGTTTGCCAGTCTCACTAAGAGAAAGCCTGTGTGTATGTCTGCACCTTGAATCAGTTACAGAAGAAAAATTAAACTCTTCTCTTTGAATAGTCTATTCTACTCTGAATTCATCTGAAGTCTATCCTTCATCACTATGTGCCCTTCCTACCATTCATAAAATCTCTCACACTAACAGCAGCTTTGAATTTAAAGACCTTGTGAGGCTTTAGGTTTGTTTAGAGACGTGAAATAAAACACAGTTAAACAACGAGCTTCATGGCATTACAGTACTGGCACCTCCCCAGTCAGATATATTGAATCTTCTATGTTCCAGCTCTATTTTAATCATTCTCAGGCTTGACTGATGTCCAAATCAGCCTGAACCTATTCCTTCACTATGATTTTTTTTTTCCTGGGGCTTTGCATAAAGTGCTTCACTAAATTTTAAGATGATTGGGTTTTACAGAGGTTTAATGTTCCTGCGTTCAATGCACTTACTTTCCAATTTACCCTAACCTAATTGGGAGGGGATCCAGGGACACTGAAATCTAATAAATTAAAATATCTCAATAAACTACTATAAAACACAAGGAAACATAGCTAGCATAACAAGTTCTTTGTAAGTACATATTTACGTCCCATGCCTTTAGTTTAATTTACTTACTTTCTGTAGCTTTGCTATTATGCTTACAATTAGATTATAACGGTGAAGGAAAGAATTTTAATTTTACCAAAGATTATCTCACCTTGTCCACTCCTGCACTTAAAATGAAGTTTCCTTTCTTGTTCCATTTTAACGCAAATATAGGACCTTTATGTTGCCCTAAGGTGCTGGCAAGATTACCTGAAAATTTATATTGATATGAATACATTAAAAAAAATAAAAAAAACTATGCTGTGAGCCACAATACAGGAAAATATACTGGAAATTAGAAGTATTTCACTTACCATCTTTCGTCCATATCCTTGCAAAGCCATCATAAGACCCAGTTGCTAGAAGTGTACCTTCACTCTGCCAGAAAAAAGGTTATTTTATTTATTTATTTTTACTGTGTAACTCAAAGCTAGAGCACAAAGCAAATTCCAGGTAGAATAAATACAAAACTCATGCAGATATATTCCATTGACTACAACTTATTAAAAAGAAGTGAAGTTCTCAACGTACAATACAAGAAATTACAATGCAACTCAAAACCAGAAATAATTCAGGAGCTGTAGCAGAGGATGCACAGTTGCAGTCACTTAAAATTTGACTATGCAAAATTATCAGTACAGTTTTCTCGGAGTGTTTTGAGCACTGCCATTTCTACTTACGTTCCAATCCAGCGATGTCACGTCTTTGTTGCTGGGTACATCCTGCCCTCCTTCTCGTATACAGTGTCGAAGTACCAGCTGCGTAGAGCCGCTCGTGCTGTTTTCACTGAGGTTCCATATCCGTGCTGTCGAATCTCCAGATCTACAAAACAGTTAATGAGAATATAACTCCTTCTCCCAAGTAATTCACTTTTTAAAAGTATTCCTTTCAAAACAGCAAACGTCCTGGCATTTGATGTATAGGGTTTTGGGGCAGGTATTATTTTAACTTGTTACAACATACAGGAATATGCTGGCGAGCACCGACATTACGCACATACTTGGCTAATGCACATACCCTGAGGCCAAAAGGTCACTAACGGGATTCCAGGCACAGATGAATACTTCAGATTCATGGCCA
This sequence comes from Phaethon aethereus, assembly GCF_964289735.1. Classification (NCBI taxonomy): domain Eukaryota; kingdom Metazoa; phylum Chordata; class Aves; order Phaethontiformes; family Phaethontidae; genus Phaethon; species Phaethon aethereus. Next base: position 21,198,860 of record NC_138585.1, on the reverse strand, counting down.
CGCAGCACCACTGCCTTGTTGGGAGGGATTTCAACATCTCCATCTACTTCCATCATATCTGTGTGATTATCTGCATTATGGGAAACAACAGTAGAGAGAGGTGGATTTTAATATTTTGGGACAATACCTTGTAACTACGGTACGGTTCATATTCTTCTGGGATGAGCATAACACTTAATTCACAACTTACATGATCAAAATTTGACAAAGCTGTAACGTTCCTTTATTTTTCCAGTTCCAATTTATGAAGTACTATAAACAGATGGGAAGTTTCAAAAACCGTGAGAAAGCTCTTAGCCCTTCTAATATTCAGCATTCAAATGGATTTAATTTTGAAACATCAAAATTGAGGCCAAAAGTTATTTTTTTGCTATGTTAAAAAACAAACGCTGATGTTAAAAGTACTCACAGTTTTTCAGGCACGATACTGCATAGTACAATGTGTTACTACTCTATCTTGTGCTTTAAAAATAGATTGGACACATCCATTTTCAAAAATCTGTTTTCACCAATTGCAGTCAAACAGGTCTTAAATCTACATCTCAGACACTTCATTTACAAAACGGCTTTAATAATAAATATAATAACATTTGGTGATACGGTAAACTGATAACAGAGCTTTTTAAACTGCAGTGGCAATTACCATGGAATTGCAGCAATACATAGCTTTCTGCGTGGAAGTGATGTCAAATCCATATTGTTCTGTAAAACATACTGGGGATAATTCAACTGACAAAACAGTTTTCTTGGCAGCTACTATCAATCATTTTCTATTATTAAAAGGAAACTCACACTGAGTGTAAATGCAGACTATAGAAAATGCTGAACAGTTCACCTGCTCCGTATTTATTCACTGGGGTTAAACAAACCCTTTCACATCTATTGCTTAATTTAACATTAAGGGTTTCCGTCACTGTTTGTATGTGTGAGAAAACAGGAAAGTCTAATAGAACATGCATATTTTTAAGAAAGAGAACCATATAAAACGTTGTTTTAATGAAAGAGAATCAATGCCAGTATAATTTGGTGTACCAGCCAGTAGGGGCTGCTGGTATACCACATTTAACAGCAGCTGAGATCTGAAGTTTGCACTTACTCTATGAAGTTCACAGTTAACAAGTAAATATTCTTTTGAGATTTTTAAATGAAAGCATTGAAGTAGACAGCTCATTTGTTTAAGCAAAAGATTATATTTCCAGTTTATTTATCATAAATAATAGTGAAAAAAATCTAGTAAAATCCAGCTCTACAATGTAAAACTTGTGCATGGCTTCATGTGAATATTCACTCAAAAATATCTTTTCTTCAGGTGCTTTTACAGTAAGAGTGTAACTCGCCCTTTTAAATGTGTAATTCAGACTTCCAGAACAGTATTTTCAAAATCACATTTTAATGTCTCACCCGAACTTCTCTATACTAAGCCGGATTGTAAGGTATGTTCCTTTGACCAGTGATGACAAATAAAACTCAGTTGTTTCACCAATCACAACTAAAATGTAACCAATGCATAAACCAAACCTGCAAGCAGGTGCATCGAATAATTCAGAAGAGCAAATCATTAAAACTGATACTGATAAAGGAGACAAATGACACAGGATTTGTCATAGCAACCATGATGTTCTCAGCATGGCAAGGAAGTCTGTCCTACAGAGAGCCGGTTACAGGTCTCTGATTCATGGGGTTAGCAGGACCTGTCAAAAGATGTTTGCGGAGCTTCACAAGGAATGCTCAGTTTTAACCGGCTGCAGCTTAGCAGACTCCTCTCCTTGTACCTTGTAGATGAGTAGATGCAATATTTAAAGAGTTGTCTCTGATTATTTTTTTTTTTTCCTTTTTACGCAAGAGGTCTCTGAGGATCCTGTGAAAAACCTTCAGAAGACGGGAAAGGAGCCGTACTGGAAGTGAGACGGGTCAACGTAATACTGTGAACCAATGAATTCAGCAGTTTGCATCTTCTCCTGCAATTCCAAATATCAAACTGGGGACAGTCAAAGGTGAGACACCATCTGTTAAATTAGCACCTATGAGGAAGGTATTCTCTGTGAGCTGAAGGGTTACTAGTACCTCTACACATTTACCTCATTGCCCACTAGCTCGTCCTACGAGCTTGTACCATGATAAACGATAAGGAAATGACATTAATGCAGGTTAAGGTCATTTCTTTCTCAACTTACTTGCTATAGTATGTGCTCCGTTTTCTTCTCCATTTGCAGTATTTTCTCCATTTTTTGCTGATCCCTGTTGGTTAGTTGCGGCTGCAGCTGCGGCAGCTGCTGCCTGCTGTTGTGCAAGTTTATCTCTGTAGGCCTGTTGTCTTGTCTGTACCACATCAGGCATTACTGCATCTATCAGTGAGAGAGACTCTATCGGCCTACCATCAAACAAGGTACCATCCTGAATTATAGCAGAGGGAGAAAACAAACAAACAAAAAAAAAAAACAAGAAACAAAACAACACCAAGTACAAATTAACATTATGGGCAGAAATTCCAAGGAAAACTAAAGCAAAAGTTTTGATTTAATATAATAAAACAGTTTACAAATGGTGCTGGAAGCGGTATCTCATCATTGTTGTCATTAGGATTGGAATTTTAGTCTAAAGTTAAGTGGTCACCACAAATACGTTTAAAAAAAGCCACTGCAGGCCTCTGGCAGAGCTTCTGGAATCAAAACTTTTATGCTTTGCATTTGCTAAATAGTCTGCTAAAGCAAAAAATACTGTAAGCTGTCTATGAATATGACTTCAAACATGAGTGGCTGCAACAAAATCTAATGGTTTGTTTGAAGAGCTGCAAACATTGCAAGTCAGGTCACTGGCTTGTGAAGTTATTCTATCTGATTAGTCTAATACTTTCCATAAACATACTATCTGGAGAGTTCACTAGTTTTCTTCCTTTTTTTTTTTAAACAGTCTGGCATGCTTTCAAACAACAAGGAAGATTTTTATCCTGAAATGGACAAGACGGAGTTAAAAATACCCTTATGCATATGCTAGGGCTTTGTAAGGGTCTATTTTTAGGAGCTAGAAGGATTCCTTGCAATAAATATAGGGTCTCCTTCTCCAGTTCCAATCACTTGCTTTACTTTTCTGAGGCTTCCTAAGGGAAAGCATTTGCTTCACTCTGACTATGAAAACTACACATAAGAGAGACTGGAAAGAGAGCAGAATTAGTGGGGGAAAAAAGTTTCCTTCTGTAATCTGACGCATACAAAGGCTGCTAACCTTCCAGGCATAAATGAGAATGGAAATCGAGGTCGAGTATCTGCAGCATCAGGCAGGAAGATACATAGCTTTCTGTACTGCTGGAATAACCATTTAAACATCAAATTTAATAGATCCTGCTCAAGATGAATTAGCCAGCAGAAGCAAAAAGCAAACTGGCATATACCTTCGTCCTTCCTGCCACAAATTGAAACCCTCTCTCTATTTGGAAACCTTGCCTTTGGGCTCTCATTACTTCATTATAACAAGACATCACCCAAATGAGAGCTGCATAGTGCTCTCCCACCTCCCTAGTGCAAGTCTATGAAAATAAAAATTAAGAGGTTACTAGTCTCAATTATTATCTTATTGCACTTGTCTGGATTTACTACAACATTATATTAGGGTAAAAACTCCACAGACAACGGACCTTTAAGCAATGAGCCAGAACACCATGCCTGGTGTTCTGTGGCTGCACTGGGCAGAACCCCTACCCAGTTATGTCACTCCATTCTGGTTCCACCACTGGAGTCATGGTGAACACCAGCAGTAAGGAATCTGAAGTAAAAGTAAATAAATAGGATACAAGAAAGTTAAGAAAAAATACTAACATTCAAACTCACTGCAAGCAAGGACATAATGCTCCTGCACGCAAAGCCTCCTTACCTCATTAATACTGACTTCTGCCTCTACATACTGCAGACCTTTCTGGATGATGGAAATCAAAGCAGCTGGTGGCACCAGAGCACCATTTATATTAGACTGGCTGATATGGCTCTCTATACCAAAGGTGAATGCTGAATGGGAAAACCCTAAAGACAAGGCAAAACCATCAGAATTCAATTATAGATAGACAATGCTATTTGCCATACCACTGTACGGATCTTTTGTTTACACACCTAAGCAAATTTTACAAAGTTACAGCATGCTTATGAGCTACAAAAAGCACTCGTCAAAACACCTCTGGTTTTTTCCCCCTCATATGTTTCTAGTTTAAATGTCAACAAGAGAAACACAAAATTTATAAACAAACACAGCAATTATTAATTACGGTATCATTGGCAAAACATTTGTGCATGTATAAATGTAAAAATACAAAATATACAATTTGCAATAGCACATCCACACATTTATATATTCTCAAACGATATATATGTATTATATGTTTTATTAAATACTTTTTTATAAATATATGGTACATCTCCAAGACATCAAGACTCACTTGTTATTTTTGCTCACTGATTTGTTACCCATGACAGTGAAATGGATCTGTAAGTAGAATAGAATTCACTTCACGTACAGTACTGTCACAATTTTGTATGTTTTCGCACTTAGAACTATACTGGCATTGTGCACTGATTAAGAAGTGGCAAGCATGTTATGGTGCAGCACTGGTACCTGCTTGCTATTTATCTGATCACCGTGAAAAGGCAAATTTGACCTAGAGAAAAATACTTGTTTCAGCAAATTAATTTTACATTCACAGATTTTTTTTTTTTTTCTTAAACTACGCTTTTCTTTGTTTTCTGTCAGGTAACTAAGAAGCTGCCTGCAAAATTCAAAATGAAGAAAAAGCAATTTTGTAAGTTTGGCTTCGGTGACAAAAGCAATCTGCAACTGGAATAAGAAAGTGTAATAGTTTTCAGTAAATTCAGATGGAACAATGAGTTTCTGCTTTCTTCTGACAAGCAGAGACTGAAAAACTCTGCCATCCACCACTGCTTCTGGTGCTTTGTCTCAATTTGAGAAGTCCACGAGCAGTGCGCATAGGCAGTGGGCAGACGTTGCATCAGTCAAATGCATTTTCCAGAAGCCTGAAGCCACCCATCAGCAATCACTAAACAAAACTAAGAATCAGTAGACATTGAAACAGCAAGATAACATATACATTAAAGTTGATCCCTTACACTGTTACCTTAAGATTGGAGTTTATATTTCCTTTAATATGCAGACTTCTTTTATGTATTGCTAAGATCATATTCCCTCCTGCCAGCTGACAATCACCACTTTACCTGGGCATGCCCAAGTCAAATTTCCAGTCAAATCTACCTCTTCTAAATGTAGGCGGCTTTAAGCAATTAATATCATAGCTGTGAGTAAAAGATCTTGTTGTTTCCTACATAGCTTCAAGAACAACCACCACCACAAAACCCCTGGAGCCATATGGCTGCATCTAGAAACCCAAACATGCTACACAAATTCAAACTGCTGGTCCGACTGGGTTTGGGAAGTTTTAAAAATAAACTATCCAAGGGAACAGTACTGCATTCTTGCTTGTATTTTACAGACACAGTCAGTTTGGAGAAATAAGACAGGAAAAAAGTTGCTTTTCAAGTTTGACAATATTCAACCGTCTTTTGCTCTTACTCCCAAGAAGCAAGAGGCTTATGGCTAGCCTGACACCCAAGGACAAAATCCTCCAAGAAAGCGTCCCTGCAGGGAGAGGGCGGCTTTTGAGAATCCAGAAGTTATTCCTATAAAAAACCTGTTCATCTGTGTTTAGATTCAAATAATACAAGTCATATCATCACAGTTGCCACGTCTTCCTTTGAAATACAACAAAATCTGCACTCCCATAGTCACATTCAGGCAAGGAATTCGGCCACACAAGAGCAGCTCACAGGAGCACCATGACCAGGACAGAACAGGAAAAAATGGTATTTTGGTGGTCATCCTTTTTTCTTCCTCAAGTAGCCCCAAAGAAAATGGTACAAAGTGTCATCATCACCCTGTAAGATAAATGATCTCCAGCAAAACACATTTCCAGCAAACAAGTCAGTCCTTCGTCGGTTGAATGCCATCTGAAGACTCCAAATGACTAAATCTGATTAAGTTACAGTAGGTAATTTGGCAGGAATTCATTCTCTTGTGAAAAGAAACACCAAGAAACAGTTCACACAGAAGCACGTGCCTACTGGCAAAATAATTAAATGAGTCTGCGTTTGTTATAGCCAGTTGCAGATGAATACCAAATAAATTATACATTGTTTAACAACCAGAATTGAAAAAAAACTCACCTGACTCTTGCAAGTATCTATATACCAGGAAGTTAACCTCATCACTGCTTATACTCATCTTTATTCCCAGTTAAACCATGAGGTCACAACAAAGGACACAACCCTGAAAATAAAAAAGGAGGTCAATTAAATATTTTTAGTATTTAATACGTATTTCTGAACAAATGCTATATTTATAAAGTAAGTAGCTCCCTGGCAGCATAGACAATGCAAATAAGTCTACTGTAGCCACTAAAAAGTCATTTGTCTCACCACAACATAAAGGTCCATAAATTAAATATTGAAGGGCCAAATTCTCAAGTTATGCAAATTGGTATGGACTAAAAAGGCCTAATTTCACAGGTTTTTAAAAAATAATCAAGCGAGTTTCTTCTAATCAACATTATTGCTATGGAACATGTTTTTCAAAATGTGGATTTCTCTCTGCCTGGCTAACAGCGACCGAGAACTTGGTTTCACATTGGAGACAACTTCTCACTTTTACTTTCTAACCTACTTCAATTGTCAGGTACTCCTGCTCTAGTAAAAAGGTGCAATATGGGCTACAACACTGTATCTCTTCAAAGAAAGCCCAGCTACTTCCACCAAAAATTAAAAAGCATCTCAGCCATATACTCATGCTTTGCAAAAGGAATTCTTGAAATTAGAGACAAACTTTAAACAGACCATTTTCAGTAACATTTCTCTAGGTTTCCAATCAATGCTTTAAAAATAGTAATGGTTACACACAATTTTCCCTTGATTTTATTAATGGTAAGTATTTAGAAAGACAAATAATGTATCAGACTATATATACTTTTGATGACAAAATTCTGAAAACATAAAGCAACCACAGTCTTTAAAACACGAAGATGAAGAGACAGAATACAGTATTTTTTTCTAACTTTAAGCCTCATTTTTGAGAACGTTCTCATGACTTCTGAATGTTTGAAAACCCTGATAAACAAGTAAAAACATCAGCTTCCAGAACAAAGTGTGAAATAAGGTCCATCTCCTGTTCCTCATAATCGCCTAGCACTTTTCATCAGCAGACCTTCAAGGTTTTTACCCAGCCGGTCACCACCATCGTTTTCTTCTAACAGAACTGGAGTCTGAGAAGGTAAGCGACTTTCCTACTGTTACTTGACAAAGTTTGACCTGGATCTGACATAATAAAAGGATTAGAGAACAGGTTTTCTTGTATTGTTCAAAATACAAAGTTCTTGCTACGTGGCTGCATGGTCAGGCCAATTCACCACTGTTGCTTGAAGTGGGAAAGCGGTGAACGCAGCAGTAGGCAACAACTATGAGGTTATGATCGGCATTATAAGGCTGCCATACTTACTCTTTCTAGGCATCTTTTCCTAGCAAGATTTTCCAAGGAAACAAGAGAAAATGACCACACTCTCTTTTTTTATGATCTAACTTTTGAATTTTACCAGTCAATTGCAACCAAATGTGACAATGGGAAGAGCTCGCCAATATGTGACTTTCTAACAAGTCCCATAATGTCGTAGGGGAAAGACCCGGTTAAACTCCTGAAGAAGAGGAGAGGCTACAGGATGAACTCGGACATCAAAACAAGTGCGTTTGCCCAAAACTACAAATGAACGTCGCGACGGATGAGCACATGGACACCCCCAAACCCGCCCCAGCTGCGTGGCCACCCTCCCAGCCGATAGCCGGGGGTAGGAGGGAGGGCAGCACGCGCTGCCTGCATGGTTTGGAGAGGGCACAGGAAAAGTGATACAGCCCGAGCTGCGCCAGGAGGCTCAGACCCAGCTGGGGCCAGCGGGACCTGAATGGGAGCACTGGGGTTATCCTGCATGGGAAACAGGGGGCTGTACACGTCCACAGAAACCCTAATCTCATGCTTATAGAGCCACCTGAGCATACTGTGCTGCCGAAGGGGGGCGGGGGGGGAAGATGGCTTTAATTTCTTAAGGAAATTAAAAAAAAATGCTGAGCTACTTAAATTCTCCTAATTTCTAAAGAAAAAAATAGTTGCTCCAGTACAATAACTTCTAGCTAGTACAACACAACTTGTAAAGAAAAGGAGAAAAGGACATTGATACTAACCCTACCCCTCCCGTCCACAGCCCCCAGTGATACCTGATGTACAAGGCATACCCGCCAAATCGCCATATACTTTGAGGGCTCATTTATTAAGCAGTGTGTGCAATTAATGTCATTTTTAGCCATTTCATGCATTAGCAGCCAATTCAGTATTTTTTATTCAGTATTCCTAGCAACGCCGGATTAAACACCAATTTTATTCAGCGATGCTTTGTTGTCATACCTGGCGCAAATCATATTTTTATTTAAGACTTTGTTACAGAGAAATTCGAAATTCTGTAGGAAGAGGAACGATATTCTTCAGAAAAGGTAATTAAATTTAAAAAAGACTCGTAAAGAAGCCTTTCTACATTACATGCACACACAAACGGTAGTATTTGTTTCACGGGTCTGCTACTGATTTTCAAGATCTTGCTGTGTCATCCAAAAAGATAGATCAAAATGCAGAAATCAGATTAAAGTGCTATTTGCTCCATAGAGACCTGCATTATTAATATAAAGAGGGCTCCCCACTCAAAGCAGAACTGTGGAGATGTCACATAAATTCACCTGCTCTGCAGCTGGATAGCTAAAGCAAAAACCTAACATTTTGCTTGTCTGTCAGAAGTGTTATTCACCCTGCCCGAGTCAAATGAGAATCATTTTTCAAGGATGGTTCAAAGTGCTTCCCAGAAGATGCTCTGGCCGGTACGGACAGGCAGCGCAGGCTATCAGGAGGTGGCAGTGCAACACTGGCTTTGGCACCGCAACAATCAGGAAAACACAGGAGCGTCTTCAACAGGCATGCGGCTTGCCTGATGAGGACATGAAACTGAAAAGGGTGCAAAAGGTTCCAGTTTTTTACCAAGGTATTACTTTATCCCTTTTTTTCGCTGCTTATTTAAAGTTTCTGAAAGCTCATTTCCGCATCTGCCCGCCATCCCAGGCCCCGTCGCTCAGCCAGCGCCCCGGAGCCAACCCTCGCCGGCTATCGCACGGCCGAGGGACGCGAGGAATTGTGAGAACAGACCACACCAAACCACCTTCCTTCCCATCCCAAAAGCAAACTAATGCACTAAAGAGAAAACACAGCAGCAGTACAGATAGGAGAGGATGCAGTAATTATTCCCCTTTGACAAATCTTGAACTGGTACCGGGCTTACGCTGCCAACCCTCGAAACGTGGGGCAAGGCCAGCCGGCGGCCAGCGAAGGGCTCTGCCGCGTGGCCGCCGCCAGCCCGGCGAGCCGACTTTGCAGACGGCGAAAGCAGCAGCTCAGCGCTGCGTGAACCCCACCGCGCGCGGTGGGGAAGCTGCTGCCGTTTCCAGCCCCAGGAACCGCGCCGCCGCCCTCCTCCCTCCTCCTTCCCTTCCCGGGAAGCAACTGGCAGGAACGACAGCAGCGGCGAGGGGACGACGGCGAGAAGGAGCAGAGTTGGGATGGAGAGGGGACCCACGACCCCAACTGGCCATGTTGCTCTCGGTGCTCAGCATGCACGGCCATCCCCCTCGCTTCATGCTGACATTACAGCTTGCCAAGGGTGTCTGCCAAAGAAAAACAGTAATGGGAAAGAAAATAAACCTGCTCATCTACGAACCACGCGAACTCCATTTTCCCTAATGTCCCAACATGGTCCCAGGGCCTGTCTGGGAGGTGACGGAGAAGATTTCTTAAAAGTGGCATCATGTGAATGGAAACGGAAACACAAGTAGAGGAGGAAAGGCTGAAAAGAAGAAAATTAGAGGAGAAAAAAAAAAAAGTTTATCTTTATGCGTGCACCCATGCATGTACATACATATCCAACATACTAACAAATTTACTTCAGTAATGCTGGTTTATTTCCCCCAAATCCACTATTTTCACGTGCAATCGACTAATTATTTTGTGGTGCTTAACAGATATTAATATCGCTCTTTATTTTAGATACAGCAACTAAATAACCAAAAATATACAGAAAAATGAGCCAAAAATAAGTAGAAATGACACATAGTTCCTACCAGGCTTAGATTTCTAGACTAATTTGCAAAGGGCCCATTAAAAATATCCCACGATATTTGCACCTGCATGTCCCAAAACCATTCTGAAAATGTAACAAGGTCCTTGAGGCCCTTTTTTCTGGCCCTTATAAAAACTCCAAGTCTTCCTCAAAACATTCTGCTAATTTACAGGAAATACGGCAAAGTACGATGCACCCACATTACCGCTGTAGCTCCACGTGCGCTTTTAAAGGGTCCCTCTCCCACTTGCCCCTACTTTTGTTTTGCGCCTTGGAGCAGTCACAGTGCACATGAAGTAGATTCCTTACCAGTAAAACTAGGATTAAATAAAAGTAAAATTAAAAAAAAAAACACAAAACCACAAACGACCAAACGATGGGTAAAAAAATCCGATGTGCACGAGGGCTAAAAAAACAATGTGCACGAAGGCTTATGAGCAATGCCCGAATTGCTGATGGGCTTCCAGCCCTTGGGACCACACCAGGATAATTCTCTGCTCAAAAGGAAGTCCACTTCAGCACGCCTCTTCTCAGGCGCTCAACCCGCACACGTCCCTGCGATGCTCAGCAATGCCATAGCGCCAACGAAACCGCATCACAGCATAGGTAACCCGTCACACTCTTCTCCCTTGATCATCCGAAACCACAGAGCCACAGGCAGTGGTAGGATCCCCTTTCCGGAGGATGAGCCTGTGGTTTATAACACCACTGTTCAGTTGGAATCAGCATAGTATCAAAGTATTGCAGGTGATTTTTAATGTTGCTACAGAAAGTCCCTGAACTCCCAAAATTTATCAGGCGTAAAACATACCAGCCATAAAATAAAAGTCAACTGTCTATACAGATTCTGGCCTCAAGATCAACTCGGGAGCTAGATGTGCCACAGGTCAGGAACAGACAAGACACACATCTGTGCTTTAGACAAATTGACCCACTCGACCCATCTCGGAAAGCACACAAAAAGTCATTTGGAAACTACCTTTTTCAAAGGAAATGAGGTTTCTTGTCCCAGAGCCAGCACACCAACTCTGACTTAGCTTCCACATAGCAAGAACGTGTCTGAGCTACAGGAGGTGTTACAGAAATACAGACACACCAGCATGCGGGGTCTCACACCGGTTCTGCACCCTTTGAGGACCATTCACACACTTTCATACTTTGGGTAAAATTTACAAGTAAAAGCCGTTGAAATGAGATGGAGTTCCACTATCATGACACTGGATCTGCAGGCTAATGGGAGCCCAACAGTATCAATCTGATTGCATATCTGACATGTTATTTTTCTGCATGTTTATGCTAGATTTGTACTCTTCTTCCAGGTTCATGCCAAGTGCTAGAGAACAGATGCTGCCTGATATGGCTCCCGGCCTAATAGTTTTCTGGTGTTTTCGTTGTTGTTGTTTTGGTTTTGTGGTTTTGTTTTTTTTTTAAACAAACCTGAACTGGCAGAGAAAGTTTATACGTCAGATTAGCATTTTGTATCTCTTAATTACAGCTTGATAATATATAGTAGATTTACTACAGTTAGATTTATTGTATCATCAAGCAAGAGCCTAAGAAAGTAATATTGCTGCAGTTTGAGGTGGGCTCTAACACATCCTAATTAGGTGAGATAACAGAAAAACCTGGCAGGCTGCTGTGAATAATAATTCCCCAAAACATACCAATCATTAGTTTGATACCAAATATGATACATTAAAGGGAACAGCTAATGCTCTGGGTAGCTCTGAAAAATGTTTAATGTTCCGATACAAACAGACTGTTACATTTATCCATGGGAAACAGAAGTCTGGCTACAGAAACAATAAATCTCCTACAACAGAAATATTGTCACTAGTCCTTTCATTTTTCCCTCTTTCACAAGAAATCTGGACAAATATTTTGCCAGCATGTGTAGACATAGACAGTGATACCATGTTTTTTTAATTGCTGCTTAAAAATCTTCCTTTTTTAACGACCGTGACAGTTAAAAAAAAAAAATCCAAATGTAAACGATATGACCCAACTTGGGAACGTGTAGTTTTTTAGTTCCACCCAAACAACCTGAAGATGCGTACAAGTCCTTTGGAAAGTTTTAGTACAATTCTGCTTTACCTTTTCTGCGTTACCTCTCTTCAAACTAAAAATGAAGCCCTGCGCGTGATACACGATTCCTCTCCTCACACTTCGCGGCTAAGCCTGGCAAACCGACGGCGGAGCTGGAGCTGCGCAGCTGTGGGAGTGCTGCCACGGGCGCTCGGGGACAGGTGACACCGCGCGGCCCACGACCGCGCCGACACGCCAACTCACCAAACCCGCCGCGACGCCAGCGGTGTCCAGGGCGATTAAGACCGGGAGGCACCGGTGCCACCAGGTCTGCTCTGATCCATCAACTCGGAGGCGCTGAAGAAAGCGAAAAGGGTGCTATTTAAATCCCGCCACTAGGACCAGGCGAACTCCTGGATTTGTGAGGTCTCAGACGACTTCATTCAGCTACCAAATCCACCATGTGAGTAGCTTGTGGAGCTGGACTTTTAATCCAAGGCTCCATGAAATGCCGGTGGCTGCTTTTCTACTGAAGCGTTCTCCAAAGGCGTGGTGGGCCTACCCAAAATGGCCGCTGAACTCGGCGAGACTACATCCCAAGGACAGTTACGTACAGCCCTTCAGAAACGGTTTATAAAGCAAAGCTCATAAAACACAGCAGTGGCTCCTGTATGTCAAATATGCAGTCTATGACTAATGTGTATGTCTTTCTGCGTAAGTATTTATTAGACAGCAATTTCAATCAAAATGAACATTTTCTCATTCTTTAAAAAGACGAAAGAAAAAAAGTTGAGTTTTCTGTAATTTTATCGACTAATTGCTCTAAACACTCCTATTTGCTCTTTCACATCTTCACTTGAGAGACGGGGTCCAATATCATATCGAGCACCACACAAATGAGCCCTTAATTAGAGCTCTCCTACTATCTGACAATCTGCAATTAGGAATTCTTTCTAACCTTCTGAATTTAAAGGAAAACATTTTTTAAATTAAAATCATAAGCTTTGTTGTAATATATTTCAAAATGAAAGTTATCTCATTTTCTGCATTTTTACCTGTGTCTCTAAATTGCTATTATTTAAACATGCCCTTTTTTTATTTCAAGATTCAATAACCTTCGTCAAATGTGAACTTGCATAAAAAATTATCTGTAATTCTACCTAATGAACCTTTTTACTGATTTCCCATATGATCAAGCTTTGCTAGTTTTCCTTCTAGCAATTTAAAAAAAGAGAAGCTTCTCATGTACATCTTTTAATTCTACTGCCTTGCTTTTAATCTCAAGAATAGAGCTTCATTTCTGAATACTAAAAAAATAATTTTTCCTTTCCTCATCCGAGTTATTTTTCTTAGCTCAGGACATAAATATTTGTATTCTGTACTTCAGCTTTAGTGACCTAATTTATGGCAACAGTCTCTGTCTTTCTGTGCCAATTTGAGAGTATGAAGCACACAAGATGACAAAGCCAGTTTGAAATTTTCAGAAGAAAAAGAATTACAACGCTGAAAGGCGGGGGGGAAGACTAAAAAACACAAAACCACCCAAAACCTTAGCTAAAAATAAGTTACTGTCTAGTTATCTGAGTATTCAGTCCACAGAAACGCCAAGCACAGTCCTGAGTACTATTACAAAATAAGCTGCAGATGAAGCCCATTTGTTGGTTTTGCCTAGAGCAAAGTAGTATTTAATTACTGAACTATGAATCCCCTCCCCAAAGTCATACGCTGCGTGGCCCAGGAGACTGGGATTCCGGATGCTACCGCAGAGAGACAAGAGACAGTATATTCAGTATCGTGTTTCCAGGGCTATGGCTACAAAGCTGCAAACTTCTATGCTTGCTAGAGTTAAAAATACGTCTATAGGGCATCTTGCAGTGATCTTGGCAGCCATATTCTGTAAGTCCCTAGGCTCACTGAAGAAACAGGGATATTTCTGGTACTGACACTTTATTCAACGCTCTTTAGGTTCTTAAACTTCTTTTTTCCTTGTTACAGTGCAACACAAGAAGAAACTATGTGTTTGGAGGATATTTTTCTCCTTATTTCCTGTATCAGAATAGAAGAAAGATATTGCATATTAGTATTTTAAACACTTTTCAACTGTTCAGGGAACAATGAAAATGGACATCTCTTTCCAGGCACAACTTTTCTGCATGGTAATTACAGCCCTGTTGAAATGGAGGTAGCTCCGGTACATCTTTCTTCAGGAGCAAATACGTCATTCCTTCAAAACTTAACAGTCAAACCCACCTGCTCAGAACATGCACTCATACGCCAGTAAAACCACCAGCAGAAAGTCCTGCCTCAGTTTTGTCTACTTTATGAAAACCATCCCTCTCCAGCTCCCCACAAGATCCCAAAACCAAACAGCCCATCTCGCTCCCCTGAAGGTAGCCAAGGAGAGGACTTTTAATCACACAGCTCAAGCCCACTGATGCAGGCAAACTAGGATTAAATGAAAACTGTCCAGAAGTAGTAGTTAAAAAGTTAAATCACCACCCTCTTTCCATACTTAAATAATTTTCAGAGCACACTAGGCAGCATAACCAAACATTATGAAATTCTCCTTGATCAAATACCTAATCCGGAACAAAGGCATTTTTCGGAAAGGAAGAACCCATGGCTTGACGGGATGACCTCCAGGGTTAGGCTGTCCTACCCGCACACAAGCTGGGCAGGTGCCTATAGCAGCAAACCTGGAAAGCAGCACTTCTAAAACTGATCAGAAACAGATAGCTCCTGATTGATGATCAGAATTAGCATGTTTACATGGGGAAGCAGTAGTCCAGGTTTGATCAGTATGGATTACTTCACAAGATGACCTGCAAAGTCCAGTTCCTAGGATCTGTATGCTAAATGTATCTAACTCTGTAATGGAGAGGGAAGTACAAGACAAATGCTTCTCATTACTCCAGGGAGAGACATCAGTCCCCCAAAAGGGACAATTTTATTATTGGCGGGGCCATCACAGGAACAGTGATAACAGCGGTAACGTCAAGCAAGCTGTAGAGCTCCTATTCTTAGGCCATTAGAAAGATGTGCCCTTAGACAAGGGTTACCACCTCAGGAATATCTAATTTAAATAAATTAAGACTTCTGCAACCAAACTTATAGACCCTGTCTCAAGAAGGCTTTGTAAAATCATTAAATGGCTTTACTAAGTGCTAAAATGATGGCCTAGCAATATTCTCTGGACCTAGAGACAGAAGAGCAGTTGGTTTCTGGAATCAAGTGCAAGAAAGATGAAAACTGGAAGCAGCATTATCTGCTACGTTGTTTAAAATCCCATGCAACATACCTCTTCCGCATGCACCCAGTTTAACGCATGTAACTATACGACTGCTAACCTCCTGTACTGCATAAAAACCTTAGCAAAAAATGAATTATGGATGAATGTCAGAGCATACCCATTAATCCACACTCAGATCAAACTGTGTAAAAATTTCAGTGAAAGTAAGTGATTGAGAAGAGCTGTTGAGTTGGTCAAAATGAGCCCTACCAAGAGCTTGGCTGAGACTAAGGTAGGGGAGGGGCAACATCCAAAAAACGTCTTCTATTTGTGACCATGCACCACTGAAAATAAACACAAATACTATGGTTCAAGCTTTTTGATCAAGAACGTGTAGAAATTAAACAGTTAAAGATCTCCATGCTGTGCTAATTTTCTGCTCTCCGCTGATTTATTCTCATTTTCACCGCTGGAAAACCCACCGAATAACGGGGGCCTGTACGTCTGATCAAGAACATTCCATTTTTTCCAATACGTTGTTCCTGATGTTCCCACAATAGATCATTGAGAGCTTTAAGGGACTGTGTCAATTGAATTGAATGATGTGGTCACCTGCTGGAACATAAATGCACAGGCAAAGCTGAGGGGGTTTATTTTGAAAACAGAAGACATTGATCCTGTGACAGTGTTCCATTACCCTGACTTTACTTCTATTAGAGACAGTGATTACATCTGCATCAATCGCTTGAGCTGATGGACATTGGTGCACTAACAGCGACACAGATTTTCACTATGCTGCTGCTGACCTGCATACTTATGGCTTACAAAAAAAGATGCATTCTGAGCTCAGACTAATGCTACTTACTTGTCAATGAAAAGCTACGGAAGTTTGGGCAGACTTTTGTAATTAGTCAGTGTTCAGCTGTCTGTGGTTTGGGGTTCTTTTTTGTGTTCTGGAAATCTCATTGTGGAACAGTGATTAGTGACCGCGTAGCCTGGCATAGATTCTATTTGTTATGATTAAAATAATTATATTGCTATCTATTGGTAATAAAATAGTGTATGTAGTTCTTAAAGCATGTGTGGAAAGATATCTCTGCATTCCTACAGTAGCATCCCTATCTTGACTGGGGATTTTTTCATACGGGTGTATGGACTCCTCTTCCATTTCCCTGTACCATCACCCTTTTACAGCTTCTATCCGCTGTACTTGCTGTCCTTCCCAAGCTGGTGATCCATCTTCTGGCTTTCATCTCTTGATCTGACACATAATCTTGAACCTGTGGTCACACATTTGCCCTGGTTTTCACCTCTTCACCACGCACGGTCTACACTGCACTCCTGAATTCATCTCTCCGACCGCTTTCAAGAGCGCTGGCTTAATTTGTAGTTCCTTCAGTTATTTCTTTTCCTGTGTTCTTCTTTCGCTACTTTTCCATTACAACACATAAGTTGCTAACAGTTTACACAAATAAACTCTGGTGGATGAAAAAAAATTCAATTCATCTTTAACAACAGTGATTTCTATTCCAACTAAGCCCTGTTCATTTTATTTCTCCTTGTTTGTTTAGCCTTGTGCCCTGAGTCATGGTCCTGAAGTGCCTGCAGGAGAAAGGCCTTTGTCTGACTCACTTCAGTGTATTTACCGCAGTGGGTTCCCTCATTCTTGATTAGGAAGTTGTTTTTTTTTTTTAATGCTGCCATAACAACAATGAATTGAGGTGATCTGGAGTTACACCTACACAGAGTAACACAGCACAGCAGAGGTTGGAGCTATCAGCGCCTGAGCGAGCGCAGACACTGGGACAAGCGCATGCCTGCCGGAGCCAAGCAGCACCTTCTCGTGGCTCCCCTCTGCACCACGCCGACAGCTACAACTCATCTTAGCTTCAGGTTGGGCACCTCCTTGCTGGAGTCCATTCTGTACCGCACACCTATAATTTTTCCATGATCAAAAGTAAAACAAAAAGACACCAAATCTGCCTCTGTGGTGTGCCCGGGTACTCGCGAGGCTGAGCCTCCCGCGACCCAAGCAGCCCTTGCCTAGGAGGTCTGAGAGCATTCGGCTGTACAACAATGAATTTTGCTAGAGTCAAAGTTTTCAAACACTCGTTAGAGGCCACCAATGCCTCACAATTTTGGATTGGGTCTTTTTTATGAAATGCTAGGGTTTTATGTTTTATTATTAAGGTTGCCATCATTATTCAGGTAATTATCCTAAATTCCTGCAGGTCTTTGGGGCCTGGTTCGTCTTTCCCAGTGAACAACCAAAAGACAAACTAAACCCACGTGCCTTACCTCGGTCTGGACACAGATAGCTCCACAAACGTGACCTTTTCCAACAAGAGATCCACTAACTCATTTGCCCTGCCCTTGGTGTATGAGCCTGAACGCTCTCACCTCAGCTTTTTCAGCACCTACAAAGCTAATATCAAGTGCAGATTTTATTTTCAGCATAGAAGTCAACGGAACTACCCTATAAATAATACCAGCCACAGAAGTGGAGCACGAGAAGCATTTCCTGCACTGGAAGACCCAGGAGAAGAGAGACAGTAATGAGGTGCTCTGGTTACAGAACAGGTGAAGAAGGTTTGATCTATTCTAAAGGCAAATAAAACCAGCTTATTTCCCCATTGTTAAGCTTAGTCTTATATGCCTTTCTCATGAGAGAAGAAGTTTTGGAATTATGTACTCTGGCAGCATCTAGTTTGGGGATAACAAATAATTTTTCTGTAATTCCTTTGTGAGTGCGTGAAAGTTGCCAATTTTTTCCAGAGACAGATGTTTTGTTGAATACTAACAGCTCCAAGTCCCCTGTTTCTGAAAAATGAATGATGAAACATAAAACCCCTGTGAGAAAATACCATAATCGGGTGGGAAAAAAAAAAAAGAAGAAAAAACCTAACAACCTCACAGGACACAGAGAAGATCCTTCAGTGAACAGTTTATATTTTCCTGACTTGAAATTGTAATAAGGAAAGATATCATCTCCAGCTTTAGTGGCCATTAATCAAGAACAGCTACATCAGAACCTGCTACTTACTGAAGAGGAGGCCAGATTTATTTTTTTTTTTTTAAATTGGGATGACGAAAAAGCAAACAATGCCCTTCAGAGAGGAAAAACAATGAATTAATTATACTAACAATGCAGGGTTTTGTTGTGGGGCTTTTAAAATTAAAAAACCTGACTACTTGGGACAAGGCCAATATTACTCATGAGTTGTGGACTGATGGCAAATAGGTAGATTGGCACTTATGGATGTTAATAGTAGAAATACACTGTGCTTTAGACATGTGTTCCTCTATTAACCCAGATATTAAACATGTTGAGAATCTAACTGCAGTTGGCCAGCTGAATTTGGTATCAAAAATATGTGCTAGCATTCATCATATTTAGTGTTCAAAGTTCTCTGCAGCCATGAAACATATCCTAAAGCCAGGAATAAATTAAATGCAAACTGACAAGTTCCTTCTAGCCCCAAGGTGTTCACCTAAAAGATTTTAAGACATGTTACTCATGATTGACTGCAGCATTATGCATGAATGGAGAGTTTTAAAAAAGATTTAAGAAAGTTTACCATCAGATTAAAAACTCAACTCTTTCCTTTACCCAAGCATTTTCACATCCAGCCCTGTTTACTAAAGCAGCCTGAAGTGAGCCTGTGGAAATCTGGTGGTAAATAGCCATTATGAGTTCAGGACCTTAAAAAAAACCCCAAACGCCCACGTTCTTGAAACCAAAAAATAACAGATAACATGCTTCTGCAATTGGTCGTATGAACATTAAAAAAAGAACATGTGAATCTACATTAGATATGTCTACTCCCACACTCCTCCACTATCCCTGCCTCATTAGATTGCTAATCTGCAAAACAAAGCATCCTTTCCTCGTAACCACTCCACCAATACCACCTACAACACCACTTTCTTTTATTTCCCAATAAAACCAAATTCAACAACAGTATTAAAAAGTGCAAACTGCAGCTCTGAGTCTTCAAAAGCCGTCTTAGAACTGTAGCACATTTTTGTTCAAGAATGATCAAATTGCAATGTCTGAGTTTAAATGACAGAAATCGGTTGCCAATGCAAACAAGATCAAGTGCAAAAGGGCAGTACGAAACTATCTTCACCTAGGTCTTTTTTTTTTTTTAATTAAAGACTAATTAGCAGGAAGAAGTTATTAAATCAGAGCATTCCTCAGAAAAGAAAGATGTACTAATTAAAATTAATTTAAAGATTACAAATTTATTTTCAGAAAAGGACTGAAGTGGGTCAGAAACCAACCATAGTTACCTCAGCACCTCACGATTTCGCTTCAGGTGGACTTTGAAATTAGGTAACAAAATTTTCCAGAAGCACTTAAGGCTTCAAAGCCTTATTGGAATTGCCCAGGATGTGAAGTACTTCCTTTTTCTGGTATTTCCCAAGACCAAGTTGATGCGTCTCTCAAAACCCATGAAATAAATTAAGAAGCAAACACACACATGAAATAAATTAAGACAAACACTATTTTTGGTATTCAAAGAGTCAAAGCTCTTCTTATCTGTTAAATTTAAATCAACTATTACAGTAACAGTTAATATCCATGATCTTATCCCTCCTAAGGGGACTGGGCACGGCCAGTCACAAACACAACCGACTGCAGCCGCAGACAGCACACAGCACACAGCGATTCATTTGTCTTAGATTGTGACACAGCATGATCAACGTACTTGTCCTATTTTCTATTTACAACCTAAAATAAAAAAAGATGAGACCAATGTAAAATTCTCATTTCTTCTTTTGCTGCACTACATACCAATCTGCAATACAGATGCGATCCATTAAGTAGTAATAGAGAAATAAAGCAACAGCAACCCAAGCAACATCTCAGAGATGCTGCACCAGCCACGGAGCTGGGCAAGCCAGCATGTGTGCCCAAGACAGCTTTGGGAATGGCAGTCCAGAGGCAGGTTGTAAAGACTGCTGGGCATACGTTGTGAGGGCAGAATACTGCTTTACTTTTACTGAAATAAAAGACTGGGCATTCCTGGGTCATCATTCTGTCACCGTTGCTCTCTCACGGCCGTCATTGTTTCCGCCACACACGGTCTAGGAGGCAACGAGGGAATAACCAGAGAACGAGAGAGGCAATGAAGTGACTTGCATAGCCCACGGCCCAGCTTCCACTGTGGGACTGGACACCCAACTACACAAGATGCTGAGCTGCAGCTGAGATGCTTGCCAGGACACAGGTAGCTCTGACAAAAATACCTTGCCCCCAGGTAACTCTGCAACAAGGGCCAGGTTGTTTTCCAAGCCTGCAAGTACCTCTTTTCCTTAATTTATTATAGTTCTCGGTATCTGCTACAGTAACCACCTTCAATGCAGACATTTAATCTCTGCATCTCTACATCCTACTCTGTACCACATCCCAGAGTTTGACTGTGTAAGTTGTCATGAGCAAAAACTACACTGTCTAGACCTATTTTGGCAGAGTGTGTCTCCATCTATATTAACTATACCTGAATTTCCCTAAGAAATAGTATTGATTTTTCTCTTCAAGTATATAAATTTAATGAAAAACTCACTCACACCTCCAAATATTGTCTAGACATTAAGTTGGTCCCCCTTCCTGCCTTTAGCATCTGCTTATTTTTTTCTCTAAATGAAGGTGTATCAAAGGTCTTTTGGCAACATATTAAGAATCGCATATATGCTGAGGTGATATGCCTATAATACATAGAAAAGACATGCAATACAGTCATCATTCTTGACCAGATTTTCCATACCCTGCAATATGTCCTCTTTTTTTTTTTTCCACTGTGAACTGTTCCAATATCTGAATCATTAAGAGCAGTCTTTCCTTTTGCAAAATGCCCTGAAAAATAAAAACAAACTTCTTTCCTTGCCTGTTGAAAATTGAATATTTTACCTAACTCAAATTATCCTAGATGAAGGACAACTTTGAATGAATGCCAAGTTCTGATATTTCATCAGTGTTTAAGTCTAGAGACATATTTCTACTACTGTGAAGGAAAAACTCCCAGAGATCTGATGATCATGCCTGCCATAACACAGCCTCAGACAGCTCCTACACAGGGTAAAGTCACCTGTATCTGCAGAAGCAATTGCATTGTTGATCTAACTTAGAAGATTAAAGAGTACCAAATGTTCTTCTTGCTAATTTGCCACTGTATAGAGGGTCTGGCTAGTAAAAAGAACCTGAACACATCTGTAGAGGGATACTGGATGAGTTTCAAAAAAAAAAACCAACAAAAAAAACCAAAAAAAACAAAAAACATTAAAAGATGGGTTAAAAGAACACTATTTTTGCTTTCCTGTATAGCACATGGGATATATAAAAAAAAAAATATATAAAAAAGCTATACTAAAGCAGTCTGTTGTATCTAAAGTTTTTGTTTTCTGAGGAAGCATCCTTCAAAGTTGTATGCAAATGCTTCCATGAGTGCCTATACACACGTATATAAAAACATTAAAATTTAAAACTGTTGGCTTGATACAGTAGTGGCAGGAGAATCTACAGAACAAACTCTTATCAAATGGGCTGAAAGTCATAAAGGATACAATTAAGATAAAAAGTTCAAACCCAGGACATTTCCTCTTCTTTCTGACTGCTTAGGCCAACATCAGACACCTGTTCTTACTAATTTTTTAATTAAACCCCTTTGAAGCAAACTATTCAAAACCTGAAGATACATCATCTGTCTGAAAAGGATATCCCCCCCTCCATTAGAAGGTGCTATTTTGAATTAAACAGTCTCCTCTACTGGTGCAGTTGGAAACAGGATAATAGCTTTGTGTAGAGAAAACAGGTTTGCTTAGTCAAGTTAAAACATCAGCAGAGATGGAAATACACCACGTCTTATAACTGCAGGCTACTATTACATAGGCAGCTGCACTGAAATGGTCTTCAAATTGTCCCACAAATGACCTCTACTCTATCTTTTGCAGAATTAAGCAATCACAGTAACTACTTCTGCTAGTTCAGATTTAAACAAATTAGATAGGACAGCTTTTCAAAAAAAGAAACCCATCCTGTTAGGTTATCTTTACCTTGCCTCAAAATACTGGATGTCGTGGTTTAACCTCAGGTAGTAACAGGCTCCAACCATGAAAAATTCTGCTCACCCATTTCTAGTAATAGAAGCACTATTTTAAAATAAAGAGATTATGGAGAGGAAGAAGTCCATGACTTCTCAAGATGACATTATACTTTAATAAGTGCTTCACAAATTGCTCACAACATTTTGAAAAATTTTCAGTATTTCTCAGACTCCAAAGAGCTCCCATCATCTTTCTTTTCTTACAATATTTATAAAGCTGTGATGTCTTTACTTTGCAGAATTGCCATTTAACATTCTTGAGTAATGCTACTCAAAACTTCACAATGCCAGTTTTCTCATATAAATCTGAAAGCCTATTTTCTTCCACTCCAAGATTTAGAAACTCTAACGTACGTCTACATGCGTTATTTGTGCATGCACAAGGTATTACTTACCTACAGGGCTGGAAACCATACAGTGTGAATAGCACCATGCCCAAATATTTTAGATAGACCAGTCTAATGCAATGACAGCAGGGAACATGGCTTCAGTCTTTACACCAATTCACTTGCATCTTCAAATAGCATACTTTTGCTTCCCTAATTTATCAGCCTCCAGAGCCTTCTCAAGCAAGACCCCCCTCCAATATCTCCAACACAGAATGCCCTACTACTAGTTTCTTAGATTGACTAGAGAATCCCATTACGAAGTTCTCATGTACCCCATCTTGTTTTTAGAAAACAAAAAAAGAGAGCTTGTGAAAGTATACATAGATACAGATCAATCCAGAAGAATATTTAAACATATTCTAGTCCCATTGACTTCAATTGCTTAAGTGATTTGTTGGAGCAGAGCCAGTGCAATAGTTCCCCGCAAGAGCAAGGGCATAAAGAACAGTCAGCAATATTTTTCTCTACCTTGTGGGGGTCTACTTTTAAGATAAGGTTTGTTAAAACAAATTCCCTCTGCCTTTGAGTGCCCTCTATAGACCTAAGATAGTATACAAATGGACCTTGCCACATAGTTGAAGGGATTGTGATTATTTTTTTTAAAGGAAAAAAAGAAAAAACATCTGCTACACCCACACGACATTTGTTAAATTACAGCATATATTAAAAATTCTACCGATAGAAATGTGGTATCAGTTATCTACTGCTGAAAGAACAAATACTCAACTGTGCTCTTGCACAATTGGTTGTTGGTAGACTGGTTCAGAATGAATTTTCCCTTTATTAGAAAAAGTAAGGTAATCTCATCTTCCGTATAACTCTAGCCATGGAGAAGAGATAAGAAAATATGTTTAAGGAAAGTATGCAAAAATGAAAAGAAATTATAGAGGGACTGCTGTTACATACATTTAAAGAAAACAATTGCAAAACTGACTGTACATTAAATTTAAGAAGACTAGTAAAAGCACACAGTCTGGGTATTTGCCCTCTGAACCACATATTCATATTTTTCTTTAGGAAGCCAAGACTTTAGTACTTGAAAAAAAAATATACTACAATTAAAACAATAACTTTTCTCCCTTTTTTAAAAACTGATACACACCAAGGCAATAGTGACTCCACACTTCAAGTAGACAATACAGTTTTTACGAGGTGTTTCGTCAAAAGGTCTATTTATTAATATCTCCATGCTGTGAACTGATGTGTTATATCATAACAACTCTCGATGAAATGAATATGGATTTACACATGAGACTAACAGGTCCTTTTGGAGCTGTTAAGACCATTGAATAAAAGAACACCTAATGCAAAGATTCAGCGGACTGCAGAAACCGATACCTAACAAATACTGTAAATGCACGTAAACGCAATTACTAATACTAAATTGTACCAAACTATCAGTCCACTTTTATGATAAATAAATAGATAAATCATTGAGTGTCCTTACCAGAACTACTCTCTGAAACCCCACAAAATTGTGATGTGGCAGCAGTACAGCCCTTGGTATTACACCACCTGTAACACAAACCATATTATGATAGTTTCTATCAATATTTATTTTAAAGGATGAAAAAAGGATTAAAACTCTTTTTGTACCAGTCTTTCTACTGAAATCATTAAAACAACATTCAGTTTCCTACTGATTACAATACATGCTTAGATAAGAAAATAAATGAATGAAAATTAAAGGCCATCTTTTGATTATTTACATGGAATTTGTTTTAAAAAAAAGTACAGGCACAGTTTCAACTCTATCCTCTTCTCACTCTTTTAGTTGAAAACAAAAACCTACCACGGAATAAAGCATTAGCTTTAAAGGAATTTCTGCTCTTTTTGGCTGCCCATATTGACAAAGGGGAACTTTATGAGAATCCAGATTAAAGTTTACAAATGGCTAAGTACTGATGCAGTAGCTTATTTTGGTGTTAGCTAAAGCATACAATTAAAATGATTCAACAGCAAGATAAAAAATAGGAAACACAAGGCCATGATCAAACCACCCAGCGCTTTCAATATTGACCATTTTGGACCTGAATTTAAGGCCAACAATTTAAAAAGGACATGATATATGAAAGAATCCTTAACACACCCTCATGGACTTGAATTTCCACAAATGACTTCAAAACTTAACTCCTAGGGAGTGTTTAAGTACATTATGCAATAATTACTGATCCTATATTTGTATAACATAGTGATCCCTACTACCAATATTCATTACAGATTAAATCATTAGAGAGTGATCTTACGCAAAGTAAGGTATTAAGGAGAAAGGTTTGAAGGTAGAAGCACAGAAACACTGTCTGGGCACCACATACCAAAAAATGCTGTTTAAAGCAGGACATACTTAATAGTAAAACAGATAGCTCTGCCCCAAGTGGAAGAAGATCAGGAAAACAGGAAACTATTTTCTAAATACTACACCCCAACCACAAAGGCTCACAAAACACATTACAAATAACACTGAAACTTCCCAAACACCTCCTTAAAACAAGGACTAAAACCAAGGAAAGAAACACATGCCTTAAACCGCACGGAGCATTTAAGACTTTCCATCATCTTAAAAATAATCATTGACCTCTAAGAAACCCTCTGCTGTTTAGTCTGTTACTAAGCTGAATAAGACTTGAAAATGTTTTTTCCTTGTTTTGATTGGGGAACTACAGAATAATTTGGTCAGCAATCATTTTCCATGTTTAAATTCCCAAGAGATTCAACCAAACTTCTCCTCCCTCCTTCCTGCAGAGCCCTGGACAGCCAAGGAGACAGTAGTCTCCAAAACTATGGGTGAGAGAAGGGAGAATGCCACAAACTGATGGCACTACACTCCTCGACATATAGGGAAACTGCACTGTTTGTTTAATTAATATTGACATATTAATGGTTCTCATTTTCAGAATGAGAAGATATAAATACCCTGACCTAGAGTTATGAGGAGTAAACTCTACACAGCACCACCTGGAGATCACCAGCTTCCTCATAAATAAAAGTCAGTTTATTTATTAGTACATTTCTAAGAAAAACACTCCAGTACCATCACCCTAGACTTGAAAAGCGTTCTGGTCCTCCTCTGTAACAACACTTACTGACAGTAGCTTACAAGATAAGGGAAAAGGTCCTGGCCCTATATTAATGTAATTTTAATTCTCTGCTAGGCTATTATGTACTGCCTTGATCAGTTCTGTGAACGTAACTGCATGTGTCAACTGTATTGCTAAAATTTAATTTAAAGAAAAAAAAAAATCAGAAGCAAAGTTTAAAATACTTAAAAAATTTTAACTCCAAGATGAATGATAGTGCAAAAGGTCATTCAAAGGGGATGCCGATCCTGCTGGTTGAACAAGCAGGAGGGAGCAGTATGTTTCAACACTTAAATGCTTTGAACTTTGTGCATTTTACATTTACATTAAGTATTTTTCATTCATTCAGAATAAACTGTTTCAAGTAAATAATTGATGTTAGCCCCAAAATGATGCCAAACAGGAGGAAGAACCTGGAGACCCCACAGGAGAGCAATGTACCACTACAGCCTCAACAGAAGCTGCTTCAAGAGGAGTTCCTTTCCTTGCCACACTTCCCCACTGAGCATCCACAAAAACACAACATACACAGAACACTAGAAATTCATCATTGCATTAACCTCCCTCCCACAACAGAAAACCTGTTAGCAGTCAACTAATTTGCCATGGGATGAGAGGGCTGAGAGGCGCACAGCAAGAATTAAATGCACGGCCCAATGTAATAGGTCTTTTAAGAATGACCTAAATCCCCTAAATTATGTTTGTCCTGGAAACACTTTTATCCTGTTTTACCCTGTTTCAAATTAATAAATAAGAGTAAAATATGTTGCATGTGCTGCAAAGACATATGCATTACATAAAGAGAATGTGTTAACTTTTTTTTTTAATATAAGTTAGTGACGTGAGCAGAATTTGTAGTATGTAGGATAAAAACTTCACATTTAATTATATTCCTATCAAGTGATGTGATGACATGAAGCACATCACAGGGTGCTCACCTATAATCACAGGGTAGAATTGCCCTCACTATATCCACTCCTCAAACTTTCGTTCTGTGGTAATGCTGTGGATTGCTTTGTAGTTACACGCTTAGTTGTTTATTTTTGTTTCTTACAAGATGCCTATCTACATGTATTTCCGAGAATCTGAAAAGAATCAAACTGCAAACCTACAGTCTCAGTAAAGAAAAAATAAAAGTTGATCAGCAGGGGAAGGGCTAAGGAGATTTACTAGCTTCAGGGAGAGATCAAGAACAGAAAACACTAAAAAATGTGGATGATTTTGAGAACCCAACATTTTAGGTGGCACTAACTGGCAACCTAACGACTTAACATTACTAAAATGTTCACATTTTTTAAGAATTTGTGCATCATGAGCATGAAATCTTTCCCTCCGCAGCTTATATCTACATATATCTACGCATTTAAAAACGGTATTTAAAAATTTACATTACTTCCCCATTTCAAAATTAATGGCAGAGCAGGAATTTTATCGCACTACCCCCAGTACACGTGATGATGCCACACGTTGCGCTTGTTTTGGCCCAGGACAGCGACAGAAATGGTACATTTAAGAAGATTCTGTGGAAACGTCACTCTCTTCCTTGAGGCGGTTGATCAGTACGGGTGAGGTTGGAGGACGGGTACCCCTGAGAAGGCCACGCTGGATTAACCTGCCACTAGGGCGTGCTCCTTGATCAGCACGGAGTCCGAGCTACCCATTTCATGGGTGGGTTTTTTTTCCACAGCCTTTTTCATTTTGCTAACAAAGAAATACAGGGAAAAGTGTGTCTTCTCTAAACTAAAGGAATATAGCTATCCAAACTAGACTGACCTAATCTCTTAAAATCATAGCTTTGTTTGCAAGCCTTCCAAGCTTTTGGGCAGCAATTTCCTCTTCCATGACTTGCAACTGAAATCCTTATTACTATTAGACTGGGACTTGCTAAGTCAGTGCAATGTTTTTTTAAATAATCAAAAATGGATTTTTGAAAAACAAAGTAACTTTTTTTAATGACTGTCTTGGATTTTTGCTTGTTTTGATATCAAATCATGTATAGTTAGGAAAGAAGAGACAAAAAAGCAAATTATGTGCTCATAAAAAGTACTGATGTGCATTTTATAAATTCAATGTGGCCCACCAGGGAGAGAGAAATGATCTACTTTTAGGAAGTATTATTTACTGCTGTCTTCCCCACTAGACTGACCACCTGTTAATAGTATTTGATGCTGTTTTCTTTCTGTATGATGAGTATGACTGTAGCAAAGGCTGCTCCTGGGGTGATAAACACGTGCATACAGAAAAAGAATTCAATTTAAACTGACATTAAATAAAAATGTAAGTCTTTCTTGAACTTAAAGCAATGCATACATTTGATCTTCAGAGAGCTCAGTGCATGAATAAGGCCTTATTTTTAGTCTGTCCTATAAGCGCAGCATAATTTCTGGTCTGCTTCTCCCTCCATTTGCATAAACCCAAATGTTTCCACCGAGATATTTGATCTGCTTGCTACTGCTTATTCCCTCTAATCCCTCTATTTCGAAGACCATCCAACCAACAAATGTCACCAGCAGAAAAACTGAAATCAAAGTAATGTGTTAACAAAATAAGGGTTGGTTCATCTACATAAACAAGATTTGCTTTTCCATTTTGCCTCTGCAAACAGCACCCAGATCCCTTTTTGCCACATCTGAGAGAAAAACAACTAACCAAAGAGGCGGCTTAGAGAAAGCCAGAGTCTTGGGTTGAAAAACTCACATCGGTCTCTTACAATCACTCTCTGAAATGTAAGCAAACCTGATTAATTTTCAAGTAGGATTGCACTGATTGCTAAATATTTTGTTGTAATTCAGAAGCTTACACACAGCACAACCAGACAAAGCATCAGAAGTTAAACTGACAATAAATCATTTATCACATGCAAAGTTTAGGATCACAATTCACTGGACGATATTTATGATTATAAAGTAAACATGATAAAAGTGGTATTTCTGTGATAACAGGAGACATAGTAACTTCAGGAGAAAACAGAAACACTCATCGCAGGTTAAGACTCAAAACCACTAACAACCCTAATCCTGCCGAAAGGGACTCTGAGCAAGACTACTCAGATACTGAAAAATGTATGCAGGGAAGCTTGAGCATTACAAAAGTTCAAAAGTCTTTGGGTCATAACCATACTCAAGTAAAAAAAACCCAGGAAGATTTTATGCTGTAAGATTAAAGCCCAGATGACTAAAATTTTCCATAAAGCTCCCCAGGCAGATACCAACCAGACATGGATTAAAATGCTGCAGAGAAGCAAACCTTCAGCAGTGTTGCATCTTCATGTGTAACTGTACTATTAAACATACTTGTTAGCAAAAGAGTTATTCCAGGTTCTGAAAGTGAAACTATAGTTTAAGATCTTTATCTGTAAAACATTAATGTTCAGCTTGGACTACCTCAAGGCAATGTCCCAAGTGAATGCGCATCTTTTCTTCTCTTATCCGCTGTCATTTCCATAATTCATCCTTTTAACGATTTAAGAAGTCATACATTACCAGTGCAGAGGATATTTTCAGAGTACATTGATGGTGCTCAAAAACGCTTACATTTGACTAGTTGCTGAGGGCACATCAAGGAAGAAGCAGTATGTACATCTATATGAGCTTTGACTGGTGCACATATTGAGCAGACAGGTTTTGAGCTGTATTGTGTTGTGCATTCTTCAGATGAGATGTCTTTCAAACACTTAATGAAAACAATGCAAGACTTAAAGAACTAGAGTAAAGTGCCTTCCATTTCATATTGTCCCATTACTCTTCATGCATGGAAGACAGGCTTTTTTTCTTGCTTTTTTTTCCATGGTGGTTGTTTTTTTTTCCTTTAGTATTTTGTAGCACATCTCCAAGGATCTGATGTGTGTTGCTGTTTCTGCACAGATTGCTTATGTACTGTCTATCACAGCACACTACTTGTATACATTTCTATAAAGTTACTTGGTCAGACTATTTTGGAAACAAGACGCTAAAATTCTCATTCTTTCTATTTGAGAGAAAATCACAATTCAAACTACTTGGCTTAAAGCATTTAAGTTTTAGATGTATATTCTCAGTGAAAAAAAATCAAGTGCAGGAATGATTTTTACCAAACTGGAGGGGCAGAAGCATTTCATTTTTTAAAGTTTGCCTCCACTAGTATTGTTTCATGACCGGTGTTGCAAATGCTACAGGCACTACTTCACATACTCATTAAAAATCATCTCTGGAGCTTGCATCTCTTTTTCCTGAAAAAGCAGCCTTCAAAATGTAAGCCACTCAAAAGCATTGTTCTGCTGGTCTTCCTTCTCATTCCTGAAAGTCCTCAGTTTTACCATTTTAAGATGTAGTACATAAATATCTCCCTCCCCTCCCTTGCCATTCTACACATAATCTCTAGCAGCTTATTTTATGGCATCAACCATCATCACTATCACCATTCCCTATGTAGGCTGCTACATACTTCGTGCCTGCCTTTTAATTCATGACCAGAGGTTCACCCACACCACAAACACAGAAAACGAGCAGCCTTCATCTTTCCATTTACTGCCACTAAGTCAGTGCCACCACCTTGTCCCAGGAGAAAACCAGGGGAGCTCAAACACTGCACGCGACAGCAGCCAAGGACACTCAGGAATAAGGTCTGCCCTCACCACTCTTGGACTGGGAGAAAGGAAGAGCCAAACGGCTGGGCACTGACCATGTCTTGCAGGAGCCTTGGGTTCCTTTCCAATAATTATCAAGTGGCATTTCTGGGATGGAGCACACACCTCAAACTGTGCTTTGATTTGCTTCGGTATGCATGTAAAAATAGTGGGACTTGGTCCTAAATTGGACAGAAAGCAGGTTATATCATAATTATGTCATATCTAATTAAAGTCCATATCACTAAAATAGAGACTTGCCAAGGTAGATACAAACATCATTTGGCAGCCACAGTGGTTCTCAGACGTGCAACTGGAACAAAGCTCAGGACAGAAAAGCATCATAAAGCTATTGATTGATAGCCTCATTTCTAGAATTTATGTAGATTTTGCTTTATTTCATAGCATTGTAGTAACACCTTACTAGAAGGAATGACAGGTTCTTGGATTTCAGAGTTGCAGTTCAATAGTCATATGGAGTTGCAACATAGATAGCTCTTGTACTCAGGAGACTCAAGTTAAATTCTTGGCTCAGGTTTATAGTGAAAATAAATAGGCAGCATTAATACAGTCACCAATTATTCAAAAATCACATCAAAAAAACCCCAAGCCTTCGTTTACTAAATGGCAGACCAAAAGATGATGAGTCCACCTGTCAGGAGTAACAGCAAAAAGGTGCCTGACAAAATCTTTAAAGTAGCTCCTGTAATCTGTGTATCATCTACGTACGAAGACAAAAATCACCTTGGGACAGACAGATTCACAAAGTCAACTAAACAACTCAAACGAGGCTTACCAATGCCCCCGGTCCTTCTCTATGGACAAGATTTTTGACAAGGAAATAGAGTCTATTTTTCTCCAATTTTGGAAACATTGCAGCTATGTATTGCTTAACATTTTAGTTTATTAAAGGCAACAACTGTCAAAATCGATACAAACTAATTTGCCATGCAGCAATTTTACATTATTGGAATCCTGTTATAATCTGACTAATGCATGCTATCGCTTTCTAACCATGCCTATAATTGGCTTCTTGGCTGTATGGGCCTAAAGACCGTAATCCAAAACATCTTCCAATTACACTGAAAATGATGCATGTTTGCAGAAAGTTACATCATTTCATTTTCAGACTCAATGGGCCTTTAATAATTTCAGATTTAAAGAATTGTTTGCAAAAGGACACTAATTTTTGGTGTTATTCAGAAAGTTACATGTTTGTGTAACACCTCAAGACCTGTAAACGCCAAAGCAGCAGCACATATTGAGATACTTATGGAACACAAGACAAGCTCAAGAAAAAAAGATCAAAAATTCATTCAGGTGGAAGAATATATTCCAAGTCTATACATCCAAACCAAACAAGAAACCCAGCCACTAAAAAGTCCCGTATCTCAAAACTCACGGAGGTGTGGCCATTACTCAAACTTCACTTGTTTACTTCCAACACATGCAACTGTCTGTTGCCCTTGCCTGCAATTCTTCACGGGGCATTTGAAGTTCCTTGAATTCGTTGGTAGATCGGCAGCAGTTCAAAACACGAGAACTTTGTACAGGAATTGCTGCTTAATATTCCCAGAGCACGGTGTTTGACAGACACTTTCATTGCAGTACCAGGATTGGCATATAGGTAATTTTTAAGATGCTTAAAGTGTTATGGCCTGCTATATTAGTACTTTGACAAACACAGTTTACTATTTTTGATAGAAAAGATTAGCAAGTAAATATGACAAGGACAAGCATGATTGCCCAGATACAGATATGCTTCTTAGCAGAGGAGAAAACATTGAAGTTGCCACTTGAAATGCAAGAGAATTTCTGTAAGTTTTTAGCGTATTAGAGTAGGTGTTTTTAAACTACTACAGAACCTTAAAATTTGTCTTTATCTAAATCTTGGCAGATTAACTGTGCACCTTGTGACAGATTCTCACGATTACAGGGAAATCAACAGGACTACATTACATACTGGACAATATGCAATAAGCAGATGCATGGATACAATATTCCCTGAGTCACACAGAACTGAAAATAAAAACAAGTACTGTCATGCAAAAAGAGTCAGAAAAATATAAAGGGACAAAAACTGCAAAACAAACCACTGACAGTCACTCCCAACATGCCTCAAACTGACAGTGAAACGCGACAAATCATGCTTCACATGTCCTGCAGAGCTTAAATGGGGGCCTCGTTATCTGCCTTCATATACAACTCCCATCAGCGGAGCAGGCGAGTACTTTAGCAGTGTCGGTTCTTCCTCAGACCACTGTGAACTGGACAAACACCACCAGCTGCACTTTATCAGTGGAGAACGACTGAATCGTAAGCACTTCTTGAAATGGCCTGGCTCCCAAGTGATGCCTGAAACACCAATCTCTCCAGCTAAGCTCGCTGTATAAGTAACACAATAAGTTATTTTGGGTTGATTCTCTGCTCGGAGCTGTGCCATGCACAGCAAAAGTACGTAAGAGCCAGTGGAAACAAAAGAAAAAAAAAAAAACTTTAAAATTGAAATATTTGGATATCTGCAAGAAAATGGAAGCAAGAAGTTTGCTGCAGAGAATCTGTCTATCCTTAATTGTTTCTTTCACAACTATGACACTATGAACCACGCTGAAATACATGCGGAGGCACAGCTTTGGGGAGACCGGCAGCAGAGATAAAACACAAAGAGCTCATCACCTTTGGAAGGACATTGGCACTTGCCAGGAGGGCTATGAAATCTCAAAGCCCCGCACTACACTTCCTCTGCCATCGATAACTGTACCCTCCAAAAAGCAAACAGCTGCAGCATCCTACCCTCCAAAGTACAGGGTATTAAAAGGCAGACAAGTACATGCGCTCATTGTTAGACGTTTGGCATTAACTGGGGTTTTTCCTCACAAACGCTACACAGGCTTTAATGCAGAAGATGCAGCGTGTGGTTGAAGGTACCACTGATGCTTCCACTAACAGGTGAGTTTCACAGATAACAGCCAGCATGGTTTTAATCCGGCAATAGCAAATACTTTCTAGGACACAGCTTAAACCTCCTAGG
This sequence comes from Phaethon aethereus, assembly GCF_964289735.1. Classification (NCBI taxonomy): domain Eukaryota; kingdom Metazoa; phylum Chordata; class Aves; order Phaethontiformes; family Phaethontidae; genus Phaethon; species Phaethon aethereus. The sequence goes on along the minus strand of NC_138585.1, from coordinate 21,165,151 downwards.
ACAGCTAGCTAAATGAATAATGTAAACTCTATAGATAGTGGGGAAACATTTTTTGTTCCCCGCCAGCTGAGCGCTCGCAGCAAAGTTACTCGCACAAGAAGGATGAGATGCAACGACGACACGCACAAATTCCACAGCCAGCAGTCACAGCCTGGGGTATTGCAGCACTGCTCTACCAAGTTTAGTGGAACACGTTTAGAAATGCTTGGATATGTGACAGAACAGATCTAAAAATATCAAGCACATGCAAAGCATAATGCATCTCTCACATAATCTTCCCACCTTATTATAAATTCATTTAAGAATTCATTAAGAGGACACATATCACACACGCTTATTAATTTACAGATGAGTGTTAGTGCAAGAGAGAAGGCAGGAGGCAAGGTGAGTAGGTAGAAAAGATACAAACCTAGGTGGAAATTTTTCCCATCAGAGCAAAGCAGAACGTAACATCTCTTTGGTATTGTAATACATGTGCTCTGAGAAGCGATGTGCACTTGAATGCATGTTTTACTCTGATCCCAAAGGACTGAGGTTCTTGTGAGATAGCTCTTCTTATTTTATTCCTCTTCAGTTTGTCTATGAGCTACCCACTTCCAACGGAGGCCTAAAAACTGCCCTATGTTTTACTTTATACACAGGAAGATGAATAGTAGTGGTGCCGATTTAGGACTCTCAAATTAAGGCGAGATGTAGGCAATGCGTTGTTTGCTTTCCTCTTAGGCCTTGCTTCAAGAGGGAGGCTTTCCTTAAAATAGTTTAAGTGCCCTTACTTTGAAATCATCATCCTCAGAAAGTGGTTTTGAGAAACACGACCAACTTTGCTTTCAAGCTTTTGATTGCAAAGGCACATAAGCGTGAATGTTACTGAAGCAAAAGTTTCAGAATTAAACATATATGCAAAGAAGGATACACAGCATAGATGAATAATATATGCCTATAAATAAGCAGAAAAATAGACTTAAAATATCCACATAACTATTAATTAGTTATTAATATTAGATCTCTGGTCTATTTCCCTTCAAATTAGCCACCCACTAGCAAAATGTCAACTGCAAAACAAGAGGCTGTATTTATAGCACAACCTACTTGGGAGTTTTGAGAGACATGTCAGCCACCGCTGAACTACAATACCCCTATTATGTGCCTTCCCAAATTAACACCGAACTTTCATTATAGGCAACTATACATACAAAAGTCGTATTAGATTTTAATAGTCTTTGTTACATCACATGAGCTGGTGCAGACATTTTTCCATATAGAAGTCTACGGAGAGAGAAAGAAAAAACCAGCAGTGTTAAATAATTCATTGGCATGAAGCTGGGTCGGACACCGGCACAGCCGTATCTTAAAAGGTCCTATGCAGCAATGACGCTGGGAGGAGTGAGGGTCCAGGAGATGGTAATAAATTCTTGGATCTGATTTTATTATTTCCCATCCAGAGACTAGCTTTGATTGCTAGTACTACAAGGAATGCACCGTGGAATGCAGTACAACATACCACTCCGTCTTTAGACTGTATTCATATGGAAGAGTCGCCAACAAAGGGGAAACAACCTCTCTAATAATATATGTTGTCAGTGGGGGAAGGTGTATGCACCTGCATGAGACACCCTGCACAGAACCACACTGGGTCCAGACCAAGTCCCCCGGTGACTGCCAGCTCCCCGAGACAGAAGACGCACTTTATACGTGGCTACCTACTGAAAGGCAGAGGTCCCGCTATGGCCTCTCCGGCTTCTCTTCTATCATGGAAAAACCAAGTAGAGTACAGTCAGCATGGGATGCCTCTTCTCTGCAGCTTCTGCAAATGCTGTCATTCAGGACTTCTCTGGCAAAACTAGATCGCGTTGGGGATTTCACAGGAAGTCAAAAGTCATTGTGGTGAGTTACGTTTTTAAAGAGTATGGCCTATTCCACTGAATCTTCGTCTGGTTTGTGTTTTGTGATTTGCCTTGAAAACAGTTCTCCTCCCTTTCTCTCTCTGGATGCCTGACACTATCTGCAGAAAAGGCAGAAAAAAGAGCATCCTGGAGAGGTTCACTGAAGATGGAGAGCTGGCAGGAGAAACCCTGGCAATACACGCTAAATTGCCTCAAGCCTTCTGCTGAGAGAGAAGCTGGACTCACTGTTTCGGGTATGTCTGCCATAGAGAAGAAACAGAAATAGAGAAAGAATTACACAGAAACAGTTCTCTAAACAAACTTAAGATTAAAGAACACCATCTCCTCAACAAGAGGTGACCTATGCTCACATTTTGGTGGATATTAGTCTATTTTACAGTTTTATAGCAGGTTAATTTGGAATACTCAGAAATGTCTAGAAGACAGACTTGAAGAGAAACACAGTAATCATTGCTGCTCGTCTTTCCTCTTGGTATAAAATCACATCACTTTCCATCAGCTTGCAGGAGCACACTCCTAATAATGCCTTTTACAGAACTTCCTTTTACAGCTACCTCTTTTATTCTTGTAAAAAATAAAAAAAATCAGCCTGAAGATTTGCACAAAACCAGGGGCCCTGTGCCAGCTGTTTGATTTCTCATGTATTTATGCATACCAAAGTGTTTGTACAAGGAAATCAATTGTGGCTGCAACTAATTTTGCACGTTGCCGATTCACCTTTAAATCCATGGGGAATGAAGAGAATCCTGAATTATTAAGATCACCATTTACTATCTGGGAACAGGATTGTCTATGTTTTTCCATTTCCTAAATTTTCCTTTTATCTTAAAATTCACTTTAACACTATAGCTATTAAAAACTAGAGGAGTCAAAATTGAGAAAAGGAAAAAACAAGAGCTGCAAGAAGACACAAAATACAAAGTCATCTGGGATCCAAAGCCACTTTAATCGCATGGGATATTTTTATATCCATTGTACATTTTATTTTTTTCCAATAACTGGCACAGATGTAAGCAGGAATGCTGCGAGGTACTTTAAAAGGTGATAAGAAAGAAAAGTTGAACACGATCACATCCATCCCTTGCTTGGCTTTGCCTTTATATATGCTGAAAAATATTTAAACATTAACGAGATCATTAAAAAATGTTAAGGATTAGGGTGGGCTGGACCAGCTAAGTGAAAGTCTCCACTACCAGCAAATTTCATTCAAGCAATGGCTGTGGGGATCCACATGTCTTACAGCTATGAATAAAACCTGGAGCCCAGCTACCAATAAGCAAATTAGCATCTGTAACTGTTAACACTGCAATCTCACACCTTCTACTTTATGTCAAACTAGCACCAAATCAGGACCCAGTTCATATCTTTTTTTTTTTTCTCCTATTCCAAATCAGTTTAGTGTTTATCTTAAAACATGTAAACACTGTCAGCAGGAGGAAAATACTATTTTAATTTTAAAATTGTTTTTTAGTTACATTTATCCTAGGCAAAGCTAGCGTTACAGAGGGAAGGACATTTGACATGATTTTTACAGTTTAATTAATCTTACTAGAAATAGGGATAGAATTTAGAGGTTTGAGTACGTTATGGAGATGAAGGCAAGTGGTTTTCTGGGAAATCCTGGCTCATACAGACCACTCAAAAAATATACAACAAAAACTTCTTCAAACCACAGAAAAAGAACAAGCCAATAACAGACACTTAAACCCTACTGCTGACAGATGAACACCCATTTCAAGTACTAAGTCCTCAGACAATTATTGCACATCCCACAGGTTCCCTGCCACTGTTGAGGGCTGCTGCCCACCAGACAAACCACACACTCCACAGTCAACCCAGGTGCATCTCCCAGTAAGGGCATTCCCCCTCAAAGATGCCAGGAAAGCTGCCTTTCCACTGGCTTTAACCAAATTATTTCAGTTAATATATTAACTGAATTGAAATTACTATAACTGAATATTCTATTATATAAGCACTGAAACAATAAATCCTTTGCCATCATATCCTTCACCTGAATTGCAGGTAAGAAGAGAGACAAGTCCGATGACCCCGTGCCATACAGCAAGAAAAGCAAACACAGTTACTCACTTACACAACCTCTGCGGATAGAGGTGAGGGCAAAAGCAAGATTCAGGCTATGGAAGGCAGTCAGAGGCAGAAGAATGAAGTAGCACTGTCAAGTCATCATGGACTTTTAAGTTTGGCTCCTAAATCCGCTAGACTCTTACAAAGTTATTCAAAATACATCAAAAATGTTCTTTTTCGCCCCAGACGAAGCAAACTTGCCTGTCTATTCAGAATAGCAACACACAGATAAGAGGTTCACTGTATCTATGCCACAATATATATTATTGGGAAAAAAAAAAGTTCATTTTGTCAAGAAGAAAACCAAGAGTACTTGCAAGCAGTTAAAGGTTTGTAGGGCTTTCTAGACCTACTGTACTTTATGTTTATACATACATACTATATTTTTGTGCTAGTACAAGATAATAACAGGTCCATTTTTGTTCCCTTTTATATTGAGAAGCAAACTATTTTAAGTGCTAACTACCTCCAATAACGCAATTAAAACCTGACCCCATTTCTAGACATAAGCAAGCTGCATTTTTCACAGCACAGCCATACGTAACCAAGTTCATCCCTATCCACCCTGCCCCTCAATTCCGTTTGTAACACTGAAACCTGAGAAAAAACACAAGCCTACTGCAAGTCAGTGCCTCTGAGGAAAAGGAGCAGGTATGCATGCAGGGGAGTGGGTGGCAGGTGTGCTTCGGTAACTTGTAGACAAGGAAAAGTCAAACAAGCCCATGTGCAGACTTTACATCACTTCTCTGCACTGCAGAACAGACAGCAAGTGAATTACAAGGCTGCGAGGCCAGGGTTATATAAAACCAAAAAACTTCTGGTAGTCATCATCCTTACTATCCGAGCGTAAATCATACTGTGCGTTGATACAAACCCTTGTAAAAACTCTGATGTGGTTATGTACACTTGGATAAAAATGGAGCTGTACAAAAAGATCTGCAAAACGCACACACAATTAAAAAACAGCACATGCAACAGATCAGGGATTTTACTCATTTCATTTAAAATTTTCCTGTTATATTTCAGGCACTCCTCTTTTTGCTCAAGGAACCTTCACAACAATTAAAACCAGACATTATGAACATTATGAATATTACCACTATTTATTTGAACAACAGCAGCATCCAAAAGACCCTTTTTCAAGATGGGGGCCCCATTGTGCTAACATCGCATACACATGGAAGACTTTGTTCCCATGCTGAAGAGATTGTATCTAACCAGACATGGGTTGACAAACAACATAAAAGTAAAATGTCAACAACAACAACAAAAATCTCCTGTGCAGAACTTCTGTTGTTTTATTATATTTTCCTTAGACCATCTGCTACTCTCTCTTACCGACCAGGGTCCTCCCGATAGTCTGCATCACTGCTGCTGCTGCTTCGGTCCTCCTAGCACATCCCATTAAAAAACACAAAAACAAACAGCAACAGAAAAACCACCCACCCAACCAACAAGATTCCTCTTCTGTGGGAGGCAAAAAAACCCACTGAAGACTCTTCAAAGATAATGAAAGTGCCGAGATACAACATAGCTTTTCTAGTCATTCCTGAAAGTGCTAGTTGTTTCCAAGTTAGGATAAATACAACATTGAATATTGCCATCTTTATCTAAATTCACTAACTTCTTCTCTGGTCAGTGAAATGAAATATTTGTAGTACTGAACAAGGATTAAACGCTAGCCATTGATTTATGTGCAAAAAACCTAGATAGAGAGCTATACAACAAGTCTATTCTGGAAAAAACAACCTATAAACAGCTAGCAGTGCGCGAATGCCATTTCTCTTGTTTTCTAACCATATAGCAAACAGCCTCCTACAGATAGGTCCCTGCTCAGCCCCAGGGAACGCAGCAGAAATACGGGCACGGAGCTAGACTGGAGCCTAGCGAGCAGGGAAGTGTTTTGAGGAAACAAGCTGAGAGAGGAAAGGAAAAAGCATCACGGGAACAGGCACTTCTGTTCTTGGCTCTGGCTGTTGGGCTGAGTTAGGGAATGCCTTATTAAACAGCTGAAGCTTTAGAAATTTGCAGCCATTATCCTAGTGCGAGGCAAAACGTTACACATGCGCTTCTGCCTGTCTAGGCTTTTTTCTTCATTCAGCAAATATTTAGTAGATTTAACATTCCGAGAACAAATTATTTTTCTAGGTGTTACTAAAAAATCCATACAGCTCGCCTAGATGTGGTTAGAAGTGATAAATAGATGCACTTCCTACAGTGAAGTCCACGCTTTACAGATCCTACAGTCGCTTCCTCTCATTGCAACTTAGTACAGGATAAAGGAAGCAAAAACACTTCTTCAAAATGCTCCATTTTGGAGGATTTTTTGGCATTCATCTATTACTACAGAAACAATCATCCCCTTCCCCCTTTCAGCATATTCCTGCTTTTCGACAGCATTGCTCTTTTCATTTAACCCAATATGTCTATCATGAAATTCTTCTAGGAATACACAGCAAGTCAGGGAACACTTTACCTTTTGACAAATCCACTATACCTAAGGAATAGAAGTGTTTCGCCCACCCAATTCTTCAACTAAGTTGCCTAATTATAGCACTCTTATCACAGGATTTCAACATCAGATAGCAGAGGCACTTATAGCACACTGAATTTAAAGTCAAGACAGCCACGAAATTGCTCTTCAAACACACTAAAGCCATGCACATGGTAACAGCATACCATCGTTTCTCAACCTTGACACTGTGTGCAGCAAGTTGCTTATGTAAACGAGCCACAGTCTTATCTTCCAAATTGTCCCAAGTGACACTCAGCTCCCATAAACCACCCAAGGCAGGGCTATGAACACCTCTCGCCAGGCAGTCGTTTCACCCACTGCTGTTCCCAAACAGGCCCTTTTAGGTGACCTCTAGGAAATTTTCATGGGTGTAGCCAGGAGAGATATGTGAGGCAGGGCTAGATTTATTTCTGTTTTTTTAAATAGATACATACATATATATATATATGAGATAGATAGATAGATAGACAGACAGATAGCAGATGGATATATAAAATAAACTACTGTGACATGCATTCATTTCCAATGGAAGATTTGCAGGGAGGTTCGAAACTGTTGAAAACACAAATGACATGCTGCCAGGGCATAAGAATAAGGAAGCAAGTGTGTTTTGTGTTTTTCTCTGACCCGGATCTCCTCCTGGGATCTTCAAGCTCCTTCCCCTACCCAGAGCACTGTGCTTACAAACCACTGCGCATTTTCCACCAGCTGCGTTATAAGTCACAAAAATATGTGGAACAATTAACTTTGCTTAAGCTGCAATGCTTTTTCTTCAAAAGCAAGCACTGGGGTTCCCAAATTATGAGTCTTGCATAGTTGAGATCTTTTTAAGTAGATGTCACCCACCACAGCTGTAACTTGGCACTTCTAGTAACACTCTGCTCAAGTTTTGCCTTTGCTGATGTTTTTGCACAATGCTTGAGTGGGCAAAGTCACAGATCAATTTGGGGTAACAACGGAAGCTTAGGAATCCCAAACAAACATTTTTTTCCATAGGTTTGCTATGTATAGGTGCCACGAGTTCTCTTTGGAAGGCTTCAGAATTTACATACATAACGTTGCTTTTCAAAGCATAAATTTAAAGACATTTACATAACAGATTAATGCAAACTGTTTTCCAAATCAGACCAAAAAAAAAAAAAAAAGAGTCCAAGACCTATTTCGTGCTTCTAGAATTTGCTGAACTATAACGTTCATATTAATTATATTGTTTTCTCCCAGGGGGCAGCTTTTGTTCCATGTCCCTAACAGAAGAGCATGATTTATTTCTATGTGCATCAAACTTGCTAATCTGGCAAACTAGAACACTGCTGAAAGATCACTGATGTTCTCTCTAGGTTACACATAATTAAGCTTTCTTATCTTTCAAAGACAAGGCCTGCTGTCCCACAAACAATCTCTGCTTACTAAGATGACCACCCTTGAGCCCAGTTTGTATTAACAAGTGTCCATCTCAAAACTAGCAAGTCTATTTTGCCTCCCATTATATAATGGGAAGATTATCCCAAAAATCTTTCTCCCCTGATGGATGAGATCTGTTTTCTAATTTCCAGCCTGAATATACTCCTTGCCAAGTTATACACATTTCTTCTTGTCCCAGTGCTGTCTTCAATCTAACATAGAAAATAGTTGTACTCACTCAAGTCTTTATTAAACCCTCATGTATTTAGAGAAAGCAATTATATCCCTTCTTAGACTTCACTTTACTGGGATAAACTAACCAACCTCGCAGTGTCCTCCTGCGAGACAGACTCAACCATTTCCTCAACCATTCCCCTAGTCCTCTTCTGCATCTGCTCCACTTCACGCTCATCTTTCTTGAACATGGTCCACCGGAGTAGCTCAGTGTTACATATGAGGATTTAGCAGTGCTGCCTTGTACATGAGCAGCATTAACACTTTCCTATCTCCACCATTAAGTACTACTTCACCTCAGACCTTAGGAGTACATTTTTCACAGCTGCAGGGTACTACTGAAAAGATATCCTTTGATTTTACTGGCTAACATACTCAAGTGTTTCTGTTCCTCTGTCATTTTCAAGAGATGAGCACCCAGGTTAGGGCAAAATTCACTTCTATCCAGAAGTGCAAAACCATGCATTATGTGCTGCAAAATGTCAGTCCACTTTTTCCACTCAAGTCCTAAAGATCATCCAGCTCTTCCTGTAGGATACTCTGTTCCTCATCTATACTGACAGCACCTCCCAACTTTACATCACTGGCAAATTTTATTGCACGCTCCTACTTTTGGTGCCAAGTTCATTAGTGAATATATTAAAGTCAGCCCAAGATGAATTCTTAAGACAACTAACTTCCTTTAGCCACAGCACATTCCCTGTGAGCGCAAAATGATGTGACCTCCATTTAACACGCTCCTTATACACCGCACAATTCTTCCGTAACATTTCGTCAGTATTTTAATGAATAATTTCCAATGTATTGCTGGAGCAAGCATCATACCACAGTCTAGACAGATTAGCTCTAGTGTATTCTTTTCTCTAAAAACAAAAATTAACAACTTTATGAAAGAAAGACAACACAGATGCCACTATAGGTGTTCAAGAATCCCATGTGCTTAAGTCTTGTCTATTGTGATTGTAATGATATACACACACCCCACAGAGTAGCACCCCTTCCTCAGTTCCCTCCCAGTGCAAAACCAGAGCTCCCACGACCCCCAGACAGGGACAGTAGGACTAAGATGTTTCAGAGGACTGCAGTTACATCAGGCCATGTAACATTCATTCTTTTTCTAAATATGCTACAATCCACATTTGACTGCAGATGACTGAAAAGCAGTCCATGAAAATGAGAAGCAGTAACAGCCCAAGGGGTATTGGGCTGTTTATATTGGGCTGGGTATAATTTATTATTGGGCTGGGTATATTACCTCAACAGGGTAATCCCTGCAACTGCCATGACACAGTAATATTGCAAGACAAAAATCAGTTGTTTATTTAGTTTGCATTAGGAGAAAACAGCACAGAAAATACCTTAGCAATAACCGAAATTGAAGGATTTGGCACAAAACTTTTTGTGGTTTGTTTTTTTGGGGGGGGGGGGTGTGTGTTTTTTTTTTTAAGAAAAAGTTAAATATAAAAGAAACTGGGAAATTAGGCTAGTGGAAAGGTATGCCAACAATCCATTCTAAGCTGCATTCACGTTCATGAACTCATATGCGAGCTAGTTACTTGCTTATTGGAAAAAGCCTGAAATCTGTAGGAGAAACAGCAGTAATGATCTTGCCTAGAGAGCAGCACCATTTGCAATGTGTGTAATTAACAGTCACCTCCTCACAGTGCTTCCTTGGGTTCAAATACCCTTACCTACTCCTCAGGTTACTACCCATTTCCCAGATGGTCAGTCTCCAGAAAATATCTTCCGCGCCTCAGCCGCTTCTTTGTTAAATCCATTTTGACGGCTCATTAGTAGAATAATTTATCAACTGTTGCAAGAATAGCTGTTATAAATTTGTTTTCTGCATAAATCAGGTTCCATGCAACTATGATGAAATTCCAGCCTTTTCAAATGCATTTTATATGAAATGCTGACATAAAGTCTTAAGTTCATTTGATTATTTTTTCTGTTTATGTTATTAGTAATCAGTTTTTCTGGCACTCTTTTCTGTTCCAGTTGAATTACTTGAACTCCTGGTGAACTGCACCAAAAAAAAGGAAAATTAACTAATGCCTCATTTGATCTTGTGACCATAAAACTTGTGTTTTCATTCCCTCTTTAACCTTTGGCCATCTATTTTTCCCCTTAATTTGTGTGTTATGTACCTGATAGTTTTAAATTTGTTTCTTTTATTCATGAAAAAAGAATCCGCTCTGACGGTTGATCTGCCCTCTATTCATTTTAACCACCACCGAGTTTAATCTAGATTCTCATTAATAAACATTCACTTAAAATCACTTCTTCGTAGTCCATCATACACGTATGTTAGTTAACTTACTCTTTGCCAGAAGTGCATGACTGTTTTCACAAGAAGTGTCGACTATGCTAATAGAGAATACAAAAGAGTGAAATGGCTGATTTTGTAAAAGCTCATTTGCCAGTTTATTACTTCAATAAAGTCTTCTCCTTTTCATATTATGATGGACTTGAACTTAATTTATGCTACTGGGTTTATCTTTTCTTTGAAACAGATGTCAAGCACCTGAACACATGATAAAACATTTTTAAAATACACATAGACCATAATAAAATATGGTCCATCTACAGCCAAAAGAAATTAGGTGAAAGGGGAAAGTTTCATGAATATAATTAATGAGGACAAGTATTTCAACTACGGCTCACATTTGACATCAGTACTCTCCATTTGTGTGAATATTAAGCCCACGGATGTCGATTCTACACACGTACGCTCAATATCAACCCCATGAGGATTCAGATCCCTTGTCTTCAATAGTTTTTTATGGTTTGCTGAATCGCAGTAAGAACACAACAGATGACCTTCATTTACAAATATGGGTACACTAACTCAGTGACCACAATTTTTATTTCTATTCATATGGCAAACCAGAGACTTGGCATCTAAATACAGTCTTCTAGATCTGGCACCCATGTTGATGGCCATGCAGATGTGAGGTCTCTAGTCCTTGGTGGTCAACAGGTCTCAGTTTGTCCCGAGCAAACAGAAGCCCGCATATTCAGTATCATTCCCCCCAGTCTAAAGAATTCCTGTTGTTCTGCAGCAATATTCATTATCTCCCAGCACCAACACCACTGAAACTAAGGGCAGCTTTCACTTTTGTTGACTTGAGCTAATACCAATTTTCTGTTGACAAGAAGGAAATTAGGATCAAGACCTGATGATACAAATGACACATTATCATGGTCTTCTGTGAAATAAGCCCTGCTCTTCTCCAGAAGGTAACGCTCACATGCTTGGACACAAAGAGCCTGTCCTTCGTTTTTTTCTACAACATCCTACTTCACATACATCTAACATCCAGTTTAACTTTTTTTTAATATGCAACAAACTTAGTCCTTGTCAAGAACATTTAACACTGTATTTCTACTTCTTTCATATAGTAGAGCAGGAAAAGGGTCATTTCAGGTTACGCAACTTCACCACGGGCATATGGCAGTGAACCCACAGCAGAAACATAAAATCTCCCCTCTCCTCTAAAGCAGATGGCATGCTGATCAAGTAAGATATAATCTAAAGCTAGCTGCACTATTACTGCTGCTAGTAACTATTGAACCAAAACCAGCATAAAGTGTTAAAGACAGAAAAACCCAAAGCCGGGGAAGTGAAGGAGGAGGAAGATGACAAGGGCAAAAAACCCACAGAGTAAAAAACCTGTAACATAAGACAACCTTTTGCAGCAGAGACAGCCTCTTCTAAGGTACATTTAAGATTTCATACCTAGGAATAGCAATAGGCAAGGAACAGCAATGGCCCTTATCCTGTTTTAGAGGATGTTCCCCCCACTTTGAGGGGGGAACATCACTGGCCCTGTGATTGCACTGCACTGGGCACCTGCCAGGGGCTAAAGAGCCCAGCTGCTTAGATAATTACATATTTATGATTCTGCCGAGAATTCTTAGTCAAAGCTCATTTTGGATTTTTTGCTTAGAGAATCAGCAGAGAAGGTCCTCTGACAAATGCTACTTCCAAAAAGAGACACCACTTCTTAAAAACATTAAGGATAGCATTTCCCTTTCAGTTTATTCATTCAGTAGTGAACTTTAATGGTAGAAAGAGGAGCCAAGGGGTGCTTTCCCACTGAATCAGAAAATGATCTTACTAGTGTGTACAACTTGCTTTCTGTGAAAAATAAATTAAAAAACCTTTCCAAAAATGGTTCAGAATGAAGTAGTACATAAAATTTTAATGCTTATCACAGTGGGCATCCTATGACACCGCACGATTTTTCTTCTGTATCATATCATTAGCACTTCCTCTTCAACATGTATACCACTAGATCAGCTAATTTATGCTGATACAATAAATAGAATTTATGTATGAACACTCTGAAATATAATTGTTCCGCTGTAATCAATTATCAGACAAAATACATTGCATTTCACCTTCCTTCATTGATAACAGCATCCTTTGATTTTAGAAGGTGCAGAACAGTCCAAAATTTCATGTTGTCACTTAGACTATTTAAGAAACTGCTAGAAATACATATTATTTTCTCTTTCCTTTTAAAGCTGTACTCAAACTGTACAATCAACAGCCCCAACAATAAATTTCACAAGCATTTTTAGGCCCTACTGTTGAAAACACTTTCAAGCTTGGTTAGCTTTATACATGTGAGTACTCTTTATTTATATCTCAAAAGAACTATTCCTACACTTGAAGATACATGTACGCACATGCACGTGTACTTGAAGAGTAAGGGCATTTGTCTTGCAGGGTTATTTATTTTGAAGCAACTACTCATGTCTCTTGCAGCCAACATCTTAAGTACTGCCAAGTTTCATACACTCTTGTAAGCAGGGGTCCCTGTTCTCAGTGGAATGAAAACCAACCTTCAGCTTTACCATCTTTCAAAGGTCTGCCCACCCGCAGATACTCTTTTGTACATACTTAGAGTTGTGAGACGACAGTCAGCTCCTGTTGAAGCAAAGTTAATTTTGCAGTTCCAGTGCAAATGCTGGAGCTGGTAGCTCAGAACTCCCGCTGCCCTTGGCGGGCACTGGCAGAGGCAGGGCTTCCACTTCTCCCTGGCTTGTCTTCCTCTACTTGAAACCATTTTAACATAACGAACTGGCAGAAGATTAACCTGGCAGATAGATCAGCATTTAGATGGGCTTAGCTGTTGTGCAACCACAGGCTAATGGTTATATTCATTTATTCCTTCAGCTCTCTTCTAAGGAGCGGTAAGGTCACAGGGCGACACTACAGAAGGCACCACAAAGGGGTTCAAAGACAAAGTCTTGCTGCAGTCTTGGGGAAGTTTTTGCAGATATCTTCCAATCCCTTCACTGAGTGCCTTTTTCTTTGGAGTGACTTCTTCATCCTCCCCAGCTCCTCCAACCATTCCTGCCCTTTCTGGGCTAAATCCACTGGGTAGATAATCACATTGAAGCATCGCACCCATGGAATTTCCTGACCCGTAAGACTTAGTGCCTGCAGAATTGTTCACTTATGACAAGTCTCTTACATGTAAGAACAGCTGACGTAACACAGAACCGGTATGTCACACTTTCAAAACACAGTAGCAATATATTCACCTAAAAGTAGGCAGCATTGAAAAGAATGGATTTAAAACACCTACACTGTATTCCCCTCGAGAGGCTATGAGGACATGACTTAGCTGGTGATGACCTTGCTTTCCTGGAGACGAAGTAACTTCATGCTCACTGCCTATCCTCAGACTTTGCCTGTGTCAGCCTGTAATAAATGATAACATACTCTGTTCTCTTCTGCAGGAGACCTTTAACTGATCAGTGTGTTGATCTTTGTCAAACTAACCATGTAGTAAAAGATGGAGCCAAGAACCCAGGCATACCATTTTTCAGGATGCCTCTTAGAAGGCCACCATGTTGCCTTTCTTGCTCGATTCTTCCATAGCTCTTTTTGGTTACTCCCTTCAAAATTAAATCCATTGCAGCAAGCTCTCATGTGGTAGTCTCAAACTGATACTTCCCAGCTTTCTTTAAGTTCCTTGTTTTTGCACGCTCCTTTTTATGTATGTAGATATACACACGTATATAGACACATGCACACCCAAGCACACCGACATATTGCCGCACATATTTATGCGTACACACACAAACGCAGGCCTGCTTCAATGACTTGTAGAAGACAGAAAGGCAAACTGTTCTGCTTCTAGAACTCACACGAGATGCCTTGCAAGGTACAATGGAAAATCTCTCTCAGGTAAGCTACCTGTTCCATCACATAAGAAGAAAATTAATTTGCTAAAGCCTTTGCGGAAATCGTAGCGTGATCTTTTGCTTAGGCCAAAGGTCCAGGACTTCCAATTCTTATTTCCAACACATTCATTAATCCTTGTGACCGTGGATTAGGTACTCAGCTATCAGCCTCTAAATGAATCTTTGAAATCCTAGAAAAAGTAGCATCATACACTAATTTTCCTTCACTTAACAAGCCTTTTTTGTTAAGCCTTTGCGTCTTTCCTTTGAGACTCTGAGGAAGATTACGGCTGACTGGCAGTATGGGAAGGAGAACTTACACCAACTGAAAACAGCCATATCTCTTTTAGCAGGCTATATCACAGTATAAGTATTTTAATTAAAAAAAATTCCAACAATTCCAATATGTTGTTATGGAGTAACTGATACTTTACCTTTTTTAGTTACCAGTTAACATCATATATGATGCAAAAAATAAGGATCTTTTAATTGCCTTTAAAATAGAAAAGCAAAGAACGAACAAAAGAGGATGTGTAACTTCTGTGTGGATTTTTTTTTTTTTTTGAGTACTAAGAAATAGAACTGACAATCATGATTAAAAAACTGATCAAAAACGCTAGTATCATTTCTCAAGGGAATAAGAAAAGTATTTCTAATTGAAATATATGTATTGAACATGGGTAGCCAAGTTAAACCAAATACTGTCTGGGAGAAGAACACAAACTGCTTTTTTAAGGTCACACTCTGGCCCATACTTTGTCTGCAAACAGAGAGAACAACAACAACATAATAAAAACTTCTAAAAGTCTTTTTTACTATAAACCAGATTAAGTAATGATTACTATTGGGATGATGAAGAATGTGTCTAGCTTGTCTCTTAAACCTACATTCAAACTGTTTCAAAGTTAATTGAGATGAGCAATTGTTTAGAAATCTCTAGAATAATAAGATACAACAACTTATAGCAGAAAAGCAGCCCTTAAAGAAAAGAGTGGGGAGTATTTCACTTCATTACAGGTAACAGTTGACTATGTTTTATGATTACTGTAACAACTAGCATGCCCTTGAGACTGTGCAATTCTGAATTTCTAATATAATTTGTAGGGGGAAAATTAGGACAAATTCAGTAACACTTCAAGTACAGCCTCTCAGTATTTTAAAATTTTATGAAGTGTAAGGACTAGGTTAATATAGAATGAACCATGTTTAAGAGAAGCAGTAATACAGACCTGTATTTCAAATCATAACTAAACCCATGCTCAACGAATACAAAATAAAAAGAAATCAGAGTAGCTTTTTGTTGGAAAAAGGCCAACAACAATAAAAACTTCACAATAATAGACAAGGCTGAAGACAATGCTAGTTTCAGTTTGGGAGAGTTAAAAGACCCAGCTAAGCAACCAGGTAAAAATGATGCCTTCTCACTTAACAAATCCATTCCCACCAGCTGAAATTCATCCCAAACCAACGTAGACTTTGCGCGTATCAACTCTGAGCCTAAACATCAGGCCATTAAATGACATACACATTTGGTGCAGATCTTCTGATTTCAAAGTTATATTTGCTTTACTTAGTGCCAAATATATGCTGTATTACATTTAACTCCATGATGTCTTTCAGAATCAACAGAATTACTAGGTTTCAAAGTAAAGCAGTTAATATCCAAGCAAACTCTCTTGGAGTGTCACTTTGCTCACAGGGCAAAGACAGTGGCATTGCAAAGGTATAAGAGAGACTATAGTTTATTTACATTTAGATCCATACCCACATGCAAACCAAAGGAACCCAGCTCAGCTCTTAGATCCCAAATTGAGTTTTCAAAGCCAGTGGTTAGTAACACTATCCCTTTAACCTCTGTACTGAGCAAATGATCTTGAGATGCTTGAAATACAAAACTCGGGCTGGCACTTTATGCATTTATTTCTTAAGGCTAATACTGCAATTACCATTCTTATAGTACACCTCAACAGAGACAACACAAGATACCAAAACTGCTGAAAAAAGATTTCAAAGCTGCAGCTGTACATTCTCTTCCAACCTCACCTCTGCTTACCATAAGTAAACCATAAAGACAGTCTGCAAATATAAACTTCCAATAGCCTCTAACACGGAATAATATTCCAGAGATGGAATAAGAAGATCACATCAACCAAGCCCCTTTCTATAGGAGCTAAGGTTTTAACTTTACTAGTCTTATGCTGTCAAATGCACTGAAGCAAAATACAACTGGCACTGCGTGGGGTTTTCAGGGGAGATGCCATTAGTATTGAAACAAACTGCAGAGAGCACCCAAGTGGGGACAACAGAACACTCAGCCCAGCTACAGCTTGCCCCAAATGGGCTTTTGGCCAGAAGAGGAAGCAAAACCAGCTACCAAGAGGATGAGCTCTGTTATTGTCAACAATTCGCGCTTCAAAATTAACACGCTGCCACGGCATAAAATCCAGATACAACTGTAGTATTTTTGTCAAATAGAACAATGGTCTACATGTTTCTTAAAATTTTAAAATAATCCACTTGTGTACTAAAAAGTAGTTATTCTAAACATACTATTTGCAATAGAAGTCTGCTTACGGCATATCTGCAGGAAGGAACCGCACCACTTTTAGTAAGTTAAAAAGGTACTTACCATTGGCAGTGCATTGATATGCAGAAGTTTTCCTTTCAGGTGCCTCTTGCCACAGAAGGGTGATGCTGACAAGGAAATAAAGAGACAAAATAGGAAACATTAATATTTAGAATTTCGAAAACGGTGATGTTAACACAATAAAAAGTTATCGAGTATGGGCCTTCACGGCTCTTGCAGCCTACTCTGTTCAAGGAGCTGAGTGATCGCCACTGAATTTGAGCACAGCCTAGAGCTGCAGCGATCGGGCACAGGAGAGCAGGCAGAGCTGGGGATTTGCACGTATCCTGTCGCTACCCACATCACACGAACTGCTCCTGCGGGGAGCCCGGAGCACAGACCTTTGAACAAATAAGCCTGCTGAATGAATACTTACACCATCAGACCTATAGACAGTCGCACCCATTCAGCAAGAGCGTACACAAACAAAATAACATGTGTAGGAAAGTCCTGATGTCTGGGTTTTGCCTTAGCTCTCCAGAAAAGGCTTTGGGAAGTTAGCTAGGCAGAGTATCTTCTGCCCATGCCAAATTTCTTCTGGAAATAAACCTCAGCTACCGACTTCTAAATGCTCTGTAAAGCCCCAAACAAAAATCAACATTCCAGTGGTTTGACTTCCAAAATGGTTACATCCACTGAAAAGTAGTAAAATAAAAGAGAACTCTGTTTACCTAACACATGTTGCACTAAACAACTCCGTTTATGTACACAGATGTGTCCATGCACCCAGATAGTCACCAAGTCCTGCAGTGACCCCAGTAATTTAAACAAACAGCTCATACTAGTTGCTGGCTACATGTGACAAAGTGTACATAACAGAAATCTTCCTAGTGCAATTTTCAAGAGAAGTCTTTCCCACCTTCAAAAACCAAACAAAAACACAATAAAAAAAAAATCTGTCTTCTCCTACATTTTAATAATGTTCTTTACATATCAATAATAATTTTATGCATCTAACAATAAAATAGTTAAATATAAGCAAACACTTTTCTATGTCCAAGTATGTGTTAGCTCCATGCAGAGTAATACCCATTTTTATTCATTAATGACAAATGATTTTCATTCACAATAATATTTGTGAGTAGTTTCTCTCCACACAAATGCCTCCCAGACTACTCTTCTTGTTAGGAAATAATCTAATCGCCCACTCAAAGAGCAGGAATGGGGACAGATGGACATGGGTGACTAATAAAGTATTATCCGACTATTTTTAGATTAAACTGTTTATAAAGCATCTGTAAACTGTGTTCAAAAACTTTCACTATGAGTAAAGAGTAACTATGGTTTTCGGGGCTCACGAACACCACAAAGTTCTCATGTGCAATTTCCAAGCTCAGCCAGTAGGAAATGGTTTATTATAAAGCCATTCGCAGACCCAGACAGAAAATAAGCTGCTGCAGTTGGGCTTATTTTCTTCTCAGAAGATCCCACCGCAGCACCGAGGCAAGCGGAAGCGTACCCTTCACAGTACAAGCGAGAGGCGATGCAGAGGATGCTGAAGAATGCTGGGAATCGAAAGAATTTGCAAACATGCTCTTGTTTCCTTGCTTCTTCGTACTGGTGCCACAGAAATCATGTAAACAGGCTGAGGAAAGCTCTACTCCTCAAGTGGCACCGTTTCCTATGGGGAGCTACTCAGAAAGCTTGTTTTTCCTACAGCCAGAGTGGCAGAGGAGAGAAAGCTTTATCACCTCGCTCAGCAGACCCCATACACAAACATTACTTGCTTATAACACGAGTTTTCCTTAAAAACAGAACAACAAACCAACCAACCAATATTTGCACTTCTCTTCTGAGAGCTGATTAAATCATGATAGAAGCTGTGTGCAGAGAAAGGCAGAGGAGGGCTCTCCTGCCCCATTCTGAGTGTGCCGCTTGGTTTGGGTTACTGCATTTGGGAAGGAGCATGGCAAATATAAATAAAAGGATGACTGCACAAACATAAACCATTTTCTTCAATGACAAAAGGCTTTCTTCAGTATACACTGCCCAAACTGTCTCCTTCCAACACCCCTTTGGCCTTGTGCAATCTTCTGAGTGCTGTACTTATCGTCGAAGCCAGAGAGGGAAACCTTTCTGTCTGATCCATGGAAGAGGCTTCTTGTCCTTCATTTTATATCTAAACAGGGCAGTGACACGGAAAGAAGCTGGAAGCAAAGACTCAAGAGAGCAGAGAATGAGAAAAGAAAGGGTTCACTGACTCCGCTTCATTCCTCACTCATGTTAATTGGTTGTGGGCTCCAGTTTTAAATAAGAGCGCTTGAAATGACACGCAAACATTTTGAAAGCTCTGCGATGTCCTTCTTTAGAATCAAGCACTGAGTACAAACACCTCATCAGCAGCATTTTTCTTTCCAAATTTATCCTATTGAATTTTGCCATTTTGGCATGTACCTTGAAACAATGCAGGTGTCAGCTATAATTTATTGATTTTAGACTATCTCTTGCCTTTATATACCAACCTGTTATGGCCATTTAAACCACTGACCAGGTGTAGTAACAGCTACACTACGTGACACTTAAAAATAATCCACCAGATGCCCCTGAAGTTGATAAAGCACACCTGGGGAACACACAGTAGCTTGTGAGTTTGGATCCTTCACCTCAGGAGGGCTGCAGGGTTGACCACTGACTGATGACTAAAGCCTTCAGCATTGACTGAATACTGCTCCCCTTGACTTAAAGAAATAAGATTTTGCTGCATGTGTACCAACCTGCTCCCAGCCAGCGCTCACCAGCTTTGCCCACACTGGGTTTTTCTGCATGAGAATGACACCCCCGATGCCTGCGTCCCGCCGTGACATCATGCCCAAATGCTTGGTACAACACCCAACATCACCTCCTTGGGAAGAGCATCCCGCTACAGCGCACAGAGCGGCAGTAACACCTGAAGCCATAAACTCTTGAGACCTGCTTGCGCACAGAGGTGGCAAAAAGGTCCAGGCAAACCAGCTGCACGAGACAGGTCATCCCCATCGGCAGGTCCAAAACTAAGATGCCAAGCCAGCCACCAAAAAAAGCAAATACCAGTCCACACTGCTAACATGGGCTGGGCTGCTGCTATCAACCGAGTAATAACCGTGTGGTACCAAGACAAAACCACAGATAAAAGCTGTGGCACTGCAGTGCCACAAACCTGGTTATGAACACACAGGACAGATATACGCCAACGTTATTCCTTACCTGTTTCCCTAACACCTAATCTCGGTTCAAACCAAGGATTTCTCTAAAAGTTATCTGCAAAAACACTTAACCATTTTCTTCTAGAAACCCTGGCATTTATACTATGTTCTCCCATCCATCCATTACACAAGGAACTACACTGGGTTCATGCTATGGCTAAAACAATATTTCCTGCGTGAGCTTTGAATCGCTTTTGCTCCTCATGTGAACTTGCGCACTCATGTTTTGCTTCTAATCCTCTTAGGATCACACTGTTGATACTATTTTCTGAGATTTTGGTGCTATTTGAGCTTTAACAACAAATTTAGTCATTAGATGTTGCGCTTTGTGAATTGCAAAAGCTTTCTAAGGACACAGTATCTTCTCTTCTAAGTTCTCCTCAAATATCCTGCTTTTTCTGGATTCAGTATCTGGAAAGAGTGTCCCAATCAAGACAGAACTAAAAATAACCAAAACCTGGATATCCCCCTCAGTAACCAGGCTGCAAAAAGCATCAGACAATAGTTTTAAAAGCCTAAATTGAAAACTAATCACTCCATTGAATCCTTCCTTTCATTTGGTTAACAGGCATATACAAAACTAGCAGTGATTCTATCGCTGCTGTGCTTGGAACATAAACACAGAAAATCAAAGTTATTTCTTTTAATCAGAGTTCCACAGCGACGTACGGCAATTTTTTTTAAACAGTTCAGCACTTCTACAATAACATCAGCTTTTCAAGTCTAGCAGAGAAGCTGAACTGAGATAAATACCAACCCCAAAAATTCAGGAGAAACAAAATACGTGGGGGGTTGGGGGCAGGGATCAGGGCCACACACAAGACAACATTAAAAGCTGTCATCCCCTGAGACTAGTTGGCAGCAATAGTGTTCCTAGTAATAAAATAATACACGGACACTGCAGCAACGCTCCACTCGGGGAGCACGCAGTGGCACAGCGCTGGAGTGCGCTCAGGTGGACGGGGAGGTCACCGAGGGTATTTTAAAAGCAGCCTCAACAGGGAACGCTCAAAGTATCCGAGACTTGCCCAGAGACATATCCACCTACATTCCTAAACTCTACCTGAAATGGCTTTTCTCTGTCAATTGAGGAATCTTTATTTCCTGATCTTTGTTCTGTCTTTAGGCCTTTTTTTAACGTCAGAAATACGGGAAAACCTGGTGCAAGCTAATTTTCTGGATGTTTCAAAGAAGGAATGCTTAATGTACATATTCATCTCACACAGAAGTTGCACAACTTTCTACACTTCAGAAATACTCCTTCATGTACCAAGCACCTCTCTGTCTACAGACGTATGTGAACCAACTGTTACGACAGGACGTCCGAGGGGATAAAGAACAAGAACTGGGTAATCAGACACCCCTGTTCTGGGGAAAAGATCATCTGGATACAGGAACCACTCTTCGTAAGTGCACAGAAACAGGATTCGCTGTGCAACGAGAAACAGGGAAAGTCAGACCGGAGCAAAAGAATACCGTAGCAGCTATAAACAACAACTTCAAGCTTTAAACACCAATTTCTCTGAAAGTCAAAAATTGAGGCAATCACAGCAGATAGCTTATAGCCCACTGAAAGGAAAGGAAGCTAAACTGCTGGAGAGGAAACCATCTTAGCCAGCTCTATTAAAAACACATAACGCACCAGAGTAATCTTGTCAATACCAATTAGTTTGTACCACGGGGAAGGAGGGGGGGCGAGCCGTGCTGCAGCATGATTTCACTTGCAAGGCACTTAAATGAAATTCATTAGTAAGTAACCCAATTCACATAAACCGAAAGTTAAAAGATCCTAGAGAATGAAGTTAAATCCAGTCTAGGCTGGGAAAGAGTATAAGCAGTTATTACTCAAAGCGCCGAGTGTTACGTGAAGGGACTATGGCCTCTAGAGGAGCCACAAAATCCCACCTCCACAGGCTGCTACATCCAGGATGGGGGCCCACCTGTGTAAATTCAAGGCAGTTGCTAATACGTGTTGCTTCTTTGTGTCTGAAAACAGTGGTCATGCTGACTCACTGATAAATAAATTTTTGTGCTTTTACTCTAGAACTGTTTTAAAATTAAATTTATCATTGCAAGACTAATCAGAGAAAAGACTGAGAGTAAGAGCCTATCAAACCAGACTCACCACAAATCAGAAAGAAAAAAAAAATTTTCCTTGTGTAAAAAAAATAAATCTGATGTGAACCATCTATGTACACAGACACTGTTATTCTCAGTAAGTTTTCAGAAATACAGATATTTTTTCAGAAATACAGATTTCAAATACATATCTAAAAACTGAACCGAGACACAAATAAAATATACCACTTTTTAAATTAAAAAAAGAGGATATTTTTTCCATTCCCTTTCCCCGAGGTAGGAAGAGCCACATTTCCTGAAATACTATTTCAGGCTGCTCCAGCTTGCCAAATCGACTCAGCCACGCTGCTCAGTGACAACCCTTCCCATTGCCGTGCAGAGCCCGGGAACTCAGATGAGCCTTCACAGCTGAACGGAGGCAGGTACCTGCTTTTGTCAACATGGCCGTGTGTTTGCAGGGAACTGATCATTGCAAGGTTACCAGGACTTTTAAATTAGTCTCCAATCTGGGGATATAGAACAAAGCTCAAACTGCTTCCCTGGGAAAAATACCTTCTTCCCTTTCCCTGCTTCTGCTAACAGTGCCTGCCTTGTCTGTGTTTTTAGATATTCAGAACAAAATATTCCTCTGCTGTGGGATTAGTGGTGGCCTTGCAGAAGAACCAATCTAGATTACGGGAAGCATCAGAAACCGTTGCAGTGGGGCAAAAGCACAACTGTACATGTTTCTTAAAGACCTTAATTTACTGATTTCATCAAAATTCTCACAAATGTGCCATGCTTTGGGAGGTGGGATACACGTTTTAAGTAGACATCAGGCTTGAAACTGGGCTCAAAATGTTTAAATAAGGAAATCTCCAAAAATAACAAGAGCACATGACAATATTGTGGTATTTTCAACCCAAATGAATGTAAACACCATTCAAGCTGCATCTGTGTTTCCCTCAATATCAGTACCACTATCACCCTTACTTTTTTGGTCAACTAGAAGTCAAATAGGGCATTCTCTCAGAGTAAAAGCTCAGTCTACATTCTTGTTGAGTCAAGCTAATGAGCTGCAGAGGATATTTAGACAATGCAGCAGGACTTGGGCTCTGCTGCAAGACGCGGCGTTTGCAGACAGTTTGACGTCAACAGGCTCAAGAAGTCCCCCTGTGGCCACTGACCCTGAACACTGAGTACACCCAGTGTTGTGGAAGTTGTGGCGCTCTTCCTATCTGAGAACAAGCTAGGAAGGCTGGTTGCCTCCCTTCTGCAGGAGTGCCTTGCAGGGCATTTGCCCTTGCAGCAAAGCATCAGGTTCAAAAACAGATGTATACCAAAATGTTCCAAAAATCTACCTTACTTGTGATATTGGGGATGTAAAAGTTATTAGCATAGTCTGAAGAATTGGGATCCAAGAATTCTTTTAATATAGCCCTCAAAATTATGAGCTACTTTTAATACTCAAAAGTACTTAAAAATCCATAGGTATGAAAACTTAAAAGTCATACCAGAATTCAAAAGTAACGTGTGTGGTGGAGCTTGGGCTCAAACACTCCAGATGTTCCTGGGATGCAGCTCCCCTAAAATAAGATGTTTATAATGTGTTCCAGATTCTTCCTAAAATTATTATTAATATTATTATTTTGTGCAAAGCCAGAGAAGAACATAAACCTCTCACTGTGCCAGAAAGGGTGACACTGACTGCCCTGAAATCATCCATTAAATGTATCGAGGAATAATTAAATATTTTTTCCAAAAATACCACTCATCAAAAGCTGCTGCACTTCTGCTTGCAATCCTCTCTCATTTCCTCAGGAATTTTTCAAAACTGGGTGACATTTGGTGCATAATGTACTCATGCAGTAGCACCACCTTTCTATAAAAATTGTGTCTTGGTCGTATTTTCACACAACTAAGCTACAGGTTAAGTTCCTTATACAGGTAAACCCTGTGATTAAGCATCAGTTCAGGCTGCCCAAGACCAAGCAGCACACAAGGAATTTTTCCCTTTTTCAAATCTCCACACCCTACCACCAGTCCATCTTTCCTACAAGCCCTCCTGCCTCTGCCCTTCCCATGTTCCCATCATTTCTCTAACAGGGTAATTTTGTGGCGTTATTTGAGGGCTCTGACTCACAAGGAGTTAAAAGCTACCCGAGAGGGCTGCCGCTGTTCATGCACTGGTTGTCCAGCCATCCCTGCTAAAAGGGCAACTCATTCTAACGCAGCAGCTACTGAACTGTGACAAATTGCAGACCAGGGTATAGGAAAAAAAGGCTGTGCCTCTCATTACCGTGGCAAGCTTTCCTGCTTCATGAGCAGGTAAGCCATGCCTGCAGCAGGGGCTAAAAACTTCAAGGGCAGAAAGGCAGCACACTCGTTCCCAAATAAGCTGCCTCTTGTCCATAAGACCTCAGAGGGTGTAGCTCAGCCAAAGCCTTTGGTTTGGTTTTATTCTGAAGTCACATCCTAGCCAACACCTACCTGCTGTTGCACGGGGAGACCTTGGTAACCCCCATCCACCCACTCACATTTGGGTGCTCTCGCCACTTCCATTCCCCTAAAAAACGGAAAGTAATAGTTTTCTACCGCTCAGTTCCTAAAGGGACCCTGCTGCAGGGTCAGAAGAGGACAGAACTGGCTCAAGGGAGGAAGAGGGAACACAGCTCTGAAAAGGAAGAAATGTGGGAACAGCACTGCCCTATAGCTCTCTTACCAAAATACCACCCTGTTTCCAAGGGATGCCTGGTGCCTTGGACGACGATGGGGATCCCAGCACAAAAGTCTCACAGCAATCACAGAAGGATGTAGTAGATAATGTGAGTCATACCAGAAATAACACAGACACTAACTGTATTAAAACACATCATTGTCTTTTCAACCATTTCAATACCAGAGCTGAGAAAAATACGTTTCTCTGTCACACTGAATAGGGAAATACTTGCATTGATACTAGACTTACACATGGAGTAAGAGGTACCAAAACCTGTTCCAAAGAACAAGCAGCCTACAGCACAGATAAACATAGCAAAATATTTACTTTTGCAGTATGGTCAAGGAGAATAACATTTGTTAAATAAATGGATTAAAGTCATTAATCAACAGCAGCACTAGACTAATCTAATCATGCCACTTGTTCTTCACCTATTTTTTTTAACAACAAGACCTAAGCATGATCAAGGAAAACAAATACACTTGATTCATCAATGACAGCATATTCAAAGGGTTTGATGAGCATCAGGAAACGAAGGCAATGTAGAGAGGCCTCATATAAAGATTGTCACTAGGCTATGATGAATTGATGACAACCAAACAGTGCCCTTATTCAAGTCTGTCCTATGTAGTAAAGTGGGGCTTATCTACATGTGTACAGCTAAACTATTAAACTATGGACCTCCCCCACCCTAGGTGGTCTATTATGAAACAAAAAAAGCTTTTCCCAAAAATGCTGTTCATTACACTGATTCACGTTTCAGTTATGTTGGGCTTTCGTACTGTAGGGAAATGTTTTTCCTTATTGCAAATGGGTGCAAAAAAACCCAAGCAATCTTAATTTGTTACCAAAATGAGTGAAGTCAGTATTTTTGTTTCATTGCAAATATTTTCTGTTGAATTTCCTACAGTCACTGCAGATGTATAGCTCGATTTATAGCCTCTTTGAACTCATGTATTATGTGTACAGAGCAATGCATAGCAGGTGGTTATCCTACAAACAAGTGGAAGTGTGATTAGATAACCTATTATGCCACTTTGCTAACAGTTAAGAAAAGTGAGAAAACTTGCTAATGTTACTTCCCCAGCACCTTGTATTTTCCTTTATGCAAGATAAAAGATTTTTTCCAAACAAAATAGCAAGAGACCTGAATGTGACCTGAAGAGTGGCCATACTGGATCAGGCCAAAGGGCTCCCTGGCCCCATTACGCTCTCCCCAGCAGTGACCCAAAAGCAGATGCCCAAACGAAGAGTAAAAACAGGACCAACATGATCTAGTCCCCTAAATAATTTCTTAGCCTCCAGCTATTTTCAACTCAGATGACTTTTGAGACCACAATTTCTTTGGTTTCTGTGTATTCAGTAACCTCATGGGAATTATCTTCCATTAACTTGTTCAGTCCTGTAAACATTTAGCATCTACCTCTTCTGGTAAGCAGATTTACAGGTCTGCTCCCTGCTCAGAAAAAGGATAGCTCATGTCTTTCTTTACAATTTCATATATCTGTCTCTTACTAGCTTAACTGGACATTCCTGTAAGAGAAAAGGAACCTCTGATCCCGATTCACTCTCTCCATGGCTCTTGGGACTCCACAGACCTCACTATACCCCACTCCCATCGTGTAATTTTTCTTTAACCAGTTGCTTCATGAAACTGCTACCTGGTCCGTACATTACATTTTGATATGACAACTACACACTTTGGATGGGATTAACTGAAATCTCCCATGGTGTTTCCAGCCCTCTTGCCCTTTCCGATCTTTCTAGCGTTACCATCTTGATAGAAGTGGATCTGTGTCACTGACCACCCTATGGACCACTCATTTACCACAAAAAGAAAAAAAAAAAGCACTTAACACATTGTTATTGAAGGTGTTCATTTATAAAAGTATTCATCTAGGAATGTGAAATGGGGAATTGAGCATCTGACATGGTAAACGTTAAAATGACATTAAATTTCGAGACTATTTTTGAAAGCGCATCAGCCAGTATGTGCTCATCAGCATAAGCTCACACCTACAAAAACTCAGTTTCTTACATACTAGGTTTTAATTCAGGAAGCTATTAACTTCTAACTGTTACCTCCACAGTAATCTGACTAACACTCTCAGTGTCTCAACTTCCCACTCTTATTCTCTTCTGTTTTTCCATAGAGCTCCCTGTAAACAGAGTTAATAGCATCTTGTTTTCTCTGTAATGGGTATGGCCTAATAGTAACTGTAAAGGGTGTGTCAGCACTATCAAGAATGACTTGAATTTAAGCTTTCCTGAAGAACTGACACTACATTCACCATCTTCAAAGTATCCTAGAAAAAAATAGTTTTGTCGAGCATGTTACTTATCATTTGCAAAATCAATACAAAAATGGAACTAGTTATTATCCTCTGCATTAAACGTCTTTTTAATCTCAGTGAAAGTCTACCTGATAACTTGGAAAGCTGTTAATGGATTAGGTCTCGGGTGCAGGTAAGTAACATCTCCAACCAGGAGAAGAGACACAGCAATTTAACAGGAGCAAAAGTCAAGGGCAAGAAAAGGTCTAGGTTTTAGATAAATCTACTGAAAATGGTGTAGCTGGAAACACATTTTAAACGATCAGGAAAAATTTCCCCAAAACAAAATCATGCATCTGAAGAATAGTTACAAGAAACAGCCTGTGCTATGGGCCTCTTATTTTAAACAAGAGTAGTAAGTGCTCTGGAAGGAGTAATTCTGCCTAAGGAGACATCTAGTATATAGCATTTGATCTAACAGGGCTTTTCCCTTTCTTTACTTTTTGATTCTTATCTTGATTGTTTCACACCAGGAATTTGAAATTGGCCAAGCTGTGCATCCTGCAACTCTCACTGTTCAAAATAGAACAGGCTGAAGATAGGATTCCACTGTTTGGGAATTTCATTTATAGAAATCTGCCTCTGCGGCTTCCTTTAGAATTCCCCGCAACTGCTGTCAGGACTTGGTGAAAAGGGTGGGTTTGTTGGTTTTTTTGTTTTGTTTTTTTAAAGTCAACTCACATTTATCAATGTGATATAACTGGACTGATCAGAGAAAGTAACAAAGACTCAAGTCCTCTAGTCTTGGTTTTCGGGGAAAAAAACCTTCCAACTTGTAAAAGACAGAAAATTTACCCACATCTTAATTTTAAGATATACTAAATAGCTACCACCACTGAAATTACTTGCTCCTTCCCATTTTTTTTTGCTGCTCTGATACAGATTTATTAAAGCATCCACAGACTAGCCCAGTTTTCATTTTTTAAAAAGTGATTCATGTCTATACATTAAAAAAAATAAAACAAAAAAGTGCTATGCCTCTATTTTCAGTTTGAATATACAGATATTTAGTTCTTTTTATTGATGAAGAACAAACTGGGGGCCTGTACATTTTGCTACTTTCTTTTGCGATCATGGTAACACACATGTTAACCAAGGAAACAACTGACAAATGCTCAAGTGAGGAATATCAAACACACACAGCTGTCAAAAATACTCCACCTTGCAAAAGTATTTCCCCTCAGTCTCAGATGTCAGATATTGGGGTCTGGTTCATCTCCAAACAGAACACTGTAGATACTATTTTAGTCACACCTAGTCAAGCGTTTTTCTTCCCCCCCCTTTTTTTAAGCATGCTTTTCGAGTGTGTTTTTTTGCCATGCTTTTCAAAGTCAGCAGCAGGATTTTAAAATGGAACAATCTGATGTATTTAGCAGTATCTAATAGATAGGCAGAACCTCTACAGCACTGTGTAATAAATGCATAGAACTTGACAGCCCAATAACGATGTATCTTCCATCAGCCCACAAGTAATAACAATCTAGGTTTACAACTGCTGCACTTCAGAAGAGACTGTTTACCAGATCAGATTAAAAAAAAGGTTCAATATATATATTTTTTGTTGCATGACATTGTACAGCTGCAATCATTTATCAGACTTTTTCTTGTCTCTTATCATTCTTATCACTGCCTAAGGAACAAGCTAAATCTTGGATTTACAAAAATGTCTCAAACACTAGCACGTCTGACCCATTTAACACATAGCAATTTTTTTACACCAACTTTATCCAGAAATAAATCCACTTGCCATATTCTCATAGGAATACTGCTACTAGACTGATTTTGACACCTTTTCAGAGAAGTCTCATCCGACCCTCTTGGACTGTACATGCAGAAGGCTGTGTGTGCACACCACAGACACACTGATGCTCCCCATTCCACAAAAATGAAAAAGATGCTATTTTGCTGGTGATATTTGTAGACTAAACAAGCTAAGTTTAAGAGCAATTAGCACTACTTGTTCTTTTGTCAAGTTTCCTTCTGGCATTTTTAAATAATTTGTTAATGCAATAATTCAGAAAACATTACTAGTTTTATCTTTTTGTTCCTAATAAAATCCTCCTGTAAAGTAGTAAAAACAAGTATGAAACTACATTCATTTATTTTAGCCAGCATATGAAGAGTTAATTTTTATTACTTCAGTGTGTAAAGACTTTGCTACAAAATTCTGAAGTGATTTGGACTATTGCCAGTCCTCAAAATGACACATACCAAACACCCTTACCAAATCTGTGGCTCCGTGGATCAGCCACAGACCACCCATGGCCCCACAGGGCAAAGATGAGTGTGGATGAAGGCATGCAGCCCCAGTGAAGTGCAAATACTTCATGCCAGAGAAGCAACAACAGCATGAAGTGTTAGTAATACAGGTATGAAAGTGATCTACGAAGCCTCCCATCACTGTGTAAAATTCCACCCTCCCAGCACACACTATATAGTCATAAACTGTAAGATAAGGACACAGACGTGAATTCTAGCAACCTGGCGTAATGAAACTCGGTATGTGCACATATATGATGGGAAATGTAAATAAAGGGAGGTTTACTACTTGGCTTACAACTTCAGCTTAGGGATTCAGCTTTTGGCTTTCGTTAGACCGTAACAAAATTGCCAATAGGGGAATTTGAGCTCACATGTAACTCTCCATGTAAAAATCTCTCAGGTGACGTATTTAGAAAGAGAGATGTATTTGCAAAATATTAAAGGCAGAGTTTGCATTTCTTTTGACTAATAAACCAGAAAGATACTCTTGAGGATCCAAGTAGTCTGCTCATCCTTAGTTCCCAGAATACATGACCTGATGAGGTCATTTCACAAGTCCTATCTGAGGCACTCCACCCAAACCCACCTGTGAGGTGGTTTGGGTTTTTTGTTGTTGTTTGGGGGGGGGGATTTTTTTCTTTTTTTTTTTTTTTATTAACCATTTCTCACTACTAACTATGAATTACCAATGACATAAATCAAGTTTAAAGGAGAGACATTTCCTAAGCCTCCCAGCATCCGTTGCTATCTAGCTGCAGCACTGCCCTTGCTATTACCAAGATTCTGATGGACTTCCCTGTGCCTACTCACAGCCTGGAGGTGCGTGGGAAGGTTCCCCATACGTCTCTCAAAGGAAAAGTATGGGCACTGCCTGAGATAAGCAGCGGAGTTATTCATGGCCAGAAAGACCCAAAAAGCCACCATTGAGACATGGTGAACTTAAAAGTTCTGGTAAAGATGCAGAACAGACACTTTTTTGATGTCAGTATTAAGTAATGTTCAGAATTAACAGACGAAAATACAAACCCTGCAGAATCTACACAATAAATTTTAAACCCCGCTGCTTATTACTTTAACCATCTAGAACAAAGCAAAGATAACTAATGGTGCCTAAAGAGAGGTGGAGCACAGTGACTCCGGCACGAGCTGGCTCCCCGCAGCCAGGCTGTGCTCCTGTGCGGTACCACAGCCTCACTGGGGAATCATGTCATGAGGGGAGTAGAAAATAAGAGGGAACACCACATAAGCATTTCTCTTTGTTCTTTTAAAGAGTATTTTTATCTTTGCCAAAAATTTCTATTTAAAAAAAAACCTTTTGTTACTTTTTAATTTAAATTCTTTAGTGTTTTGACAACACCAGAACACCACTGCAGCATCTTTGATACGTGCACTGACTATTATTCTCTTGAGAAAACAAAGCTTTTGCAATGATACAAAATCATTAAGGTTGGAAAAGACCTTTCAGATCATCAAGTCCAACAGTCTACCCAACACCACCATGCCCACTAAACCATATCCTAAAGTGCCACGTCTACATGTTTCTTGAACACTTCCAGTGATGGTAACTCCACCACCTGCACAGCCTGTTCCAATGCTTGACCACTCTCTCAGTAAAGTTTGTCTTGGATCATATCATTTTAAGGTTGAGATTAAAAGATATTGGTTGATATCAACTAGATCTGAGAGAGAGAAAAAAACCCAGAAATCTCACTGACGCCCTAAAAGAGCTGGCCGAGTCGGACAGAGAGGGTGCACGTGCTCTGATACAAGCCACACTTCTTGTAAAAGCTCCCTGAGGGACAGGCTGCATCGAGTCACACGGGAGATCCTTCAAGCACAGGAAAAGCCTTCAAAACTCAGGAACGCAACACCAATTTACAGGAAATCACACATCGCCATTTCCACTTTCTGTAGAGTAACTTATGGGTTGCTAGAGACAGGCAGGCAAAAATAATTCACGACCCTCTCTCTCACGCCTTTGAAAAGTAATGATGGTCAGAGTGCAACGCAGCATCAAACTATTTACAGGTTCTGAAGTTAAAACTGCCAAGTCAAACTGACCAAAGCCACACACAGAGGCCAACGCGCTCAGGAAAGCGCTACTTGGTGCGCTCAGCAACGCCTTACAGCAGGACCCCTGACCCCCAGGCTAGTTCAAGGCTGCACTGCAGTCTGGCAGAGCGGAGCCTCAGGCAGCAGGAACAGCACTGCTCAGGCCAGGGTGTTTTCTAAAGATATACCACCTGTTAAGGTTGAGTTTAAATTTTTATTTCAAATTCAATTTAAAATTTTGGCAACCTATACCAAAATGTGATTTGAGCCACTATAATAATTTCAGACAAATGAAATATTCAAAGCAATACATGAAGTTTTAAAGAAAGCTAAACCACTGATAGAACTGCTGGAAATCACAGGCATAGCATTCACAAAGAGCATTTATTAGAAGTGTTAAGTGGTAAGCTTTTACAGTGGCACAGAAATTTTTAATACCCAAACTAGTTTGCATTCAACTAGCTTCAGTACTTTGTATGCTGTACACTGAAGGATGAGAAGTTTATCTGCCAATTGTAAGATGACAAACCCCCACTAATTCTAAAATACTGAAGAACAAAATCAGTTCATTTCATTACTTACAAAATAGTACTTTTTCCTAGTTTTAAATGCAAAAGTTTCCATAAATAGTCCCTCTTTATCCAGTACACTACAACAGTAAAAACAAGTGAAAATTTTGTGCATTAGCTACTTGCTTTCATCTAAATGAGGTTTGACACAGTAAATGAGAAACATGCTATTCATTGACTTGCAACTTCATAAAAAGTCATGAAAACTTAAATAATGTGTATAAATGAAGGCTAAGTTATGTGGTTTAATAAAAGCAGAGCAAAGCAGTAAATCAGCCCGATTAGGAAAAGGAATACCAGTTTTACTACAACTCCTTGATACTAGTAGCAAATCAAACATTTTAATAGATTGCAGCACAGTTATTTTCTTGACAAAGTTTGATTTCTTTAAAACCAAAACAAAATTACAATCAATTACTTCAAACAAGGGCTTCTGCGTGTTGATTAAATTGTTTTCACTTTGATCAATACTTTGGTATTAAGTAGAGAAAGGTGTAAATTAAGGCTTGAAAGACCTCCTTAAAGCAACATCTATAATAAGCCTTGATATTCAAAGAGCAGTGCAAGACTTTCACATGAAAAAGATTTTAAACAGGGTAGAAAGGAATGCAGCAATAGGTAGCAGGTAGTCTCTCTGTTTCTGGATGCAAGTCATTGAAAACAGATCCAAGAAAAACCCTAGCAGGACATACCCACATCCTGAGGTGGTTGGTGCCCCTTCAAAGGTAAAACAGCGAGCACCAAGCAAACGATTGGGGAAGTTTAACCACTCTGTTCTAAAGCCAAGAGATCAGCAGATCAGGAGCTCTTAGATGTTGATATTCTGGAAAGCTGTTAACTCCTACACTGCTGAAGAAGAGAATATAATTTATGTAGCGATAGCATCTATTGCAGTTATTTGTACAGTGACAGCACTGGGGTCCCAAAACAAAGATATAATGTACTTATAATTTAAAGATAAAGGCAAACTCTGCAGAGAGATGTAACACAAGGAGCACAGAACTACCCCAGTGAAATGAACGGAGCAGCAAGAGGGGCAACGGGAGGCGATGCCCGCTGATGAACTCTCCGAAACCGTGTGTGGAGCAAGGCTGCTTCTGCCTCTCAGGTCAGCCTGAATCTCTCCAAATCACTAGTGCTGAGCACTGCTGACAAACGCAGGTTTAAGCCCTTTGACGTAGGGGCAGGCTATCTCTGAGCATCCAGTACAGCAGGCAGGTCTAGGTGCTACGCAGAACCACAAGGAGAGGGTCCTCACAGAGGGCACCACTGCCGTCAGGCAAGGCTGCGCGCCACTAGTCTATTGGTCATGCAGCGACAGGGCTCTCGCTGGGATCGTTGGGAAAAAAAGAGAGATTCGTAATACCCGCTACTCTTGGAGAAAACCTTTACACTTGGAGAAATCAAATCAGCACTTGAAGAAAAGGAGCAGGCACTGAACGACGCACGGTACCTACCTGCAAATTGTGTTCTCAAGTTCTCAGGTGTTGGAATTGCTCATTCTCCTGTCCTGATAAAGTACCACTTCCTAAATGAATTTTAACGTGTATCAGATTGTCAAATACCCACAATTTATAAGCCTGACCTATTTTGTGATAGTCAATTTTGCAGCCTTATTTCCAGTGATTGATATTAACGCACCACGGATCACAAAATTGGAAATACAGAGGTCAATATTTAGGCATTACCAATACATTAGAAAAAGCAGTCTTATCTTCTTCAGATTTTGTTTTGGGTTTTTTAAGATGAGCTTTATAATATAATTCTAATCCAGCAAACATTCAGCATTTAAACAAAACACAAAATTGTATCCAGACTGTAGTAATCTTCAAGTAATTACATTGAGAAAGAAGGAGAGAATAAGAAGGCAATTGCCACATGAAGTCACCTATCTTAATCGTACCTGTAATTATTTTTGTATTCAGTCTGCATTCAAAACTAATCTTCTTATACTTCAAATCTATAATTCATATGCAGCAATGCCACACTTGCTCTCACTTCTGCAGGCAAGCATTCCACAAAATTTCACTTTGGGTATCATAAAATCTCAACTCACCGACAAGTAACTTGCACATCTCATCCAGAAGTTTCTTTACAGTTCCCTCTCCATATCCCTTCAGTAACATCAGTAAGAAACACCAATTACTAGAGCAACAGGACTGATTCTAACTACAAACAATGTCAGAAGATTAATAAAGTCATTCCCATTAGTATGGCAGACAAATACGGAATCAATAATAATATAAAATACATATATTATAAAAAAAAAATCTCAGAAACACCCTTCTGAATTTAGGTTTCACTGTCTACTTCAAAAATGCGAAGGACCCTGAAAGATACAACCCATAAGATACTACGGTGCAGAAATCAATAATTATTTTTTTAAAATATGGTAAATTGTATGGTAGCAAACACTGAGATAAATCAAACAGATCTTCATGCAAGAAACAAAACAGGTTCTAAATCAAGCATTTCTAAACGTCCCATATCTTCAAATAGAGAATGTTGTAAAAGGAATGCAGGCCAGAGAAATTGTTTTATAGTGGGCATTCAGGATTTTCTCATTTCAATTGAAAACTTTTAAAAGAATGTGATCTCTATGGATTTTTTCTCTGGGGTTTTTTCCACCTCTTTCCTTAATTTTTAAAGAGCTTTCTGAAAATTCGCTTTGCGTTAAAGTATCACTGGTTGGGGATGCCAAAGGAAGAGGGCAGTACCCTTTGATCAGCAGATGCAACCCTTTTGCTACTTTTGGAAGGACTTTACTTACAGTAACTTTAAAAATCTTTAGATCACAGCACCAAAGTCTCCTTTCAGCCCATTCCTGGTTTGGAGACATTGGGGATTCGCGTTCTGCCAAATCATTCCACCTGTGAAGTAACTGAGCTCGGATGCTGGAGTCCCTCAACAGAATGTGCATAAAAGGGTCCGGCAAGACAGGAGTGGCATCTAATTCCCACTCTGGCTCCATCAACTTGCTGTCGGATTCACTTTTGTTCAGTTCAGTGCCTGAGAAACTTCCAAACAAGGCAGAACAAATCTGCCAAACCCTGATGCACAGCCACACCACAAGGACACTGGACTGTCTCTAAGAACGGGACACCATTTGGGAAAGCTAAGAAAACAACTCATTACAGCACCAGGAGAAAGTCCTTTTCTCCTAGTTGTGCCATGCAATAGAAAATGCTATTAAACAAAAGTGATCAGCTGCAAACACACACGGATAATTTACTGAACAAAAACTATTTTCCAGTTAAGAGACAATATAAATGACCATAGGCAGACAACTAGTATGCTAAAAGGGCAGGGGACTTGCTGCCCTACAAAAATACAGCAGCAAATGCAGAAGACAGTTACTGACTGTGTTTTGATTTTAGCAACAGAAATTTAAAATAATCCAAAATTGAGGATGTAATTGCCAAAAGGAAGAAACAAACAACACAGGATAATCAAGACTGCAGAAAAGGAGATTATCAAAGGCACCTGTCATCACAAGAATAGAAATGAGATCTTTAGAAGCCCTGAAGGACTCCTTATGGAAAAGAAACAAGAAAAGCTATAAAAAAAAACACCAAGAAAGTGATCATTACTGATTTGATCATTTTGGCACACAAACAGAGATGCACTAGAGATGGCAGAGACTGCCAAAGGGAATTAAAAAAAAAAGGGGGGTGGGGGAGGTGGAGGGGTGTCCATGCTAGACACATTCCCCATCCTGCATCCAAACCCCTGCAACCTGTTGGCTCTGCAGCAGCTGCATCCCTCACACTTCACGGCTACACCGCTCCAGGAAACACAGACGCCGGGGTGCAGGCGTCTCTGCGAGCCTAATGCATCATCTTCTAAACGATCTCCCCCAATTGCACTGTTGATGGCTCCAGCCCCAAGCCAGCACTATGTCTTTATTCAGAGCGGAAAACGCACCGTGTCAGAACAAAGCACGAGTTTCGCTGTGCTTTTCTGCTCCGACGCTGTTCCCTTGCCCATGCACACCACAGAGTACTTTGGTTGCCCCTCTACAGGATTACGTTCCCAGAAATACTGCTTGATCAATACTGCGTTATTGACTTCCATAAATTAAACCGGTATCTCTAAAACCTAACAGTTTCTGGAACTATTTTACTTACAGAACTTAAAATTCCTATAGGAGGACGATCCTGTTTCACGTTTGAGTGTTCTGCTGTAGGCATCTGAGATATAGTGTAAATATTGTTTTAAAATAAACAGAAATTCTATACATTTCTACTCATTTGCAAGATGGTCAAAAGCAGGGAGAAGTTTTAAGGAGAGGACCTGAATTTTGTTCATTCACCCTCTGCATCTACCAAATCCTTGACTTCATTTCATGCAGTTATTATTTAATAACCAGAAACTACGTATGAGAGACCTTTCTAGTTTTATTTTTAGCACAACATATCTGTTGGTAGAAAGACTGTATTTTAACACTGAGAGGAATGTCATGGGAAATTTATTTTAAGCATACAGTTCTAGCAGGTCATAATGATTGTATCACCATCCTCCTTGGGCAGTAACTGGCAATACGAATACATGCTCTTCTCTTTAGTTTTTGTTTCACTGATGAGTTGTGAGGAAAGAGAGATGCTGTTCATCCAACATGCTATTTATTTAATATTCAGCTTTCTTGAACTCTTCTTCTTATGCAAAGCACAAATGCCGATGATCAATTATTTTAGCAATCATAATTCAAGCTGAAATTTTTTACACTCTCTAAACACATTACCATGGGCACCACATTATGTGTTTGAAAAATTCCACTTGCAGACAAGTGAACACGTTGCATTAGGTTTACGTTAAAATTCTGTCTGGCTAGACATACAAGGGGGTTTTGTTTGGTTTTGGGTTTTTTCCTAACAGTAAAATGAATGAAGCACACATATATATGCTGAGTATTTGTCTATGCAGTGTACAAATGCACACATTCATACACGAAAACATTCATGCATTTACTTTAAATATTAAATAAAAAAATTACACCTCTCTCTAATGAGAAGTTACTTCAAATATTAGATTTTATGTCTTAAAAATTAAATTATCAGATAAGATAGAGAAATCAAAGGACAACTACTGTCATTTTTGTAGGAAAATTTTCTGTATGTTTCCTCAGGTTGATGACACAAGAGAACCAAGTTGTCCGAAGCAACTGTCAGATCTCTGGGAGCAATCTAGAACACCCTCACACTTAGTGGTGGCCTAAAAGGTCCCGAAATGTAAGTCTATAATTAAATAAAAAATTGCCAAATTCAGTTTAGACTTTTTATGATCACACTTAATGCACATATAATTGGGGTGTAACACATATACTGCATTGCATTTCACTGATAAACCCTAACTTTTCAAATCAATGTTTCATAAAAATGCTTAGCAAATAGTTTGACATTTAATGCTGCAAATAATAATAAAAGGCTAAACAGGGAAAAAGTGGGCCTGTTGCTGAAGGAAGTGGATGATTTAGTGACAGCAGATGGAGATAAGGCTGAGGCTCATATCAGGGATTATTTGATATCACCTGACCCATGGGACCAGATGGACTGTGTCCAAGGGTGCAGAGAAACAATGCCACAGCAAGGTCCCTATCATGTTAGAAAGCTCGTGGAGGTTGAGGGGGTCCTCAATGGCTGCAGAAAGGCAGATCTTGCGCCATCTTCTAAAAATGGGAGAGCAGTAGAGGCTGTTACCCCAACTTCAGCAAGGCTTGACATCACCTGCCACAATATTCACATATCCAGTCTGGGATGCCGCCCAGATGGATGGGAGACCACCAGATGGGTAGAAACGTGGTTGGATGGTTGGTCTCTATGGGCAATGGGTTCTTCAGGTACTGACCCAGAAGCCAATAACACGTGGGATGCTGCAGCCATCTATCCTGGGACCTGGCCAGGTCTATCAACGTCTTAGAGAAAGCCAGGGAGTGCACTCTCATCAAGCTTGCAGATGATATCGGTTTAGGGGGGGAACTAGCAGGTACACTTGAGGGTAAAGCTGCCATCCGGAGGGACCAGGAACCCACTGCAATTCAGCAGGGACAAGCAGAGAGTGCTGCTCCAGGGAGGGAGGAGCCCTTGCATCGCCGCAGGCTGGGACCGATGGCCAAGGAGCAGCTCTGCCGAGAGGAGTCTGCGGGTCTCGGCAGGCAGCAAGCCGAGCATCAGCCAGCAGCTTTCTGTACTTGCTGGATCTCTTGATCTTACAATGGTTTATTCTGCCTATTCACTGCCTTCGGAGCATTTGACTTTGAAACCTTAATAACATTATTTCAGCAGTTCTTTTATAAAATAAAAGTAGCCCTGGTAGCAAGCATGATGCCAGCACATCCATGTCCAGCAGGTACTGCTAGTTGTGGAGTTTTTGTTTCCAAAATGTGCACTCTGTCTTCAGAGGGAGCCAGTGCAGAGCCTTTAGCAAAACAACTGAAAATTGTGATTCCTGTGTCTATAATTAAGCCACGATTGGCACTTTAAGGGGCACATTCTACAGTGCATGCTGCAAAAATAAATACTACGTGCCTAAAAAAGTGCCACATGGTGACTGCAATAAGCACCCATGCTCGTTTGCCAAAGGAGTTCCTTGAATTTGTATTTAACTCTGATTCTTTATCAAGCATATTAAAAATCAAGCAACTGCAAAGTCCCGTAAATATAAGTACTATCTGAATGTTCATTAATATGGTACTTAACATGCAAAACCTAATTAATTTATTTCTGCATGCAAAAATCTGAACGTGTTGGAGAGACAGCGCATGCTCACACTCGCCTGGAACTGAGCAAACTGTTACAAATTTACTGGAAAAATTGTATACTGGGCATATGTAATAGGTAATTTGTGAACATGTAATTGCTATTTCTAACCCAAACCAAAGCAAATCTATCTCAGAAACATGTTCACATAAACACATCATTTTATATGTATGTATACATGCACACACACGCTTTTAAATATTTCACATAGAAGCACATTTTGAAGACATGAAAACCAAAGCGCACTGGGGATATGAAGAGCCCTGCTTGGTCTCCCCGAGATGTGAGGCAAGCTAAGCACGCGCGCCCGCGCTGGGACCAATGCTCCCCACCCGCCCCGAGTTATCCTCTGCCGGGAAGCAGAACAGCAGCTGCACAAAGAGAACGTCAGAGGTTAAACCGTGAGCTTCCAGAGGGAAGAAGGAGATGCAAGAAACTTCAACGTCGATGTCTTCCCGAGCTTGAACAGCAGCCCCACCTTCAACCCATCCCGCCTGAACTGACATATTTTAACTGTACATGCAAAAGGCTTCCCACATTTATGTAGATAAAAATTGAGTTCTCAGTTGTTAAAAGGAATTTTTTAAGGTTTTAGCCACAATCTGAGGTTAAAGTAAAGTTAATTTGGCAAGGTGATGTTTATAGTGTTCCCAGAATTTTGAAATACCTCTGTTTTCTCTTTAGCTAAATATCTGCTTAATGTAAAATTTCTTCACACAGTAAAATTCAATCTCCTAACATAAAAAAATGAAAAAAATATCATAAACATTCACAAATTAAGGTTTCAAAAAAGAA
Source organism: Phaethon aethereus (assembly GCF_964289735.1). Lineage (NCBI taxonomy): Eukaryota > Metazoa > Chordata > Aves > Phaethontiformes > Phaethontidae > Phaethon > Phaethon aethereus. Next base: position 21,125,460 of record NC_138585.1, on the reverse strand, counting down.
CCTAGGAAATGAACCTGAGCAATACTTGGCCGATCACAACATACTCTCATATAACGATAATTTTGGAAGAAAAAATGTTAATTAAACCATATCTTGGAATATTACCTGAAAGGCTGACATACATAATCTTTCAATTTCCATTGCTCTTCAACAGAAATTCTCTGAACTAAGCCTGCGCAATCAAAACATCTACTCCTTAAATAATCATGAAGAAAAGCAAGACCATTTTTGTTCTTCAAGTCTCACTGTACATTCCCAGGCTCCTTATACTTTAAGTAAATGGCAATGACAAAGAAAGGTATTCTTATTTTGAAAGTGTTTCCGTAGGCTTAGAGACTGTAATTGTACATCTTCAAAATGCCCAAGAACATACATATACAAGATGCAAAACAGTGCCAGTCATTAAAAAACCCACACCTTTTTTACTGGTCTATATGCCTCTACCTTTATATAGACTATAGATTTAACTAGGCTATATCTAAATTTTGCAATTCTTTCTGCATAGCACTTCTAAAACATGGCCTATTCTGTCCATCCATACAACTGAAGTTCTTATCCAGACTTTCATTATCTCATGCCTGAGCCTATGCTGGTCCTGGCAAAAGCAAGCTCGCCCCACTCAGATCCACTTAGGATCCTTCTGAAAAGACAATTATCTTTTGTCTTGCCACATCTCTTTGTACTCCTTCACCAGCTTCACTTTCTAATACCTCAAACATAACACACTTATCAGACTTCCCTTTTAATAGCCAAGAAGGGCTTTTGCACTTTGCTTGTCACTGATTTGGTACTTCAGCTACCTCCAAACGGCTAATGATGCACTTGATATATTTTCAAATGAGCATCAGCATGCTTTCTCACATAGTGCTTGTTATAAGAGGTGCTCCCAAATTCACAAGTCTCCTTTGAATCCCTTTTCAAAAGTCTCCTTTTCCATGTTAGCTACAAAAACTGTGTGTTCAGTAGCTCCGGGTGCATTTTTCTTCCATGAATATATATAATGGCTTTGTGAATTTTAGCATCACCATGTTCCAAGGCAAAGAACTCTGCAGAAATATTCTAGGAAAAAAATACCTGACTGTTTATTTTGGACATCACTTTCTAGTTTCATTTAATGCCTTTAGTCTTTGCATTAAAGTAAAAACAATCACTTCCTGATCACCTTCACCATAAGGCCCCTGATTTTACAAACCTCTCTCCTGCCACCCAAACTGGAGACTACGTGCCCCTTTAATGCTGATTCTGACTGCAGAGATGACCTTACTTGTGAACCTGAGCAGACACTTCACTGAATTTCTAGCAAACACTTAAGAAGAGGTAAGCTTGTTTTCTCATTAGCAGGACAGGCTTCTGGAATTGTTCTGCCTCAAGGACATAGGATGCTGAGGTCAGTGTACAAAGAAAGGCGTCAGCACTACTAATTTCTGCTGCCAGAAAAAGAGATGCTCCCTATCACCCATGGTAGCAGAAGGGAAAGGACAGTGAGGGAAAAAAAAACTGTCAAATCCTCCCTTGGCTGCTATGGTTATTCAGTCTCCACACTTTGTCTGACTACTGTGCAAAAAGAATTAGATTTTCTCTCAAAGGTTGAACTTTCCTGAGGATGACGAGGTAGCTGTGACGAACTAGAAACCTGCAGGGATGCCACAGACCTGGTTCCTGTGCACTTCAGTAGCAGCTCTAATGCAAGTGTTGTTAGAGCCTCGCCTGCCTCCTGATCCAATTCTTTATTCTGCAAGACCAGGAAAACAGTGACTAAGTTCCTGCTATACGCAGCAAAAGTGAATGACTGTGTAAGGAAGTTGAACATGCATGCCTCCACTAATTCACTAGATGAGCAACTTCCCCATGATACACACAGCACAGCAGTTACGTCCTAATAAATTCATATTTTTAACTTTAAGTCAGGAAAACCATTTTTGGTACAGATTTGAAGTTGACTGAGACACAAATTAATGAGATTCTCTAGTACCGGTTTTCTTTCCTTTAAGTGTGAATCTGTAAGAACTTTGCTAAACACACTGAAAGGTTTCATGGTTTCACTGTTCTATGCTTAAATAATTTTATATCCTTTTCTGAGATCTCACATCTCTTTAAAGAACTACTGCCTACTGAGATATTTCCAGAGCCCTAGCCACACTCAACCACTGTTATTTTTCAGTCTCCAAAAGAAGCAAGATATTCTATAATCATTAACTATAGCATCAGGGAAAAGAAAATCCACATTGCCTCACTAAGTTAACATGGCTCATCCAATAAAAATAATCACTTCAAAAATTATAGAATCATTCAAACAATTTTACCTTTGACATTTCCCGTAGCTTCTTTTACTACGCTTAGCCATTTTTTCATGTTTCTCTTAACAAGGCTTGCATGAGATGACCTAGTTTGTTTGCACTCCTCCCAAACTGTGAAGTAGAATGTGTTAACATAAACCAAATGGTCCCAGTCATTTTGAAACAAGCTTCTCCTCTGCCAGCTACTCACCCTCTGCCACCTCTGTCTACTGCATTGACACTTTCCAGCCATTTTTCCTCCCAGGCCTTTGCTGCTATCTCCTTGTCCTTAGATCTTGCCACCCTGAATGCCTGGTACCTCCCTGCTTTTTTTTTCCCCAGGCTGGTACCACTCTTCTCCCTCACAGGCCAAGCCTTGCAACCTTGGGCAGTTGGGTTCCACCATACAACCAGCTGCTCCTCACCTCCAATGTCATCAAACATTGCCATGTGGGAATCAGTATCTCCTGTGAAGCCAAGTGCTGCCCATCAAGCACATGCTGGCTGGCTCTGCCTGCTGTTTAAATGAACGCAGTTTGCTTCCCAGCCATGCAACCAGCCAGCGAGCACAGCCCAGCAGACACCATCGCTTAACACCACCACTTACCATCATGCGCCTGGAGAGCATGATTGAATGCCATGGGCATGGGAGAAAGCCCAGCTTGGATTTAGTGCCAAAACACCGAGGAGAGGTTGATGTATTACCCATCCCACTGCTAAACAGGAGAGCGAGAGCTTCATATACTGATCCAGCAAAGGTATCGGTGCCACCCCTGGCATATGGTGTTACTCGGGTTACTATTTTCACCTTTGCTAAAGCAGTATCTATGGTAAGATAACAGCCCAAAAACTGCATAATATAACATGGCGGGGGGGGGGAAGTAACAGCAGTGATGAAAAGGTCTTTAAAACTTTTGTACTGTTGCGGCTTTGTTCTGCTATTCAGAAGAACAATAATATTAAACAACCTTGCAATAAGCTGCCTGAAGCAAGCTATTTTCGAGTTTCCTCTAGTTTAATGACTACACGTTTCCTCACTCCAGAGGCATACCTGTAAGTGCCACTGGCCACAGAGAACCAAACAAGCACCTGTGATACTTCGGAGGAGAATACGCAGTGAACACTCACCCATTAAGCGCGAGCCTGAAGGACAGACTGCGAATTGCCAACGGGATCCAACAAGCAAATCATACAGAGATGTAAGAGTCTGCCATTCACACAAAATAACTTTAATTACTTTAAAATTACCTTAACTGCGCACTCCTGTGTCAGGAGTTCACATCCAGAAAACATGGCGGAGTTTGTTTCTATATTAAAGCAAACTCTCCTCTCACATATCCTCAAGTTCAACAGAAATTGTTTCAGCTGTTGTGAAGTTTCAGAGGACACCAGATAAATCCTCAGGAGCCTGGAGTCTTGGAGCCTGGGACCACGGACTGCCGCCATGCTAAGAACACAGAGGAACTGTATCTATTGTACATGACGCACAGTTGTGGTGTAAAGTACATCTCACCCAGCAGCCTCATGAATAAGACAACAAATCCACAGCAGTAGATTGGTTTGCCATAGAAGGACTGCAAGGACAAACTTAACATGCTTTTTCCTCTTGTATCTGAAGACTGAACGGCTTGAGAAGGCTACTGGAGAAATACGATGTCTTATTCCAGTACCGGCTACCAGAGATGCTTTCTCCTCACACTTTGCGCTGCAACAATTTGACTTTCTTACAATGACAAACACTGCTCCTTGTATTGCAAGGGTTTTTTTGCCAGAAACATGAGCCTTTTCCCATTCTCTCTGCAACCACATTGAGGACTCCAGCTGAACCAGGTCAAGGGCTCTTTCAGAACATGAAACACCACAGCAAACTGCCACATGAGACAAAGTGAGGTGCTGGTACAAAATTACGTTGCCAGATTGAATTTGCACAAAAAAAGCCCAAAAGAGGCAGCTGTGATCTGGCATTCACCAGATTTGCTCAGACACTACCTTTCCTCCAAAGGCAGCATATCAGTCACGTCATGCCCTTGCTGATTTCCTGGAAATAAGACAAGTCAAAAGCACGCTGCCCACTCATCCATTAGCATGAACACGGAGCCCTGGCCTACGGCTAGTTTTTTGGGGTTTTTTTAGGTAGGTTAGGTAACTTATCTAGTCTTCACATCAGACTAAAAACCGGACAGAGAATGCAGATGGGATTGTCATTTTCAATTTGGCCATGTACTAAGGGCAGCTGTTGCAGGAAGCTTGAACTGTGGTGTAGAGATTTCAGGTTCTTCAATACCTGCCCTCTGAAACTGTACAGCTGTCTACAGTTGATGCTCAGGATAACTACAAAAAAAATACCAAAAATCTCCTACTGACACTCAAAGCTTATAATTTACAGGAACACGCAGCTCAATGAAATGCAACAGAAAGTCATCGCTGATCAAGAACACGCCCTGCCTCATATCAACCACAGGCTGCTGCACAAGGCAGCCTGGAACCAAAAGTCAAAAGCAAGGAAAACTAATTCAATCCCCTCCACACAAACACAACGCTTCATGTGCTGGACTGCACAGTTTGAAGATTCAGAGTCTCTCCCGGTTACCACACTTCTCCACCCACTACTCTTGTCTTAATTCTTTGAGTAAACTGACACGCACTCCTCCAAGCCATAAATGAAAATTATAATTAACAAGATGATGACATAGAAGGAGAAATCTGGTCTCAATCACTATCAATTTTTGCATTTTCGCTTGTGGAGAAAGGAAGGTAAATTTCATACCAAATTTTGCACAAATAACTGCAACCGGTCAGCACGGCCTCCTAAGTTTTGCTTTCACTAGCATGATTAAAAAAAACGTATTTTGTAAATGAAATAAAAAAATAAAGGAACATTAGGATGAACAGGAGCCCCAGTGGCTGTGACAGGTAACCAGGATAACACAAGATCACGTTGCAGGCTCTGAATCTACACCAACTTCCACGCAGCTTGTGGACCACTGAAAGTAACGTGCCTTTGCACGGAAGTACAACTCTGACCACGCATTCTGTGAAGGATCACAACTGTAATGGGCCTAGGTCTGAAACTAGACATATATATGAAAAATATGCTACGATGAATATATGTATCAAACACAAAGCATCAGAAATTCTCTCCCACAAACACACATACTTATTTTAACCTCAAACAAACTGAAGCATGGTACAGCAACCATCAATACTACTGCTTAACTGGTTGGAGGTTGCTGTTGAATAATGCAACACATTACCTCCCAAATAGGATTACATTTTTTGCTTTGGACTACTTTGTCCAGCTCAACAAAGATGAGTACAACAAGAAAGCCTCCAAAATATCAAACAAAAATTGCCATCCCAACTTACTGTCTCCAGAACATACTCCAGAAATAGACTCCTCTACAAAAGCAACTTTGTCTTACAAGTTGCCCAAAATTCTGAAAAATGGGCAATCTTACACGCTTCCTCTCAGACGGGCAAGACTACTCTAAAAATCCTCTAGTCCATGCCTAAAAGTGAAACTACAATGTATCCTGTATACCCATGTTGCCCAGTGTCACCTAGAAATTAATTTGGTGAACTAATTTAAGTACATATTCCCCTAGCTCTCAATAGTTAACAATGAAACCATTAAATGTTTTTCTCAACTGTGAGCAAATGTGCTGAGAACTTACCTTTCCATTCCTCCATTCCTACTTTGAAACCTGTGCGTTGTGTGTTACTGAAGTCCCGGACCATTCATTCTCAACTAAAAAAACCCTGAAACTGGCTATAAAACAGACACACCCACTGCAATCCAAAAGGACAAAAAGTAATTTCCTTCAATTGTGGTGTGGAGATAAGGTGCAAGTAAGAAAACACTAAAATACAGTTTAGTTTAATGAAAGTAAAATGCTTCACATATCCTCCTGCAATAACCCCCAAAAGGTCAACCTTCACAGCCTTGAATCATTTCTCACTCCAGGGCCACTCCTAAAGCCAACTCAATTCTCCCCATGAACTATTTTCCCTTCAGTGATACCTACCCTCTCCATGCCTAAAATCTATGTCAACTTGTATTTCTGTCAATTCCAGCCTGACCTGCTATGAAACATAAGAAACTGCCTCTTACCAGATCTGTCCACCAGCCACCCAAACTGTTACAAGATTTTCTCCCAGTCAAGGCTGGGATCAAAGCCAATCACACTGTCAGCATGGACTCAGACACAGAGGAAGTCAATACAAGATGGGACTTCTCAATCTATGAAATATGTCTCATCACCATGAGCGATAACGGAAAACAGCAGTCCTTTCTCCTCTGGGACCACTTATTTTCATAAGTGAAGTCTGATTTTAAAAGATCAATTGTTCTGGGTCACAGTCAAATCTACACTTCAATACATGTAAGACGATTAACATCAGTTGAGGAAAAGGCATTATTTTGAGCTTCAGAAAACATAACGATGCAAGGAAACTGGACCTGGAGATAACAGAGAAAGGCATAGATCTGGCTATAGTTTAATGTCTCGTCTATGACCAGGGTCCTAAAGAACCTTCCTTACTCCTCTGTGTATCAAAATCCGAGTAAGAGTTCACCGAGTAATTCACACCCCACCTCGATGCTCCGATTTTGGATTCTTCATCGCTAAGCACAGGGGATCGGAGCCACAGCCCTGCCCGACACCAAACAGCTTTCTGACCCCAGCAGAGTTACAGATTTAAACCATCTGAGGCCTGAAATCTAGGCAGCAAGAACAGTATTCTCTTCTCCAGGTATTTCTAAAATCCTCATGGTGGCATTACTAGAAAGACAGTCCAGGTCACATTTCTAACACAAAGGGTTGTTCCAGCTGAACTTCACGCTGAACAGTGAAAGCAGGACAGAGGCAAATGCCGCTGAAAAACACCATTACAAGGTCTCTGCTTAAGCACACTGATGAGAGTCCGTGCATTTTAATTACATCACGCTTACAGGTCTGTACTCTTTAAATAATTATTTGCATATAATTTATTTCAGTTATTTGCATGCCTATCATAGGAGTTGGGACATTTTATTAAAAGATAAAATAAATAGTATTTCACACAAAGCAATTTTATAGGAACCTTGCAGTGAATTAATTGTAAGTCAATATAATGAACCACAAAGTAAAAGTTACCCCATAAATAATGTAGTCCCTCAGTCTTCCCATGCCACCCCCATTCCAGTAATCGTACTGGTTCACTAAATACTAGAATAATTTCCACCATTCAAATTAAACAGAATGGCAATATTTCATTTACACACACAAATCATTATCTCTGTCCACAGAACATCAAAGCAGACATCCAGCCTGCAGTCAGGAAGTTACCCAGTTTTCTGCTATGTTTGGACAGCATTCAAAATGTTGCATTTTTTCCACCTCAAAATACACATTGTAAAAATGTATCTTCTGGGGAAAAAAAGATCAAGCTAGAATGACTTGGGGATCCTTCATCAAGCAGGATGCCCTGCTCCTCCTGCTTGAATTGTTCACAATTGATTCTTATAACAAAATTTCTAACAACCACCTTAAAAAAATAATCATACCAACAGTAAGGTCAGAACATGGAAGCTGACGGATGCTCCACAGAGAATCTTGTTTGGTATTAGACCTGGATAAAGCTGAATGGGTTGGGGAAGCTGGTTGTTAAACTGGAAATGGATGAAGAATAGGTTTTACTGAGGAAAGCCAACATGAGACATGGAAGGGACAAGTGTTAACATTACTACCATCAAAATTGATTTTGCTCAGGTAGTAAGGAGGAGTTCAAATGGAAAACAGCATAAAACACCCAAATGTTTTTTGCTAAACAAGCAAAAAAATCCTGAATACAAATTCATGAGATGAAAAATAGATGGCAGTCAACAGAATAACTTGCAAGTCTCAAGAGACAAATATAGCAGATAAACATCTAGAGGTATAAAATGAGGAAAAGACACGTGAAACCATGTAAGAAAAAGTCAGGTATACATTATGGTAAAAAACAAAACAAAACAAAGCAGTGATAAGAATAAGAACTCTATCAAACCAGTCTAAAGTATACCTGATACAATTTCTAGGTTTCTCTTCATTTCAACCAACTTCGATATTAAAAAGAGAAATACTGGCACTATTTGTGGAACTGCACTGTGGCACTTGCACCTTCTATTTTTCTCTTGCTTCAATTGGTAAAACCACAGATCCTGCAAGAACGTGCTCGGTCACACAGGGGACACTATCACCTTCTTTAGGCTACCAGTGACCAATTTTAACAGGAGAGATTTTTGTCTATGTTTTCCACGGAAAGCAGATTCATAACATTCTTCAACATATCGGGATTTTATTTGCTCATGTTTAACAGCTTGACAGCATAGACAGGTAATAAATTACTCTTTTGCTTTGGGATTTAAATCCAGACTGACTCAGTTCCTTAGTAGCTTAGAACTGCACTATACAGAGAGAGTTTTTTTTTTTCTTTTGAGAATTTTATTGAGGTGCCTTCACTGTTTAAAAAACAAACAAACAAAAAATCCTCACCAAAAAAAAACCACCTCCCACTGTACCATAAGCATTAACAGTCTTTCAAGATCAAATCCTGCAGATGTGTAAGGAGGAGACATAAAAACCTTCTACAACCTGGGAACCCTCCTGCAACTGACCCAACAGTACAGGGAGCTCTGCACTGTTGGGCCAACACTTGCTCTGCAGATGCAGCTCTCGCTACCTCCGGTCCAATATATGCTCACCACCTAAAGGGAAAGTGTAATTAATGGCCTGATGCAAGGATTTCCGTAGTTGTGTTTATTCTGTCATGCCCTTTCAACAAGCATAAGTACATAAAATCCTAAACATTGAATATTGTTATATAACTACCTCCTTGTGAAACTATACTAAGAAACCTCTCCCATCATGTGACTTCTACTGCTCATTTCCTTTGCCTTGCTTCTACCCACCATCCCACTACCTTCCTTCCTAGCTCCAGGATTTATTGATGTAAGTAAAAGTATTTCAGTATTTCTCCTAAAGCAATACTCAGGAGATGTCTAGAATCTACATTTATACAACTCTAGAACTGGTAATAAACATGATTTTTGTATTGCCACACTCACTTTCTAATGAGACATCATTCCTTGTCTCCGTTTACCATGAATTACATTGGCCACAACTGAGTCCTTATCCCAGATTATTATACCACATAACATGAGTTTGGCAAGCTGAATGGAAACTTCTCATTCTATATGAAAGGACACTTAATGGCTAAGGATTGGTGTTATTCTCCCTGCGTCCGCCGGCAGCAGGGCTACTCTTGATGTACGCAGGAAGGTACCTAAGGGTAGGGAGATGCCTGGGAAGGCATTAGGTGTAAACGCTCAGACTTCAGAGCTTATTTCCATCCAGATCCCAACCACAGCGACTTTCACAAGACTGTGCCAAAGACATTTGTCCAAGACCGAGTGTGTGGTTCCTAGATGACATCAGATGCCTGGGCAGCCAGCCAACTTCCTATGGAAGTTATTTCAATATTGCTGAAGTTCATTCTAATTGTATTTCTCATATGATTACTTATGTAAGGAGCCAGCAGCTTGCATAGGTAGCCTGTATTTTTTAATCCAATAAAATAAAAGCATTTTGAAGAGACAAAGAAAGAGATAGATTGAGGTAAACAGAAATCATACTCAAATGTCATGCCTTCCTCTAAAGGCACTTATTCCAGAAAGCAACAGATATTAGCCAAGACAAATTCCATCCTTGCTCAACTGGGACATAGACAGCCTATGATGCAAAGCAGTGTATTTTCTTACCTGCAAATTTACAACTGTTCCATACCCATAATTATATCCTAAACATAAAGCCTTGCCCCTTCTGCTCATATTTCGTAATATGTTCTCGCCGCCCCAAGGCTTTTCACAAGTTCTGTTTTTTCCCCTTTGAGATCTTCCTCTTAAAACTTTCCTGTGATGTACAAAAAACTCCATCCAACCAACCAAAAAGCCAAACACATTTGAAGGTAGTTATGCTACAGGTTACTGAAATGACCATTCCTCTTCCCAGACAATATAACATCGGTACCTCCATGCACACTTTCATCTCTCTGTATCGATTCACCTACTGTCTCTTTTTTTGTACTGAAGTTGTAACTGCACACAATCAAGCACAACTAAGCCCTGTCGTGTGACCAGAACGCTGATAGATCGCTGTCCCACAGGCAATAAGCCATGCCACATCAGGTGGAAGCATTCTGTAATGCACTCATGACCATAAAATAGTTGATTGCTAGCAAACAGAAATAGGAAGCTGGTGAAGTTCCTACCATGTTAAAGCAGGGCATTGAATTTAATGCATTCACGTAATCAGTGCTCAGAGCATTCAGAGATTAATATGCTCAGAGATATGCTTTGAAAGAGAAGAGAAAGAAACAGAATTGATGCCATTCCTCCTCTTTCTCCATATTCTTTTGGCCCTAGTCTCCTCTCCCGGTCCTCAAAAAGGAAATATGCATTCGCAACAGCCCAGTTCAGATTTCAGATTCTGGCAGAGTGTTTCCAAGGTCTTTGCTGTCCTTTCTCATCATCCCTCTCTCCTAAATAACAGCTCTGTTCAATGACAAACAACAACAGGAGAAGGAGAGCAGAAAAGGCTCTGTCCTTCAGCAGTGCCTTCAGGATTCACCGTATGTCTGAAGGACTATACTAACCATAATCAGATTCCCTTTCTGTTCACTGCAGTCTCACAACTTTTCCATGGAAATCTCCCATTTGTTTCCATAAATTAAATTTGGACCATTCTCTAAAAACATAAATAAGGCAGGCAAAAAAATAAAATTAAATTAAAAAAATCCCAACAATTAATCTTTTCCTCTGTGGTATGTTTTGCACAGGCCATATTTAAAGTAGCGTTAATCTACAAATACTAACTTGTAGCTAATACTACAAAGTGTATTGTGCAAAGTGTTTGAAAGTATTCTGAAATTTTGGAAGAAATGAATGGGAAGTGTCCATCCAAGCACACAATATATTAAGTTAGACTTCTTTATGATACCATCCAATGTTTAAGAATCTCAATCCTTTCATTGTCATTAAAAAATGTTTTGTCATAATTTGTTATATATTTCAAATGTTAGACAAACAGTAGCATTTTATTTCAAAGCTCATTTTGCTATCTTTACATTTTTGCTTGTATACCAGTAAGTGCTATTTTCTCATTTAGAGATTTTAATAATATCACACACAACCTCTCTACAGTGATTCACTAGCCTGAACAGTCTATTGTACTAGAAATGCAAAAATTAAGGTTGCCTGTGTCATATTTATGTTTTACAGAATAGCCCCACCCAACAAAAGAACCAAAACAAAAGGAAAACAAAAATATCCCCACCCTTGACACAGAGGTCAGTCACATCTTTGCCAAACTTCAAGCACATATGCTTAAACAGGAAATAAAAACTTTCCAAGAAAACTTTTTAATAGGTAAAAAAACAACTTACTAGTTTTCCCTGCAGCTGTTATCACAATAACTGACCTACTCCAGCTAATTTGGCAAGAAAAGGGAATTTATTCGATAGAAAACTTACCATGAAGTATTTCAGCCTACTTACAAAAAAATACATACGTGATTCAGTTTCCCAAACTTAGCCGTTTTCACAAAGCTTTTCCCCATTGCAACCACATTTCCATTGGGATCATAACCCTAAGCAATCACATAACTGAATTTCCGCGAGGGCCATGACCCCACGTGCAGCTTCTTTCGCCCCTCCCGAGTCACCACCTCTCACGAGGAAAGCCCTGCGATGGGGGCAGAGGGGTGGACAGCCCTACACACCGCAGACCCCCATATTCTCCATTTAAAACAGCAGGGAACAAAACGTATTGTCAAGTTTTGACAATGGTTGCCAAGAATAGGCCCAAATCAAAGTCCCAGACAAAAGCAAACCCAAAAAGAATAGGAATCAAGATCTACAACTCCAGACTGGCTTTTACCCGTGGAAAACGCAAGCTGTGACAAACCTTATTCTGGCAATTTCTAATACAAACCGCCACCTCTAGTCGAGCCCATCTTCAGTCAGTTGCAGTTATTTTGGTGTTGCCAATACTCATGCATGGAGTGGGCTCACATGTATTTATTGTATGACTCTTCTGGTAAATTAGTATAAGTAATCTCTATATAGTGGAGCCAAATATCAATAAATAGGGCCTCACAGGATTCATGTGATGAAAACAGGATACCAGATCCAAATACTGTGCTTTTAAAATACTTCTTAGTTAAATAAGATGTTAAGAAAAATAGGCCATTAATATAGCCTAAAAATCCTGAACTGGCTCACAACACAACAGTCACACAAAGGATGCTTCACAGGTAGACACAGAACAGCAAGCATTTCAAAAATTGCCCAGTTTGGTTCACAATTTATTTTGTTAACCCACATTTTGCTTTTGACTTAGCATGTTTTGGGACCACAGTTATGCAGGGGAAAAAAAAAAGTTATTTTTAGCAAGTTATAGCCACAGATATACTCTTAAGAGCAGGCCCAAGGCTGTATGCACAGATCTAACTCTGCTTTCTCCATGTATACATTATGCAATGCAATGAGATACAACAAACATGAACCATGAAGTCATACGCTGTATTGCAAACAGGATACACTACTCTTCAGTGACCCAGGAGAATGCAGGCTACACCATCTTCTGTCTGTGATTCTTTCAACCCCCCATTTCATTTCCATAATGGTCCAGCACTTACTTTGCAGAGTTTTCACACTACCTCCTCTCTAAGGTATGTAAATAATTTAGTCAACAGTAATGCATTATGCAATTTATTTTCATCCAACAGCACAGACCTCGTTAGGTGCAATTCATGGGAAGAAGCAGTTAATTATGGTAATTCATCTGCAGACCTAGGTGAGCAATTTCAGTGTTATTCTGGTATCCTACTTAATATGCATATGCTGCATAAGAGCAGCTAAATAGCAACTTTCAAAACTGACATCCCAAGCTCTGATTTTATAATGAGCTGTGAATCCAGGCTTTAAGGCAGAGCTACAGTAAACACCGCTTCTGGGAGGCAAAGGAGTGGATTTACACAAAACAACTCGCAAGATCAGGGTTTAAGGTAGTCTGCTGAATAGACCCCTACAAAATCCTGGAAATAATTCTATGCTATTGTATCACACTAGTTGTGGGATGGTATGTGATCATATAATTAGAGATCATATAGTACATTCACACAAAGAACACTTTAGGGCTTGCTTGCTGGTGGGGTGGGGGGAAAGCTCCTTTAAAAAAGAAAATTACATTATCTGGAAATTCAGAGCTAATCTCAACAACTCAGAAATGCCACCAGAGAGCCTTTCCTTTACAAACTTTCAAGGAATACATTTCAGGTCTGATTGCTACCTGAGGAATAATTAGTTCCAAACAAAACCAGCTGAGGTTTTCAGTCATTAAGATGTTAAAAGTCTAAACAAAGTATTTAGGAAAATAATCTGAAATATGTGTCAATATTAAAAAATAATAATAATAATAATAAACTTCTAAGATGCAGCTCTATGATTGCAATGACGGGGAGGAAAGACAGCATTTGGTTCAGAACCAACACTGAAAGAAGCGCTCTGGACAGGTGCAAGAAAAACACCATCGGTTTGGTAACTAAATCAGAGGAGCAGAGAAAACGAAGGGCAAGGCTCAGCTAGACGCAGGAGCGTGGCGGTGTGCTGGAGAAGTGCTGTGCCCCAGCGCAGACTGTTTGGGGGAAGGCTCCAGCCTCTCCTCCTGCTGAGCCGGGCCGGAGGCCATCCGGGCTGAGCTCCCTGCGAGGCTTCCTCCGGGGCAGCACGAGCAGCAGCGGCACCAACAGCCTGACCAGCACCGCTTCCCCGGGCGTCTCTGCACGCGCCTTTCGGCAGCCTTGGAAGAAGAGTCCTTGATCTGGGGGCTCTTCTTCACTGCACCTTGCCTCCAGCCTTCTGTAGTCTGTCTGCAGACCTCCAGAAACCGACTGCTAAATGATCCGGCTTGCGTAACTTTGAAGAGCGTACAACTACCGAAAGGCAGCCTTCTGCCAAACCCCTGCCCTCCCGAGTGAAGCACATTAAATAGGGCAAAAATCACCAAAGCTCCACTTGCTTTGGAGAACGTGCAGACAACTCAGCCAGGTTTGTTTCTGCAGCGCTGGTCTTCAGCCATAAACCAAGCCTAGAAACCCGCAACACACCCCACCCCCAATTAAAAGCTTAAAGTCGTAATAACTTTAGATAGTCCCTGCTTTAACGATAGATGGCACAGAATTTTTACATGATCGTCCTGAAGGTCTCAGTGGAGCACAGGTTCAAGATGCACACACCCACACAGGCATTCAGACAGTTTTAATTTTAACCTTATCCACTTTGATATAGCCACAGGACTAAAATATTACTGCTCTCTAGCTTGTTTATGACTGACTACATGTACTAGAAGGTGTTTTGCCAAAACTTATAGCTAAAATAAAAACCAACATTCAAACAGCACAAAACTTCATAAACCACATAAAACAACACATTGCAAATATTTAAGCAAAGGCTACTTCTGTAAATTTCAACATTTAAACTGGCCATGAAGCACTTCAGACACTGAAACAAATGACTAGATAAAAAACGCTCCCCCATCATCATCATAACTTTGAAAGGTTCATTTTTCAGTTCTCCTGAAACATGCACGACACTTAAGTTATAACTGAACAAATGTACATATCCCTAGCTATTTAAAACAAACAAAAAAATTGGAAATACTAAATCTAAATCTTTTTGCTTAACGCAGGACTAGAAAACTGTCAGCCCTGAAAATTAGTTTCACAGAGCCTTAATGCATCTGAAAATGGCTTACTTGCTAAACATGACAAGCAAATTCTGAAATAAAGGGAAACCCTTTCCTTTAACACACACACACTAATATTTTTCTTTCCTGAAGGCTGGATCATTTCCAGAGAACCAGAATTTACTTCAATGGACTGATAATATATTTCTTAAGAAGAACATACAGACTGCCTCAGAATACAAGAAAATGGTCCAACAAAGGAAGGGCTTCATTCAGCTCTTCTAAAAATACCCAAGGATCACACTTTAAAGTGATTTTTTTTTAAAACAATTAGGGCTTGACTACATGAACAGCTATATCTGCTGAGGTATAGATATGTATTATACTAAACAGGAATGAGATACTTTCTTTCTGGAATCATTCCAAAAAAATGCGAACACACTGTAAATTCAGGCTTTTAACTTCAAGCCATGCTACCTAGCAAGTGTAAATACATTCTTGTAAAGTTTAAGGGATTTACTGAAGTGCTAGCAGGATTTCCTTTTTAAATTAAGCAGAGGATACTTCTCAGTGTAGAGTACAGTGAAAATAAGAAAAGTCACAACATAAAAGCATGATTTACAATAGCAAAACCCAAATGCATACGCCATTCCCAAACTGAAGAGATTTCCCAAAATTAAAACACTCCCTGAAATTTCATTTTCCAGCAGGTGAAAATTTTCCAAACAATATACGAACACAAGACGATGTAACAGAAAGCTGGAGCTCATCAGCATCACAAGCACGACTGTGCTCGCCAGGACTGCGATGTGCTTTAGCAGACACCTGTACTGCCGGGCAAAACTCTCACCAGAAAGCAGCGTCCTGCGTTAGGACTGCACATCTTGCATAAGCATTTCTCATGACAAGACCTGCAATGCTCTATCTGCCTGGGGCACAGAGCTCTGACAAGCAAGGAAAATATCACTGGCTCTTAGTAAAGGGCATAAAAAAAGATTTTCATACAAGCTTGTAAATTTGCTTCACTGTAAATTTATAAACAAAAGTCATTTAGGAAGTTATTAAGGAAGACCTGCCCAAGTGCAATTGTAAGCACACGACCAAGATCATGTCACCGCTTATGTCTATTTTATATATGGACAAATCCAAGCTATCAAGACAGTATGAGTAATGCCATCACCACATAAAGAAAGGCTGGTTTCAGACTGGTTTAGCTATCAGCTGGCTCACTGTAGTCTGCGAACATTTTGTCTGATAGCAAAGCTGATATAAGAAGTTCATGGCCCACCCATGAGTCATGCTGTAAACTGGTTCAGCAAAACCACTTGGATTTTAATATCCTCCCAAAACAGCAGTAGTTTTTAACACAATCCTTCCAGAGATTATGTTTGTAGGACCAATAAACCATTGTATCGGCATGGCGGAGGAATCAAACCATGGCGTAGGATACAAACTTCCTTTCCAGACAGAGGAGTTCACAGAGCTCCACCTGTAGCTTTCGTCCTGTGCCTTCATTCCACCGAGAGCAGGGTCAGCTCTGGGGTCCCACCACCCCCACTCCACTGCTGGGACCTGGCTGCTTGCATAGCTGTGCTCTGAAACTCACCCCTGAAGTGGCTCCACCAAAAAAGTTCACCCTTCTCCCCAGCCCCAAAGAGCTGACGGGGTCTGGACAAAGTGCAGGAATCTTACAACTTCATGTAAGGTTATTACATTCATTACACCACAAACATGCCTAACTTTATGAACCAAGTATCCCAATTTCAGCATGATTCCTCATCATGTATGGGAACTATCAGCAAATACCTCCAATGTGAATGACCACGTTTTGTCCAACATAAAAGAAAACTGTAAGACAAGCGCAAAACCCACAAACAGAAAAGGAGCACTTGCCTAAACTAAAAACTCCAAGAAAGCAGAGGCTGAAAAATAAAACAAAAGCCACTTTACACTGCTATACAGCCCTTCACCAGACCTCAGGGCACTGAACTGGTCTGAAAAAACCTCCTGTGAAGTATTAAATCACTGGTGCATGGGTAAATTTGTTAATCCATTTGCTAAGGTCACGCAGTGGCAGAAATAGCAGATAATCCTGACACCAGCTTTCTGTCCTAATCATTATGTGGACAGAAAATCTCCAGTGATGTAAACTAAAAATAAAGTAAATACAGTTATCTGTTACATATAGGTATATTAGGTCAATCTAGAAAAGCAAAATTGTGATTGTGGAGGTGTGTCTCTGGGGATTCACCACAGATTTAGACAAGCCCTTGAAAACTGAGAGAGAGAATTTATAACCAGAAAGTAATTCCATTGTTCCCTCTCTTCAAGCAGTCCCTAATGAAGGGATGGTGTAGACAAACAGCAGCCGTGCTCAAAAAAAGAAGTCTGAAAACCTTGAACAGTAGGGAAACCTTTCCATTAGGAGGCCAAAAGCTTGCCATTCATTCTGTATTGAAATTAAAGCAGTATTTTACAGATTGCCTGTAAGTCACCAGAACTGGGGAAGTCTTCTAATACCAGAGGGCAGAGAAAGCAAGACTTTGAGCTGACAAAAAGACAGTTATTCACAGAATCATAGGATTGGAAGGGACCTTTAAAGGTCATCTAGTTCAACCCCCCCGGCAGTGAGCAGAGACATCTTCAACTAGAGCAGGTTGCTCAGAGCCCCAACCAACCTGACCTGGAATGTTTCCCGGGATCTATGGGGCATCTACCACCTCCCTGAGCAACCTGTCCCAGGGTTTCATCACCCTCGCCGTGAAAAATTTCTTCCTTAGATCTAGTCTAAATCTACCCTCTTTTAGTTTAAAACCATTACCCCCTGTCCTATAGCTACAGGCCCTGCTAAAAAGCCTGTCCCCATCTTTTTTATAAGCCCCCTTAAGCACTGTCAGGCTGCAATAAGGTCTCCCCGGAGCCTTCTCTGCTCCAGGCTGAACAACCCCAACTCTCTCAACCTGTCCTCACAGGAGAGGTGTTCCATCCCTCTGATCATTTTTGTGGCCTCCTCTGGACCCTCCCCAACAGGTCCATGTCTCTCCTGTGCTGAGGGCTCCAGAGCTGGACGCAGCACTGCAGGGGGGTCTCACCAGAGCGGAGAAGAGGGGCAGAATGCCCTCCCTCACCCTGCTGGCCACGCGGCTTTGAGGGCAGCCCAGGACACGCTTGGCCTTCTGGGCTGCAAGTGCACATTGCCAGCTCATGTCCAGCTTTTCATCCCTCAGTACTTCTCGGCACAGGGCTGCTCTCAATCCTTTCATCCCCCAGCCTGTACTGATACTGGGTGTTACCCCGACCCAGGGGCAGGACCCTGCACTTGGCCTTGTTGAACCTCATGAGGTTCACAGGGGCCCATTTCTTGAGCTTGTCCAGGACCCTCTGGATGGCATCCCATCCCTCAGGCGCATGAACCGTGCCACTCAGCCTAGTGTCATCCACGAACTTGCTGAAGGTGCGTTCGATGCCATTGTTCATGTCATAAAGAGCACTGGTCCCAATATGGACCCCTGAGAGACACTGCTCGTCACTGATCTCCATGTGGACACTGAGCCATTGACCACTGTCCTCTAAATGCAACCATCCAACCAATTCCTCTTATTGTTACCCTCTTAGTTATTCTATGAATTAAAAATACTGAGCCATACAATGAGCTACATTGGCATTATTAAGATGTGCTAAACACAACAACATAATGAAAATCACTGTAGGCAAGGAAGACTATTCTTTCTGTTCTTCCTCAGGCAAAATTTACATCAATTTCAAGGGGATTCTCCCCCAGAAATGGCTGGATGACTACATCCACAGCCTCCACAGGCCAAGTTTGCTCCTGCAGCCAGTCTCTGTTGCATCCATCTTAGTCTACACACATCTACACACATCCTGATTACAGAAATTTATAAACGGCAAGTGTAATTCAGAGGCGATCCCCAAAACTGTGACGTCAGTAGAGATGAAGTTCACTATTATCATTTCAAGTGTCAACAGTTTTGTGGTAAAGGACTTTTATTTGAAAGACTTTCCAGCAAAAAAATCTTTTTCTGACTTTCTCAAAAGCACATCCTGCATTCTCTCTGTCCCAAACACACCTACTTCAGAGACAGAATACAAGCCTGCTACCCATAGTTTTTGCTGGGCAACAAGATATGAGAGCTTATGATGCAATATTCTCTTCCGTTTATTTTCTTAGGTTCTGGATAACAAGGCACCAAATAAAAATGGTGCTTAAATATAAAGCAACAGAGTATCGCATATATTATGCAGTTTCTAGACGTGAACTCTTTAAAGATGATCTTTCAACTCCAAAGTCGCAACTCCGCACACTCATCTGTGCAGCACAGGACAAAGGCGCCTGTGCGCACGTACCCGCTCCCGCTCTCAAAGCGGTGTTTGTTCACCCAGAACAAAGGGGCATGTGACTTGTCAACGCTACCCACAATAAAAACAGTAAGATAAGGCTGCCACTGATTTCACGATTACTTTGTTTTTGCTAATTTTAAATCACCATGTCAATAAAAATGTATTGTATAAACTCCCATAGTTTAACGAGCCCAAACCTAAACTCACAGGGCGCTGAGGTTTTCACTCAAACTTCCTCAGCTTTTCACATTCATACTAAACATTTACGCCAACTCTCCCCCAAAGCCTCCCTCTGACTTCATCAAGAGCTGGATCAATGGTTTATGCCTCAAGTCAACATTATTTGTGCCAAACGCAGGCACTGCCAAAATCTCTCCTCTCCATTCCCTGCCCTGCGTGCCTGTCCCAGCTGCCCCTCTGCCTGCAGGCAGGTCCCCCGCTCACCTCTGTCTGAACCCCACTCCCTGCCTGCGTTTTTTGAGACTTCCTCAGCAGCCTGGCAGGTTTTGTTCCACCACAGACTGGGTCTGCACCATCCAAACCCACCTAACCCCTCTGTTGTGCTACACAGGATCAAGTCCTACATGTAATCTCAACTAAAGTTAGGAGAAAGGGGAAGAAAACCAAGAAAACCCAGAGAACAGAATCAAAAAGGCAGCAATTTGGCTTAAAGACCTGACAAAAGAACAGATAAGGAGAATGCAAAAGAAAGTCCAAAATTACAAAAAGAAAACAGAAATCCCAGGGGAAAAAAAGAAAACAGGTGGGGGTGAGATGAGAAAATCAAATAAAGCCTTAGGAAGATATAATAATAAAACGATGCAAACTCTCAGGACCGAGACAAAACACCCCAATATATTACATTTATTTGCCACATTGACACTACAGCACGGGCAAGGAAGCAGAGCCAGGCAGCGGAGAGAGCACAACCATACTGCCATTGGAAGGGATTAAGTTTAGAAACAAAAAAGCGGCACAATCTCGCAGCACTTGTGTTTTCATTATGCAGGGGAGGGCTTGAGGGGTTATTTTAATCATACAGAACAGCAGCAGGCCCAACAGCACCAGGTTAACAAATAAAAACAGGCAGCAATGGGCACATGGAAGCACATCACAGTTCCAAACTTTCACCATTTACAGTAAGGTTAATGCAGATGAAATCTGACTAATCTGATCTCTGAACATGTGTTTTTAAGAACACTGCATTTCTTTCTTTTCACCTTGAAAAAAACTCTGTTCCACAAGCGGATAGTTACAAACCACAGCTGGGAAAGTGGGAGACACATTATGCACGCAAATAAGATTTTACATAATTCTAAGACCATCAATGCAGCTTTCTGGAGCTCCTCAGCAATGTCCAACGTACACAGGCCTTGCTGCTGGCAGTCTTGGCAATTTAAAACAGAGACTCTCAGCCTACATAACGGAGGTACTCTTAGCCGGAGTCTGACACTGCATTTCACATACCCTCCGAGTCTCCCATATGAAGTCATCCATAGCATCAAAGAGCGAGTCAAAACACATCAGAAGTGCTTTTCCTGGCTACCTCTGAAAATTTCCATCCCTTTATCCTTCATATATTTTTTTTAATTCTTCTCAGCATTTCTGTCAATACACGCAGGGTCTTCCAAAGCCCAGTTTTGTTCCCCAGTACATGGAAGCAAGCAGCATCTCTCTAACACAGGACCACGGCTGCGGTGAGCCCAGGCACTGGGACAATGAGAGGAAACTGCCGGGAATATTCCATTTGGTGCTTCCACAGCCAGCCCACAGAACCACACAGAGAGCAGAGGGTTCATTTTAGCACATGAGCAATGCCCACTTATTTTATCAGGAAGTAATATACCTAGGAGGGCTGTAGTGCCCCGGAAAGATGACCAAACAAGGGTCAAGGAAGCTTTTTGTTTGTGGGTTGTGTGTTTTTGGGGGTTTTTTTGGTTTTTTTTGTTATTGTGGTTTTTTTTTAAAGGAACTGACACTTAGAACTTAATTTCTAATGTATTACAAAGGCCCCTGATGAACTAGAAATCCGTATCAAAATAACCTTGCACGTGTGGACAGCAGAGGAACCAACTAACATGTACTTTGCCAACAGCAAGATAAACACATTGATATTTCTATCATAATCAAGAGCCACTCAGAAGCTGCCCTAGAAGACAGTCACAGAAATACAAAGCATTTTTATTACAACCCAAACAATTGTGACAAATATTTACTATAATGGTGAAAGCTGGTAAAAAAAAAAGTTGGTTTCTATTAGTCAGCTACATCGAGATATCCGTTCTTGCTATCAGATTAAGCTCACCAAAACTGCTTAGTAAGCTGTTTCATTGTATATTTGTTTTATCGCAATTCAACATACTGAAGTTTCATATTCCTGACTTTTTTCATCTTACACAGTGCTAGTAATTTACAGCCTAAACAAGACACACCAGATTAGTTCAAATGCACAGCTACATTTCACAAAGTGAAAAATCAGGGAGCATGTCTGCATCAGCAAAACGTTGATGTTATACAGCGAGTACGGACCACGCTTCTCTAAACCCCAGATCTGTTGCATTAACTATGGGAAACAGCTAATCCATTGCTACACAAGATATGTTTCTAGCACAATTTATTTGATGTCAACATTAATAGATGGTTTGACAACACTGTTCCTCATTTTCCTCCATCCACATCTGTGCTAACTTTGCTTTAAAAGTGCATTAAAAAGTATTAAACCTTAACAAACGTAACCCCAAAGTAAATACGTTGCAGATTCATAAATATCATCATGGCAAAAATCCACATTTTTACAAAGCACTTCCTAATTAAAATTTATCACTAAGAGTCTGTATTTAGGAATGCATGTTTGTGTTAATATCCAAGCAAAAATTTCGGCACTAGAGAAGAATGTTGACATCCATACAAAAATTAGCTGTGATTCATTGTTTAACAGTTGTCTTCCCTTTACAGAACACCGCAGACTGAAGGACATATTGCCAAACTGAAAGCACCAATACTTCCTTTAACCTAATATAGGACAAATAAATACACTTTAACAGCTTCTAAATCTTGCATGTCCTACTTTTTTGACCCAGATCTTTGTTATCTCCCCCACAGATCTATGCAATATCAAAACTATTTTTTCCCACAAATTTAGACTTAATCTAAAAGAAGAAAAGTTTTCATCATTTCTGGGAGCTAAACAGACCTGGAAGCATGGCGGGGGGGGGGGGGGGGGGGGCAGTCAACATACTCACTCATCTCTGTTGAGATCAATTGGTATTTTAAGGAAAAATTTTCAGCCACACTTAACACTCTCCCCACTGGTGAAACTAATGGCAAAAATTCTCATTTGTTCCAAAGGGACTGGAAGTTAGACCAATATCAATGATAAATGAAAAATAATGAAATCTTTTTATTACTATTTGTACAAGGCAAAAATGTATTTTCAGAAGTCGTACTGGCACTTGAGCATTAATCAGCCTGTCCAAAAAATACAAGAGAGCTATAAAACTTGTTATTCCTCTCCTCAGCCAGCCTGGAGAACTTCTCACAGGAAATCAAACTGCCTCTTCTTCACCTGGTACTTTTAGGGACCCTTCAGGGGATTGAAATTCACCCCGTGTGTGCTCGCAATCAGGCAAATTCCCAGCTCGGGGTTTACCGGCCATAGGTCACCCATGTGAAGAGCCTGAACTTTTAACACTGTTAATGTCAAATGGATGCAACTTTTAGGATAGGTTATACTTAGGGCTCTAAAGCTTGACAATTTCTGTGGTTTTGGCACTGGGCACAGTATTTAGCGCTACATTTTCATTCTGACCCTTAACTCATAACCTTGGAAAAACGCTCCACGAATAGGCTGTACAGAGATCCACAGTCGCTGCCAGCAGGCACGAAGCTGCGCACAGAGCAGCAAAAGTTTCCAGAGTTGCTTTCACGGTCCTAATTCACAAATATCTACCATTGACCTGAAGTCAGTGGGGTTCAGTGGGAGCTCTGCATGCAGCTGGGGAAGCGACCGCATCGTTCCCCAAACCCACCAAGGGGTTAAACAGAGCACTAGCAGTAGCTGCAGAGACAGCTGCTTGCCTGCCCTGCCAGGTTGGCAAAACTACTGCCCGGCCGGGGGGAAGGGGAGGCCTCCTGCTCACACCACACCAGCTAAAATTTCTAGCAACGCACCTCCAGCGAGCTGAAATAACACTCGGTATATCTGCGTGTGGCACATGGCTGTAGAGAGTCTCTCTGTAATACACACACCGAACAGAGACTCAACTGAATCTCAGATCGTAAGAGGAAAAAAACCCACACAACTGTTTTTTCTCTGGATGATTCTGATTTTTTTACTGCTAGACATTACTAATAAACAAGATTGCTCCTTTGCAACATGGAGACTTAAGAATTGCAAGAGTAAACACAAGTCAGAGTACACCACATCGCCTTTTACTAATACTGCTCCCAGAAAGAAACAGAAACTACACCCTCACGGGAGTTTGCAAAAGCCAGCAAACCACAGGCAAGACTTGATTTTTAGAAATGCTAGGCACACGCGGAGACCGCCAACTTCACCTGCAACTGCGGGACTCAGCATCTTTGAAAACATGACTATCAGTACCTTACTTCAGCGACGCAGATGCCAGGTGACACTCTTCTTTTAAAGAGTCATGTTTGCAGCAAGCAGCACTACAGCGCGAACCCAGGGGCCCGCGGCCCGCTCCCACCGCGCCGCGCGCCCGGAGCCGCGCAGGCTACGCGCGGCACCGTGAAGGGCCGCAAGCAGGCACTGAACCAGCTCCAGCGCGACCAGGATGACGCCCAGTCTGCTCATCTTACTTGTCCTGAAAAAAGGACTTACGAGTCTGATAGCACACCTAGGTATGTTGCTCCTGGTATTCAAGCTAACTTGTTTAGAAGGACCTTTGTATCTCTACGCAGCACTGAATCATGCCACGTACA
This sequence comes from Phaethon aethereus, assembly GCF_964289735.1. Lineage (NCBI taxonomy): Eukaryota > Metazoa > Chordata > Aves > Phaethontiformes > Phaethontidae > Phaethon > Phaethon aethereus. Next base: position 21,101,118 of record NC_138585.1, on the reverse strand, counting down.
CTTACGTTCAGAGACCAAGAGGGGACTCTTTGGAAGATGCCGCATACATTGGCCGGGACAATTCTGCAAAACTCATCATCACTTTGGAGGTTCTTTCAGTAGGTTTTTCAGAAAGCTACACCATTCACCCAGCCTTTTTACTGTTATTTCTACAGGTAAGAAAATATTCTCAAAAGTCTTTCTTCACCCAAGAAAGCAAGCGAGCAGGAGTAAGCTGCAACACCTGCAATTTCACTCCTTGGCTAGCCAAGGCAGCTAGATCCTACGCACCCGACCGGTATGCACATCTTCCCCTGCTGTTACACATCCTCCAGCTTGGAATGACCACTTATTTCTTATCAAGGAAGAATTTTTTTAAGGCTCCTTAGCAATATGAAAAAGGAGACTCTACAGAATGTCACAGAAAACCACGTGGTAAAGTATTAAAAAAAAAAAAAAAATCAGTGTTTCAGAGGGTAAGATGAGTTACAGTTCTAAAGATCCTTCAGAACCAAAGGAAGACTCAACTTCCAGCTCAAACGCGGCCATTAAGGCTCCAGGGCATTTTTCTATAAACAACTTCAGCTTTGTTTTCATTATGAGAAGGAAGAAAAGGGCCTTCTCATCTTGGATTAGATACCACAAGGCAGAATCCTAACAGGGAGAAGTAGTTCAGTTTCCGCACAAACTGGCAGCGTGATTTCTAGACCAGACTTCCATACTTTTTCACTCAAACTCTCATGAAGTGACAACTATGCTGCCTTGTCTTCACCACTTTTTTTAACCTCGTTAGCTAATTCAATTTTGTGAAATTAAAGGAAAGACAATACATTCCCCTACAATTTCATCTGAAAAGATATTTCTTATTCCTCATCTCATTGTCATACTTTATCTCGGAGGAAGCCAATTACGAGATGAATAAAGCGGTCTCCATCTACTCTGCCTGGGATCACCAGATGAACCTTTTTCTAGTAAAGTTACCCTTTTCATTAAGCTACTTTACAGAAATTCAGACCATCTAACTTCATATGGCAGGGCTTAGAAAGCTTGCAAGTATTTGGGACAGGGGTAGCTACATCAGTATCAGGAACACAGGAACTGTTTCTTCGTCACCTGTTAATCCGAAGGTATTCCATTAATGCTGCAATGCAACTCAAAAACACTGAAAAGAGCTGTCGAGCATAGTTCCTAATGGAAAGCTTCTGACACTTCTTCACCTAACACAAACACTTACATTTCTATTTAAAAATGAGCATGCAATGGGTATATTCTCGCAGTAGTCACTTTGCGTAGTAGCCAAACACGCATAATTACAGAGTGTGCATACACACTTTCACTTCTCTCCCAGCCTGCAGCTACTTGCACAAGCGGATGTGTAGGGCTTCAAGTACACGGCCATTATTACACCCTACGCTGTGTGTGAGTACACACGCACGCGCTACGGCTGGTCAGTCCACAAAACAGTATCACAATTCTTAGTGTAAACGTGAGTTAGATTAAAAAGGCGTTGCACTTCAGTACGACCCATTTCGGTATCACAGTATTGCAGCATTGACACAACACGGTCCTGCAGTACACCCCGGCCTTGCCCTCCTCCCCAAAGCAGAGATCGGGACCATTTACGACCTCCCTATCCCGGGTCAGAAGGGGAAGAGCTGGCGGCAGGTTTGCGTCTGTCCCGTCCCCGCTTGCCAGCGGCGTCCTCGCCAGCAAGGTGTTAGAATTCGCTGTGGCTATGAACTCACGGCTATGGGTCTGGGGGGAACGGGAGAGACAGGCAAAGCAAGCAAAATCTGTGGGGCAGTTATCGCTTGGGCCTCCGGGCGAGCAGAGGAAGGGGATTAGGGGAAGAGGCCTGCCACTGCTTTCCCCAAAACGCCTGACAGCGCTGTGATGCCAAAGTATCAGTGTCACGAAAGATTCACATCCTACTGCCCACCACTAATACAAAACACACTTAACTTCTGTGAGCAACTTCACAGACATCTGCAGAGCTTATTCAACCGAACTAGACTGCTGATGTTCACAAAGTTGTGTGTTTCTTTACAGGACTTCCTGACTTCTGCATGATTACATCCTTGTAGGATGTGGGTCTTTACTGCCACTACAAAACTTGTACCTGCAAACACATTCTGACTCAAATGTGAAGGTCACGTTAAATTTAATTCCGAAACCCAAATCAGGTTAGGTAAAATAACTCTGTTTGCTTTACATTATTCAGATCTGTTCTTCATAACTAAAAAACATTACCTGAAAACAACATTATATGCAATTTTGACCATTTCCCCTAATCCATCCAGAGCCTCTGTATGCTTAGGACTGTAGCACTTTTTAGCATCAAACCCTTTCATGATGGGAAAATTACTATGAAGTACTGCTGTTGGGTACTTAGCACTTACACCGTGCCTTACAACTTCAAAGCGTTACACAAACATCAATAATTACCATATATAGAGTAAAACTGAAAGAAGTATTCATATAAAAAAACTCACGAGGGGAAAAAAAATCATAACTACCTGTTTGAAGGGGAAAAAAAGCTTAAGCGACAGAACCTACTCTAATTACTGCATTCTTTATGCTATGAACATGCATTATGGCTGTGAACGTTTAAACGAAAAAAAATCATGAACTCTTGTACAGTCTTAAAAAAAAAAAATTAAAAAGCCCAAAAGCCCAACTCCTTTCATACGTTTAAATTACATTTCCTTCCCTTTTCCTCGTGGACTGAGGACCAAGTCTTTTCCAGGTGTTCTCAATAACAGTTTGGGAGTCATGCCACCAACTTCCCAAGACACAGTACCACGCGAGCCCTGTTCTCGTGGAGACAAATCCACCTTCCCCTAAGGAAACCTAAGACAGTGACAGTGTACAGGCTCAGGTGATCTCAGGTAAATAACACGATACGTTGCTATTCCATTAGATCTTAACCTAAAGAACAGAAAGAAGAAAAATCACTATGAGAAACCACGGAAAGTTTGCTACGATCATTTATTTACGGGGCACCACCTGCACCCTCAGTGCCACCACCGTAACAGCGAGACCCTTTTTTTCTATGGCTAAGTAGAAAAAAACCTTCCTACGCTCATCCACAAACACACCCACTTGCTTAAATTCAAGGACACACAAAAGAGTTTGGAAGATCAGTCCTCATCTGAAACATATTCCGAAAAGTCGGCTAACATACATGAGTCCAAAGGCAGGCCCCAAATCCACCATGAGCCTCACGCGGACCAGCCTTCAGTTCACTGAGGGCAAGAGGAGGGCCCAGATCCACCCAGCGCGCCCGAGAGCTCAGGTACAACTCAAAACCCAAACACCAATTCTGCAAATAGTGCCCTCTCTCTCAGAGGGGCACAAACCGCAGCCCCGGTGAACACCCAGAGGGTAGAAACCAGCAACACCAAAGGACCTTCTTCATACGCTTCCCATGCTCAGCCACTTATTTTAGTACCCCAGAGCAGGGAAGGGAGTCAGACAAACCCAGAAATTATATATATATTTTTTTTAACGCAACAAAGACTTGGTTCTCCAGATCATGCCTTCCATGCTTTAATAATAAAGGAAGGAATATGTTTCGTGATCCTCCCCCCATAAATCAGTTAGGAATTTGATTTACACAGACAGGAAAACGAGGAAGTTGAGCACACTGGAGAGTAGTAAAAACTTCACTAGTAAACTTCACTTTCCTACACAGCGACCTACAAACCAAACTTTCCTCCAGACTCACGTGTCATCTGCAGCAACAAGCCTCTGCCATAAAGCACACCGAAAGTTTGCCGTTCGGGGGATAAAGCAGAAAACAAGCGAGGGGAGACTTTTATTCGCTCAAGCTGCCTTAAAAGGAAATTCGGTGATGAAAGATTAAATTCACCTGGAACAACGCGACAAATTTAACCCTTTCAGGGAGTACAACAATAATAACAAGCCCTGTGCTGTGCTACTGCAAGACCTATAGCCTCTCCCAAGAAAATACATACATTGCATCGAGCTGTCTGGCAAGATGCACCGCGCAGCCTGCACCAAGGGTTTCGGCAGGAATAGACCTGGGAAGCCCTCGTGAAGTGCAAAAACCCCAAACCTTGGGGTGTTTTCCCCAAACCAGGCCCGTTCCCTGCCACCGCGGGGTATTTTCACGTTCCGCCCTGAACTTTGCGGGAAAACTGATCAATAACTTGGCAGGTTCGCCCTGGGGGGGGGCACACACCCCGCAGGGCACGGCCGGTACCCCCCCAACAGGAGGGGCCGGGCCCCCCCCTCCCCCCAACAAGTAAATAGAGGGGGAGGGGAGGGCGCTTCTCCACACAAATCGAGCTAAAAATAGGCCGCTCGCCATGGCTCCCGTGTGCCATCCCCTGCCGTGTGTGTGTGTCCCAGCCATTAAATCCTTAAAAAAAAAAAACCCCACAACACGAAGCCGAGTGGGGGGAGGGGAGGGTAGCGGCGCGGAGGGGGAGGGGAAGGGGGTGCCGTTTGCTTTCAGAAAATAAAATAAAATACACACACACGCACCCCCGCAACCCAGAAGCAGCGGCAGCGGGCCCCCCCCCCACCCCCAGCACCCCACAAGCATTAATTAAAAAATAAATTTAAAAAAAATAAAGGGGGGGGGGCCCCGCGGCGGGCGCTCGCGCGCGCCCATCCCCCGCCCGCCTCCAGCCGCCACAAAGAGGGCGCCCCCTGCCCCCCCCCCCCCCCGCGGAGCGCCCCGTCCTTACCTGGCGAGCGGCGGCGGCCCCTCCGCGCAGCGGCGGCACGGAACTCACCCTCGCGTGCCTCTCCTCCTGCCTTTTTTTTTTTTTTTTTTTTTTATACAGCCATATATACGTGTGTGCGCATCCGTGTGTCCCTGTCTGTGTGTGTACACGCGTAAATGTATCGATAATATAGGGGTTGGTTTTTTTTTTTTTTTTTAGCTGAGGTGTCCACAGCAAGAGGAGGAGGGGAAAAAAAAAACACACACAAAAAAACACCACACACACACACAGAGGAGGAGGAAGGAAAAAAAAATAACCAGCGAGTAGTGCTGTGATATTCAATTATATCCCGAGCCAGGGGCCGGGGGGAGGGGGAGGGTGGGGAGAGGGGGGGTTAGAGATTAAGTCCCGAGGAAGGAGGGGAGAAAAGAGGGGGGGGGGAAGTAATATGTGCGTGTGTGTGATTTAGATTGAGGAGGGATCGAGGCAGAATGCAGAGGCTGTTACTGAGGGAAGGAGCCAAGCGGCGCCGAGCCGCCAGCGGCCCTCAGACGCTCCGCGCGGGGCGCGGGTGGCCAGCCGCACGGAAATGGGCGCCAGAGACAGCGCCGCCGCCGCCGCGGGAAGGGAAGGGAAGCGAAGGGAGGGCAGGGAAGGAAAGGAAGGGAAGGAGCCGGGAGGCGAGGCCAGGCGAGGAGGCGCGGGGCCGGCCCGCCGCGGCCGCCGGCAACACGCACCCGTCGCCCTGGCAGCGCGGGGGTCGGCGGCCGGGGCGGGGGGAGGCCCCCCCCGTCCCGTCCCCCCCCACTTCCCCACAGCCGCGCGCTCTCCGGGCCGCGCGTGAGGGGCGGCGGGCTGCGGCGCCCGGCGGGAAGGGGCGGCCGGGCCTGCCGCCGCCGCCGGGGCCTGCGCGCGGGGCGCCGCGGCCGGGCCCGGGGCGAGCCGGCCCTGGGCGTTTTTCTAGGAAAGGCCTGAACCGCGCTCCGCTGCCAGAAGCGCTTCTTGTAAGCGCAGGGTTTCACGTGGCGGGTTTACGCGTGCTCTGCGGCGGGACCCGGCGCTGGGGACCAGCCCCGCGCGGGCTTCGGCGCAGCGTGACGCCTGGGTCCGTTACTGCATCCACCCTGTAATTTCATTTCATGAAAATAATCCTCTCCAGTAATGACCTTGCGTCCTGCCCGGCTGCTGTTGACTTTTAGAACAGAAATGCTGTTTTATCGTTTCTATCGCAGGTTTATTTTTTAAAGCGAGCTTTGTTAATCGAAACCACGTTCATGGCGAGGCAGTCCTTTCTGTCTTGGGTGTTTCTGCAACAGCATTGCGTGCTCTGGGGCGTTGGTCCAGCGCTCTGTCCAGGCGTTGGCACGCGTGCGGAGCCCCGGTGACCACGCGCCGCGCACGGATCCGACCGCAGCGTCGGGCGTCGGTGCTGCTTCTGCCTGGGGCTCCCCGCACCCAAGCCCGGGCCTGATGCTGCCCCGACGGGGCCTCCGCATCAGCACGCTTCAGTAGGGTGAGAGGAAACGGCCTCAAGTTGTGCTGGGGGGGGTTAGATTGGATATCAGGAAAAACATCTTCACCGAAAGGATTGTCAAGTATCGGAACAGGCTGCCCAGGGAGCTGGTGGCATCACCGTCACTGGAGGTGTTCAACCAACGTGTAAATGTGGCACTTCAGGACACGGTTTAGTGGGCACGGTGGTGTTGGGTTGACAGTTGGACTTGATGATCTTAAAGGTCTTTCCAGTCTTAATGATTCTGTGATTCTGCAGAACTTGCTTTTACAATGGCTGGCAAAATGGGAAAGTGGAGAGAACTCGGCATTGCTGGAGAATGACGCTAGTCCTAAGGCAGCAGTTCTGGAGTTAAGGGTGGATTTTGCTTTCAGCCCAATGAGTGGGATATCCCATAGGCAGAATTCACGCACCTGAGCTTCATCTCGCAAGCAGATGGGACCCCTCGGCTCCACAAAGCCTTGATGAAAGCAGATGAGTGGGTCTCTGGGTGTAGGGTCGCTTCACAGTACTCATTTTTTTCAGGGTCAGGCCCATGCATTTTTCCTTCTTTTATGAGAAATAATATTTAAATACTTGCAGAAAACTGATTTTTTTTTTTTTTTTTTTTTTTTTTTTTGCATTGCAAAATAATTTAATTCTGGGAACACCCTGGGCCTTCAGTCTGTTTGCTGGAAGAGGCCTGAGTTACAGGAGGAAACCAAAGTCTTGTCTAGAAAGCCGGGAGCATATTTGTAATTGCAAACCACTTGATGTTCACCATTTATTTCTGTAATGATTTTGATGGCCCATGTGGGCAACTTCTCAATAAGGCTGTGTAGGTTGTCTGCTTTAGGTATGTAAAGGGGGTAATTTTTGATATATCCAGTCCAATTCCAAAATTTGCCCACTTTGCTGCAAATTGGGAAAATTTAAAAGGGGGAAGGGACTCATTAACATATTCCTGCATTACAATCTTAGATCTGACCATGCTTCTAAAGGAGTTTAACCTCTTGATGCTCTGAATTTATTTCCCGGGTAAAAGAAGACAAGCAATAACAGTGGGTGGAGGAAGGGGGAATGGGAGTATGCACGTAGTAGCCTAAGGCAAGAGGAAGGAAGATAAGGGACCTCCTGTAGGGGACTGGGGACACCGGCCTGAAGAAAGGTATGGGAGGAGCTGTGAGAAGTCTCTGAAATAGGAGCGGGAGGTGTAACGTTCAGAAGGCTTGTGTGAGAAACGGAGGAGGGAAAACCCCTCGAGTGTGCTTTGTTTGGCCCACAGGAACTACAAACGCCGTCTTCCCATCCATCTGCTGAGCAGCGACAACGTGCTGAACTGAAGTCATCTGGCTGAGGGTTTCTGTGGTCTAGTGTTCTCCAAATGTTCAGTCACAACGCCGGGGTGCCAGGCTCTCCTTTTTAACATGATGATGTACTCGACTGGGTGATTACCCAAGTATACGTTCTGCTGTGCAGAATCCCCAAATTGCGTTCTGGCAGACGTATGCTTTAATAATTTTACCCATCCGTTTTGTTCTGGTTTCCCTTTCTTTACGAAGGCGAAGACCTCACAGGACTGCACAAAGGCGTTACTTTCTGTGACAAGCTTTAGACTTTGTAGTTCTGTTGCCCAAATACGCAGCTGGGCTCAGAGTTAACCGGGGCCAATTCCAGAGCATACGGGAGGGAGGTTCTTGCTTTCAGAGGCTTCCAAGAACGGATGTTGGGTAACACAGGGCAGTTGAGCAGGTGATGGTTTACAGTGAGTTGCTCAGTGAATGAGCTGAGCTTAGGGAGTTGGCTTTGTCTTGAGCCAGGAGAGGCACTCTTAAACAGTAACTGTTGTTACGCTTCCTTTCCCAAAGTCTCCTAGTAGCGAGAAAGACAAGACCAAACCCTAACTTTTGGGTGTGGAACTGGACTGGATCTGAGGTCTTGGTTCATCCATGTGTTTGAATAAAAGCGTGCCTTCGAAGTGCTTCGGTAATAATAACTGCTGCTCACGTTCCCGGGCTCTGTCATCCCAACTACCAGAGAGTCTTCTCACGGCCGTATTTGTAAGGCACATCCTTAAAATAGTTGAAATTACTTGTAACAGTGAGTGCTCGGCCTACTAAGCACATATAAGCAAATATTTGCGATAACTGGCCCAGTGTTTGCACAGCACCAAGCACACTGCCTGGACTCCATAAATAATAATACTTGGCACTCACAGAGTGGTTTCCATTTCCAAAGCACTTTAGTCATAACCCTTGACACCTATACAGCCTTTTACATCTTTACAAGAATTAATTAATCCTCGCAATGTCCTGCGAGATAGGTATGTGTTGCAATAACAATAATAACAATTAATAATTCATGCATTCTAAGAAATCACTTCAGGGATTAAAATGCATCTGTAATACTTAGGTTTTATTAACATTTTCCAGAAAATAATAAAAGCTGGGGTATTGTGTTAAATCTATATAATATCTATCCATAAATCTTTTGTAGATTGGGGCGAGACTGAAGGCCCAGTGAGATACCAGTACATCAGCAGGAACTGGATGACTGACTTCAGAAATGCAAGTTCAAGCCCGATCCACCACGCAGTCTCGGTGCCAGAATGAAACTTGCCACGCATGGCAGCGCATAAATAAATACTAGCGAACCAGGAAGGCTCCTTGTTCATTTTTAGCTCTTGTTTATGCAAAGGCTCCCCCAGTTACGGCATGGGTTACGGGACCCCATCCTATACAAGCACAGCACCAAGAAAACGCAAGCACTTACTGGGCGAGAAGCGGCCGTGACTCAGCACCACGTTGTGCAACAGGGAGAGCAGGGGCAAGTCTGGCCAACGCCGGGGCCAACCCTTTCCCTCGTAAAAATTACCATGCTGCCTTTGATATGCAGGCAAGCCCCAGTTAAACCTGATATTTAAACAAGCAGGACCTAAACCCTGTTGACTTCAACAGAAGAATGGGCAGGCTCCCGGCGGGGGAGCGCCCTGGCTCCCGGCTTGCTGGGGCGGAGGCAGGACGGGGTGCTGCAGCCAGGCTCCCCGCACAGGCCGCCCGATTCCCCACGAATGTGCTTTTTCAGTTTGCGTCCCAAAGTGGATGAATGTAAACCACGAAGGCACCTTTAGTCCTGATAATGCTGCCATGGCAGAAACAGTGGGGAAGAGTAGAGAGAGGTACGCCCACACCCTAGCAGTTTCCCCATGGCTTCTGCGAGCTCTGAATCTGGAGCACTCAACAGTTAAGGCCAGTGGCCTTCGTGCTCTAAGACTTTTTTTTTTTTCCTTTAATATGAGGAAAATATAAACTTAAAGAAAACAACCTCTAAATTACTTGTCTCCGTGTTGTGCATACTGGGAAAGAAAATGGAAGTTCACCAGTTTGAAGGGACTAGCTTTATTCTTTTAGCAGCTGCTGACAGTGACCGTTTGCAGGAGAGGACGTGCTGGGAAAGGGACTTGTTTCTAAGTAGGGAGCATCTTCTGCCGCCGCCTTGGCGTGCAGAGTCATCGGTGATAGGTCAGTGGACACGTGGTAAAAAATGTCTAACATGGGGATTAATGTGCCTGTGGCACTACTTTTAATTTGCATCAGTTGCGTTAAAGCATACACGCACAGGTATGTTGTTGATCTCCAGAAGGCAGAGAGGACCCAATCCCAAAACAATCATCTCATTGATACACTTACCCAGATCGATCTCGCAGGCTTCTGCTTCCCAGAATAAACAGCAAGAGTGGAGGAACAGCGTGACCAGGTGAATAGTCCCTCATTCATAGACAGTTGATGAACTGTGCGATCCAAAGCCATGAAGTGGCTCTTTCAGAAATCTCAGGACGCCAGTTACGCCGCTGAGAGCGCGTTCAGCGCTGCTGTAAGTCGGTGGTGCTAAGACACGTGCACCAGCGAGCACCTCCCCGGTATACAGAGCTTCAGCGGGGCGCGGGCTGCTCCTCCCGGCCCTTCTGCACAGGGGCCATTTCATGTTTCTATTTTTAAAACCTACCCGCAGGCCCCCAAAAAGCAGCATAGCCCACAGATGACAAAGTTAAGAACTGCTGCTGGGGGATTGGGATATCTCCCAAACAAAGCCATTGGCCTTACTGTTTTATTGCCGCTGACCGCCCACCCAGCACCCCAGCACACCCTGAAGGCTCGAAGAGGACCACAAACCCGTGTGAGCCTGTCACACCGAGGAGAGCTTCCAGAGCAGTGCCAGAGGAACATATTTTTAAAGGAAATGTGAGAGAAACAGGGAGGAAGAGATGCCAGCTGCTTCAGGCGAGGGCTCCTGCACCTTGTCTTCGCGCAGGGGATCGGCCGCTCCCACCGGGGCACGTTTTACCCTTTGGTTTTTTGGAGAGGCAAAACCAATGGGTTTGCCGTGGCAGTCCCCGGCCCCGCGGCGGGCTGCCGTTGCGGGCGGAGGATGCCAGCGTCCCCACGGGCTCCCAGAGCGGTTCCCGGCGCAAGAGGGAGAACGAAGTCAAAGCTGTCCCGGGGCAACCGGCCGGCACGATTAGCGCCTTGTCGAAAGCCCCGAACGTCCCCCCTTGCTCCCCAGGCTCTGGCCGCAGGAGAATTTGTGGGTGTTGCGCACAGTTGTGGAGAAGAGGAGAAAAATGAGCGAATAACTCGGAGAGATGTTGATACAGACCCGACTCCGGAACGCGGGCTGAGCCCCGGCGGGTTTCGCTGTCGCAGGGGCAGAGCTGGAGTTTCAGGGTGCGCTGGGGTTGTTTCCTTGCGAGGCGACGCTCCGGCAGCGCGTGCCGCGACGGCGGGCAGGCTGCTGTTAAACCACCCCTCCGCGAGCACAGCCAGCAACGCAAGACCAGGCTGCCGCCGAGCTCCTGAGTAATTAGTTCAGATGCAGCAAGCTGAGTTAGAGGCATGGGAACAAATTTACTTTTGGGCTTTAATCGCTCTCTAAGGATTGTTTTAACTTTTTTCCTTTTTTTTTTTTCAGTTGGATATGTAAATATACACATTTCTTAAAACGGAAAAAAATGTTACTTCGTAAATAGAAATACTGAAGAGGGTCCTGTTAACTCCACGGTTATGGCAAAGCTCCTTTCACAGCAGGGTTGTAACTGGGATGTTACATCCTACAGTGGCTAAGCAAATCCAAACTTGTTTTATTTTAACAAGGTTACAAAAAAGGGTGTGTACCAGCAGCTATCGCACACCTCTAAAGTTTCCAGCCAGACGTATCTGGCTCTCGTATGAGATGAAAACGGATTATCTCACAGGGCCAGGATGTGGTTGCAAAAATTCAGCATTGTAAGTGTCATCGTGATTCATAATATAATCTACGTTCCTCGGTATAATTACTGCAAAGTAAATAAAGGTATAATAAAAAAAGGTATAATATTTATTAGATATTTACCTTTATCTCTGTTGTATACTACTTTAATATTTCCTGGCAGCCCAGGAATCCAGCCAGCTTGAAGAGGATTCCTTTTTTTTTGCCCATGCTTAAAGCCTAGCTTTTCTTTTGTTACATGCACATTGTTCTGGTTCTTTATGTGAGCAGAGGACCGAGCCAGGACGGTTTGGTCCCTAATCAGAGTCCTAGAAGACTCCTCGTGTGGCCTTCAGCAAGCTGTTTACTATCAGGGCATGAGCTTCCATCCATAAAAAGAGCGGACTAACACAGCTACTAATGATGATGATATTATTGTTAACACATAATTATCTATCTCACAAGAAAATTGGGAGGGTAAATTAGTGTTTATAAAGTATTTTAAAGGTGATAACATTATTTATGTGAGGGCTATACTTTATGTCCTGAGGACAGCAATAGTTGAAAACCATCTTCTAATTAGGTTTTGCTAATGATAGTGTCAAAAAGGGTTAGGAAAAAAAAAAAGCAATAGGTACATTCAAAAGTCCCTGATATTTCTTCTTATTGTATTACTGGTATCAGCTGCTTTCCTGTAGATAGATATGCTATATCCACATCTACAAAACGTTAAGCATTGTTTTCTGGCATATTAAATGTAAAATGAATGAAGTACATGGCAGTGCCAAAGCACACCCTGCAGTACGTTATTAGACAACTTGCTCCAGTGATTAAAGCCCTTGAAGTCAATAGAGGTTTCCCAGTTGTTGGTTTGGGATTTTTTTCCCCCCACCCCACTGAGCTAGGATTTCATCCTGCATCTCCAGCCTCGTCTTTCACTGCGCATCACTGATGTGCTTAACACTCAGTTAAAGCACGCCCTGGATTTATTTTATACAGTCCCTTAGCTGGGAAAGGGCGATTGCAGGTACTCCTCAGGAGGAGCCGACTGCAGCGCGAGTCCAGCCGGAAGGATGACTTTGCCAGGGCCTCTCACGTTTCCCCTTTTTTAGTCAATTATCTACATCCCCTTGAACATCCATTTCTCTGAGTTTTATTCCTGAGGATTTCTGATAACGCATCAAACTTCCCTGAGCTGACTGTAGTCTTCACCCCCTCCGATGCGCACCGCAACATCAACTGTGAATGGCTGCAGTAGATTAAGCAGCATATTTCCACAAAACATTTCCAATAGGAGACCAAATTTTATGAGCTGTGTGAGCATCCTGTGTAACATTTCTAGCAGGTACATAAAACACTTCAGGGCATGTACAGAAAGAGACATTTGACTGGGTAGACCAGTGCGTTAGAAATAGCTCTCAATCTTTCACGGTGCTAGATGTATGCCATAACATGAGACCAAAAGACACACACCAGGAAAAAAAAAAAAAAAAAAAAAAGAAGAGAGACAGAAAAAACCCAAAGCACACCGTGAAGGAATGAACTGAGAATTATTTCCTTGCTGAGCCAATATTTCCTACAACATGGCTTTCTGTGAATCAGCCTTTTTGTGCCACAGAACTTAAAATAGCAAAAGTGAGATAACGGTAGGCTTGTTGGAAATAGAAATTTTCAAAGGATACAAAAAAGAAAAAAAAAAAGAGAACAACTTTTGGACCAAGAGAGTGGTGATGAGCATGGTAGTGATCTGTTGGTAATAGATTACTGTAAGAATATATCCAGTAATCCTAAAAAGGTGATATTTATGTAAGACTGTATGACACTGTAAAGCCTAGGTTTGTGGGAAGCCCACGGCGGGGATTTCAGCAGCTCCCCGTCCCTCTTGCAGCGCTGAGGGCACAGAGTGCGGCACGCGGACTCCTCTTTTTCTCCCTCTCCAATAAGCAGGAGCGGTTTCATCCCAACACCAGCACCTCCTTCAATTTTGCTTACGCTGGTGAGAAGCCCTGAGCTGGCGCAGAGGAACCTCAGGCAAATTCCACACTGATTTCACGTAGCTCAGGACAGGGCTTAATAAATATACATAGACGCAGAGAGAGAATATTTCTAGAGGCAGAGTGAAGCAGGGGATGGGCTAGCAAATATGCAGACTTGTTGGCCACATCCCAGCCTTTGGTGGTTCCTCAAGGGCTGCGCCTGCCAGAAATGAATTTAAAGTTTGGATGAAATGCATCTCCCGCCAAAGCCATCAGCTTCCCTATTTGCTTACATGATGTGCAGCACACCAGGTACGGGAACTCCCACTGACAGCAAGGATCACGCACCCGCCGTTAATTCTCTCAGAATCATAGAATCGTTTAGGTTGGAAAAGACCTTTAAGATCATCAAATCCAACCCTTAACCTAGCACTGCCAAGTCCACCACTAAACCACATCCCTAAGCACCACATCTACATGTCTTTTAAATACCTGCAGGGATGGTGACTCAACCACTCCCCTGGGCAGCCTGTTCCAATGCTTGACAACCCTTCCAGTGAAGAAATTTTTCCTACTATCCAATGTAAACCTGGCTGAACTTGAAGCCGTTTCCTCTTGTCAGGTAGTTGTAGAGAGCGATAAGGTCTCCCCTCAGCCTCCTCTTCTCCAGACTGAACAACCCCAGTTCCTTCAGTTGTTCCTCATAAGACTTGTGCTCCAGACCCCTCACCAGCTTCGTTGCCCTTCTCTGGACACGCTCCAGCACCTCAACATCCTTCTTGTAGTGAGGGGCCCAAAACTGAACACAGGATTCAAGGTGCGGCCTCACCAGTGCCGAGTACAGGGGCACGATCACTTCCCTACTCCTGCTGGCCACACTGTTTCTGATACAGGCCAGGATGCTGTTGGCCTTCTTGGCCACCTGGGCACACTGCTGGCTCATGTTCAGCCGGCTGTCAACCAGCACCCCCAGGTCCCTTTCCACCGGGCTGCTCTCTAGCCACTCCTCCCCAAGCCTGTAGCGTTGCATGGGGTTGTTGTGGCCGAAGTGCAGGACCCTGCACTTGGCCTTGTTGAACCTCATACAGTTGACCTCAGCCCATGGATCCAGCCTGTCCAGATCCCTCTGCAGAGCCCTCCTGCCCTCCAGCAGATCAACACTCCCACCCAACTTGGTGTCATCTGCAAACTTACTGAAGGTGCACTCGATCCCCTTGTCTGGATCATTGATAAAGATATTAAACAGAACTGGCCCCAATACTGAGCCCCGGGGAACACCACTTGTGACCGGCCACCAGCTGGGTTTCACTCCATTCACCACAACTCCTTGGGTGGGCCTGGCCATCCAGCCAGCTTTTTTTACCCAGCAAAGGGTGCACCCGTCCAAGCCATGAGCAGCCAGTTTCTCCAGGAGAATGCTGTGGGAAATGGTGTCAAAGGCTTTACCAAAGTCAAGGTAGACAACATCCACAGCCATTCTGCTGACCCCACTCCTTACTTGTCCAGGAATCGAAAACTCTTATCATTTCATGATCACTATGGCCAAGATGGCTTCCAGCCATCACATCACCCACAAGTCCTTCTCTGTTCACAAGCAACAGGTCCAGCGGGGCACCTTCCCTCGCTGGCTCACTCACCAGCTGTGTCAGGAAGTTCTCTTCCACACACTCCAGCAACCTCCTGGACTGTTTCCTCTCCGCTGTATCGTATTTCCAGCGGACATCTGGTAAGTTGAAGTCCTCGCCGAGAACAAGGGCCAGCGACTGTGAGACCTCTCCCAGCTGCTTGTAGAATTCTGCACCATCAACTAGAAGCAATTAGCATGCCGGAGGGGTGGAGCCCCACCATGGCCTGTACAAAAATTAAGGTCTTTATTAAAAGGGACCTGAAAATGAAAAGGGCACCCCATGCACCCCATCTTTCAGCAGGGCTGGGGTTGTCTTTTCCATTACTGGCTTAATAAAGCCTCCTCTGGCCACCCCAGATCTCATCCGCTTGCTCATAGACCATATAGAACGGGAACCCTCCGTTCCCCTATATTTAGGTTCAAAATCTAGCATTTGCAAACTTAATTGGACACGGGGCGTTTTGCAAAGTGGTGCCATGCAGATACAGGACATTTATCTTTCGTTTTTCATTTCTTCCTACCAAACGCAGGTCCCGTTCTGCGAGGCGCTGGGCAGGGACAGCTGCACCAGCTGCATGACACAAACAAAGCCCCGGCGCGGATGCTGCCCGGCTTTACGCAGCAGGCTATTTTTAAAGCTAAGAGCAAAACCTCCGTCTCCTGAGCCTCGTTGAGGGGAGGCTGGCTCTGGCCAGGCTGTGCCTCGGCGTTCAAACCCAGGCATTTCTGTGCAAGCGCCTTCTCTCCCTCTGTTGCTCAGGAATTTTTATTTTAAAAAGTCTACAAGGACATAAAAAACTCCTCATTTCCCACATCCTGTCATTAAGCAG
Source organism: Phaethon aethereus (assembly GCF_964289735.1). Classification (NCBI taxonomy): domain Eukaryota; kingdom Metazoa; phylum Chordata; class Aves; order Phaethontiformes; family Phaethontidae; genus Phaethon; species Phaethon aethereus. Next base: position 21,085,276 of record NC_138585.1, on the reverse strand, counting down.
CTGTACTCTGAACAATGAATGATGACAAACCAAAGCAACAGTTTTAACTGAAGCAGGATTACACTTGGCATCGCTATTTGTTACGTGGCTTACCGGACAGCAAGACAAATGCATACTTCTGCTACCCTTTCCCGCTGCCAGCTCCATCCCCTATTAATACATAATGGCACAATTGGAGGGAGCACCGTAGTCAAAGCAGCTGCATGATGAGACCCCAAAAATCAAATGGCATCTGGGCCAGCAAGGGCTGGGGGTCTGCAGTCTTGGACGGGACCCTTGGCTCCTCTGGGCTGGGTTCTCACCTCTGGCGCTGACCTGGCACTGTGTGATGCTTCGGCAGGAGGAAAATGACTCGCACAAAGCTTCTGGCCCGTGGTGCTCTCATATACACAGACAGCTGTCCTGACCTGGGGGGGGTCGGCTCGCCAGAGAATTTTAACCGAAATCCCGCACCATTGCATTGTGTTATTCTCTACCGAGTAAGGTGAAAACATAACCAACCCATGCCTGAGGAATTATCACACAGTACTTGCAGAGGTTTAAGTAATATCACACTTTGCTCGTGCATCCTCTAAACCTTGCTGGTAATGATGATACATTGCCGTTAACAGTAATGCCATTTAGAAACTGAAGGTACAAAAATATTCGCCGAGGATGCTGCCAGCTTTACATGAATTGATGCGAATGTATAATCGCGTTACCCTGCATCAACGTGGTGCTTGTGAACCAAGAGGTTCAAGTTGCTGCACCCACCAGGGCAGGCAGCTCCCATGCAGGTAGGAGGCTGCCGAGGGACGGCAGTACCTGTGCAGGGGGTGTGATCCCCGTCGAGGGGCTCAGTCCAGACTACAGAGCAGGTCGGCACAGAGGCAGGACCCTGCTCATGCCACCTCCTCCCCGAGCACAGCTCCAAGCTTGCGCGGTGGCACCCAGGAGCCCCTCGCCGGTAACCCAGCTCACGGCTGAGGGGACATACTCTGCAAACACAAAGCGACGTTTAGCAATGACTGCTTGGAAACGTTCTCGCCTCCTTCTGGACCGTCTTTCCATGCAAACACAAGACCCATTCAACCCGGGTCGCATCCGCAGGCAATCGGGAGTCAATGGGATCATTCATGTTCCAAAAACCGCATGCACACTCAAGTTGTTCCTTTGGCAGTGGCCCGGGCTGACACCGCTGTGTGCTTCCAGCCCCAACCATTTCAGCATTTGCACGTACTCCACCTCCCGTGAGGTCCACAGGACTTCTGCAAATATAAGTAATGCCAACACTGTGGCCCCAATGCAAGTCCAAGATTGCAAATGGTATTCCTATTTACTATTTAGCATTTATTTATTCATCAAGTGCATTAGAAAACCCATTAAAGAGGAAATTAAGGACCTAATGACCTGCACCATCATTCGAACGCGGTGTTTCAGATACAGGCATTGAATATAGTTCAGCGCTTACATCTCATCTCATCTGATGACTCACTCGAGGTGGGAAGCGGCGCGATGAGACAGCCTCATTCACCCTTCATGCCAGTAACCGCCAGGCAGAAAACACGTCCGTGGGGCTGAGCGCAGCTGCCTTGCAGGCAGGAGAGGCAGCAGGGGCTGCGCTGCAGGCAGAGCCAGAGCACCCGCAGGCAGGCAGCGGTGGGCAGGGTGAGGGCAGCTGGTTGCCCGCTCACAGCCGCTCCGCTGGGAACTGGGGCGGCTGTGAAGGGAGGGACGGCATGATCTGCCGTGGCACCGGTATATGGGTGTGTGGGCATAGAATATGTAGATTTAGACCGCGGGAGCAAACTGCAGCAGATCTGCCTCAGAGCTCTGTCTGTCCTGCAGCCGCAGCAGGGACAGCGAGTTACCCTCCGGCTCTGCGAGGATCGCCACTCAAGGGCAAGACGACGGCAGCAAGCGGCACTTCGCTGCAGCCAGGCCCGCGGTTTAAGCAGCAACTTACCCTCGATCTTCAATGGCAGCTACAAGTCGGCGTGTCCCCAGCTGCTTCACATTCTGCCACCTCAGCACTACAGCAAGGGTTTCTGATGGGAATTTCCATCCCAGATCTCTCTCAAACTGCCAACAGCAGCCAGCCTTCCCCATCTTATAATTTGCAGTGAGCTTCGTAAATTGTTTGAGTGCCAGTGTTGTTGTATATATAAATCTATACATGAACTGTGTCTTTGTGCTGCTCCATTTCATTAAACAAGCTGAACGATTCAGTAGCTGGTTTTATGCCTTGGGTCATCTTTGTTTTTTACTTGTCTCCAAGTTCATGCTTGCAATGAATGGCTTTTCTCCCTGGCAGGACAACGAGATAAAATAAACTATAAAATCTTCAGCAGCGAGGGCAGAGCAGGGGAGGGGCAGGGGAGGGGCAGGGCCGGGGCTCCCCTTGCACCACACCCATCCCTGCGCCAGCATCTCCATCCGAGGAGCGCTGCACCGCTCCGGTGCCCGATCCCCAAACCTCCGCCTTTAGTTCAGTGGCAGAAGCTGGGCCAGAATTTAGCCCTGCCCCCCGCCCCGCTACATCCTTCATTCCCCCTCCAGAAGAATAACACCGCAAAGTCCTTTTCTTCCTTGTCCACACAGCAGCAGTGGCATTTGCTTCCTTCACACCCCAGCGAGGAAGATTTTGCAGCCTTTAAATGAACTGAAATTTAAACGCAGCCTTTGAATGAACAGATCTTTAAAAGACCTCGACCGGGAGCTCAGTTCAGCAGCTAAGAGTGCGTCGCACATCGAACCCCCATCGCCTTCAACAGGGTCTGCAATAATTTTGCAAGCGACTAACATATAGCTGCAAGACGTAAAGCTTTCTAATAAATGCTGTGTCCCCTGCCTTCACTGCACACAGACACACACAAACTGCGTTATTCTAATTCCCTGCTAAGCTTTCTAACTCCTTCTTACATCATACGATATAATCAGCCATTTGGCCCTGAGTCAGTATTTCCATGAAGCAGAGTCAGTGTAAAAAGCTTTCAAGGCACTGGGATTGTTTTTGCTTCTGTAATGCTTTAAAAATGCTATATCTTGGGACCGAAGAATATTCAGTGAAAACACAGCATTTCTGGATGCCTTTCAGTTCTCGCATCAGAAATGCTGGCGTTGAGAATAAAATTGTTCCCATATTTGAGCTTGGTACCAAAACAGCAAGTTTTTGTTTGTGAAGTTTATGAAAAAACAAAATGACTATAGACTTGAATATATTAATCACAGAGAAATGGAAACAGCTCAGTGGGACTGCCTAGCACCCTTCGTACCTCCAAACAAACAGTAACAGGTTGCTGTTTACCAGCGGCCACGTTTTGGGCCGTACCAGAGGAAGCAACCGAAGCGGCTGCATGTGTACTCAAAGCACCGCTGCACACCCCCCCACCCACGGGTGCTGGCTTTGCGTGCCGCCAGGTCAGCCGTTGCTGCCCATACGACGCGTGCCCAGGTACCCTACACCTAGGCTATATGTGGAATAAGCATCCATATATACAGGGTGGCTCCCCGAGAGCTGCTGGGTTTCATGGCACGCCGCGAGTCGCTGCTGCCCGTCGCCTCCTCCCCGTGCAGAACCACCCCGTGGCCTGGGTCCAGCCCCCGCCAGCCTCGGCCGTTCTCGGGGGGGCAGATGATCTTTGGGGATCCCTCTGGAGATCCCGCCGCAGCTGGTCCACAGGGATGAACTCCGAATCCTCAGCGACACGTCCCAGCACCCTCTCCTTATCCCTAGCGGTACTTCTGTGACGCCGAACACAGCGTGGGGACGGGGGTGACATGTCATCCGTGGTGTCTGACCGCTGGTAAACGTATTTGTCACCCCTGCGTACCGCACGTTATTACTCACCACTGCCCGGGTTTGTTCTGCTTTCCGAGGGGAGGAGCGACAGAGATGCTGTCAGACCAGCAGCGAGGAAAAGCAGCACACTGGCATCGCTGGCGTATTCATGTCCACTGTTAGCCATCCTCTTTCTTTTCCTGTTTTTGGAAGCCACCATGAAGCAAGAGCGCGATTTTTGCATTGGATATGAAGATTACGCAACACCGGTCGTGTCCATGTAACCGCTGACAGGTTGAAATGTCATCTGAGACAAGGAACGGCAAGAAAGTCTGTGTTTTGAGTTGTAATGGGGAGCAGGAGCTGGTCGGATGTGGCTGGTTTGGGGCATGCCGAGGGAAGGACCAGAAGCGCGCTCTGCTCTGAAGTGATGCATGTAGCCAGCGGGAACACTGTGTTTTCCAGGAAAACGGTGGTTTTGTAACAGAAATCCTTAGAGCCAGGCCTGCTGTCCTATGGAAGACAGTTGTGGGTATTGGTTCTTTTCCCTCTAACAAATGCTTCCCTTTTCCCTCGTGGGGAGATCTCCCAAGCCCAGCCTCATCCCTGATGAGGCACCGTGGCTGGGAACCTCTTCATTCCCCTCTGAAAGGGCATCGCGGGGTGACACAGGACATACGGCCCGGCCAACAAAACTCCCCATCAAGAAACTCCCTCAGGGAAACTTCCCAATCAGAACTTTGAGCTCTACTTTTACAGTTTTTGCCTCAAAATCTTCAAGTTTCAACTTTTCAGCAAAAACTTGGTATTCCTTGGGTAATTAAAAGAAAAATAAAATTAAGTCCAGTAGAAAGGACCACTAATCATTCCCCTTTCTTCTTGGGGTAGGGGTGAGCCACATGTCATCTCAAAAAAGCCAAATAATAGCCCCCCCAGTTTACATCTAACAAAACTCTAAACTTTTTTGCCAATTATTTAGTAAATGATGTTTTATCTGCCTCTTATCATCTTGGTACTAAGGGGGAAGTTGAAAAGTTTTTTTAAGAAATTCTTAAACTGCCAGTGAAAACTAGCATTAGAGATAAACGATGGTATCTGAAAATTAGAAAATAGCTTCTCTCCAGCTGTCTTATCAAGTAGCAGCACAGAGTTCTGAAGTGCACTTATTGTGCAGCGACCAAAGAAAAAATTTCGGGAAAACACTGGGAGGCACGAGGCGTGTTTTGGGCACGTGTCGATATGCACGGGCTCCATCTGAGAAAGGCAAAAAAAAAATCTCAGCTATATCAGGATTTCCCCAGATTACCAGAATTGAAAATTTGAAGAGATTGAAAAGTTTAGTGGTTTTTTTCCTTATTTTAAAGAAACACCTACCAGAGTCTGCAGAAGAGCACTTGGCTGCTTGCCGGGGACGAGCAGGGCCCGGCCGTGGCCACTCTCCCCGGGGCAGGTCGGCACAGTGGCCATCGGGTGCAGCACAGCAGCCTGCGTGTTCCCTGGTCATTCCCACACATCGTACACCCACCCAGGAGCAAACTCACACACCATACACCCACCCAGGGGCAAACCCGAGGAGAGGCAGAGTCCTCCATCCCGCACCGCTGACCCTGCGCCCGCGGCACTTGCCCCTGGGGCTAATGGCTTCCGGCTGCGCTGGCCCCTCTCTGGCCCGCAGAGGTTCTCTCAGCCTCATTTTGGCTGCTGGCCCGCTGCCTCCCCGGCCCTCAGCATCGTCTCCAACATTCACAGTGCTCTTACTCTCCTCTTGCAGGTTTCCCGGAGTTACTAGAGCTTTTCCCAAGCTCGGCCGTGCTTTTTTCAGCCCCTCTCTCTCCTGCTCCTCTGCAGGCAGGCCCTGCACCCCCAAATTTAGCGCCCGCTCACCAGGTGACAACCAAGACCGCAGAGCATGTTGCTCAGGTACAGAAGGTAACTCCTGTACAGCCACCCTGGGTTTGGCATCGGCTTCCCAGCTGGAGATCCGTCCCGTCCCACGTGTTTGTTGCTTTTCGCAGCTGTGGCCACCTCCAACCAAAACCCACTAAAAAAAAAAGCTATGCCCATGGGGAACCCGTCCCCTCTGGGGACACCCGTGTGGCCGCGGTGCACGGGCTGCGGCATCCCTCCCGGGCCAGGATGCCACGCGCCCGCCGGGCCCGGGGGGGCTTGCGCAGCCACCCCTGGGGCCAGCAGCCCCCGCGGCGAGCCGAGAGGCGGCTCAGGCCAGGGGACGGCCATGACGCCTCGGGTGCCCCGTCCCGAGCAGGGGAACCCGCTGCGGGCAGCCGGGCAGCGCAGGCCGCTGGGGCAGGCGACACGCGCCTCGTTCAAGAGCTGCCGCCCACAGCGGACGTACGCACCGACGCTGTAACATTTCTGTAACGAAGAAGTGGAGTCCTCTGAATGTAAAGCTCAACTTTTTTGGGCGACGAATTTGGGGAGGAAGTTTCCAGGGCTGCGATGGCCTTGTGTAGCTACGGGTGCAACACACGGTCAGCCCAGCGGAGCCGGTTCAGCCGCGCGCGGGCCCGGGAGGGCTGGTGAGGGCCAGCTCTGCCGCGCGGCTGCGGTTCCCGTCCAAGGGGGAAAATGGCCCCCGCCAGGCGCCAGCCAGCTCCCCGGGAGGGGAGAGAGTCGGGACCGAGCTCGACGGCAAAACGCAGCGACCCTTGTGCTCCCCCGTGTTTAATCCCAACACACACGGACTTATAATTGAAATTCCCCATTCAACAGCTTTGACTGGCAGATGTCAACCCTACTAACAATGGGTTGTTGTTTGCTTTTAAACCAGGCCTGCTTTTTTACCTTTCAGTATTTTTCTGTGAATTTTCCTCCTTAAGCTACTGAAAACCAGCTCGGAAAGGATAATTATTGGACGCTAAGGATAAACCCCAATTCAGCACTAAGCGGGCACACGTTATGTTTGGCAAATGGAAAGCGAAGTTCTAGCGCAGAGAAGCACATCGGAGATCCAGCGCAACGCTGGCGACAAGCCAGAGGGACGCAGCACCTCGCTCCGCGTCCGAAAACCTCACCTTCACGCCGCTCGCCGGCGCGGGCTGGTCCGGTCTTCGGAGACAAAGAACGCAAGGGCTCTCACAGACCTGCGAAAGCCGTAAAACGTTCAGGCACCAGATTTAAGAGCAGCCTGAGCCCAGGTCTACCCAGAGTTTGGGAGAGAGGCTGAACTAAGGCGGCGAAGGAACGCCAGCCGGCGTCGCCAGCTGCGCGGGGGAGGCGATGGCTCCGACCCAGCCGTCCTTTCCTCTCCAGCTAGGTCAAAATGCAGACAGCTTTCCGTGGGGGTTTAAAGCAAGGCTCGGTCTGAAGGCATAGCAAGATGCCACAGCAGTTACCTTGCAGCAGCGTGCTGTTTGGCACAGGGGTGGAAGGTGTAGCCAAGGACCGTGGCAAGAGCTTTTCGGAAAACACTTCTGAGAGAGAAGCTGTATTTGCTTTGGTGGAGTTAGTTTGGAGCTACAGTGGGATGAATGAGACCAAGACTTAGTTTAGTTGTTAAAGCAAATGGATCTGACGTTGACTTCAATAGACTAATTCCAGATTTATATTGCACTGAACCTAGAGCCAGCAAACACAAAGTGCAATGGTAATTATAGAGAGCAATATAGAAAAATGAATCACCATACTACGAGAAACAAATAGTTCCTGGAAAAGAGCCATGTTTTTTCATGGGCCACAGTGACTTGGGCTGGTCAGTGCCTATTAGATCATCCCCATGTCCAGGCATTTGTTTTCTGTATCTTAATCGTGTTGAGAAGCTCAGGCAGAAGCAAGAAAAAGCAATTATCTTTCTCTTAATAGAGCAGTGCATTTAAATAATGATAATAAAAAAATGCTGGGCCAAATAAAAGACACAGGAAAGGCAGATTCAATCTGACATGACTTTCTCAGGCTTTCAGAGGCATTTTCTCCCGCACTGCCGACCAACCTCCCTTAACGCCTCCCTCCTCCAGTTTCCCTAGTCCCCACAAAGCGAGAAGTTAAAGGTAAACATCTGTTTCTGCTTGCTAACTTTTTTTTTTTCTTCCTTAGGAGGTTCTTACTGCCGACAAGGGCACTGCACATATTTCACTCGAAAGATCAAGCGAGGATAAAGGGAGCGGTTTCCTGCTCCTCAAGCAGCCCGTGCCAGCACAGTAATGCTGTTTAAGCACGGCTCTTCGTCATCGCCGGCATGAATGAAAAGCCAAGGTAGCCCTGGGACACAGCGAGCAAGATCACTTATGAGTCAGGACAAGGAGCTGACCCCCAGCCCTGACATCACCAAGCCACCATTTTTGGCCCGTTTGCCATCACTCGGTCCCTTGGGCATCTTCTCTGCGAGCCACGGCACGGAGAAGGGGTGGGGGCAGAAGGAATTCCCCTGAGGAAGCGTCCTTGCCCCACATCTCCCCAGCCCAGCTGCATCCCCTCACCCGGGTGCTCCGGCGCTGCCCCTCCGAGCCGCTCCCCAGGCCCCGCGGTCGCCTGGTTATGCAATGCCCAATGACATTTTATTTAGGCTGTTTCAGAGGAGCAGAAAGAAAAGATGCAATTTTATGCTTTCCGAACACCCTCGAAGTCATACTCTTTCCATCCATATTTCTCACCTCCAGCAGCAGAGCGCGGCAACAAGCCCCCCGGGTCCCCGCGACCTCTCTCTGCCCACCGCTGGTGCAGACCCCGCGCCTCCACCCCACTGCCCTCCTCCCACGGCCGGGGCCTCTGCCCACCGCCTCCAGCTGACCCGGCACACCCCTCGCCCTCCAAAACGCTGGGAGGGATGAGCTCATCCTGAGCAGCTCGCAAGACAAACATCCTGACGGCTCTCGCTAACATTTTCCACAGGTTTCTTGTGCTCCGTTAGCTCTTGGCGTAATTAACGTCTTGTGTACTGTCGCGCACACGGGTTCCTATAATCCCTCTGCTCCTCTCTAAACAGAGTCAAAATCACCAGCCCAAGGCAGCAAACACGCTCAGTAAATCCATAGTCTTGGTAATCACTTATAACCTGTTCTTTTGACAAACTTTCCTCTGTTCTCCCACCTCTATGTATTTCTCAAAAAAAAAAATCGCGGCCATCTCGCTTCTAAGACGTGAGGCATAAACGGATGGGCATACACTAAAGTCGTAACTCAACTAAAATCCTTCTTCACAATAATTTGCCCACAAGACTTGGGGATCAAGAAAAGCAGACTCAAATTTTCTTGCCTGGATCTAACCTGTAGCTAGAGAGGAGTGATGGAAGCGAGAGGAGAGGGGCTTCCCATCCAGACAGGACTGAAAAGCAAAAAAAGAAAAGTGTCCGTTGTGGGGAAGGCTTTCCCAGCGGGAGAAGCTCCTTGCTGCGAGGTCTGACGGACAGGAAAGTCTCCTGGGAGGGGTGGTGGAAGCCCTTTCACATCAGTGACGCTGGTACAAAGGAGAGAGGGCCCTCACCGCAGCTTGGGCAGGGCGGCTTCTCCTTCAGCTTTGACCTCTGGAGAGCCGAAGTCAAAGCCTTGCTTCGTTTGGAGCCACGGGTAGTTTCCCTGCCAAGCCCAACAGCTCCACGGTTTCATTCCCAGACAAGCTCAGGCTGGGAAGAGACACCCGCGCACCCTCTGGTCCAGCCCCATCAGAGCCAGGCTCTTCACATCACCGCTTCTGCCGAAGGATGCCGAGGTGCCACACTGCAAGCGAGCCTTCCCAAAACACCCCTCCGCACCGCTCTGAGGGTGGTTTCCAAACTCAAATGCTGTGCCCAGGCAAGGCAATCCGAGGGACTGAGTCCTTCATGGGCAAGGTCTGGCCAGCCTCCATGGGGAGCAGGAGGGAGCGGCAGAAGGCTTTCCCAGCCAGAGCGGCAGCTCCGTTGGAATCACGCTCACCAACACCACCTGCTTCTTGGTGCTCTTCCTCGAGATGGGCAAAGACACCCTTGGGAGCAAGGTGGGCACCAGCCCCATGTGCTGCCAGGGGCTCGACGGAGGTGGAGAGGGGTTGTTCTGGTCAGACCTGGAATGCAAACTAGTGAAGTCAGCTTCACAGCACGCCCATCATCTCAGCCGGCGCCATCGAGAGACCTCCAGCTCCATCCTGGCCTCTAGCCATGCCATGCTCAAAGGCAGAGGCCGAGCCACACATTCGCTCCATCTGCGTCCAAAACAAGCAGTGCCACGTCCCCAGGGAGACCACCTCCGTTCTGCAACAAGGCACGCTGTGGCCACATCCTTTTCATAAACAGGACTTAAATTTCAACACTTTGAGATCATCTTCTGAGACACCTTCTCCCAGAAGGGATCACCAATAGTGATGCCACCAGACCCTTCCTCTCCCACAGGTGAGGACCAGCAACATCTCCCTGCCCCACAACAGCATCCGACCCTGTCCCCTGCGTCTGCTCGTTCGTACGTTCCTGGTGGTAATGAAACGATCATCGCGGCGCAATGTTAATGGGCACATAAATAGTACAACAGTCACTATTACTGGCGCCGCAGTTTGGGCAGGCATCACTGCTTTACGGTGGTTTTAAGCAGTATTCGGGTTTAGGAGCCATTACATTATTTTGAAATATGGACACTGTTGGTGGATGCTTAAAGCTCCGCTACACTGTGGTATAAACTTAGTATTAATTTTGGCTCCATAGAGGAAATTGAAAATGGTGCCCTCGAAATCACTAATGCTGAGTGAAATTCAGCAATAGGGAAAAAGACAGCCTGGAGGGACATAAGAGAAAATTTACTTCAGGCAGCTGAAAGACCCTGTGGGACTCGCTCAGCCCAGGCCCAGGGACACGAAGCATGTCAGGGGCAGCATGGTGGGAGGCTCTGGCAGAGGGTCCCCGTAGTCCCTTGCAGGCACCGGAGCCCCATACCGTGGCTGCGCCTTCCTTAGTCCCAGCTGACAGAAACCCAGCAAACTCCTGGGGATGACTTTCCACCTGTCGGGTATCATTTGCTCTAATTTTAGCCCTATTTCTGTAACCTCTGTGGCGGGGGTAAGGTACAATGTTCCTGGAGAGACTGTGCTGAGGACAAAGCCTGTGCCCGCACCCCTGGAGCGGTACTCATGCCTGCCAGGGTCCTTCTGCCCCGAGTACGGGAAACAGGCAGGGCCTGAAAGGATGGTACCCGGGTCTTACAGGCTGTATCCTGACAAGCGGTAGATACCAGAAATCAAACCACTTTGCGCAGTCAGCCGATACCCCCACTGCCAAACCACCACCACTCACGGTCCCCAGCGCAGGCGGGGCTGCGCGGCTCCCCGCAAACCCGAGGGGAAACATCGCATACCCCAGCCGCCGCACGGCAAGCTTCTCCTGCCGCTAAGAGACATACAGATGGCAAAAGTGGGTGGGCCTGCTTTTATATATATATATATATAAAAATCCCACTTCAGCTGCCACCCCAAAAATATTTCCCCTGCTGACTCTGCATGTCCCAGCCTCTCCGGAGAGGGCTGTGCTGATCCTGAATGACCAGCCCTGGTCTGTAGGCACAAAGGATCCAAAGTCTATTTGAATGAGCATCAGAAATAAGTGGGGTTTATTGAACTGAGATAAATGCCTGGATTTCATCCATGTAGAAAGGAAATACTCAGAATTCATCTGAGAGTTGACTCAGACCTGCCCTTTCAACCTCATATCCTGACACTGCAACCTACCTATGTGAAAAAAAGTAAAAAATCTCAAATCTCTACTGGGGCTTCAGCAAGTAGCAAAACTGATCCCAGAGAAAGAACAAAAAACCCCACACCTTTGAATAGGGTGTGTGCTCTCCTCATGGCTTAGGAGAGCAAAACCCTGCAGCTGGAGCGGAAGCGAGGATCCATCCCTACCTGGGGCACTGGCCGAGTGATGACCAAGGAAGCAGCCGGTGCTCCCTGACGCTGCCGGTCCCGCTCCCCTGAAGCCCATGCCAAGCTGCAGGGCTGGCTCCACCACAGCAGCAGCCCCAATCCCCCAGCTCATCCCCATAGCTGCCGGGGTGCAGCCCACGGAGCGATGCCAGCCGGGACGGGGGCTCCCACCACCGCGGGGAGGGTCTGCCTTGCAAGTCCCCACCAGCTTTGAGGGGAAGGCAGCAAACAACCAGTGGATTTTCTTGTCCTCTACAAGGATTTGCAGGAACAGAGGTCTGGCTTGGTATGTCCCCGATTAGTTTTCATATGTACAAAATTGTGCCGGCAACACAGCTGCCCTTTATTTAATGCAGAGTGTGTGTACTCCCCACTCCTGGTCTGCATGGAGTGAGCATGACCTCACCGACTGGATATAATAATTTCTCAGCTCCCTGACTTCAATAAAAATTCTAACACCTGCAAACTTTTTAAACAAATCATGTGTATTAGAGCAGAACCTCCCCCCCGCACATTCTCCTGAACTAGCAGCCATGCGTCTTGAAACCAAACCCTCCAGAAGGCATCTGGTCAACACTGGTGCCGTTACTACCAGGCTCCCCGCAGCGCCCGTGGCCGAGAGCCCACGGACCTGCTCCACAAAGGCCGCCCTGATAATTCCTCCTGGGGAATAGTCTGATGCATTGCTTTCAAGAGCGCCTCAAAATAAAGTAATAATCTCTGTAAACGTAAACTGAAACAATGGAAGGCAAAGGATGAATCCTCAGTTTGCTTCTGCGGGTGCCGAGACCAAAGTGCTGTTAGAGGCTGAAGGACACCACGGAGGCTTTTACGGTATATCTGTGCACAGGGACACCAGGAAATGTGTCCGGGCCGCAGAGACCATGGGGCAGGGGAGAGGGCTCCATCTCACGTTCCTGGGTACACTCCTCTGAAAAGCTGCCTTCCTTCCCCACCCCAGCAACAAAAACAGTTTATACTTGAGCTCTTGAGTGGCTGCTGACTGGGAGCCCAGTGCTGGGTGGGTTGGAAGCAGCATGTTTTCACCAGACCTGAGGCCCAGAATTGCTTAGTTCAGGTGTATGCAAACAGATTTGCTAGAGCAGGTTTCAAGAAAAGGCTCATTCATCTAAAAAAAAAAAATACCTTTTTTTCTTTCCCCCAGACCTTCAGAGCACAATTCCCTTCCCAACAATAATGTGAAAGAATGAGGAAAGACACTGCAAAAGCCCACCTCTCTCCAAAGCCCTGCTCAGCAGGAAGGCCCACGTGCAAACCTCATGAGCAACCTTTGTTCTGGTGACATTTCCAGCCCAGTCACTAGGTCAAAGAGAGCAGGGACAAGTTTAATTAAACATCCAGACTGTCTGGTGTTGCTTTATTATCACCTGAACCTTCCCACTGCTTCTCAAGTGAGACCTGAGGCACATAATCCTGACAGCAAATTAACAAGTTTATCTTGGTTGATTGACCCAGACTTTGGAGCCACAGGAAAAAGAACAAGGGCTTGAAGTTCAGCGGAGCTCCGTGCCAAGTATCGCTCCTAAATGACACCCCAGAGCTCAGCAGGAGCAGTTCGACTTTTCTTACCCAACGTCCTGTCACCAGCAGCCTGTGCAAACCACGCAAATGCTGCAATTAGTATCAGAGATAAACCAGATCCATTAGTAGATGGAAGGGGAACTCAATCTGTTTTACAAATGGAAATGAAGTAGCAGCCTCAATTATAGGATTTTTAAAAACATGCAATTTAGCAAAATGTTGATTTCCTTTTCGTTTACTTCGTTCTTTGTCTTTTAGATACTTCAGCTCAAGTAGCAGGCAGTATATTAACCGACCAGATTTTGGCAATGCATTTAATAATCAAGCTCAAATAAGTGCTCTTAGGAAATAATTTTATTTACAGTTCAGCTGGGGAAGAATATTAAAGCTTGAGTATTTGGGTAAAGTTATTATCCTACAGTAAAGCATTTTGAAGGCGCTTGGGCTGTAGATGACTAGTACTAGCCAGTCAGAGCACAGCATTTGACCTTTCGGAAAACTCCGCGTTTCTGTGGGACGCAGAGCGGGATTTGCCCTCCAGCTTCACCCGGCCAGGGTGGGCAGTCACTGCCAGCAACAGCCTCGGTACCTCCCTCACCCCTCCTGTCTGCTCAGCCCCAGCAGGAAGGTTTCGGGGTTCCTGGCAGGCAGCAGAATCGCTCCTAAGCCACCAGACTCCTTCCTCCATACAGCTGCTTTAGGGGTGGATATATTTTACCATTCTGCATTCCCAAACTCCAAGACTGGAGTTTGGGAACACTGCATGAAGATATTTTAGCATGTACGTGCCTGTATAATAACTTTTTTTTTTTAATTGGTTCAGCCCACGTTACTGTTTAAATAATTGAAGGTACTCAGCATTAAACATATTTTGCCATGCTTTCCCCATGGCACCTTTCCCACTCCAAACTGTTTGGAATCTGAACAGAGACTAAGCATTAACTAATTAAATTTCTCAAAACAAAGGTTAATTAGTGTGTTTATTTTGGATTATGTATATATTGAATTATTAAACACTATATGGTGCCATTAAAAAAAAAAAAAAGGCAGGATGAAAGGAGGAAACATTCCTAAGCCCCAGGAACTGCCACGCAGCTTCATTAACCATTTGTTCACAACTTCAATGCAGCCCTTCTCCAGCAACCACCATCTGGGGGGGTTGAAGTCTGAAAGCGTAAACCCTCCCAATCCAAAAGGAAGGTCCAGCAGTCCTGAACCACAGCGACAGCAGATTCACATCACTTTAGGGTGACGGACAGGGGAGCTGCAGAGAACCCGTTTGGCTCCGGAGAACGTTACCCCAAAGGCCCCGTCCCACACGCCGCTTTTGGTCCCGTTTGCTGTGCCAGACGCAGCAGCACCGAGGACGGGCGGTCCCTCACGAGGCCCCTCAGACACAGATGCTCCTTTCCTCCCTCCAACCCCCCCTTCCCTTTTTGGTCCCAAGGTGGAAAGTTTGCAACATGCAGCCTATGTTCTCAGCACTTGAATTATACAATTATCTATCAACCAAGCTAATGACTCGAGTCCAAGAGCCGGACCACACTAAAAGAAACAAGCTGGTGGAGATTCACGCAGGTTGTAGTTCCCATCGTACGTTGACCCTGCAATGGCAGCGCCAAGCCACACAGGATACACGGATAAGCCTCCTGCAACACATAAGGGGTAGGAAGATGCAAGCTAATACCAGCCACGTTGTAATTACCTGGCAGCATGCAAGTACACAGATCTGCCCTGAAAGGAGGGCACGCAGGGCAGCAGGGCACTATTTTAAAAGAACTGAGGACTCTAAAAAGCTTTCTTTCTTTCTGAAGCTTACTGCGTAGAGCAACACTTGGCCTGCAGCAAAGGGAACGCTATCAGATTTATCTGCTTCAGGCATTTCCTGCATCCCTATCATGGTGGCATTTAATACCCGTTTTATCTGAAGAGTCTTACAGCAGCTGACATGAGATCCTTTCTTCATTACCAGAATACATCTCTCTATTTCAGCTTTCGGTTCATTTTCTATACAAACAGATGTCCCGAGTCAGTTACAAAACACATCTCTTCTTTCAAAGCATCCTCCGTTGCTTCAGTGAACAATGACCAGCTTGGTAGCCCAACCAGCAAATGAAAAGAAAAGAAAACTCACAGGCACTCCTGACACGATGGATCAGCCCTGAGATGTGCATATCCAGAACCCAGCCAACACCCGTAGAAGTTTCTCTCCTGCTACCCCACATCAGTATAACATAAACTTCACTATAATATTGGGGATGCGGCTTCCGAGGACGCTTTCGGACAAGCTCTGCTGGCAACTGCAAGGGGACTGAAAAGGACAGTGTGTTGAGGATGGGTGTCAGCAGCAAAAATGGGTCAGTTCCTGGTTTATCACCTTGCAATTGCTGCAGCACTATCAGGAGGAGCAATCAGAGCCACACCTGACACCTCCAGAGGAGGCAGAAGTAGCGTCAGCTGCTTGTTCTCAGCCTGATGTCCCGCTCCTGTCCCTCGAGGTCAGGATTCCTCCTGTCGTGAATTGCCAATTATTTGCCACCAGACTTTTTTTTTGATTTATTACCTGATCAGGGGACCAAAATGGATAAACTCACTTTACGGCCACTGCTTATAAAGGAATGAAAATAAAACTGGCTCTCTGATTTTTTTTTTTTCTTCTATTTAACATTTCTTCAAATGCATTTTATTATGGAAATATTCTTTCTGCAGATTTAGGAAGACAAACCTAATTAAACTTACTTTATTGAGGGGCCTTCTACCAACGCTTGCTTTAAAGAAGCAAGTTGTTAAAGCCCAAACTCCTTTTTTTAAAGTCAAATATTTTTGTCCTGCTGTAGAAGAGAAAATACATCTTTGAATGACGGATATCTCAGAAATCTGATTTTATTCCCCTTTTTTCCTTTCCTGATGGTCTTATGTTTCACATTCATACCCTTTCGGAAAATTGCCTAGGAAACTTTTCTGATGATCCGTTGAAGGTCATCTACAGTAAATGTGATACAAAGTGAACCTGGATCTCAGGCTTTGCAAATGTTCATTATGTAAATTACAGGAGCTGTGAAGATGGAAATGAGGCATACAGATGCTGTTATACACGAAAAAACAGAGGGGAAACGTCAGATTTCCCTTCACTACAGAGGTGGTTGGTGTCTACAGGCACTCTCCTCCCTATAGGATTTCCAGCATGAAAAGGTTTCAGGTTCTCTGTGGGTGTTATTTCAGAAATGACTAGCTCCGTGGTCCTCAGTGTAGGTCAAGGATTAGGGACAGATCTTTAAATTCATCACATATCTGGGGAGAATTGAGGGCCAGATGCAGCTGCGACCTGGATGGGAGGAAAGGGGGAGGGTGTCTGTGCAGGGCAATTGTGAATGTCTGTCCCGTAGCCTTATTTCTGGGATTAGTCTTGTTGATTGCCACTAGTCAAGACTGGTCCCAAGGAGGAATCTATCTGCATTGTGAATTGCTGTGGAGAGATGCGCAAGTGGAAGAGATAAAGATTTAGCACTTGATTTCATGCATCCTTGGGCATATCACTTGGAGGCCAGATTTTGAAAGCTGTTTGAGATCAAAGGATTAAGAAAGATAATCAGCTTCATTTTCAGATCTGTTCCTGAGCATGTATTTCCTGCACATTTCAATAGGAAATGGGCACCCTTGTGCTTTTAAAAAAAATTACTAAATGCCTTTGCGTAGCTGGCTTCATCATGGGGAGCCAACATATTTAAATGGCAGACCTTAAATGCACTTTGTTTCAGTTTCCCACCTGAAAAGAAAGGAGTGTGAATATCCCTTTCTTCCCAGGTCTTGCTCAGGTTCGAAGCACAATTCTACTTTAAGCAATAAATACCATTATGAGACACTCTAGGCCTGATTTCAAGAAGCGATGAGTACTCAGCAGATAATGGGAGCTACTGGTGTTCGTCAGCGTTGAAACTCAGCTGCAGTATCTCAAGTTCAGTTCCTCAAAAATGAAGGAATCAAAAACTTGAGACTGCTTTTGGTATTTTTGGCTTAAAAGCTCATTAGGGAAGCTGGGATGCAGACATATTGATGATGGGGTGGAAGGCAATGCCAAATCAGAGGACTGGGGCTATCCAGGGCAGATCGAATGGGAGAGACCAACTTCATTCTAGATCTACTCTGACCTGCAACCAAAAAAAAAAAAAAAAAAAGAAAGAAAAAAAGGTGAAGAGCAGTAAGATGACACTGAGAGGGAAATTCCTATTCCCTGACCCTGGGACAACCTCACCCTTCATGTTAACAAAGCGACAAACACAGGAAAAATGATTAAATTGCCTCAAAGTGAAAAAAGAAACAAAAAGATTTGTTGAGTCATCCAACAGTGCGTGCATCAACATATTTTGTTAGCAACTGTGCTAAAAGAGTAAATGTAACACATTCTGGTTTCTCTCTTCCTTTAGCAGCAAGATTGATTTGCATTCACACATGGAAATCTGGTTTACAACGAGGTTCTCCTGCCCCTTCCTTTCTTCCGTTGTTTCCATCATGTATCTTGGCTAGAAAACCTGCTCCCGTGAAAAAAAACAACCCACACCAGACAAACCCGGGGCAGACCATTCCCCACCGTGCATGTCATTTTCGAGAGGTTTCTTTTTTTTTTCCTGAGAGGCCGTTTTGAGAAGCAGGAAGGTTTCGCCCTTGGCCCTACCGAGCTCCCGCACTGCCTGCTGCGCGGGGCGAGGGGAGCCTTGGTCCCCGAGGAGGAACTTATCCTCCACGAGCCCCGGGTTTCGCAATGCAAGTAGGAAACATCTTGCGCTGGCCTTGATTTATGCAGAAATGTTAGCTAATCTCTTTTATGTAATCACAGATAGCTGTTTCTAAAGGCTAAGTCCCCAAAATGGAAGGCATGAATTAAAAGAGACAGATGTGGTTTGGCTGACTCTTTGTTCTGATTACAGCCTCAGAACTAACCTAGTTAGTTCATGTTGATTTATGCAGGGGTTCAAATATATCGCACATCCACCCAGATGGAAACATACAGGTTATTTGCTGTTCAGCCCAGTTTCACAGCCTGATCTCGCTCACACCAAAGCCACTGGAATTGCTGCAGGTTTATTCTGCTGAAATATGATCAAAGTCCGGTCAAAAGTGGCATTAAGACTGGGTTTTCGTTTACCCTGGATCCCTTTGTTTGGTACCACTGCAGGCTTTGGGAGCTAAAGGCATGCCTTTCCCGTTCACAGCTGGTTGCCTTTGGTCACCCAGAATGACTCAAGGAAGGCCAAATCTCTGAAGTACCTTCTGCAGCATCTCCAGGTTTACACTCCTCCGCAGAGTGCAGGTCAAGAGCCAACCTGAGGCTACCAGAGCAACCCATTTGGCTGACGTAGTTACAAGTTTCCCCAATCCGCATCCACTACAGCACCCGAAGGAGTGATGTTCCCAGCATGTCCGGATGCCTTTGATGCACAGACCAGTCAATCAAACATGCATTTGTGGGTGGGCAGGGTGTGAACAAGCCTGGCGAGAGACCCAAAATCTTGCTCCTGGGAGAGAAGACACAGTGTCTGCTCAGCCGTCGCACCTTCCTTGCTTAGAAATGAAGATGCCTCTTGTTTTAGGGACAGAGCTATTGCCTGGCTCGCACACTGATGAAAGACCCTCCTCTTTACTTTTTCCCCAGCAAAAAATATTGCCAAATAGGGCTGCATTTAGGTTCCCTTCCTCCACCATAGGAGCCAAAGGCTCCCCTGCTGTGACTGACTTCAGGGATAGCTGGAGCAGTCCCATGGGCCTTAGGGAATATTTTCCCATTTTATGTAAACTGAGCACTGGCTCTGTAAAAAGGGAAAGATTTACGCTTGGCAAACATTTCCAAGGAGCCAATATTTCCCCGTTACTTAGTCGTGGCTTGTGAATACAAACCTCACACAGCTGGTACCTCTGCTAATGATCCCATTACAATATGTATTGAGCTGATACTCTGTGATATCTCATTGAGGTATTCATCCATGTCGGAAAGGATTTGTCCATAAAAACATCTCCTCTCGTACCGTCATAGGATGCTGCATTCATTCCTGCTTCCTCTGTCATCTGACGCTGCCTAATCCCACTCAGTGACATCAATCACAGGGGGAAAATAAGACAATTAACTGGCAATTAATTAAATTATAAACTGTAAGGAAGAGCAGAATATTTGTAAACCTTAATAGCCTTATTAACATGCACATTACAAGCTAGCTGCACAATCTTATGGCTATGGATGTCTTTATACATCCGTGACATCACACAGACTTTCGTCACGGGGTAACCGTTGTTCACCTCAAGGGGCAGCGCGGTGGCTGAAGGAACCTGCCCGCCGCGCCTGCAGCAGTGACGGCACAGCTGCTTTGCACCTCCCCTCCCGCGGAAAGCTGCGGTAACCGATCACTAGAGCACGTGCCGCGCCGCAGCGTCCATGCCGCATTCGGGCCAGAAGGGCGTGGGGATGGCGATTCTCCGCAAACAAGTGTTTCCTGCAGAAAACGGGCGTCCCGTGGTGCGCGTGGGCAGCGGGGAACTCTGCCCAGCCCTTGGGCTTGTTGATCCAGGTTATGAATATCTTGCCTTACAACACCTCGGGGGCTGAGGACAGGCCTGCGGTGACAGCCACCCGGCCCAGGGCTCTCTCTGGGATGTCCCAGGCGCCTGGTCACCGTGAGTGGCGAGCCTCGGCTCCTTCCCGTTCCCTGCTCAGCCGGGCGGCCTCCTGGCTTTTCCGTCACAAGGACACACGTGCACGGGGCTAGGGCTGAAGTCTGAAAACCCATCGGTGACAGTAACGACGGATTATGATTATACATACTGCATATGCAATGCAGGTTTGGTTAAAGCGATTTCCTGTAGGGCTAAAGGAAAGGAAGTGGAAAGAAAACAGGGGCTCAGGTAAGGCACCCTCTGCAAAACCGCAGCGGTCGTTACAAGTCAATGGCAGAGGCTCCATCACTGAGGAACTGGGCTCAAAGGTTAATGCATCCCGTAATGGTGCCCGACCTCTGTTTAAAAGTCATGAGAGAGGAGGAAAATACCAACTCAAACCAACCTACTCATGAGCAAGAGCATAAAGCCATAGCCAGCCCCAAATGAGGTACTGGGACCTACAGCACTGCAATGGTCACATTGCCACAGTGTGACCACATGGTCCTCGGGTCCCCCATGAATAACCTTCACACAAAACTCTCAGGGTACTCTCTCTCTTTATCATAGTATTTCTCTAATATTTTTTGTCTTGGAAAGGTGACTGAATCAGTCCATCTAATACACATTAACCCTTGACTTTTTCTTAAGTCTATTTGTTCCAAAAGAAGTACCCTCTGGAGTGACAAAGTGACCTACTAAAGCAGGGAAATTAGAGTGTAGAAGATGGATTGAGCTGTAAATCAGGTTTGCCTCCAACAACAGGTATAGCCTAACTAGGCACTGCCATCCTCCCTCTCTCAAAACCAGCTGCATCCCAGATCTCAGCTGTGTTAACTCTGGTTCCAGTCCAGTGTTATTTCTGTAACACGTGAACTGGGATGACATGCACCCAGCCCATTCGTTTGCTTGTGGAGCGTGGACAGCTGACCGATAGCCAAGTGATAATAAAAGCAGCGCTCTCCCTCCTGTGCCATTCTGCGCCACGTGCTGGAGGTAGACCGGACCTTCGGGCATACGCTGCTCGCTGTGAGCAGCCTGGGGCCATCGACCAGCAGCGGCTTAAGATTTTCATTCTTAATTTCGATGGAGCTGCATTGCCACATTGTTTTCTCTCCCAGTTCAGCTCTATATTTAGCCAGGGATTCTGTCCTCGGCTTATTTTTTTCGGCGAGGTTGGTAGCTAATGCTGCTCTGCTGTCGGTACGCCTGCCTCCCTCGTCAATCCGCAGGCTGTTCCTGGGATGCATGAGGCAGTCAGATGTGACAGAAGCTGAGAGGTTTCTTTCACAGCTAGGAAGGGAGAGGAAGGAGCCAAGCATTTCCATACCCACCCCAGGAGCTCCAGTCCCCGGGGAGGGCTGGAATCCGATGCTGCCTGGCGCTGGGAACACCCACGTTCAGCTAACCTGACTGCAGCGTTCGCTGCAGGATAATTGGCTCTGAGCAAGAAAAAAATAAATTAATCAAAAAAGATGGGGCAACAGATGTTTTAAAAATAACCCAGGGTGAAGCTCCAAGAAACTGTGATGACCAGGGGCCAGATCCAGATTCCCCAACCCCAGCTCACGTCTGGGGTAATTCTGACCTCGGCAGAGTCGCCGGGGCTGAGGCCAGTGAGATCAGAATCTGGCCCAAATCACTTGGCCTCCTGCTGCACCCCATGTTGTAACTATCCATGATGTTGACACATTCAACTTGCCACTTGTTTGTGGGACTAATTACACATTCGCATTTGTCTGCACTCGCTCGGCTCCTAGCAACTGCAGTCACAGTCCTAATTAAAATAATAGACTGAGATTGGTAACATTACTGATTTAACAGGAAATTAGAAGAGTTACATTCGCGAGCTTAGGTAATTGACACCAACAGCGCTTTTCTTGTAATGTGCATTCTGTGATTGATTCCGTTCCCCAGTCAGACCTAAAAGCAGCTTGGGAGCACATCCCACCATCAGATTACAGTACAGAGGAATTAAACGACTATTACACCACTGCCTTCTCTGGAGCTGGCAGCTGTGGGCTTGAGCACGGCTTTGAGCTTCCAAACCAAACATTAGACCTAAAATTATAAGCCTAATGTAAAACAAAACATGTTCGGCACAACATGTTCAGTTCCCCTTTTAAGAGCTTCCCTCGTCTGCCAGCGCTCCTGCCGGGGAAGAGGGCTGCAGATGACACAGGCGTAGATTTTGTGTCCTTGGTTGCCTCAAATACCAACTCCCTTAAAATGGGGCATGGCCTAAAGATGTATAGCTTCCCATAGGCAGATGGGAAGGCTGTGTGCACACCACTGACTGTGCAACGCACAGGGACACTCTGGTCATACAGTGGTGGGGCTGAGAGCAGATGGTGACGGGGAACGTTCAAGACGTGTAAAAGAAGGTACCATCTCGTTGAAGAGAGAAGGCTCTGCTGTGCTAAACCCATCCTGCAGCTTGCTCCACATGAAGAAGTTCTGTGTGTGGATAATTTTGCAAGGCAACGATATTCCTCTCCTTATGGAAGGGGAATCAGATCTCTGGAGAAGGCCCTGCTTGTTCTCACAGTGGTGTAAATCAAAATGGGTCCACCCTGGCCTCAGAAAGATTAATTGGTCTTTTTCTGTTGAGGAAGCTTCTGACTCCGCAGTCTTCATATATGTTATTCAGTAGATAGACCCCACATGGGTTTCTAATCTGACCTGAATGTCACATCTCCATCAGTTCCCTCCAGTTACAGTGTTGTGCTGTCCAGCAAGTTCCCTATACTGTGTTGCGCTGGGGAGTTGGTTCCTTTCAGAAAGTCACATACAGCCCCATTTGAAGGCACCAAAATGGAGAACCCATCTCTGCCCTTGGTAGTTTCATCCAACTGACGGCCACTTCCAAAAATGTTCTGGTCAACTCACATCCTTCTCTGCTACTTGAAGGCGCTCTACGATCACTACTAAGCAGCGTCTACAAACAGATGTTCCTGAAGATCACAGTCCTAAAAAGTGAGGAGAGTGAGAGTGGACAGTGCGGGAGACCTCAGGGGTGAGGACAGAGTGGGTGTTGTAGGGTTTCACCCAATGCTGCCACTGCAAGGAGGTGTGATGCCTTCTTAGATACCCCCCCAGGAAGGGCAACCTGCAACCCATTTTGGGTGACTGAAACCATTCACTGGGTTCAACCACTGACTTTCTGCATAATGCCTCATGCGATGCTGACTAATAGCTTTTAGATACCAAGAAATATTATTTATAGCTGTACATCTATAGATTGAGACACCATCTTTGGAAGCATATGTAACTGCTGCCTGCCTCTGAAGAAACGCATCGCCTGTAAACTATTGTGAAAACTGTGTATGAAATGCCAAAATTGCATCAAGTTGCAAGAATATTAGTTACTTAATAAGTCATATGCTCCTGTGGGCTCCTTTCTATTTGTGGACTCAGAAGTGTGCTGGGAAGAACAAAGTACACGTGGTCTGGACTTTCTTGTCTGATATTAATCCCAGCACAACAGGGCTATAAAGTGTTTTCATGAACATATATGTCTTCTACAGAGAGCTTCATGGAATAATACTGCCGAGAGAGCTGCAACGTAGGAAATACCCATCCACAGTTTATAAATCCTATCCATCTCGGCATGTCTCAGGGAGTATTATCAGGGCCCTGGAGAGCTAGTGCAAATGCTACTCTTGCAGCCTGCATAGATAATTGTTTATAAAAGTCCTCCTTTCCTTCTGCTGTGCTTGTGAACGATTATATCCAGAAGGCATTTGTCGTGTCCGTCTCGTTTGACTCCAACAGCTCCCAGAGGCATCGCACACGGGATGCTCCGGTAAAGTCCCCACCTTCCTGTTGGGCACGGACAAGAGGATTCAGCTACACTGCAGATATTTCTCCCTGTGCTTCATCCCGCGAGAGCCAGCTTTCAGGTGGTAAAAGACGGTCTGGGCTTTAATCACTCTGCGTGTGCACTGACACGAATACTGGGGCATTTGCTTCTGGAGTGTTTCCGTATCCCACGACTTAAACCTTCCTGCTATTTGCAGATACTTGATCCCATAAATATTGTCCAAGCGCTCAGAATGGATGCCTGCTGTTCATAATGACAGCGTCGAGCTAGCCTAAAAATTAAGTGCCATCATCTTCTCCCCGTGTCCCTCGTTGACCTGCGCCGCTGCCTGTTACACCCCTCCAAGAGGGCAAACTGCTCTCAGCGCAGGCGGTTCCCACCGCTGCGAGGGCAGGCACCCTGCGCCCAGTCCTGCCTCGCGCGGAGTCACTGGGGAAGCGCCGAGTGATTTGAACGGCCCGAGAAGTTTATATCCTGTGGGCCTGGGTTGGGGGAGAAGCCTCAGCTCCATACACCGAGACCCACGCGTGCCTGACAAAGCCACGGGCAGCGCTCACAGCTCCTGCCACCACCCATGGCTTTCCGGGCAGGAAAAAATACCAGTGGTAGTGAGCGCGCTACAAGCAGAGACCGTTTCTTGCTTAATCCTTTGCTTTGATCCAAGCTGAGCAGGGAAACGTGCCTGCACCCAGCACGGCCTTTCCGCGTCTCTCCCGGTGAGACACACAACTCCCCATCTCAGGGAGCTTCCAGCCCAGCTACGAGTCTAGCGGCGACACACGGGAAAATACCACCAGGCAACGCTGCAGCATAGGGCCAAGTTGGAAACACATGAGAAAGCTGAAAATGGCTTGTTTGAACACTGAAGAAGTAGGTGATAGATTCCGTTTGATCCTCAATGGGAGGCGGTGCGGGCACGGCGCAACTGGCCGGCAAAGCGGGAGCAAGACGCGTACGTGTGCTGCGATAAAGCAGGCGAAGCGGCGGGGGTGCGCCAAGGGCGACGTGGCCGCCAGGACGGGCTAAGGAAGATGATCTTCGCAGCTGCGTTCTGGCCGGCGCGGCACGGCGTGGCGCGGAGCAGGCTGGGACGCGTCAGGGCGGGAGGTGAAGGATATTGCGGCAGCCGGGAAGGCAGTGGCCGCCTGGGCAGGAGCGGGAGCTGGGCAGGAGTATGGAAGAGGCCGCATGTGGCGACGCGATCCAGAGAAGAGCCAGCGCGGCCGAGGCACGTCCGGGGGTTTAGGGCAACGCAAGGACGCGGCCACGCGACGCCGGCCCGATGTCCTGCGGTGTCACCCGCCGGGGAGCGGGGACTCCCTGGGCGCGGAGTCTGCGGGGACGATCCCGTGTCGCCAAGGGCCATCTCCCAGCGCGGGCAGCCCTCGCCTCGCTCCCGCCGCCCCGGCCGCCCCCGCCCGCCGCCATTTCGCGGCGCCTCCCGCCAGGGGCCGGGCGCGGCCCCGCCTGCCGCCCGCCCCTCCCCCCGCGCGCGGCGGCGGCGCGCCCCTCCCCCTCCCCGGCCTGCGCGCCCATTTCCGCCTGGCCGGGCGCTCGCGCGGCGCGGCCTCCCCGCCCCCTCCCCGGTGCTCAGTCATTCAGGCTGGGAGAGTCAATAACACGCTGACATCACCAGCGGCGCGCGGGCTCGGCGCGGGGCTGCCGGCGGGGCCGCCGCGCGGGGGGCGGGGAGGCAGGCGCGCGGCGGGGGGCGGGGCAGCGCCCCCGCCTGGGGCTGCCCGCGGCGGAGCGCGCTGGGGGCGGCGGGGGGGACACGGCTGAGGGCAGAGCCCGGGGGGGACAGAGAGTCACAATCACAGCATCGTTAAGGCTGGAAGAGGTCTTTAAGATCGCCACGTCCAACCGCCAACCCAGCACCGCCATGCCCGCTAAACCGTGCCCCGAAGAGCCACGTCCACACGTTATTTGAACACTTCCAGCTCGGGGGTGGACGTGGCTGAGAGGAAGTGGCCGCGGGGAGGGAGCTGAGAGGAGACCCCTGAGGGGACACGGCTGAGGGGACAGGGCTGAGGGTCGCTGCTCTTGTCCCTGTGTGTCCGTAGCCTCTTCTGTGGCCTCTGCTGCTCATAGTCCTCTGTCAAAACCTCCTTCTGCTCCGCCATTTACACACCCCGCGCCACCAGCCTTCCCGCAAAATCAGCCAAGGGAAGGAGCAGGAGGCCACTGGCACAGGCACGGCAGTGGGGCCGTGGCTGTGGGACCGTGGCGGTGGGGCCATGGCGGTGGGGCTGGGGCAGTGGGGCCGTGGCTGTGGGGCCATGGTGGTGGGGCCGTGGCTGTGGGGCCGTAGCGGTGGGGCTGTGACGCCCGCAGCCCCTCACATGGGGGCTCCCGGGCCCGCGGCAGCCCCCAGCGATCCACATAACCGGGTGCGATACGCTCCCGCCGCTGACGAGAGGGACTCTGGCACCAACTTCTCTATGACATCAACCGTTTTTCCTAAATCTGCAGAGCCCATATTGTGACTTGTGTTGTCTGCCCTGCCCGAGGGGGAGGGGAGGGCGATATAAAGGCATCATCAGGCTGCGCCTTCCCATTCCTGTACCAAAGAGAGAGAATATTATAAATTTAATAGATCTTCTTCATAATTCATAGCTTGCTTGTGGAAAAAAAAATCATAATAGCTTGGTGTGATATGTCAGGCATCTATAATTCATGGCGCTGAGATCACACAAGCACCATACAGTGGGAGTTCACAGAGTGAGATGTTTATAATTAATCTGTGAAAAGAGAAACAAAGGCAATAAATAAGGAGGACAATAAGCGAGGGACAGATCCTGCCACCCGCGCTGACGTGGAATAGTACTCGGCCGGAAAGCTTGGATAATCCCTGGCTAAAATGAATGGAATTATCCAAGAAGTGGGGTAAATAGCAAATTCATCACTGGCCGGTTCATTGCAGCGCAGTCGGGTAGACCGGACGGTACTGGCCTTTGGGGTCACGAGGTGCCGAAAGCAGCAGGACGGCCTATGCTTAAGCTAAGCTTGGATGTAAGTACGAGGAGACGAGAGCGCTCGAGCCGGGCCTTGCGGCTGCGGAGGCGGTGCGAGGGAGCACCGGGGCCGCGCGGAGGGGTCTGGGGACTCCCTCCACCCTCCCCGTCCCGCAGCCCGCGGGACGCCGGTTCGGGGAAGGCTGAGAAGCTTGTGATCCGCATGGAGCGCTTGTGTCGACCTGGTTGACTTCAGCAGGACTGGGACATAGTTGAAGTGCTTTGCTGAACAGGGAAGTTTCCTTGAACCACAGCCTGAGTGAGGATTCGGACAGTTTGTGCTCATAACGAAGACTGGCTGCAGCGGTGGAATGAGCCGAAGTCGCTTCCGAATTGGAAACAGTGAGCTGGAGATCTCCAGAACCACCTTCCTCTCGCTATTGTCTATTTTCATCCTGGTGAAGCTAAAGCTGGTAACTACGATGCGACAGCTTAAAAACTGCCTGTGGTTTCTCACAATAGACCAACCGTCTACACTGGTTTTCAAACGATGCAGGGAAGTCTTGTAAGACTGCACGGCCAGTCAAGGAGGGGGGTGGAAATTAATTTCTCCTAAAGTTGATGCTACAAGGAAAATGAAAAAAGAAATCCTTGTTCTTCTGGGAGTTTGCCTAATGTATGGCTTTAAGTGAAAAAAAAAGAAATGGTGCCGGGCCCATCAAAGCAAGCTGTGTGTCGCAATTAAATCATTTTAATCAGAGATAAGGTAGCCACAGGGTAGAGGGGCATCGCGGTGAGCCAGGAGTGACTCCAAAAAGAAGGCCAGGCCTTGCTCCCAGGGAGCTGTGACAGTGCCAGTGCACGGACGCTGGAGGCCAGAGGCGTTCCTTGTTTTGTTTACTCATTTGTGACTCCCTCAAAAAATAATTGGTTTTCTTTTGTTGCTTGTTTGTTTGTTTGGCTGTTTGCATTCTTTGGATTCAATTTCTCCTCCAATATGGCCTTAATTTGCATTGCGAGGATCCATGTTTATTTATGCATTTATTTTGTTCATTTATTTATTTTCTTTAATTACTCCTGGGCTGCTGGCTCTGCAGAAGGGCAACATGGTGACGAGGAGAGTGGGGAGGTGCAGCCCTGATCTCCACTGCTCGTAGAGCTCCTGTCCCAATCCCGCCGCCTGCGCCATCTCAGAATCAGAGGATCATAGAAGAGTTTGGGTTGGAAGGGACTGTTAAAGATCATCTAGTCCAACCCCCCTGCAATGAGCAGGGACATCTTCAACCAGATCAGGTTGCTCAGAGCCCCATCCAACCTGACCTTGAACCTGATCTTGATTGTTGCTGCTCTTTGCAGGCAGCTCTGAGGCACAAGGGGTGCCGGTAGGCTCGACACAGGGTTAACAGTGACACGCATAAAATGGCCCTGTTTACTGTCCCCAGAGGTTCTTGGGCTAACCCAAGCCAAGTCTGGGCTCTGCGAGTCTCGGTGATGCCCTCTGGTGACATGGACCCACGGGAGCTGGGCAGCATGGAGGTCCTCCTCCAGTGGGGCCAGGGTTGGTGGAAAAGTCACGCAGGAGGGCACTCTTCCTGCTGCATAGGTCCTCGGGGGAAAGTGAGTAGAAATTGGGAATCCGTCAGGTTCTCCAGCTTCTCAACTCGGCCTGCTAATCACTTGCTGCCGCGCTGGTCCCTGCAGAATCCCGGTATCTTTCAGCATCTGGGAAGTAGCTTAAGGGAACGCCTGAGTGTCCGCTGCTTTGCGCTGACGTGGGCAGTCAGGAAAAGGGCCCCGCGACCCACAGATTAGGTGCCCTGATGAGCTGATCCAGTTATCACGCGGCAGAACACACTGGAATTAATGATTTTGACCTTAACCGGCTCTAACGTAGCCATCCAAAAAGTGTGTGATTGTGCTAATCCGCCCCGAAGAGGCGTTGTGAGGCCCCCGATTCACTGTTGTGGGTTCGACGCTGAGAGCTCCTGGCACGAAAGACTTTGTGCAAGTGCAGAATATTTTCCTCTCCATTTTATTGGTTTTGCCTAGGAGCCTCCCGTGGCTGAAAAGAGCAGCCCAGTTACCTAAACCGCGTCTGACAACGGGACCAGGGCAGTGTTAAACGTCACTCTGCCGTTACTTCTCCTGCAGTGTTTGTGCGGTAATATTCTCAAGGGAAATCCCTGTTACAAAAGGAGGGGTGGACAGAAGGGAACTGTGTCATGACAACCTTTCTTCCCATCTACAACCCAGCAAACACAACACAAGCTTGGGTTGTATTACCCCAAAGCATCACATGCAAGCTTGACCAGGATTTAATGACCGGGATCCACGGTGCCGGCACAGGTCAGACCCAGCAGCGCATGGTGAGAAGTGCAGAGCAGCAGACATGCTGGTCCGACCCAACCCAACGAACAACACCTGCACCTACCCACCTGGGTTTCACAGCACACGCAGTCTCAAAATGTGCCTTTAAACTTTAACGAAAGGATTGATTTTCCAGCCTTAGCTCTTAAACCCTCATGAAAAGCCGGAACACTGTGCTGCTCTCCCCTGGCTGGACTGCCTGGCCCCTCTGCGGCCGTGGTCCTCCTGTTCGTCCCCGGTCTTCCCTCGCGTCACGTCGCGGCGGGGGTGCTGCGTCACAGCGGCCGCGGCATGGCAATGCCTCTTGGAGGTTTCGGTGGGAACGGCGGGGGCTGCAGAAGAAAATGCCCTGGGCCGCGTCCAGGCGAGGGGAGAGAGAACGGTTTCAAAAAAGACCTTTTGAATTTTCACAGTCTCCTTTAAAACAAAGGAAATAGGCAGGCA
This sequence comes from Phaethon aethereus, assembly GCF_964289735.1. NCBI lineage: Eukaryota > Metazoa > Chordata > Aves > Phaethontiformes > Phaethontidae > Phaethon > Phaethon aethereus. Next base: position 21,055,905 of record NC_138585.1, on the reverse strand, counting down.
GAGAAAGCCAATCTGGGTGTATAAATAACCAGTAAATGGCAGGGTGTTCACCCTTCCCACACTATGGATTACCTAACGCGTCGCATCGCTCGCTACAGCCCGAGGCGGGGGAGCTGCCAGCAGAGCAGTGCCGTGCCTGATAACCGGAGCAGCCCACGGGATTGCAAGATAGCATTCGTGCTCTGAAACGTAAACAAGGCACAGCCTCCTCCTCGCCACTTCGAATGCCGTCGCCCCGCGTCCCGGGGGGCTGGAACAACCCAGCGTGTGAGATTATCCAGGCCAAACCAAAGAACAGCAGACGTGTGTCGGAGGGGAGTTATGGAAACACAAACAAAAATGGTCCAAGCTTCCACATTTTCTCAGGAGTCAGATCTAGGAAACGCGCAGGGATCCTCTCCCTTACCCAGCAGTCAGCTCAGTGCAGGCAGGGCCATGGCCGAGGGCTGTAAGCGGGAGGCAGCGTTCACAGCGGCCCTCGCTCGTCGGGCCTCCTGGGACACGTCTGCTCAGCGCCTGGTTCTCCTCCGAGCTCAGAACCTCCCCAAGTGTCTGCCTTCCCAGTCGGGCGGTGAATGAGGACAGAGCGAGCAAATCGCCGCCGTCAATAATAGTCATAATGGCTCCTTTCGTCCAACAGTCTCAAAGTGCTCGGCAAAACCGAAGCGACTCGGATCCCCGGCGAGGCAAGCGAGCAGCACTGTCCACTGCACTGGGGGTGAGCAAGACCCGCGACGGGGACCGCACCTGTGCGGGGACACAGCAACCGGCACAGCAGCCGAAGCCTGAGCAGCATCTGCTTATCGTCACTTGATGTTTTGAGTTGGCCTCTGCGTTCAAATCAGTTGCCAGGCTTTTGATGCTGCGATTCTTTAAATAGCAATAGGATGAAGGCGGGCACGCGTTTTTTGTACCTGTCCCCTTCCTGCTCTGGACCTCGTATCCAAACTTCTCTGTTTAACCTTGTCTTTATGGTGTGTTGAAATCAAAATACTCATGCAAACATCCTGAAACGCTGGGGATTTTCAGCTCAGATCTGAACTTGAGGCTGTTCTCCCAGGCTTTGCAGCGCTTGCTATTTTTAGCTTCATGTCAAAAAGTCGAAGCAGCACGTGGTAAGATGTTATGACTCTTAAAATTACTGTAAGAATGTTCCAGGGAATGGTACCAATTCATCAAAAGTAAGTTCGTTGCGTGAGATAACTCCGTGACCTTTTGATGTTGTATTGAATTTGTGGGTCACTTGCTATTAACGTTGCTGCAATTTCTTTAGCAATAACCCGGTGATTACGGAAAGGGAAGTAGCTATTAATATGGTAAAAGGCACACCTAAGCGAGGATGTTTACTCATGTAGACTGAGAGGGGGAGGGCTAGACACCCTTCAAGACGTTTTCTGTAGCTCTTTTTTATGATACTAAAGATAAGGACCTGTTCTCCCTTCCCGCAAGGCCTGACAGAGCGTTGCAGTTCCAAAACGGTGCCCCGGCGTTTGAAGTGAAGGACGCGAAGGCAGACAGCAGGCGAAAGGAGGCCTCTTCACCGGCCACGAAGCCACGATCTGCTTGCAACACACACAGGGGCTGCAAATGACCTCTCTTTAACACCAAGACGTGTCGGGTCTGATCCCAGGGGTGTCCTGTAAGAAATCGTAGACGGCTTCGTGGCCCAGGGCAGCCGTGGCCCCAGGAAGCTGAGGATGAGGGACCCCTCTCTGCCTGCCATCTTGTCTCACCCGCTGGTCGTTGCCCCACGTGGAGATGTCTGTAAGCCCACTACCTGCTTGATTACCACTGGTGGGACTTGTATCAGTTCAGCCTCGTGGTTTTGGCACTCGGATATGGTTAGATCCCTGATGCTATTGGCATGAGCAGGAAGCATTGTGCACAGCAGGAATGGTGAGATTCCCAGCAAGAAGACAAAAGAGAGGAAATTGCCCTATGATGGATGGTTGGGGAGAGGAATATAAGGCCAGAAGCATCTTCCACAGCACCAAACAGAAGTGCACATCTCTGCAGTAAGACTCTCATCCTCCCAACCCTAGGGACAGTGAGTAAAGGTAACCAGCCACATCCAACATAATTCATGTAATGCTTTGTTTCTGCAGGAAGGTCTTCTGTTCCCCCTGTGAAAAGCTGCTATATTTAACAAGCCCAAAAGTCTGCAGAATAGACTGCCTGCTCAGAGCAGCACTGCAAAACACAGGCAGGGACAAGATCTGGACATCAGGGCAGAAAGCAGAGGGGTTTTAGTGGCCCAGACACATCAGTTATGGGAAGCAAAGAGCTGTGGCTCTTCCTAACAGAGGAGGAGCTCAGGCATCCACTAGTGTGGGTTGCCACAAAACCCTACCGGTCTCAGGCTGGTTGGGAAAGTGTACTGCTACCTACACTCTATGATCAGCAGGGTGGGCTGATTTATAGCTTAATAATAACAATAAAGACGGTTCTCAGGCATTCCAGCCCACTACACCCACATCACCTTCTTGCCTTTGCTAAATTTGCTTCTGATTTATGGTCGCACAAGCAAGATGAAAATCAGTCACCTCAGTTTCCAGACGATCTGGAGTTAACACAAGAATAAAAAGAAGAGGACAGTTTCCAAAAATGGCCTGGATTTATCTCTGCCTGCTTTCAGAAGCATCTATTTTGGAGCTCCCATGGTCAGACTAACTTATAAGCACAACTGTCCCCATGGCTTTGCTGATAAATACTGAACTCGTTGACATCCCACCTGGCAAGTTTTGTGAGGTTTCATTGATGTAAAGCTCCTCAGTTTGTTTTGTGCCGTGTAATCATCCAGGTTTCTGGGACTGTTCCCTTCAGTAACACCCTTCTGCTCTTACTCTCATCTCTCTCACAATGTACTGCTTGGTTTCTTCAGTCCTTCACTCATCAACACTTTCTTTCCAAGATGTTGAACCTCAGCCATATTCTTCATGTTTAGTTCATAGGAGAGTTGAATCCTCACAGACTGCTAACAGCCATGCAGTTAATTAGCTATCCTCAGATATATTTTTCACCTAATTTGGGTCCATGCTCCTGAGAAACTAGCAGGGTTTAAGAGCCCTGAGCATTAAAGCAAACACTGCATCTGCTTCTCCCATCCACCTTGCAGGGCTTCATTCACCTGCTTTCACCCACTGATGTGGGGAAAGCAATTAAACACTTATAGCTCTGTAATATGTAACACTCGTGGCATGTGTGTGGGGCAGTCTCCTGCGTCTGACCTACACAGAGCAGGACTTGGCTGCATTTTCTCCATCACCTTGGCATGGTCCCCAGCCTACTGACCAGCAGACCTGTCGGTATCCCACACCATTAAAACAAGCCCCTTGAAGGCTTAGGGCAGGATGCAGAGCAGCGTGGGCAGACGTTGGGTGACTTAGGGCTCTCAGCAGCCTAAAGTCAACTCCATACACATCATCTGCTGTGGGGACATGGCTTCAGATAATTGCCAGCACTAGTTATCCCTTGGTGCTTGGTGTCACTGCAGGTAGCCTGAGCTTTGGTGCTCCCGTGAAGCCCACTCTGGGGGCACAGAGGGGCTCTGAAGCCCCATGGAGGGCAGGCTGGGTGGACTGCAAGTTCCTCATGAATGTCCCACCCAGGACTGCTAAGGGACGGGGCAGGTTCAGGGGAAGGGAGAGGGACAGTGGCCGGCCTTTGGGTTGTCTTTGGTTTGCTGTTCCTCCTCACGGTGCTTCTGCTCTCCCCTACTGGTATTAGGCGGGGGAGCTCTTGGCCCTCGACCAGCAGTACGGCTGGAGCAGGAGATCTAGATGTGCTGGTAAACGTTTTGAAGATGGAAAATAAATCCATCCATCTCTGTAAGAAATGCTGCCCCCAAGAGAAATTTCTGATCACAGGCAAGGCTAAGTGCACAGGCACCAGCAAATTCACCACCAGCATTGATTATTTCATTATAAACTGCTCACTTGCTTTTTTACATTTGCTTCTGAACAGAAATGAAACACCAGCTACTGAAAACAACAACAGCTAATATACAACCAAAAACCTGACTTGCATATGAAAACACTGGATTTTCCACAGGGGCTTTCCCAGTGTTTAAGCTCCTTCAAACTTTAAAGTACGAGCTCCATTAAGATTATAAAAATGTCCTGCCTTAGCTGCTGGATTTTTCACTGTGCTGAAAGGAAGACAACTGCTCAGAGGCTGATTGAGAAGAGCAATCTCATAATTACCGAACAGTCCTGCACCAACATTGTTGATTGATGTCAGAGATGAGGATGTAGATGGATGAATTGGGGACTTTCCAAATTGTAAAATGGGGAACAGAAACCAGTCTGCTCTAGCAGGGCTGGAGCTACGTAAGTCAGATGCGTTAGGATACCTAGCAATGGCCTCCTCAGTGACGCTGAAGTCATGGGTGGCCTCCTCCTTGTTTTGGAGTAGTTGTTTAGTGGAAAATATTGCAAAGGATTATTCCCCAGGAGTCTTTTGCACAAAGCACATGGCAATAGCTGGTGTTCAGGCACCATTAGAGGTGGTTTTCCTCCCTGGGGCTGAAGGGAGACTGGGGAAAGGCAGGTGGATGCTGAGCGAGGAATGGGAGAGTGGAGAATGAAGAGCAGAGCAGAGAAGGCACATTGGCGCCTGATCCCAGGAGTTAAGGGGGCCTGGGCAGCTCTAATCCTCTTGTATCTGCTACCTGATGGCTTCAACAGTGGCTGGACACCAGCAGAAGAGTTCCAGTGCCATGATGCAAGACCCAGGAGCAGTAGGAGCAGGAGACAGGACTGATCCTGGAAGAGCTGCAGAGCTCTGTGGCTTTCCACGAGTGGGTGTGACCTTCTTCACCCTCATGGAGTGGGTAGAGAGAAAGCTATTTAGTATATTTGACCTTTTCTCAACATGGGACTAGTTGGACTCCTTGGTTTCTTGGGGTCTTCTCTGGTCTATAAGGGAGATTTCTCCAAGAGGCCATAGCTTGGCCCATTACTGTTTTTAATTTTCCTACATCCTGAGCTGAGGGTAACTGGAAGAAAAAAAGGTTGTGTTGTACTGTATGACTGAGAGCGATTTTTGCACTGAAGCCAAGCCAGGCAGCTCTAATGGTACAGAAAAGACGCTCCCACCTTCAATGCCACCAAGGCAGGGCATTTTTCTATTTGCTGTCCCTTGGCCCCTTTCCCATGTGATGAGCCACTTGCAACTGCTGACAGCACATCTGGTTTGGGGCTGGATTTACACCAGCTCATTATCTGTTTATAGGGGTGATTCATCTTCGGAAACACTGGCTACTGAATGCCATTGGGGGAACGTTGCCCACGATGGCATTCTCTGTGGTTGACTCTAACCTTTGATTTCCTGGGTGACATCAAATGATGGGAGTGTTTTTTTATGATCACCTGTATTTGTACAGGCAAGTACAAGGATGGGCAGGTAGGTGGGAAAAAACCTGTGTCTCATTTTGTAGAGAGGAGGAAAACAACTCCATGAAAAAAGAAAGTAGGAGATAAAAAGGTAAATATTTCCTTTCTCTCTAAGGCACAGTCAAGAAAAGCCATCATCATTTTGCTCAGACGCTAGTATAACCTCATGTTTCCCACAAAACATATTTCCCCGAGATCAGTTTGCATGTATCAGGTTTTGCCCATGAATACTCATGAGACACGAATCAGTCCCGTTAATCCATGATTAGTATGTCACCCCACGCTCAGCAGTTGCATCATGATTTGGTGTTATTGTTGAATGGATGCTGTGCCATTTAATTGTTTTTTGCTTAGTGATCTGTTCGCTCCGTTAATATTTAATTCTCTTTTTCCATCCCTCTTTTTACCCCCGAAGGCCTAAAGAATAGGAAAACATCTTTCATTTTCTCAGGCTTCATGTACTATTGTAAGAAAATACCTATTCATAATCTACTGTAGGTGATAATGATGATGTAAAGTCATAATGCTGGAATTCTTAAGTGGTTGCCAATGCTGCTTTATAGCTGAGAAAAAAAAAATTTAAAATGACCTGATTTGGAATAAAGCAGGTCAGTATGCTTTATTTGCCTTTTCCAACAGTTTGGATAATGAACAAATTGTCATCTTTACATATCCTCTCCCAGATTCTGAGCCGAGTGCTGCACGCGAGCCTGAATGACAGTAAACAATGCACTGCCTGGTGCTTTCCATGCTTTGCAGAGGTGAATTCACGAGAACAAATTAGACCTTTGATTGATCCTTTAAACAAAAAGAAAGGAAAACAGTAGCATTAATTTATTTGAGCTCTAGCTGCATTGCATTTTTCATAGTGATCAATATTCCGGGCATTGTAAACAGCAGCTTGACATAATAAATAGCTGCATTATGTAATGCTAGTTAAATTTAGAAACGGTTATTTTATTACCTTTAGCGCACATAAAATAGAGAGTGATCGAGCTGGAGCCCAGGAGCTGCCGCTGTCAGGGACGCGGAGAGCGGCCGAGCCCGGCGTGCGCCGCGCACGCAAGCCCCGGCACCCGGTGGAGCAGCCCGGCTCAGGCGGGGTGCCCCGCGTTGCCGTCGAGCGTTTCGCTGAGGGTGGCGGGCCCCGCTCCGAAACGCGGCGTGCTGGGGAGCAAAACATCTCCGCACAATGAAGATGCAAGATTTATTACGGCGGAATGAAACGTGCTACTTTTGTTCTCCCTGGTGTCCCTATAAAGCTTTTGTTTGACAGGCTGGTTTGGGCTCTGGTTAGCTACGGTCTCTTCCGTGTAGCTACTGGCTGCTCTGAGGCCGGTTGTGTGCAGACTATAGATCAATTCTGCGAGGGATAAACAGTGTTTTGCTTTTTCCTCTTCAGTAGCGTTCGCTATTATCCTGGAGCATAAGAGCCCTTTCTTTCCCTTCCCAGCCATACACACACAGATGGGCTACTGGAGGGAGGGGATGGAAGAATTCAAATTTGTTGCATTAATCTTAATAGCCTGGTCCTCTTGCAGCCTGCTGCTGCCAACTTAGCGTTCAGTGTGCTGCCCATTTACAATGGGCTGGAAGGACGAACCCTTTTGTTATAAATAATTGCGAGACATCTCAATCCAATAAACGCGCTGAAATGAGAGCCTCCGAAAATGTGAGTTTGGAAAAATACAGCCGAAGAAGGAAAGTCCCGTTGTGAAATCTTTAGCTAAGCAGAAACACTGTTGTTTGGATGTTTCGTAACACACAGGGAACGCGGACATCAGAGCTTAGATGTTCCTTCTGCTTACTGTGGTTGGCACCCGTTCACCAGGGGCTGAAGCGCTCTCAGAGGGGCTGCAGCTGGAGCCAAGCTGCTGGCGGAGTTGAGCGCTCGCCGTTGCCCGCACTCTGCGCTGCAGTTATAGGGCTCTGAATTAAAAGTTAATCTCAAGCATCATCAAACTTAAGTAAAATTCAGATCTAGGTCATAATTTTACAAGGAGAGCCCCTAGGTTCTTAACGGACTGAACCAAAATCCTGATTTGGAAGAATGTCCAACTTTTTAAAAAGATGGGTTTGGAACATATTTTCAGGAATATCTCTAATAATTACATGTATTTGATTTTTCTTAACTACTATTCACAGCTTTAGTGTAAATAAGAATACTGCCCAGCATCTGTGTGCCTGGAAGTTTTCAGAGTAGCACATAGCCACTTCAGAGAAATCATTAAAAATTATTTAGCTGAGCTGGTGTGAGAGACAAAGAGTTAAAGCTAAATCCCATTTGAAAGTAAACTTTGCAAAAGCAGTGAATTTTCTCAAAGGCTGACTGCTCTTGATTTACAAGGATGTTCCCAGTCCTGATTTCAATTAAAGAGAAATCCTCAGGCATTTCTGCAGTTCGGCGTTGTTCTTTATTCCACATTGTTATATATGGAGTAATAAATAAAACAAACAAAGACTGTATCCTGCAATGAGCTACATACGTCCTGTGCAATCTCGGGGAAATCAATAGGTCAGAGTCTGGCCTTGGATTGCCTCAGTATTAGTTGTCAATAATTCCCCCAGCTTTAGTGGAGTTTACATCTGTGTAAGTGAAAAATGGATGTGGAGATGCAAATCTGTATATTCCCCTAAAAAAAGAGAAAAAAAGTACTACTCTAGACTCGACTCCTTTTTACAGAAGGAGAAATAAATGGGTACCTGGCATTGTAAACTCTGATTTATTTGCTGGGTTTCCCAAAATCACAAGAGTACATTTTAAAGAAAGCATGTTAAGCCAAGCTTTGGGATCTTTTTCTTTGCTTTCTGCTTGTTGCATCTCTAGCTCCCGGTTCTCTCGCCGGGGTCTGCGGTTCACAAGGACCAAGACCTTGTTTGTACGGTGGTGGCTGAGTCTCACATAACAGCATGACGGCGAGCACTGGGTCTTTAAATAGTAGTGATGATGATAATAATGAAAAAGCTGTTGTTGACACGGGCCTTTGTCACCCTGCGAGGTCAAAGGGACAAAACCCCCATGCGGTCCCCTGCCTTGGGAGGGGAAGGAGGCAGAGGGTGGTGGGTGGTAAAAGCATCTCAGCAATGGCTGCGATTTCCCCGCAGCTCCATGGCGAATCCGTGACAGAGCGAGGAGTCGAGCGGGCTGGAGGTGCCAGGGCTGTGTCCCCAGCACCGGCCAACTTCCCTGCCCGAGGGCGAGCAGGCAGCCTCCGGCTGGGCTGGCTGCGTCCCAGCCTTCTACTCTGGCTTAACACTTTCCTGGAGCGATAAAATATTCAGCTTGGAGGCATTTTAATGTCTCCCTCTATTCCTGTTCTAACCTAGTCTTGTTTTTAAATAGGCCAGATTTTCATCCCCTTTTAAACCAGCAGAAATCAGGAGTTAATCTAGGCAAAGTCACCCGGCTCTACTGAAGCCCGTGGAAATGCCCTTGCAGCAGATCGCAGTCAGGCCCTGTGCTCACAGAGAACGCTCACTGCACCGGGAGAGCAAAACTGTGCTACGGAGCCATAACTATCGTAAAACCCACCTTGTGCCTCGGGCTCTTCGGATCTCCCATCGTCTCCCATCAGCCTGCCCAGAGCTTGCCCGCCATGTGCATGAGGCTCCACATGCCCTTTAATCCTCCCCACATGCTTCTTCCTAAGTCTTCATTTGTATGCGTACACTTAGTAATCGCTCATCCTGGCCATAAAACCTACAGGATTTTAAATTGAACTGAAGTCCCAAATGCTTTAAAAGAATTTACGTTGCATAATTGTACTGGTTTGCCTGAAAACAAAAAATGATGTATGGCTAAAATATTCTCTCAGGGAGATGACTCAGATCCTTCCTTGTGGCTTAGACCTTGCTTGGCTGCTGATGGTGCAACTTGTAATCTCTCCTCTAGATGCAGGGCAAGGGAAGGCAAACAAAAGAGTAATGCACGGAGCAGCGGGCATCAGACGAGAAAACACAAGTTCTTTGGAGCTTTTGGAGACACTCAACGCTTCCGTTTGTTCTGAATCAAGGCAACATTGGAGATTATGGAACAGCAAGCCAAGCCCCATCAGTGTCACACACCAGCCCATCTGCCGGTGGCGGATTGCGGCTGGTTTTGTGCTGGTTGGCAAAGCAGCCGTGTGCCCCGCGGCTCCCACCCACGAGGGCAGCCTGCAGGCAGCGCGGGGCACAGCTGGGCGAGTGGGGGGCCTGGGTCTGCGGTGGGTGGGTTTCCCACCCCGGGGTGCCCTGCAATGATACAGCCCCCCAGAGTGCTGCTACTTCTGCTTGGCCCCATGAATGGGCAGGTTTGGGTGTTTTGTAGTCCAAGAAGGTTGCGGGCAAGTCCCTTGTGTCTGGGCGTCTCGTTGCCAAGGGCTGTGCAGACAATCCTGGCAGCTGGGCTGCCGGTTTTGCCACCGAGCAGGCAGATCGTGTGGTTTTTTTCTGTCACTGTTCTCACTTTAAACATCTTCCCATACTTTTTTTCTGTAATCATGCTTTACACCCCAAGAAAATAATCTGGTAATGAAGTTAATTTTTCAACCAAGGCTCCAAAAGATACATGAAAGCTTTACTTTACGGGTGTGACATTCAAGAAGCGTTTAAATGTCCTCCAGCCATGATAGCCGGCCGTCAGGGAGCAGGAGCCCTAAACGGGTGTGGGAAAGATCAGAGAGACCTCACTTAATGTGGTTCTAAAGATCTACGTTTGCTTGGTACATACATACAGCCCCCGTGTGCAGAGGTGGCTTTGCAGATTTGGGGTTTTTGCCGTTTTTCTGCCGTTTGCAGGTTTGGGGATTTCCATTCTGAGCACGCAGGAAAGCCGCGGCTGCCGCTGCGAGTGAGCAGGCGTTTTCAGGATGTTGTCCTCAAGTGGATCTATCCCTTTCTTTCCGTCATTACCAGCGGGGCAGAGGACATCCAAGGGTCTGTAGCTCCCCGTTAGTGCTGGAAGTGCAATGGGTACTCTGGTGTAGCTTGATGCACTTAGAGCTATGCAGCCCTGCAAGCGCCTTCCACCCTTGTGTGAAGTTACCATTATGGACCGCACTCAAGTAGCGTGTCTGCCTTCCATTCCAAGCAAAGCAAAGCAGAGCAGTCTAATACCATCAGTTTGCAATGAAAGAGTATTAAAAATAGTAAAAAAAAAAAAAAAAAAAAGAAAAAAAAGGTTAACTTAATGGCAAAGAAAAAATAAGAAATTTTTCTTTTTTCTGCAGGCAGCGCCAAGCACCATCAGGGAACATATCAATTCATAACAGCTGTGGGTAGCTATTTCTGTCTCAGACTTCAATAGTTTAATTGGAGAAGCATGGCAGAAGTTAACAGATCTGTGTCCAGCAAGGTTAATTCTGAGGTTACCGGATCATGATGCAAAGAAAATCAGCCGGTGTTTTTCTCGCTCGCTATGAACAGCGTAATTGCATTACTGCTACTGGAAGGGTAGTCAGCTCTTCTCAATCTGTGGTCTCCCACTGTGGAGGGAGTAACCTATGGAAAATCAGTTTCCTTTACAAACATACCCTTCTGCCTTTCTCATTCAATGCCTACGGAATCATAATGTTGAAGGGGTGGTTGCTAATATCACAACTGCTTGTGATCATGTTTTGCAGGAGTCATTCTTTTCTGTAAGTCCAATGAGTAATTTTTGTGCTACTTTTTTTTTAAAAAAGATGTTAAAAAACGAAAGAATTGTTAAAATGCTTTCAAGCAGCATTTCCCCAAAAATGTTTGTGATTTTTGCTTCCACCTTGTCACATCTCCTGTTCCAAAATGATTTGTGCAGCCCTTCCAGCCTGTAGCATTAGTGGCAACGGCAGCGGGAGGCCACCGTGCTTTTTCCAGAGGATTTCCAGTCTGAACACACCCAGCAGCCTAAAGGAGGAGGAAAAAAGACACGCAATGAGGAGGCTTGCAAACAGCCCCATGAGAAGGTGGTGGCAGAGAAGAATCTCTTGATTCCTGGCGCAGCGCTCTGTCCTGTCCGGGGGGCTGTCGCCACTTCCTGCTGCCCAATTTTGACATGTGTCATGAGAAATTATTTCGTTTCCTGACTGTACGAGTGTAACTCGCAGAGGCCTGTTGGCAGTGGTGATTCAGAAGAGAAGTTAAAAACTTTCCAGCTCAACTTTAGACGGATCGATCTAGAATAGGGCTAACGATATACTATCATAATGTGCTTTGAGAATTCTGGTTAAGTTACCTGAATAAGTGCCAGGTACTATTAATACAGCTGATAGGATAAGTTTGAAACTCTTCACCAATGAAACACCTACTTCCATCAAAATGCTTTCAAAATGATGCATGTTGCCCTCCACGGACAGCAAACACTGGGAAATATTTTCTTTCCACTCTGGAATGGCTTTCCAGTTTTATTGTTTATTATATATTATAACAGTAGATAATAAAAGAGTCCCAATAAAGACGAAATGCTTTGATCTGTCCAGAGTGATCATCCCACAGAAATTTTCTTCTGAATCAAAATGAAGCCAGACTTGCAGAAGGCAGCCCCAGCAGCCCGGTTTTGCAGTCGGTGTTAAGTGCGCTGCGGGTCTTCCCCAGCGATCTGCTCCGCTGCGCAAGCACCAAAGATGCCCCCAGTCCTGCATTCACAGTGCAGGGCTGGCTCGAGCTTCTTGTGGTTGCTACGAGGGATATGGAGACTCGTTCATGAACTTAAAATAATGCTGTTTGGTTCTCTCAAGCTATATATAAACTGCTTGGAGGATTCACGTTGCAGTCTGCTCCAGCAGGATCTTGGTCTCCTAAGTGTCAATGGAAGGGGAGGGGAGGGAAGGAGGGGAAGGGAGGGGAAGGGGAGCTCTCCACCAGGCTGCACACCGCTGTCTTCCTGCTGAAACCAGGGATGGCAAAAGGGGGGTGCAGCCAGGCCGTACACCCTGCGTGTTCGGGACCCTTGCTGCATCCTGCGGTTGCCGTATCGCCTGGGACGTCGGCACTGGGCTGTCATCTGCACCCAAGGAAGAGGGAGGAGGGGAGACGCCTGGTTCTCCTGCCTTCGTGTAACGCAAAGGCAGGGAGCGGGGAAGAGCATTTCTAGAGTCCTTCTCCTCCAACCATGGAAAGGCAGTCTCAGTTCTCCGGCTGTCACTGGTTAACCAACATCTTCCCCAGAGCAGAAGGGGAACGAGGATCTGACTCATGACTCAGAGCCACATCCCCACGCCTGGCCTCCTCCGAGGGGAATGCTGCCCTTTCCTCAGGGCTGCTAAGTCCAAAGGCATGAAAATAGCAGGGGTTTAGGGTTGCTGGCCTTAAAACGGACCTTCAAAAATAGTTTCCTCCGATGTTACCTTGAGCGGTTTCTATGTGTATTCTTGCCAACAAGCTCTTGTCAGAATATTTGTGGAATATAAACTCTGGAGAGTCATGAGCACAGCCAAGCAGATTAATTTAAGACAAGCAAATATTTGTGGGAAAGTTTGTGTTTGTTTGCGCTATCCATCCGACACTATCATACAGCATTTTCCATGAGTGCATAACTCCACTGAGGTACCTTTTGATCAGAGAGATCAATTACTGTGTGTTCATTTCCATGTTTTTCAGCTGTAAGGCACCAGTAGAAATTTCAGTATTTCCTCCAAGAAGAATTTGGGTTTGGCTCTGAACTTCACTTGAAGAGTTAACATTTCTGAAGCCATGACCTCAAAACCACAAATAGAAAAATAACGTGAGATAGATGAGCACAAAGTTCTGGAAGCCCTAAAGAGTGAAAAACAAATTTCAGTATGTTTTGTAACCATCCTCTTGAGTTAAGGGAAAAAGGACATTTTAATAAAACTGCACCCTAGAGCCCACAGGGATTTGCTAGATAAATCACAAACACACAACTGAATGTGGGATGAAGGTTGAGTCTGTAGTCTTCCAGCTCTGAAAACACCTACCTAACCATCTGAGCAAGAAAGCTGGTGTTGGCCTCTGGCTAAGCCTCCTGGACCAGTTGCTGGACTCTACCGGCACTCATTCCCATGAGCAGCTCAGTAAGCCTAGAAGCCCAAGTGCTATTTTTCTTACTGAAAATCACCCAAAGAAAAAGTGAATTTCTGTCAAGTCAACACACATGTCTTGTGAAAAAGATCCAAGTGCACGACTCTGACCCTCAGCTCTGGGTTGACATCCCTGCGCCTCCGGCCCCTCTCGCGGCACCTCGTGGGCGGCTCTCACTGAATCAGAGCAGCGGTCCAGCTACTGCGGAGGGCTCGTGGAAGACTTTGCCTTTTGTTTTTTTCCCCCTGTTCTGGGTGAAAATTGATGTAGAAATACGGGACGTAGCTACTGGCTGGTTATGCCAGTTTGCAGCTCTCACTTCTGCATTGGAATGTGCTTTTTTTCAGGACCTAAAGATTTCATACTGTGCAAACAAAGCCACCAGAAGATTCAAAGACCCTCATAACGTCCTGCCCTGCAGAAAGCGCAGACGAGGAGGGATGTGCTGCCTGTGTCTCATAAGTGTAGCTTGTGTCCTGCATATTTATCTTTCACCTGTGGGTATGGACTGGTAGATTTATCATATTCTTCTGCTAGAGAAGCTCAATCCACTTCGCAGAGGGCAGATCTTATCAGATCCATCGATTTACAGCAGATCACAGTCTGCTCTGAATTTCCACAGCACCGTCACAAAAAAGCAGCACATATTTTTATGCAGCATTCAAGAAATACATCACATGTAGGAGCCCAAGCAAGCCTCCCTTGACTTCCATAGGGTTTATTTCTTTTATTTATTATTGTAGGTGCCCCTGTTTTGTAGTGAAGACATTGAGCAAATCATGCAAATCCTGAAAATCCTCCGACGCCTCTTTGCAACCCCTGCCGTGAGGTGAGCACAACAGGCAAATCCTTCCGTGGGCTGCGGGAAGATCCTGCGAGAGCTTCATTTCAGGGGTGAGCTGTGGAGCCCGATGGTCCCGGCGGCCACAGTGTCAATGGGGACACAACGGCTTTGCAGCAATCCGTCTTGAAGAGCGCAAAATGTCACGGCCAGCGTTCTCCTTTCCACGCGTGCAACACCCCACTGAAGTGGAAAGTTCAATCCTTCTCCTCCTCCTCTATTTCATCCATTGCTTTTCAGGCCATTTTCTCTCCCTGTCCTGACTGTCCTCCTCCTGATCATGAGGTTTCGTTTGTCCCTTTGGCATTTCCCACAAATACACTGTGGCAAGAGGCTGTTATTTGGCTGTACACAAATAAAAGGATGGAAGAAACCAAAATTAGTTCAGTAATTCCACATGTGGAAAATGCCACACAAATACTTCCAAGTTTTTCCAAGTCAGAAAAGAGAAGGGGAAAAATGAAGTAGCTGTGAAAGCCAGGCCTGATTTTCACAAGCTTCGGTAAAGATATCCCAGCTGGGAATCCCTAAACTTACATGAAGAGCTTTGAGTTATTGATTTGATTATTTATCTCAGGAGAAGGGCTTAGAGCTCAAAGCAAGATGCTGCTTCTGTTTGCAGCTCCATGATGGAAAAAAGGGAGAACTATTCCAAGAACTAACTCTTGTGATATGTACCGTCTCCTGTTTCTCTGCCTCTTAAATGAAGGTGGTCGGAGTTGAGTAAAGCAGGTGGGAAAGTGAGGGATGCCTGTGCGACACCGGGTAAGATGGGGCAAGAGCAGAGGGCATCAGTTGTTAAGCATAAAATGCCAGGTGTTCCCCACGTCCTCCTTGCTCCCCATCAAGGGTGCTCCCATCATCGGCAGGGTGGTCACTGTGCTGGGTGCTGATGCTTTATTGTAAAAAGCTACGTTAATCGTTGTGTATGTGTATGTGCTGAAGTGATTTTGCCATGGATCAGAGTCTTATGACGGGAAACGGGGTCATGAAGTGCCGTATCAGACCGGAAGGAGCGGAGTGTCACGGGAGTCTGTGGCAAATCCAGTTTCCTCATAATGCCTTCGTTAACGGGGAGCAATGCCGCACGAATGATCTCTGCAGATGTTCCCAAATTATAAGGGGCAACAAGCAACACAACTAATTTGCAAGTAGGGCTTAAAAAAATTTGCTTAAGGAAAAACAGAAGTGAGAAACCCCCTCTCCTCGCTTGCAAGCACACGGTGCTTTACATTAGCAATGCCGCGCGCTCTGCTTGGGGCTGTTGGGGCTTGTGGTATCCGGTTGCAATCGGGTGAAAGCAAGGGGAGACACAAAAATAACTCTGCAGCCCACACTCCCACCCACGGAAAAGCGTAAGTCGCCCAGGAGCAGTTGCTTGCTGCGTCAGCGGCGTTTGCTGCAGCCGCCACGGCATGCGCCGTCCCTCGGTCCCTGCCCCGGGGCGCCGGCCGGTTGCAGCTGCGCCTGGGGACGAGGACCATGCTCCGGTTAGCACCCACAGCCTCCTGCAGCAGAGGATTTGCTTTTCTCCAGGTGCGTCTGAAGCCATGTTTGCTCTGGCAGCTTGAGAGCTGGCCACCATCACCCACCCTGCAGCGATCTCTGGAGCAAGCTCAGGGCACGGGATAGTTTCCCCACGTGCTCCCTGCTCCAGTTTGGCCACATCAGCCTTGAGCAAGGAGCTGTGAGGTTAATCACCCGCTTTTCTCCGGGGTCATGTGCTGCCCTTCTTCCCCCGTGGTTTGTCATGGGGTTTCCAAGCAAAGAGGTCTTGCCCGGAGGCTGTCGCCCCACCCCTGAGCCGAGTTTCGGGTGCTTTGGTTGTCACCTCCA
Organism: Phaethon aethereus; assembly: GCF_964289735.1. Lineage (NCBI taxonomy): Eukaryota > Metazoa > Chordata > Aves > Phaethontiformes > Phaethontidae > Phaethon > Phaethon aethereus. Next base: position 21,039,837 of record NC_138585.1, on the reverse strand, counting down.
TCATGTCAGACCCTCGGGGGAGTTTCTGAGCATAGCAAAGGTGATGCTGAGACCGATGTAGCAGCAGCTGTTTGTTTTTCCGTCCCACGTACAAAACCTCATCAAAGGTTTGCTTTGTAAGGTGAGCTGCCTCTCCTAAACTCCAGATGTGAGTCTCCAAAGGTGACACCATCCTGGCCTCAGCGCCTTATTCGGGGGTTGAATAGGGACCCCCCACCCCAGGTTGGAGGCCGAGCCGGGCGCGGTTAGGAAAGGGATAGCGTCACACACGTCTGACACCTGGGACTGAATTCAGTGGCCCGGGAGGATGCGCTGGGACCTCTTTGTCTTTGGGACTGAATCCCTTGTCCTCGGAAGTCACCCAGTTTTGTGGTTGCTTTCCAGTGATGCCTCCGAGGAGGGCATCCTGGGGCTGTCATCCCCCCAGTGCCACAGCCCCGCCACCATCCTCTTCTCCACCTGTGCTCCTGTGTACCGAAAGGAGAAGACGTTGCTTGGATTACCGTGGCTCTCTTACTCCTTGTGTAAGCACTATGGGTATTTTTGACTGTCCTTTTCAATTCCAGCTGAAGTCGGTGCCACAGGCAGCTCTCTTAGTAGATTGCTTTTGTGATTTATGCAGGTCCAGAAGAGTCCAAGGATCATTTATCTTCAAACCAGGAGAGAGATGAAAGAGTCATGGTAGTAAAATTTCCTGTGGAGCTAGATCTGAGCATCAAAGAGGGGAAAATGTCATTGTTTTACTGAGACAAGATGACGTGAGACAGGTTTTAATGCTGGGGGATTTTTTTTTTAACTGAATAATTTGCCTTAAAAAGGAAAAGAAGTTTTGGGAAATCACAGAATCACAGAATCACTAAAGTTTGAAAGGACCTTCAAGATCATCAAGTCCAACCGTTAATCCAGCGCCACCATGTCCCCTAAACCATGTCCTGAAGCGCCACATCCACACGTTTTTTGAACACTTCCAGAGATGGCGACTCCACCACCTCCCTGGGCAGCCTGTGCCAATGCTTGACCAGCCTCTTGGTGAAGAAATTTTCCTAATATCCAATCTAAACCTCCCCAGCACAACTTGAGGCCATTTCCTCTTGTCCTATCACTAGTTAGTTGGGAGAAGAGGCCAACACTCACCTCGCCACAACCCCCTTTCAGGTAGTTGTAGAGAGCGATAAGGTCTCCCCTCAGCCTCCTCTTCTCCAGACTGAACAACTCCAGTTCCCTCAGCCGCTCCCCATAACTTGTGCTCCAGAGCCCTCACCAGCTTCGTTGCCCTTCTCTGGACACGCTCCAGCACCTCAGCGTCCTTCTTGTAGTGAGGACCCCAAAACTGAACACAGGATTCAAGGTGCGGCCTCACCAGTGCCCAGTACAGGGGCACGATCCCTGCCCTACTCCTGCTGGCCACACTATTGCTGATACAGGCCAGGACGCTGTTGGCCTTCTTGGCCACCTGGGCACACTGCCGGCTCATGTTCAGCCGGCTGTCAACCAGCACCCCCAGGTCCCTTTCCACCGGGCCGCTCTCCAGCCACTCCTCCCCAAGCCTGTAGCATTGCATGGGGTTGTTGTGGCCAAAGTGCAGGACCCTGCACTTGGCCTTATTAAACCTCATACAGTTGACCTCTGCCCATCGATCCAGCCTGTCCAGATCCCTCTGCTGAGCCCTCCTACCCTCCCCCAGATCAACACTCCCACCCAACTTGGTGTCATCTGCAAACTTACTGAGGGAGCACTCGATTCCCTCATCCAGATCATCAATAAAGATACTGAACAAGACCGGCCCCAGAACCGAGCCCTGGGGAACACCGCTTGGGACCGGCCGCCAGCCAGATTTAACGCCGTTCACCACAACTCTCTGGGCTCGGCCATCCAGCCAGTTCCTCACCCAGCGAAGAGTAAACCTGTCTAAGCCACGAGCCGCCAGTTTCTGCAGGAGAAAGGAGGGCAAACGAGCTCGGTGGGCACTGCTGGCGCAGAAAAAGCCGGGTGGAAGCGGAGCCCGAGGGGCAGGCACTGCTCCTGGGATGGGGAGGCAGCACGGGGCAGGCCCAGGCTGGCGGTGGTGGGTGTCCCCGCTGGGAGAGGACAGCGGCACCCTGCGCGGCCGTGACGCCCACGTGCAGAGAGCTGAGGAGAGCCGTGCCACCAGCCCCGTCCCGCGGCGCCCGCGCCAAGACACGCGCTCGCGCGACGCGAGGGTCTGCCCGGAATCGTCGCGGGCGTGCTTTGGGGAAAAAAAGAAAGTTCCCAATCTCGGTGAGTCCGACCGCAAAGACGGGAATGGCGCCCGGCCGCGCTCCTCCTGCCGCGCGGCCGCGGCTCGGCACAGCGGCGCGTCTCCTCCAGCCGCTGCCGGCCGGGGCTTTGGCCGAGCGTCGCCAGAGGCAGCAGCAGGTCCTGCGGGGCCGGGGAGCGTCTCCTGCCCCCGCCCCGCCTCGGGGCTTGCAAGCGAAGCACGGATCTTGGGAAATTCGGTCACGTCAGAGCACTGGAAGGAAACCGAAGGAAGGAGAGCGCTGGGAAAGGGTCCGTTCGCATTTGCAGCAGATGCTATCTAGAGGAGGAAAATACTTTTATTTCCCCTGTGGACTGCCGGTTGATTTTCTTGCGGCAGGCACTAATGGAAAATAATAAAGCCCATTTTAGTCAGGCTGTATCCAGAACACTTACAGGTCAAGCCAGTACTCAAAACAGACCGTTATGGAACATAACACATTAGTTTGTCACCAGCGTCTATGGTGTCCAGGGGATTTTTACCATTTGAAATTGAGTTTTATAGGTCAAGGCCTTTCATGGGTCTTGAAAAACAGTGCATCTCCCTAAAGTTAGCATGAACATGGAGGCAATTACTGGATGTAAAGATACGCAACCTTTGTGTTTGTTAACAGTGCAAAAAAACAAAGGGACCCCGTGGTGGGAACTGATATGGCTATAAACCCCAGAATAGAATCATTAATTGTTATGGACTCAAATATTTCAGTGTCGTCTTCCTGCTGTTAAATCAAACCCACAAAATGCACGCGCGGCATCTTGCACTGAAAATTATGTCCTCTCAGTTTATAATTTAAAATTCACCGATGACCGTAAAGGAAGCTTGGTCATAGGAGCCAAAGTTTCTTAGAAATGAGTCAGAAGTATATCATTTGTTTGGGAGAGATTAACTTATTTCAACATGCAGATAACCTCAAACATCTTCCATGTGGTTTTGTACTTCACGGAATAAAGCAAGCAGGGACAGGAGGTGGTGCCTGAAGTGCCACACACGCACACACAGGCGCACACACACGCACACGCGCGCACACGCACGCACGCGCACACGCGCCGCTGTCTCTGTTTTCCCCTCCACCCGCCCTTGCACAGCCCGGCCCCCGCAGCGCTCCCCCCCGGAGGACTCAGGAGGGCTGCGTGAGGGCACCCGGCGTCTGCGCTCTGATTGCCCAAATTCGAGACAAAGGCCACCCACAGCCTGGCGTCGAGCAGGCTGGGGCTGAGGCTGGTTCACGTCCTGCGTGTCCTCGCACCGCCCGGGGTGAGGGTCCCCTGCGCCACGCGGTGCCCCACCGCCCGGCATCCTGCATGGCGTTCCTGCTGCGCGGCTGCCCCGCACCGACGGCTTTGTTGTGATACCAAATCCATGTGCCACGTGGCTCTGGCGTCGGGCGTCCTGGGCGGCTGTCCCCGTGCTGCCGCTGGGACCGGTGGGACCACGGGGACCGGTGGGACCCCCGGGGCGATCTCCCGGGTGGGAGAGGAAGCCTCGTCCCTCGACCCATTTACACCACGTCGCCTTTCCTGCCACGGCCAAACAGATTCCTGCCGACTCACGTACCGTATTGATTGGGGTCGTAATTAATAACAGCAAAACACTCAAGCCCAGGCTGCAAACCGCCCCTTTCAGCTGAGCAGACCCTCGCGCGAGCGGCCGGCGGGGCGAGGGCGTTTGCTGGCTCAGGGCAGGCGTGGTGCGGGCGTCCCTCACGCATCTCCAGCACGGAGGAGCGAGGTATGGTTACCCCCATCTCCTCAGGCATTTAACGTGAGGCTTTGGCAACCGTGCACAGGAGCTCCCTGCAGGCCTTGCACGTCAGAACGGCGTTTTATTAGTCCTTACCTGAACTGCATTTTGTTTTGCTCTTACTCCCTATTGTATTTTCGCCCTTGCCTCTCTAAGCAGCATCTTCCAGGAGGAGGGGGCAAAGCCGCAAGCCCCTTGCCGAGGGGCTGAACCTGCCGCTTTGCCTTTCTTGTCAAGTTGGCAAGCGTGCCAAAAAGCTCCGCACAAACAACCGCTATGCTTTTCTTTCCTTCCTTTATTTATTTTTTACCCAAAGCTAAGCGTGCATCTCAGGAGCGAAGTGTGTTGCGTTGCTAGTAACTGATGGTAGGTAGGAAGTCCACACGGCCACTCTCTTTCCCGGTAATATCCACCAAAGTCTGGAATCACTATCACTTCTGCAGGTTTTTCCTGTAATTCAACTTTGGTAAAACCCCCTCTCAGGGAGGAATTAATAGCGTGCCGTGGCTGTGCTAAATATTGATCGACTTTTTTGTCTTTATATGGAAAGCTGCACAGACGGTTGAACAAGAATCTGAGAACAACAAATACTAAATCTGCTAATGTTTAGATAAAGACAAAGATCTCCACTTCCTCACGCTCGTAATGAAATGCCCCTTTTGTGCTGTGTGAGGTGCTTTGAGGGACAGTAAGTGCCTCCGCAGAGCGAGCGGCAGCGGCAGCCCCTCCGTGCACGTGGAGCCATGGAGGTCCCAGGGCAGAGCAGCTCTGGAGCTAGAAATAGCATTTTTATCTCCAAATTGCCATTGTGCAATGCTGCACAGTACCTAAAAACCCATCGCTTTTCTTTTTCCCAATGCTTTTATTTACCCTAAAGCTTCTAAAACCTTCCTCAACCTTCCTCGTCCACGGAGAGGAAAGATTACCAAGTAAAATTCAATGATGTAAAACTTGCGGGAAGAAAAAAAAGAGATCAGTTTAAGGAGTATATGATACAAGAAATAACACAGTTTATGTCTCTAGGCTGCTTTTGCTGACTCTGGCAAATGCACACTCATTTCAGGGACCTGTGGTTTCCACTTTCTGCGTAGCTCCCAGCCCCCACGGGACGTTCCTCCCTCCCGTGCACCCGCTCCAGGAGCGTTCCCACCCGCGGTCTCCTCTGCAGCTAGTGCAGAGACATCGGCAACCCTATAATGCGATTTAAACGTTAAAGTGTCTGAACTGCCCTGGGAAATTGCCTCTTTCTCCCTACCCCGGCAGTACACGGAGCCCCCCGGTGCAGCAGCGCGGTTTGGGTGCTGAAGGGGGGGTGGCCGCGTTCCCCCGGCATGGGCTGTCCCGTGCAGGACAGCACGCAGGGCATGGCGCGCAGCTCCACTCCCATTCCCGGCCCAGGTGTGTCACGTCCATCTGATTCCTTTCATCATTAACTTTTTTTTGTGTTAAAGACTCTGCTGGTGCTGACTCCACAAAGGTCTCTTGGAACATAATGAGAGAACTTTTCTAATGACTCAGAGATTTCTAAATTAAATGTAAAATGTTTATTGCAGAGATGTACAGCCATACATTATGCATTACTGTTTCAATATAACAGCATAATTCTGGTAGAAATTATCCATGTGAGCTGCAATCAATTTTAGCTACTACTCTTTGCCTGCTTGACAATCTGGTCATTCGGCTGTGGAAAAGTGCTTTTACTTGATTACTTACCCTGTTGGCAATCGCTGTGGCTTTTGGCAGTGCCGGGGCATTATTTCGCTCCCCAAAATCGCCAACCCTACTTGCGGAGGGACCGAGCGTAGCTGCGGCCTCTCTGCCAACCCCCTGCGGCTTCCCCCGACACCGAGGAATGCGCAGACTCCAGCACAACCCTTGAAGACTTGTTTTAAAGGCGTGAGCGTTCATGGGCTGCCGCCGGCCCGCGTGGCGTGGCCAGGTGACCATCACCATCCTCCCTCTGGCTCCTGGATTGCCCCTCGCCACGGCCCACGGTCGTGGCCCCGGTTGCACCGGTGGTTGTCGCCGTTTTGCTGGTGTGCCCCACATCCCATACTCCCTGTGCCGGGTGGGCTTCAACGGTCACCCGTGTCCTGCGGGTTTCACTTTGCCTCCAAAGCGCGTGTGCCAGGGCAGGGGTGGGGCGGTGGGAGTGTGGGCTGTGCGGGACTGAAAAAAATGAGTGTTCTTCATTTTATGTGATAAGGAAAAAATCCCAAAGGGGAGAGATGCTGAAATAACAAGCTCGCTGTAGGGGCGTGAAGAATCGGAGGCATATATTCCCCGTGACCGCATTATTTGGGCCGTTACTGTACTGCTGTCTTTCCTCCCGAGTTTCGTATCAAGGAAGGGTGCTAAAACAACTGTGGGCCTAAAGGTTGAGTTAAGCCCGTGTGCTCAGGCGCTCCCACGCTCTGCCCAGCAAAGCCGGGGCTCCCTGGGCGGGACGGCAGTGCCCGGCTGGGGCCCGGCAGCCTGGAGACGCCGGGTGGAGCATCAGCCTGAACAAAAGGCTTGTTCCTGCCCCCAAAGATCTTACAAACCACCTCGGCCGTAGCCACAGAGGGGGCAGGTCCCTGTGCTGACCCTAATGCCACCCTGCTCCAGGAGTCGTCCCTCCGACGCTGAGCCGAGGGGTCAGGGAAGGGCTCTGCCGGCGTTTGACCACCGCTGGCTTTAGTGTGAGGACGTGTAAATCGGGGCGTCGTGAGAGCCAGGGCTGACGCTCGTAGCTGCCGGGTCTCATCTGCGCTGGGCTGATTTATTTTGCGTGGGAGCAGCAGTAGCAGTTTACGCCTTCTAGTGCAGATTACAAGATAAATCTGGCTTTCAATGAGACCCATTGGTGACTGACACTGACAGAGCTTTTAAATCACTGCAGCTGCCTGGATATAGCCGTGGGCCAGATTTGGCCCTGCAGGTCAGGTCTCTTTTTGGCTGGTGTAAATCAGCAGTTTGGATTGAGATGCGGTGTCAGGTTCGAGCGCCGGTCTCATTTTTATTTAAGTGTCTGCATGGTAATTCCAGCTCAGAGGGACACCTGAGGGCTGCAGCCCTTCTCTGCGTCAACTGCCAGGTTTTGCCACGCTGGGATCTACCTTTCATGGTGAAAGCTTTAAGCGCCGACTGAAACTCTCGGTGTGGGTGTCACACGGACACTCCTTTTAAGACCCACCTCACACTGCCCAGGTCCATGTGAAGATGAATATCCATATGAAGATGAATATCCTCCTCAGCACCAATTATCAGTATCAATTATCAGCTCCAAAAACTTCTCCATTGACTTTGGTGCTACAAATTGTCAGCCAGTGGAAGCTGGCCTGGGCTCCCTGAAATGGCCAACACCGTTTGCTCCCGACATAATCTGGTCTTGCCTGGATAAACTTCCCAGCATTAAGGTAGTCCGGACTCCCAAGCAGGAACAAAAGTCCTCACCGTGCTCTGACAGGCACTGGTCTCTTCTGAGCCATGTCCCGCTGCCGTCAGGAGGTTTGGCATTGCCGCCGGATGTGCGTTACTGCAGTGATAGTCAGGGACGATCCTTGTGCTCTCGTCGGTGGGACTGCTCTCACCTTCTCGCGAGCGTGCAGCCAGAGCAGGATCAGACCTGCGGAGTGTGCAGGGGTGCCCGCCTGCTCCACCCGTGGAGCCGATCCTTGGCTGAGCATTGCTGTTTGACACCATGGGAGCATGAGCGTGTGTGTATCCTCTGTCAGCATCATACCCAGACCATAAGGTCATTTCTAGATGGGTTTTATCTGGACAAATTACACCATAAATGGAATAACCTCACCGAAATACAGTATATCATAAACACAACCTCTTTTTGAAATCGATTGTATTTTGCTTTTCTTAGCTCTTTGCATGGTCCAGGACACACTGGACTGAGTGGCAACAGTCCACGGTGTGGGCTGAGGAGGAAAAAGAGAAACACCAGCGTGTTCCGCTGCCTCTGTCTGTGGCTGCGCGTCGTGCCGGCGCCTGACGCAGGCGCCCCAGCTGTGCTCCCTCAGTCCACCTTTCCATTTCTGCATCTTTCGCAGGGCCGATCGGTCCCCGTGATTTTCAGTTCCAGAGAGCGAGGGTTCAGTGAGGGTTACCCAGGGGAAGGTGTGTGTTTGCTGTACCACTCGGTACCCAGCCGCTTCCCAGCCTGCCGCCGGCCCGGCAGAACATGCGCTCGGTTGTGCTGTGAACGTATGTCGTGGTGCAGCCCTCGCAGGTGGTCGGTAAGGTCACCACCAGTAGAACGGGTCCATGTCGTTCTGAAGGCTATTGTGTTTTCTGTAACACTCTAACAGTCCTGGGGACAACTGACAGTCAGGGGCCAGAGCACTCCAGTACCTCCATGATGGACATGGCATGAAACCCAAGATGATTAGACAACGAAGGAGATATTGTTTCGTAGCTTCTTTATGTCTTCATGAAACAAAAGCTAAAGCCAAGAATGGCTGTTGTTCCTCCTTGATTGTTGTTAAAAGAGGCTGACGATGCTGAAGGGCCTTTACAAGTGGAAAGAAATATCCTGTGGGTTTGGGGTGCATGTATTTATTTATTTATTTAGCCTTTGTTCTGAGGAACTCACTTTCCAGTACTTTAGATAAACATCCGTTTAAAGCAGAGTTTCCTACGGTTGCGAATTATCTTCGTGGCTTTCATTACCATCCTGATTAGACCCCTGAGGGCAGAGCATCAGCTGGTGCAACAGGACATCGCGCCACTGATGGGCCTTACGGCAATTAACACTAGTTGCAAACGCATCTCTTGATGTAACTTAGTAGCTAGATGGCACTGAAGGTATTTTGTGGCATCTACTGTCTCAGGTATGGCAAAGAGATGACTAATTTGCCTGTGAGTGGTAAATAATTGCAGAAATTAGTATTATTCGTTTTTATTGCTGTTGGACCAAATTCTGGCTGCCACTATAGCTGTCTCACGTAGGCGTTGTGATTACAGTAACATCTCGATGCGATAAGCAATTCAGACCCCTCACTAGCCAGCCTGTCACATCCCAGCTCCGCAGGCATCCAGTGGGAGAACTGGTGCTAACACGTGTTAGACACCTATTGCAGATGGTCTGAAGGCAGCTAGAGACTCCACGTAGATACAAGGCAAAGGCAAACACAAGATGTGGAGCAATTGAAGAGAAGAGTAAGAGAAGGTTGAAAAAGGCTGGGGGGGAAAGAAATCACCGTTTCTGGGATTGTTTATAATTTGTGACTGATTTGGCACAGGGCTTTCATTCCTCACCACAGAGGGGAGTTGCCAAATTTGGGAGCAGCTCTGGATTTCAGAGTCTCATGATTTCATCTCCTTGGCTGCTGGTATGAGACCGTGGTGCTCCAGGACCCTTATTTATTTTATGATTCAGGCAGAAAGTTTTCAGTCCAAATCACAAAATCATTATAGCTCGAACAATGTGTTCAGTGATTCAAGGCCATTTCTCACCCACTTTAGCGCTTCCCGTGCTGCTCCACTGACTCCACCACGGTTCTCCGCAGTTTCTCCGGCTTCAGAATTACCTTCTGGCACCGCTCCTGGTGAATGAAAATAGGAAGCTGGATTACTTCACTAATAATCTTATTTCCAGTTTGTTTCAATTATGCTTCTTTTCCAGTGGGTGTTAAGCGGTTGTTTTGGTCTCACTGGTTCAAGGCATGTAAAACATATATAAAAGTTTGTGTAGAAGAGGGCTCTGCATAGAAGTAGAGGAGCCGTTACCCTGCTCGCTGCGGGCGAGTCTGTGCCAGCCGGAATAGCACTGATTTGGGGAAGGAAAACGCACCCCAGCACCACAGAATCACAGAATCACAGAATCATTAAGGCTGGAAAAGACCTTTAAGATCATCAGGTCCAACCACCATCCCAACACCACCATGCCCACTAAACTATGTCCTGAAGCGCCACATCTACATGTTTTTTGAACACTTCCAGTGATGGTGACTCCAGCACCTCCCTGGGCAGCCTGTGCCAATGTTTGGCCACTCTCTCAGTAAAGAAATCTTTCCTAATATCCAATCTAAACCTCCCCTGGTGCAACTTGAGGCCATTTCCTCTCGTCCTATCACTGGTTATTTGGGAGAAGAGACCAACAACCACCTCATCACAACCCCCTTTCAGGTAGTTGTAGAGAGCGATGAGGTCTCCCCTCAGCCTCCTCTTCTCCAGACTGAACCACCCCAGTTCCCTCAGCCCTTCAGCAGTGCTAGAAGGCTGCAGGTCTCTGCAGTAGCACCTACTGCTGCTTGGGGACTGGTCTCCAGTGTAGGTGGCTGAGGGGCTGCTGGGGGCCACTGGAGCAGCTCCTTGCCGCGTCTGTGATGTCCCTTGCAAGCACAGCCCATGGCAAAACCCTGCACAGAAGGCAACTGCAACTAATGGGTTATTTAGAAATGAGGTTCACCTCTAGTTAAGCCCAGAGCTTTATTAGAGGTGCTTTAGTCCCCCCCTTCATCAGCCCCCACTTGAGAACCCATTTGCCCCTCAGACCAGTACTCAGATGGGCAACCGGAGAGACCACAGTGCAAGAAGGGGACAGGGATGCCTTTTCCTGACGTCCTGCTGATTTGGAGAATACTTCAGAGCTGCCTTGGTGGATCCGGCTCCCTGAGAGTAGATACTTCTGACCTACTTGACTGTACGGAGCAGTAGTAGGAAGGAGAAAGAGGGTTACATTGCTGCATAAAAGGAGCTGTGCATCTGATTGACCTAATTTTGGTCTTTCTTGCACTCTTTTAACTCCACCGGCTTCAGCAAAGGAGTGCTGATTTACACCAGAAGAAGCTGACCCAGTTTCCCTGGCCTGCTCTCACCGCGCACCGGGGCCACGGTGACGTCGCTGTCACCCGCTGCCCCGTTTTCCGCTGCTTCAGGTTTCTGCAGGAGCACAGGGTGGTGGGACCACGCTGGCCCTGAGCGCAGCCAAGCTGGGGCAGCGGCAGCCGGGCAGCCCCCCCGGCCGGGCAGGCCTTTTGCAGATGGGTTGCTCTAACCCAAGTTTTCCTATTTCTTTAAAAATTCACAGAGCCAAATCATAGTGAGAAACGCCACTGCAGGTTAACGCAAGGGTGAGCTTGGCTGGGTGGGTGGGGGACGCCCACCCCCAGCCCGCTGCGGCTCCGTCCAGCCACCCACGCTGGGGACCGGTCCCCGTATCCGTCTTGGCGCACGCGTCCCGTATCTGGACCCCACGTCTCCCCCATGGTGCCGGGCCTGGAGACACGAACGTCCCCGTACACGGCAATGGCCGTCCCCTCCCTCCTCCTGCACCGCTGCTTTGAAAGCCTGTGAGAGCTGCACCGGAGGAGCCTCGGTGCTGAAGTTTGTTAATTAATATGCTACTGTTAACTGTGTCAAAAGCTTTCTTCAGATCAAGCGAAACGGCTCCTCGTGCTTCCCTTTGATCGAAGGCAGCGAGGGTGTCGGCGGTGGGCGCTGACAGCGTGGCCGCGTTAGTCGCGCTGCCGCGGGCACCGCTTTCGGCGACGGCTGGCGGTGGGCTGCCCTTTCGCTCATCACCTGTGAGCCACGGGAGGCCGACTAGCAGGGCTCTGCTGTTGCTAATATCATCAGGCATCCCCCGATAAATGGGCAGGAGGGGTCCAGCTAGGGCAGCTGCTAACTCTTTGAGACCATTTCCCACCATTTTCAGGGAACGCTGGCACGAGGTGCACGTGGGCATCAGCGAGCAGCAGCAAAAGCAGAAATGTCTCCCCGCCTTTGCTTTTACCTAAGAACTGCCTGGTCACATCAGTTAATTCAGGTTGGGTTCATTGGATGGTTTTGAATGAAAACACCTGTGAAAAATGTTGGAAAGAGATAAACATGCTTTATTTTTGAATGTTAATAGTTTGAAACAATCAGAGGCAATCACAATAAAGCAGAAAGGAAAACAAAAATCCTGAAAGGAGACATTCCAAGTAACTGGAAAAAATAGACGAGGGGCACTAAAAGCCGTTCGTCTTTCGCTGCTCCGTGTCAGCCCTGGCTCTTCCCCTTCCAGAATCCCCAGCCTCTCAGGCAGCTCAGCAAACAGAAATTTTTTACCCAGTCTCAGCATCAAACTCAGTTTGACCTCGGCTGGGAGGGCGATGGAGCTGGCAATGGCCGAGAGAGGACGCGGGGTCCGATGTTTCATGATTAGATGGAGGTTCAGCTGTCTCAGGGACATCAAGGGCTGGTCAAGTTGGGCCGTTGGGCATGAGGTTTCTGGCTTGGGCAGCCTCGTCCTACAGCTCCTTGTCTTGGTCTCGGTTCACAACGGGGGTGAGCCTCACTGTCTCCATTTTACACGGCCAGCCTGGCCTCCAGCTGGAGGTGTGACCCCTCGCCAGCTACCTTGGTGGCGAAACGGCGAGCAGAGTTTGATGCCGATCCGGTGTGCTTCTGTCTGGCCATATGATGTTCCTCTACATGCCCGTATGACGAGTGCCTGGGGTTGGACCGTCCTTCTGCTTCCAGGACTTAAATGTCCAGTTTTAGGGGTTTGAGCGTGGGGGGAGAGACCCGGTCCCCACTGCCTCACCCCCAGCCTGGAACCGTCCCCATTCGCCTGTGGCAGAAACACAGCAAAATGCAACGCTCTTGTCAAAGCTATCCTGCGCCCTCAGAACTCAGGTAAAAGGTAAAATTCAGGTAAAACAGGCCAGGAACGAGAAATGCCTCTGCCTTCCAAGCCCCACACCTCGAGGAGGAGGCCAGGCTGGTTTGTGTGGGGCAGAGGAGTGGATGCTGCAGCGCTCCGATACCGGCTTCAAGGCATCCCTGTATTTCCTGGCCACCTCCGCTTATTCTGGTTGATGAAGGCAGAGTTTTAAGTGCTTTATCCGATATAGCTATGCAATGACAACCCGGGGATCTCCAAACACCGTGGTCCCCCGGAGAAACCCCGAGGAGTGCAGAAAACCACGCCCATGCCAGTCCCCCCGAGGGAAGAGCGAGAAAATTAAGATTTAACAACAGCCCCGCATCGCTGGGTTTCCACGCGGACCCCGTCGTTGGGAGTGAAAATAAACAAAGGGGGTTTCTGCCCTCCGCACCTCGCGCGGATCAAAGGCGGCGGGCGCTGGGCGCAGGCTGAGATCGGGTCGCAGCAACCCCGTGAGCCCCGGCGCCTGCCAACGCCGTCAAATACCTGCCTGGGGTTTCTGGAGCAGCGGTGCATCCTCTCGGGGTTGGCTGAATTTTATGGCCATCAGATGCCTCCGTTACTCATTTCTGCTCTTTCCACCCAAAATGTCTGACAAGTTCAGCTGCTACAGGCAATCTGTAAAAACCGGGGCCCGAACTGTCAGATCGCCCAAGTGCTGCCTCGTCGCCTGCCTCGTCGCTAACGAGAGATGGGCTTGTGCTGACAGACGCCGACTGGCCGGGGAGGAGGGAGAAAGGGAAGCTGAAGTGATAAACTCCTCAGTTTAAAGTGATGTTTTCCGCGTTACCGGCTGCTCTGGCTCTGTCAGCCTTTGCGGAGTTGAGAGAGACACTGGGAGGGGGAAAAAAAAAGAAAAAAAAAAAAAAATCCTTCCCACTGCCTGATTTTCGGATATCTGGTCTATACCATTTATTTTTAATACTAATGTGACATGATTTAATGTTCCATCAATTAAATTAAACCGCCGGGGTGGTGTAGACGGAGATTGAGCTGAATCCCCAGGTGAAAAACGATCCGCCCGTCCCAGCAGTTTCCCGGGTATCGGCCAGCAGTGACGGACACGGACCGGCTGGGCGCTGGGTTGGGAAGGATGGGGGGGCGCAGGATTCGGCCCTTCCCCATGCCGGCATTGCGATTGTTGACCTTCCTCTCGCTGCGTCGAGCTCCCGGCTCTCGTGTCGCGACGTGCGAGGGGTGAAGTGCTGGTGAAAATTTGCCGTGTTATTGAGGTGAAGTATTTGAGTTGACCCGGGGTGGTTGTCCTCTCCTGTATGTAATTTCTCAGGGAATTTTGCGGGAATTCCTCAGGAAATTAGGGAATGGAAAACTTCCGTCAATAGCAGGGGGAAAAAAAATATTTGGTTCCTACAAAGGCTGAATTTTACTATTACTTTGAAAAAGCAGTGTCTGGCTCCCCACAGCCCAGATGAGGGGTGTTTCGGGAGGTCAGGCTCTACCTAACCACGGTGGGCTTGGCCAACGGCCCCCATGGATGGGAGAGGTCGAAAACCCGCTTCCCGCGGGGCGTCTCCGAACCCCTCGGGGCTGCCGGCTGCGCGGCCACGCTGGGCACATTCAGCAAGGGCCGTATCTGTATCTTCGCCGACTAAGAAAAAAGTGGTCTCCAGGGAGAGCAGACAGGCCTGTTTCATAAGCACTAAATCAACACGCGTGAAGCTCCTGCAGGACTGCCTCTACGGGAAAACATATAACCCCTGCACGCGTAATCTCACTAATAGAATTAAAAAAACAAACACTTTGCACAAAAAATGACAGATGAGCTACAAATAAATAACCTCTCAACATAAACACAGCAAGAAAAATTCATTAAGTGCCTTTTAAAAGCAGTGGATTCGGCTTTGCAGATCTTTTTCAGATGTTCCTCTCAAGCAAACCTAAAATCAAACAATAATTGTGTAAAGGCAAGTACCGTAATAAAAACAGTGAGGCTGAAAATGCATTATGCATCTTTTCCTTTGATAAAGGTCTCTGTGCTTTTATGAAATGTTCGTTATCAGTACCTTCCCCCTGTGTCTGAAGAAGAGAAACCGGTACTTTAGAGTCTGAAGACTTCTGTGTGTGTGGCAGAGAATAGAGCCGATGGGGCATTATTTCTGATAGACCGATGTTATAAAACTATCTTTCATGTTCCTGGAAAAATTCTTTCTGTTATTTATTTGAAATGAAAACCAACGCAGAAAAAATTTCCTTTTTTATAACAGAGTCAGCTAATGTTCTCTTTTCTTGTAATTTATATTAATAATGATTGCGCTAATCTTTTAATACATTTCAACAGTTTCAGCAGGTTTATGGTGTAAGATTGCTGTTATTTACCTCAGTGACTGGTTTTATGGAATAACTGCAGCTTTCCGTGGAGGTAGATCAAATGCTGAAATGAGGAAAAATAAAATGTAACACTGGTTCTCCTTGCTCACTTAAGAAGCAAAAAAACCAGAGAGGGCAATAAGGACAGGATATGTATTTAAAATGTTAATACTACCAGCCACTCTATTTAGATGGACTGGGGTGTTGCTTTTTGGTTTTTTATGATGGGTCTGGAGAAAACACGGAGGAGATCACACCAGGGAGCGATCCAGCGTTGGTGTCCCAAGACAGGACCCTTCTCTCCTTTCTCCCTACTTCCCCACACCGTGATTTTGAGGATACTCTGGAGTTTTTAGCTCTTACACCACTGGTTACAAACGTGCCTCCTGACTGGGGCTGGCCAAAGCCTCCTCAGAGTTTGGAAAATAGTCCAGCAATTTTTTTCTCCTACAGGATGACATAAAAAACCCCCAGACAACCCTTATAAAGGTGTTGCAATCCGTGGGGCTGGCAGGCTGGTGCCAGGGACAGCCTTCCCGTCCCAGGCACGACGTGGACGGAGCTGTGGCTACCAGCTCCTGCTCTGAACCGCTCCGGAGCTGGAGCTCCCGAAACGGTCAGGGACCCCATCCAAAGTCCCATGAAGTCAAGGGGCTCCTCTTAGCTTCAAAGCCAGGAAATACATTCTTAAAAGCTGAAACCAGTTTTATAAACACTTAGGCCTAAATCTGGAAACCTCTAAAAATGTATTTTTTTTTTTCTTATATGATAATTAAAAGCATGTGTGCCCAGCTCCCACTGCATTTTGGAAGCATCTGCCCTAAGACGAACAAGTCCTGCCACTCGCCGGGCTGGAAACTCCCCAAATCTCCACAAACGTGCAAAAGCGAAGCCTCAGAGCTGGCGGGGCAAACATGGAGGGTTTCGGGAGGAGCGGGCCCTGGTTTAGGACTTTAAGGATGACAGTTGCAAAGGCTTTCAGATACCAAAGGGCTTGGCAATGGGCTTGTCGTAGCAATTAATGACATGGGAAGAAGCGATCAGAGGAATGTGATCTCTTCTTTCTCTGTTGGAAGATTTTCTGTGGGCCAAACATGATAACTTTCTTTATCCCCCGTCAGGGAAGAATTCCGCTTTTTCTTGCAATAGAAAAGGTCTGGAATGATTTCACGGGTAATTTCAGGTACGCGAGATATGTCATGACAGGTTCGGTACGTCGCGTAACGCTTCTCCTTCCCGGACAGAGGAGTGGACGAGCACTGCAGAGCACAGGCCATGGATAAACATGTTTAAACTTCTAGATGTTACTGAGATTTTTAAATTTGAAACATTATATTGAGAAAATGTGGAATAAACCAGGCAATTTTCCTCCCAAACGCTGACCCTTATTTTTAAGCTGACTTCAAAGCTGGCTGAAATTATTCAAAGTGTCTGTTCTGAGGAAAAAATTCAGTGCTTCCTTTGCTTCTACCAGCAATATTTGTCTTGGTGCACCAAAATGCAGAAGTATAAATGGACATCAAATATACAAAGAATTCATTGAAAAAAGAAGCTGTGTACTTACCCAACACAGTTGCAATCGTTTCCTGTGTTATCCTTGCAAAATTAAGAAATGCTCGGAGCTAACCATTTTGAGGGATTGCTACAGACACCACAAAGGAAATTTAACAGTAACTTGGAAGTTTCTTGGTTTACGATGTTATTCCTCAGACACTTTAAAAAAAGGATTGTTTTTCTTTTACAGAAGCACTAAGACAAAGTTGGGATGCAAATAATTTTGTGTTCAGATGGCTGTCGTTGTTTCCCTCACACAGCTGGAGGAGTTGTGCCTTTGGCACCTATTACTCTCGATAACCATACATTTCTGATGCTTGTTTTCAGCAACGAGTGTACCGTCTTCAGAATTAGTCATTGCAGAAAAATCCATGTAGCGGCAGGCATGATAAAATAAAATCGTGATGAGCATGGATGAAAAATCTAACAGCCTGAATTCAGGTCAAGAGCAGCACTGATTATTTTGAAAGAAGTCCTATATTTATAAATCCTTGGCAGCGCCATCAACTCATTTGGTATCAGACAATGAAATTAGGATTTTCTCTTAGATGAAACCCTGATCCTGAAGAAAAATGCAGGTCTGCAGCACACGTACGTGCAGCGGGTCTGTGCGCGCCCGTTGTTACCCCAAGTGACCCTTCGCAAAATGGCTTTTCCCGCCCCTGCTCAGCACAACCTGGCTGCCGGTCACGGCCTTGCCTGCGCTGAGCCCTGCGGGGCGCGTTGCTTTGATGTGGTCCGAAAAACCAGAAGAGCCCGGGGTGCAAGGCTGAGACGAGCCAGCTCTCCCCAGAGCTTTATTTCGCCGCGGGGCACGTCCTGCTGGAGCTGCCCGCGGGCCCCGGCCAGCCCCGCTGTCACGGACACGGGTTCGGGGGTTTCCATCACGTCCCCCAGAGGGAAGGGGTCACAGTGGGTTGGAGTTCAGAGTTAGGAATGGGCTCCTGGTGTGCTGCCACGATGGCTTTTGCTTCGCTCAACAGCAGCCACCTCCGTCCCACCACCCGCCCCGCTTGCCCCTCGAGCATTTCGCTCCCCAAACCCGGTCACGCAGCCCTCGGCACCTCCTCCGGCCGCGGCCGAGCCCCTCTGCCGGAGCACTTCACCATTTCCCTTGCCCTTCGCTAATTCTCTCCCGTTTGTCAGTACTTCTGAGCTTATGAGCTGCCCAGAAGCACAAGGTTGATATTTTCAAAGCTGTCCGCAGGAGTTGGATGCCGCACTTTTTTTTTTTTTACTTTTTTTTTTTTTTTTGCAGCTGGCATTAAAATCTCCAAGGCAGTTCTGAAAGCTTCAGCCTGCGGATTTAGGGACAGGGACAGGGGTGACGGAAGCGCCCAGCCCACACGAGGAAGGGGCACGCTGCTGGTCCGGCTCGGCTCAGCCCTCAGGGCGGCCATGCCGTGCTGGGGCACGTGGGACGCGTTTCCCCCGGGGCTGAAAGCCAGAGAAAAGAGGGCATCGCCGTGTGGCGTCGCGCGCCGCCTTCGCGTCAGCCCTTCCCGTCATCGCACGGCGCGTACGGCACGCCTGTCGGGCGTTTGCTGGTAGTAGGGAGGGCCAGAAAACAAACCAAAAAAACCCCTCAAACCTAAGAGTTAACTTTGCTTAAAAAGAGCAACAATCACATTTCTGCATAGAAAAATGTGCAGAGCCAGAATCCTCCCCTGTGTAATTTCTGACTTCAACAGGCAAGGCTGGTCGCGAGCCGTAATTAGAGCTGGCCGGGGAACAATGGGTTTGTTTCATGGCAGCTTCTGAGGTTTCAAAACCTGTTTATGTTCTGCAGAGGAAACGAAATCAAAACATTTCTAATGTGAGACGGGAGTCTGTCAAAATGTCCATTTTCTGAGCAGAGAGATCCTCGTTTCGCTGTGGGTCTTCCCCTGCCCTCTTCACCGCAGTCGGGGCACGGGGAGCGTGTGCAGCCGGCGGCAATTACGGGGTGGATACGCCTGGGTGCCAAATGCATCAGCGCTCAAAGCAACCCATGTGTTTTGATAAAAATAGATGAAGTTGAAAACACCGTGACCGCTCTTGCCTGAAATGTTCAGCTTGTTTGGGATCACGCTGACCCGGTAACGCATCGCGCCAGCACCCTGGTGGGGCAGAGGCCGACCTAAATGGAAACGCTCCTCTTCTGTTCGGTACCTCTGTCTAGAAAGGCCTTAAAAATCCCATTTTTTTTCTAAGGTCTAGCAAAGACTTTAAAAATATCTGCTCTGTGGGGATATTAAAGGCCCAATGGCATACTTGGCAGGAGCGGACGTCTGCCCAGGAATCGCTGGCATTTCCTCTCCTGCCCCACGTGTTTGCTGACCGTCTGCGCCGCCGCTGCTCTCGTCCCAAAGCGGCTCAGTGCAGCTGCCTATTCGGCGCGTAGCTCACCGGGTGCGTTGCGATCCTTTCCATGAAAGCCGCTAATCAATTATAGCTGGATAGTTTAGTCCTAACGTCATCGTGTCGAAGAGGTATTCTTTGACGCTGAAAGAATGGCTTGAACTAGCAGATACTGGTAGCCCTTGACCTTGGAGCAGTTTGAGAAATAGCACCTCTCCATTGCTATGGATGCAGAGAGACCCGTCCAAACCCCCGCCGACCAAAGGACTGGGGTCTATGCAGCTGGAACGATGCACAAGGTGGAATGCCAGCCAAAATTTTTCTCCAGTTGGGTAATATAATTGTATAAAACTTGCAAGTTTGTAAAAGCTTTGGACAAATTTGTGATCTTCCAGATCAACTAAAACTTAAAAGCCTTTGAGATAGCCATTATGTTAACATAAGAGGAGACCACCTACGGGAATCGCCAGCCCTACCCAGCTGGATGTCAGCAACTCCCTTCCCAGCCTCCTACACCCGAAGAAATTCCCACTCTGACCTCAGACAGCACGAGCCGTCACCTTCAGTGAACAAGAGAACGGTTTCACACGGAGTCCCACTTTCACGTACCAGCCCCTCACTTGTGCTGCTGATTGATGAAGACCACCGTGGCGAGGCCAGCTCCTTCTCTGTGAGCTCCCAGGTCCCGTGACCTGCAGTAAGCCAAATGCAGCGGCATGCGTGGGCAGAGAAGGGCTTTCCTGGGGTTGGCGCCTGGAATCTGGGCCCTCACACTACCGCTAAGCCGGGATAAGTGGGGCTGCCCGTTGGGGTAAGACACAATACTTCTGCAACGTAATATGTGCCCCGAAAGTCCATCTTCTTGCTAAATAATGTAACCCCTTGCTTTGCGGCGCAGCGGCCGGGAGGTTTACAATAAAGAACAGAAACCGTTCTCCTCTGCCTGGGTCACCATCATCACACGCTTAACCCCTTTGGCATGAGAAGGAAACTCAAGGGCTGCCTTTCCCATGTGAGAATAGTTGGGGTCATTAGCAGACTCCAAAATACACAGGAAACGGGGAAATCGTGGCGCAGTGAGATTAAACTGCTGCTTGCAGCTCTGCCGATGGCGACGGCTGCAGAGCGAGGGCTGCAGCCCGCTTCGGAGCCCGAGCCGCAGCTTCCGTCTGAGCTGGGGCGGATTTCATTCGAGGAAAAGAAAAAATACCCCTCCATGGCCCTGGTCTCCCCAGCTGTGTGCAGACGGTGCCCGGCCACGCAGGAGGTGACACGGGGCCGTGGGTGGTTCGGTGGCCCCAGGAGCGGGCTGAGTGGTGCAGCTGTTTGGGGCAGGTTTTGGGGGCCCTTGCAAACACGGCGTGTCCCCTCCAAAGGCCTTTCTCCACGCAATATTTTCGAGGGGAAATGTTCAAAGGTGGTGATGAAAATGCTGCCTGCTGATTTTCCCACCCCGGCCTCACTGAGCCCTGGGGGGTGTCCCGTGAACTGGCGTTTCTGCAAAAGAAACCTCTGTGCTTCACAGTTGGTCAGGTCCCCCCTTCATCAGTGACAAGGTGGGGTCTAAAGTCCCTTTAAATCAGAAACCTTGAGCTTCTGAACAAATTATGTCCTTATGATTATTATAAACAAACTAAGTTCAATCAAGATGGGTGTGTTCCTATGAAAAATTAGACTTTCCCTGTATCCAGTTTTTACAAGTTATCTCCTGACTCCTCAGGAGATGGGATACACAGAGCAACACCGGTGTTGAATTCCGTGATAACAATCGAGCGCTGCTGTGAGCGGCATGCCATCGCAGCGTGCAGGCTGGTGTGTCCTCGGAGAGCCAGCTAGAACCATGACTGGCTGCCGGGGTGCTTCCATAACATACAGTCATTCCTTCCACACTTAAAATAGCACAATCTAGATAAGGAAGGTAAGCAAACTTTTCCAAAAAGTCATTTATCTTCTTATCATGCCAGTCATTGCTTTCCCCAGGGGTGTACAGGAATTAATTCCCTTTACCCACAATTAGCAATTTTTATTACTAAGGTTCTTTTCTTTTTTAGAACACTTGGCACCTGGAAAGTCTGTTTAATTAATTTTCACAGGGTGAGTGGTGAGTCTGACACCAAAACAAAGGAGCAAAGTGAGGAAGACAGATGTAAAAACGTGTCGACCCAGCAAAGGACAGAGCTGCTTGGGCAGGATGGGGTGCTGGGGCTGCTCCCTGCAAGGGTGGGGTTGTGAGGGACGGCCAAGGGCACGATGCTTTCTGCGCTCTGGCCACGCCGCTCACCTTCAGAGCCAACGGGGCCAGCCAAACCCAATCACTGCCTGGAAAACGTGCCCCTAAGCTCGCGGAGGCTGACCTGTGCCATCCCTCTTCCCCAGGTGCCTCAAAGCCATGGGGAAGGCAGGCGCTGCCGGCCGCATCCCGGTGGGCTGCTGCATCTCAGTGCTCCAGAAAGTATGGGGAGATACCTGCTCTTCTGTCCCTCTCCTCAGGGGAGTCAATGACTTCCAGCTCTGCCGCATCGCTGACATCCCCCCGCAGTCCCACTGACATCAGTGACGCTTCTGCGGCAAAATGCCATTTTTGCGAAAAAAGAGGCGGAAGCCCTGGCTCCGGAGCGCGTCCACGCTGGCCGCTCCCGCAGTGCTAACGGCAGCGGGTTAGCCTGTTAGGAGAAGGGAGTGTAACCACTCGCTTCCTCATAGCCCCTGTGTCTTCCCTGGTACACTTTGGACTTAGAAAGCCTTTCTCCAAGTAGCTCTCCGCGGGTCGTATCGCCCACAGAAAACAGCCCCAAGGGAGGAAGGTGGGCTGCTTTTGCACGTATCGCCCTGAGCTTGTCGTGCCCTGACGCTCCCGCAGCTGCCGGCCCGGCCGGCGCTGGGAGCAG
The DNA here is from genome assembly GCF_964289735.1 of Phaethon aethereus. Lineage (NCBI taxonomy): Eukaryota > Metazoa > Chordata > Aves > Phaethontiformes > Phaethontidae > Phaethon > Phaethon aethereus. The sequence goes on along the minus strand of NC_138585.1, from coordinate 21,018,062 downwards.
CAGCTATTCCCGGGCGCTTCCCTGGGCACCGGCCGAAGCAGAGGGACAAGACAGAGCACTGCGGGGTGGCAAAACAAGGAGGATGGTCTGAGCTGCGAGTTAGAGGAGAGAGAGGAAAATGAAAGGCAGGAAAACCTCTCTCCCCAGACTGCATGCATCTGATGCTGAAGAGCCTGAAAATGTCTCAAAATTCTTCACTTTTTTTTTTTCCAGGTAACACGTTTCAACTATGGTAACCCTTAAAAAAATTGCCTTAAGTAAGCCCAGGCACATAACCATCGCTTCGCCATGCGCAGGCCTTTCTCTTTGAACAGCCCAACACTTACGGACAACTCTACCATCACAGGGAGACGGGTCCCAGCTCTGCTTCTTCACAAGCCCCCCAGAATAAACCAGTGTGGGCAGAACTGGGGACCACCCTCCCACAACAACTACGCATCGTCAGTGTGTCCCTTCCAGAGAAAGGCTGAGAACAAGACCCAGGGAGTCCACGAAGGACTTGTGTTTTATGAAAGAAGAGTCAAAACGTTAGCAGTACACCACGGGTGGAGAGGACACGCAGCGACCGCCGGGCGATGGGACCTGTTGGAACTGTGGGTAAGTCAACCAGAAACGGCGTGCTCGTTTCAGCTGGTAGCATTTGGTCCATTTATTTTAATTGCAAATAAATGCAAAGCAGAAAGAACGGGTTGCAGTTATTGTTGGAGCTGGTAAAACATTTTGTGCGAAGAGAAGAGGGCTGGTCTTCAACCGTCCAAGTAAAACCCATTGCCTAAACAATAAAGCTTAAAAGATGAGCAAATTGCTCTTTATGGGCTGTTCCAGTTCCATGCCACTCCGGACGAAGCCAGGGCTGAATACATGAGCAAATTTGCTGCCTAACTTATTAGAAAAACAAGCCTCGTGCAAGATTTGAGCCATTTTAAATCATTCACTCAGAGCAAAGAGGAAAGACCAGAGCAGCAGCAGCCGGAGCTACATTAGTGGGAGCGTTACCGGTCCGGATCTGCAAACACTGGTGCAGGCAAAACACATGTGAAGGACGTAGCCTTGACGTAACTGGCTTGTGTAGCCTGAAGAAATAACCCAGATAGTGCTGTGTGCCGACCAGCCCACCTCAGGCTGGGAACGGGGGATCTTTCCCCGTGCGCGTTCTGATTCCTGGCCCAGCGTGGGCTGGAAAGCGTTTGCTTGTCACCCTTCCGTGTGCTGAGCAGCTGCACCAGATTTTATAAACTCAAGCTGGTTTGGGGAATGCGATGCCTCGTTGGCATGCGGCTATTCAAGCTGGTGCCTATTATGTCACCCATATTAAAATGCTGTGAAAACAGGCATTGTGCACTGAGAGGCTGAGCAAACCTTGTTATACAGTAATTATGCAATCAGTATATAATCTAATTTCGGTGGCTGGGGTGTGGAAGGGAAGTTTTGGTTCCTAGATGCTCGTAGGGGTCTCTACAATGAAATACGCGTATAGACATATTTACAACCAGTGGCAATAAAAATTCTGAGCAATGCTAACTATATTGAGCTTCTGCGATGTCGAGAGCAACTTACAAAAGCCCTGCACAGCTGGTTAGGCTCAAAAAGACTCTTCTACTCAATAGTCAGAATTTCGGCAATTGAAATGCTTTACAATTAACAGCCCCTTCTGGAACAGGGTAGGAAAGAGCTTTCAAAATCCGTGAGTGTTTTTTGGTTTTTTTGTTGGGGTTTGTTTTTTTTTTTTCAGCTCTTCCCCTGAATTTGAGAGGAAGCCAAAGCTTTTCAAAGCTTTTATAAAACAAACCAGCAAAACCAAATTCCCTCTCCACCCTCCCAGTGAGAGGAACACCCCGGACAAACAAATTGCCCTTTACCAAGACTCTTCCCTGGTGGTGAAAGTCCCACAGGCAGAGTGAGAACTGGAATTTGGATTTCTTGCCTCCCCGTTTTTTCACATCCCTCGTGCTCAGCATGGTTTGAACTCAACTGTTTGCTGCGGCGGGGTGCAAATTTTGTGGGGGAAGAATTTTATTGTTTGAGCCTGCTGAGAAACTGTTTCCAAAGAAAGTTCAATCAAGATGGGTGTGTTCCTATGAAAAATTAGACTTTCCCTGTATCCGCAATTTTTACAAAACAGTGCTTGTGAAAAAGCTCCCTTAATCTTCCTTTCTATGGACACCCAGTCCTGTGGCTCTACAGAGCAGAAACTTAGAGAGTCAAAGAGGAGTCCAGGATTTCTTCTATCTGATGGGCCAAATTCTTTGCTGGTATAAATAGATTGAACTCTGCTCAGTGGGACTGTGGCCATTTATGCCAATGGAGGGCTTGGCCCGCAGTCACAGCCTGTTTCTTTTTTTAAACCACAAGAGACACGACCTGAACTGCACGGAGCCAGGTTCAGACCCCGGCTACCGTCACTTTCTAGGCACGCAGGGCTATTTCGGTCAGCGGTCCCGCTCGCTGCTTCAGCCCGTGCCCGGGAGACACCGGCGGGGGGACAAGGGGACGCGGAGCAGCCCCAGGTTTGGAGAGTCCACGGACATCCCCGTCGCGCTCCCTGTTTGTGCTGGCTCTCAGGAGAAGAGCTGTCAGATGTTGCAGCCCAGATCAGCCCAGCTAAGCCTGGGGGAGATTAGGAGCAGATTTAGACGGGGTCTATACACAGGGCTGTGGGCGTGCAGCCCGGCTTGGCTTTACACATCGCAGACGCTCATGGGGACTCCCCTGAAACGACTTTCTCGGCTACGTCTCCCACACCGTCTGCCCCACGTGCTGTGTTTTTTTGCAGCTCTCCATCCCTTCCTCGGCCACCCCACGGCTGCTCCCCTCTGCGTGCGCTTGCAGAAATGGCTTTTTCTCCTCCTCTCCCGGAGATGCAGGTCTTCTCTGGTCCCTTGGCAGAGAGGCTCTGGGGACCGAAAAGCAGGGAGCCGTGACGTGTCCCCTCCACACAGGCTGTGGCCAGCGGATCCAGGCTGTGCTCTCCCTTGTGCAGAGCTCCCGCGGAGGTGGCTGAATTTTTCGGGGGGAGCTTTGAAGGGCTGAACACCTGTGTGGGCTGAGCATCGGGCCCGCGGGTTCGGGCTAGTGTCGGAGAGCCCATGGAGGCTGAGCAGGTTTTCTCCGACTCATAAAAATGTGCTTTCAAAGCTAATAGATTTACACATCTGGTTTTTACAGAGCATTTTAAAACGGCGACTCCTGACCCCTAAAAAAACCACAACCAACACACAAAAGAATTCAATAAACCATTAAAGTGCTGCATCCTCAAGCACAGCCATGCCTCACCCTCCAGCTTCTGTGTTTTTGGGTACGTGAAAGCCAGAGGTTGCCGTTGCCAACCGGCTAAACGCTGCCAACCACGGCCACCTCCGGCCAGTCGCTTCCCCTTTGAACCAGCACCGCAAAGACTTGCTTCCTGGCTCCCACCTCTGGAAAATCACTTCTGCTGCTGCCCCTGCGGAGGCGGGCAGGGCAAGCCCCGCTGGGCGGGCAGCGCCGGCCGAGGGGGACCCCCCTGCACCCTCCCCAACCTGTTTTTAGGTCAGTTTTCTGGTAAAATCAAACTCGTGCAACCACGCTGTGGATGTATTTCTGGCTGCCTGTCCGTCTGCCCCCGAACGATTTATGCTTCCCCCAGCCGAGTTCAGTGATGCTGGTGCTGGCAGGAGGAAGGCAGCCTCCTCTTCATCCCTCCACCTCCCAGCCCAGGGCAGGGCTCGCTCTGGGTGTTGCTTCCCGTATAGGACACACAGCCTGGCAAGGGAAGAGATTTCCATTCGCATTCTCCTCTTTTTTTTCTTGTGTGACATTTTTACTTCCTACAGAATTGTGTATGCCCTCCAGACGAGCGATTAAATTAGAAGATCAACAATACATGAAGAAGGAACAGGATCAATTCGCAGAGAAGCGGCTGAAAGTGGTTTATTACATCTTTTATCTTTTTTGCTGGGGAGGTCATTTGCCAAATCATTAAAAAAAAAATCAAGTGAATGGGATGACCAGCAACTAAAAACTGCCTTTTTCTTCACAAAGTGACATGATGACAATATTACTTTGAATAAAATTTAAAAAAATATATTAAAAAAAAAGCTAAAACTCCTTTTGAGGTCAGATTCTGATCTCCGTTACCCCAATAGCTCACTAATTTACTGTAGCAATTCAAGCCATCACGCTGATATTTACCACCAAATACTTGGACGCAGCTCCCGTGGCAGCTCGTCTGAGAACAGACCATCCATGTGCACCCAGCACCTCTTTGCCAGAACACAAACCTCCGACCCTTCGCTGGCACCACCAGATCAAGACTCTGGTCCATCAACATGCAGGCAGTGTTACAGTGCTTCTTACGCCTTACATTTACATCCCTTTTCACCTCCTTTTTACACCAGCAAGTGTCCAGTAGGCAAGCAATAATAAAGCCCCGTTTCCAAAAAAAACTTCCAAAATAAGAGAAGTTGCCAGTTTTTATCAAGTAATAATTTCCAGGTGCAGTGAGCTGTCAAAGCACAAGATGTGCTGAACTGGGCTGGGAATAACATTGCTGAAATCACAAAAAAACCCTGCAAATCCCAGTGAAAGAAACCCTTAGAGCTGCAGGAGGGACATCAGGCTTGTTGCCTTTTCCTGATTTTCTCTTGCTCTTTCTTAACTTTATTGTAGCTGCTCGTGACTGGCAAGAGCATCATCTTGTGTTTAAACCTATCTGGATTCAGGATATACAAGGCAGAGCAAGATCCAAAGCCTGCCAATTACCAGCAGACAGGAGATGATAACGCACTTGAAACAGGTCCAACATTTAAAAACCCTTGCTATAAAAAGGCAAAAGATTATGCAATCACAGAAAAAAAACCCAACCCACCTATTAGAGCTGGGTCACCATGTTTTCATTGAGAGCTGTATCTTCTGCTTTTGCTCCATCATCTGCTATTCACATGACTCCACTTAGCAACCGTATCTGATTAGGCTTGTTTGTGTGCTGGGTGCTATTATTTTTTGTTTGAATTAGTGCCTCCTCTTTTCTTCTATTTCTCAAAATATAGCTGAATTATCTCCCTTCCACCAGAGCTTGGGTGCCTGGGTATTCCCTTTTTGCGTGGTAAAGCCGAGCATCCTCGCTGTTGTCGTTTTATGGCTGGGATGGGAGAAAACAAAACTCATTTTCATGCAAATCCCCACTGTCTATCAGACATCATAGTTGTCAAGCAGGTCGTTAGAGGCCTACTGTGTAAAATGAAGATTACTAATTAGAGCTGAAGAAATAATTTGCAACAAATAATTTATCCAATGAATTTAGATTTTTTCTCCTTGTGGAGCCTTTGCAAGCAGGCTGTTACTTCACCGGAGTTGGCCATTATTTGAAATGTTTTTAACTCGTTATGCTCATTGTGATTGATTACGATTTTTCAGCATTACTTTTCTGAGCTAGACGGTTAGTCGATGTTGGTCATGGGACATGGGACTTACCTCCTGGCTCAGGTGTCAAAATATAGCTGAAATGAATAAACATCAGTACATGCTTAGAAAGTACATTTCCTGAGCACTGGTTTGTGTTTCTGCAAACATCACAACCCAAGAGGAGTTTGGGAATTTTCCATTAAAATACGTTTATCTAGCAAAAAGCGTGACTGCAAAATCTAAAATTTTACCCCAAGCAAATCTCGCATAAGGCAAAAGGAGCCTCCAGCCCGTGGCATATTATGCAAGTCTTGTGAATGAGTATCACCAAAAATAGGAAAAACAAGGCATTTATCCTGCAGGGAATAGGGGCACAAATGCATCTGGCTGCTAACGTTCCCAAAGGCCCTGTAGGACCCTACACATGTTCGTTAAATATAGAAGTAACTGAAAATGAAAACTTATGTGTGGTGATTCATAGTCGCAGGAAATAGGATTTAGCAAAATCTGATTAGTTCACTACGATGGAAAATGTCAAAACATAGATTTTGGATAATTTTGATTGACCATTTCTCTTCAACCCATGACACATTCTGTTACTTTGGCTCAAAATATTCATCTGATTCAGCTTGAAAAGAGAAACTGAAATTTTCTATTGATTTTCACCCTGTTACAGAATTCAGTTTCTACAGACATTAATTCCAGTATGATGCACTCTATGAGCATTCAAAGAAAGGTGGAGCATGAAGAAAGGAGAGACATTCACCCAGTGAATTAATTCCAGCATCGAAGCACATATTCACAGGAAACTATTTGCAATATTCACCATCTTTATTAATAACGTGGAGCAGAGTCACGCCTATGGCTGATACTATATAATCCTGGATTGCAAAGAAACAGCTTCATTTTCAGCCCTGCTAATGAAGAATACGAAGAACAGTCTTGGGGGGCTTTAAGAGAATTTCAAGGAATTAAAAAAAGACAATTTGTACCAGACTCTTCAATCCCATCTGCTTCATATCTGGAGCACTTGGTGTTCCCTGCGCTGACTCACTCGCCTTTGTGTTTGCAGGCTGGAGAGGCAGCGTCGCCAACGAGGGAGAATGGGAGATGGAGAGATACTCAGCAGGAAAGAGGGGGGGAAAAAGCAGCAAGCACTCAAAGCTCGCTCGTCTAGTCTAAACAGCTCCCAGGGCAAAGCAGGCAAGGTTGGTAAAGCTGCTGAGAGGGGGAAGCTGGTTGGGGAGAAGCAGTGAAGATTTTTTGCTTTGTGGCTCCTCCACAAGTTTTCCACCCTTCCACAGCAAACCTCAGGGGAGGCCGAGGAAGGCTGTGGGAACCAGGACTTTTTTCCCAGAAATCAGGCGTTTTGGAGTGTGGCTGCTGGGCATCAGGTGCTAGAGCCTTTTACGGCTTCCTTGCCTATGGTCTTGGCTAAGAATAGCCAAATCTGTGTTCGTTGTCATCAAAACCAAAGATGACTTCATGACAACCACAGGAGTTACGTGGAAGGGGAGATGGTCTGGGATAAAAGGAGGTCCGAGGTTCAGCAGCACTTGCGCTGACTGAATGGCATGGTGACGAGGGGACGTGGTGGCCCTGGGGAGGGAGAACCAGCCAGTGTTAAGGGACATAGGGACATAGGCTGCGTTCCCAGCTCGGCCACCAATGCTGTGTGCAACTCTGGATAAGTCTCCTTTCCATCTGTAAAGCGGGAATAACCGCTCTGCCTCAGGAACTGCTTCGAGTTCCCTGGATAAGGCATTTTATGTAAGACCTAACTTACTGTTTTGGTACACGGACAAAAAGCACATATAGGAAGGAGCCCGGATCAACCCCCAAACCAAGGAAAACCTTATCCTAGGCATGCCAGCCCACCTCTTTCCCTGACTATCTCTGTCTCAAGTGCAAAACAAGCACAGCCTGAGCAATGTTTGACTCCGCGTCAGCCCAGTTGGACCCACGACGTCTGCGTTGGTTTGGAGCGGGGCAGCGCGGGCTCGACCACCTTTGCAGTGGATGCCATCCCCTCTAACCACCTCCCTGTGGGAATGAAACCCTTCACGGAGCCGCATCGCCGCTGGGGAGACAATAGCAGCGCGGCTGCAAACGCAGCACTTCTGTGTTTAAATAAATTTTCCCCCAGAGTGAGCGCAGGTTTTAAAAAAAAACCACCAAAAAAAACACCCCACTGAAGAGAAAAACGACCTCATTCCAAGCTGGCTGAACTCGATGGGAAGACTCCCCTTGAATTTCAATGAGCTTCAGCAAGGCCTGTGGGGCTGGATTAACATAAGAGCTGGGAGGAAGATTTCCAGGTGCTCCCCACACCCAGGACCAGGTTTTCCAAGAAGACTCAGCACCAACATGTTTTGCCTCCAGCTCCATAATGTGTTTACAGCCGGCCAGCCTGGCAATGGCAAGGAGAGTTTCTGCGCTGCGTAGGAAACCCTGGCCGCCCAATATACAGATATGTTTCTAAAGGAGATTATCTAACTTTCCATCCGTGGCAGAAGAGCTGCTGCACGACTCGTCCCAGATGTGCCCGGCCGGCTGAGACACGCACCGGTTTGCCTCCCCAGCCAGGCGTGTGATGTCTTGTTGCGGTCTCCTCGCTGTGGCTGGCAGAGCCTGGATTGCACCACCAGCGCCGGCTGGGCATGGGACGGGGACGGGACGGGGACGGGACGGGGATGGGGCGAGCAGCAGCTCTGGGGGAGACCTGCCCTCCTGTGCGGGAATGCAGGCGGGCAGATGCGCGTCAGCCGACAAAGCTGCAGCCCCTCCTCGGCGTGCACGGCTCCGCTCTCGTGCTGGGGAGGAACTCCTGCCCGACCCGTGTCCTCTCTGCAGCGCCTGGACCAGCAGGAGGGACCCGGTGGTACACCCCTGAGCTACAAAGGTTTCCCATCTCGGGATCCTCGGCACAATATTCCCGGTCTCGGGCGGCCAGCCCCCACGAACCCTTTCTTCCTAAAGAAAGCGCAGCAGGTGCTCTTAACGCTGCAGTTACTCTTGTTACTGCGGTGGATGGGGTTTCATCGTCACGTCTGGCTTCAGCCGGCAGGAAAACAGGCGCGAATCCCACCAAAATCTCACCAAACCGTTGCTGGGTCTGTCAGCAGGCAGCGAGCACAGCTGGGAGGACATTTGTAGGACGTTTTATACAGCTGGGAGATATTTAACCCTTTCTCCCAGCAAGTTATTAAAAAAAATATGTATCTGAGAGAGCTGAGAGGGCAGAAAGACAAATCGGGGCTGATTGTGCTAATTACCAAAAGCACCATAACTCAGTCAAGGTCTCTCTGCGCATAGCCCCCGTTTTTTAGTGGGGATCCAAATGTGAATCGCAATCTGGTTCTCCATGCTACCTCGGACTGAATACAGCCGGTACCTCGCGGCGGCCGCTGCCGTGAGAACATCGCTAATGAGGGCAGGATCCGTCTCGCCCTGACGCTGAATCTAACACCTACCCCGAGTCACCCTGACCATGACAGCCCTGGTGCTATCTCATTGAAGACCCAAATGCTGCCTTTGCAACCTCTCCCTGTGCTTTTATCCTTCAGCTGAAATTTGTAATGAATCTCTAGAATTAGCCCATTCAAATTTATGGGTTTATTGCAATGACCTGGTAAGACTCAAGGTCGCTGCAAAGGTACCAGTGTAACACAAGGCACAGCCAGCCCAGACCCCGGTACTGGGTCTTACATACCTAAAGACATTCTCGCCAGCATTATTTCTGTATTACTTTTTTAAATGCTGAACTGTATGTTTTAGAATACACAGCTGTCTTTGTTCAGAATAAACCAAAAATAGCAGATTTTCCTCTGCTTAGCTGGGTGTTAAATTATTTACATTTCAAAACCCATAAGTAGAAACAATGACTGCATTTCCAGAGCCTGCTCCTGCTGTCAAATATCCTTTTTCTCTTCTGCAACCTAATTTAGACTTCCTTTTTAGAGTTGCAGTTTAGCTCCATTTTCAATTATATTAGAGGAACCAAGATTTCAGGCCATTATCTCATCATTTCCATGAATAGCGACAAGAGATGTTCTCTGTGAAGGCGAAGATAGCCCTCGTGGTGCCCACGCAGGCGGTGGCCCGTGGCCGGGGATGCGCAAGGAGGAGGTGAGGGGGATTCAGCCCCACAGTCCCTATGGGTTTTTTGGGCCACGGAAGATGCTTTATTTCACCCATGCAATCCCTGCGAGGATGTCCTTGTTCTCTCCAGGGGCAGTGAGGACCCTCTCCAGCGAGATGAGGTGGCAAAGGGCACTGCCCATGGTGACTTGTCCTCCCTCTGTCCCCTTTCTGGGGCCAGCGGGGCGGGTGGTGCTCCCCAGGGTTCTTGTGCTGTTGGGACATCAAGCCTGGCTGGGAGGACATGGCAACTGAAGTAAACCCAGAAGAAACTTCGCTGCCAGGGAGGGTACTGAAAGCCCAAGGAGAAACCCCAAGGCACAGCAGGACACTGCATCCTGAGATGTTTCTTGTGGTCGGGGCTGCTGGAGACCATCCCAGGTCAACCAAGCTGCTTTGATAGGGGTGCAAGTTGGGACCTGAACAAGAAAAGGTCTCAAATATCACATAATTTCACTGGGCTGCTTCTCTGACGGGCTGGCTGAGCCTCAACATTTCTTTACTAAACCCCAAACTCTCCTTGGCACCTCCCGGCTTCCCGCTCACCCTTGCCAGGTGCTTTGCACTGCTGTTGCCAAAACGCTTGCGCAAGCGCCAGCCACCTTTGCCCCATTCCCAGGTAAATCTCTGTGTGCCTTACCGCTGACGCAGGGACTGCCTATCCAAAAGGCAGTGGGAGCAGAGCAGCCACATGGAGGCCCTGGCCAAGGAACATCAACTTTAGGTCTTTTTTTGCATAGGTTCATCAAAACTCAATATATTTCTTACTCTTTTAGCAGACCAGCATCCCAGTGGTTCATACTCTTCTTGGATGCTTATAAAGGGAATAGCGTGCATCTAACTGGAGCCTCAGTGTTGCCAGACCCTGTGATTTTATTACCAATCTTCTGATATTTGGAATTTTTCATAAAGCTGTGGTTCTTGGATGCAAGTAATTAAGTGAGACTCTCAGCTTTCACTGAGAAATGAAAGGAAGTTTCTAGTCCTCGTGTTTGAGAAAAGCTGGAAAATGTGCTTAGAGGCACAGACTCCAAAAGGCAAATTAAAAGAACCAATATGTTTTATTTCTTTTTAAAACAATTGTGATTTAGGGACGGGAATGGGGGGCTTGGTTCATGATTTATAGATTCTGCGCTTGGCAGCTCTCCAGTCTCAACAATGGCTCTATGCGGAGGGATCTGGGGCTTTTTGAGAGCTGCTCAGTGGTTTTCACCTGATTCCACAGAGGATTTTTAAACACACACTCCTCCCCCCTAAATCTATGTAAGGCATATTCTACAATAGGCACAATTTAAAAACACTACGTGCCATCTTATAACCTGGTTAGATCTGAAATCTCATGCACTTAGCTTCAAAGGGAAGACACCACCACTCTGCCAGCACCATGAATGACACGTTTAACTGGGGTGGGTGGTGCTGAAGTTTTCCAAAAATGAGGTTTTCTTTATATTTTGGAGGTCTCAGAGCTGGGACTGGCCCTTTTTAAATCCATCCGGTATTTGCATCACCCCTGTATGTTATTTCTTCACCTCGCTGGGCTGCTGCTCCCTGCAAGACCACGAAAAGCACCCCGCACCGCACCGCGGCTTCCCTCCATGGGGGCTGTCCCGGGGGCTCGGCTAGCCCAAGGCCAACTGAAATCCATGCAAAGGCTCAGGCCGACTCCAGCGGGCCCCAGCTCCGGCTGCGGACGCAGCTCGCCGAGCGACTACGGGCAACGAGACATGAATAGGCATTAACGGCTTTATTGCCCCGTAATACCAAATGCTCAGTAAATATCCTAATAAAAAGTTGCTCCTCGGGAAGGCAGCGCCTTGTCAATCTTCATGCTGTCCCCGTTATACATGTGCTGCGCGTCTTTTTGTGTTTGTTTTGCGAAGAAACACCCAAACTGCCTTTCCCACTTCATGAGCAAAAAGATTGTGAAACGCTACCGCACCGTGCCAGAGTTACAGGAGCAGAAATAGATTCCAGTAGATGTTTGTGAACTACAAATGCCCGTATCAGGGGGCTGGGGGCGAGATTTGTATGGCAGGTGAGAAAATTGGAGATGCTTTTCTTGCAGGGTGAGGGGTCTAGTTGGGAAGGCAGCTGCAGTGCCAGGCAGCCCCGGCTGAGCCTTCCCCCAAAACTGCAGCCAACTTATCCTTGGAGGGGGGCCTGCGTGGCTCTGGGCTGAGGTTCTCCAGTGCTCCTTCCCTCACTGGGCAAGCATGGGACTGTTGGCTGGGATAAAGCGTTTCTGGTGGACATCAGACCCGTTGTCTCATGCTGAGGCATCTTCTCATGTAGAGAAAGGACATCAAGCAGACGTTGTAGCTTCAGTGCCAGGGGTTGGGACAGGTCTCTGCATGGGTTGCCTGTGTTGGTCCTGGCTTCTGGAGCAAACCCTTCTTGATGGGCCTGCATCCACTGTTCAGGCTGGGTCTGGTCCAGCAACACCCCTTTCCATCTCCTTGTCCCACCCCGATGCCAGCACGGCCTCGCACCTCTTCAAGGGCCTGTATCAGCAATGGTGTGGCCAGCAGGAGTAAGGAAGTGATCGTGCCCCTGTACTCGGCACTGGTGAGGCCACACCTCAAATCCTGTGTTCGGTTTTGAGTACCTCACCACAAGAAGGATGCTGAGGTGCTGGAGCGTGTCCAGAGAAGGGCAACGAAGCTGGAGAGGGATCTGGAGAGCAAGTCTTCTGAGGAGCAGCTGAGGGAACGGGGGTTGTTCAGTCTGGAGAAGAGGAGGCTGAGGGGAGACCTTATTGCTCTCTACAACTACCTGAAAGGGGGTTGTGGTGAGGTGGGTGTTGGTCTCTTGTCCCGAGTAACAAGTGATAGGACAAGAGGAAATGGCCTCAAGTTACGCCAGAGGAGGTTTAGATTGGATATCAGGAAAAATTTCTTCACCGAGAGGGTGGTCAAGCATTGGAACAGGCTGCCCAGGGAGGCAGTGGAATCACCATCTCTGGAAGTGTTCAAAAAATGTGTAGACATGGCTCTTAGGGACATGGTTTAGTGGGCATGGTGGTGTTGGGTTGATGGTTGCCTTGATGATCTTTTCCAACCTTAGTGATTCTGTGATACTGTGAACGCTTCTCCTGCAGGTGTTTCTTGGGCTTTTGGTGCCGTAGCACCAGTCACGTCTCCGGGAAGCAGCAGGGCTGCGCTGGGTGTTTGCTGACCCTTGGGGAAAGTGGGGACGTCGGAGGCCACCACGGACCAAGCTCCTGCAGGGGTTGGTCCCAACTGGTGGGGCTGCGAGCCAGCCCCTGTGTGTGGGCATTGCTCAGCGGGAGCATCCCAGCCACATCTCCCCAGCGCTGGGGCAGGACTTATATCCGCACCCCTTCTCTCTCACCTCGCATGTTATTTCATTTTTTTTTAGTGAAAATCCATTGGGGGCGGCTGCAAGCAAAACAAAACCCTGCCAAGGCTCATCTGCCAGCGAGTGCCTGCGGGTCGAGAGCCTCACGTGGGGCCGTGTGAGCCAGAGCCGTGGCATGGCCGGGGTGTAACCGGTGTTTGCTGCGTGGCCAAACCTGGCGCTGCTGCGGAAGGCGGTGTAAACAGCTCCACCTTAAACTGCAGCGAGCACCTTAAGCTCTCTTCTGGCCTCCTGCCACCAAAACCGCTCCAGGCTGAGCTTTAATCAGACGGAAGCCTGTGCTTTGCATGGTGGGGGAAGGGGCGGCCAGAAGGACATCTTTCCATTGATTTTTTTTAATTTTTATTGTTTATTTCTTGGGTAGTGATTTTTTTTTTCACCTTGAGACAATAAATTTCAAATTGATTTTTGCAATCCTCTCTCCCCCATCCTTGTACTCTCCCTCTCAAAGGTAATTGGGCTGAGAGGTTTCATTTGTCCCCCTTGATGGTCTCTGAAGAGGGGTTCCACAGAGGGGCCCTGGACGGAGACACGCTGGTGGGGAGCAGCTCCGTCTGAGGACCCCCAGGGAGAAGACACGTCCTTGAGCCCGGTGGGCATATCTTGGGCTCGAGGACATGTCTCCTCCCCGGGGGTCCTCGGATGGAGCCTGGCTACCCTTTGCAAAGCACCCACAGCTCCCCCAGCGCAGGGCTGTGCCCCCAGCCTGTGGCTGTCCCTCCAGCACAGCCGATGAGATGGTCTATTTTTCACCAGGCATTTCCTGCTAATCAGACCGTTGGTCCTTGTGCTGATTAACCAGCTAGTCCTCATTTTAATTAAAACATATGCTTTTTTGGAAAAGCCAGAGGTTTCAATCATATTTTATTCTTATCATTCCAGATCCGATCGGCATTAGCCATAAGTGTCAGGGGGAAACCAAAGCAATTAACCCTTTCCCTTTGCCGACAGGGGCATAAAATGTATCATCGGCTATTCTCCCAGGAAGGATGCAGATTTCTATAACGCTGCTTTGCACCAGAGCCTGAAGATCTCGAAACATTTATCCTTACTTTCACAGGGTCGCTCCATTTCATTAAAATACAACGCAGAAAACATGCCAGCCAGGCAGCCTGGCACAAACCCAGTATCATTACGCAGAGAAAATGGTGTAGGGCCAGGTCCTGATCAGAGAGCAAAACGGATCCGGCGGCTTAGCTCAGGTTTCTCTGCCTGAGCAGGGTCCGCTCGGTCCGGCCAGCGCCTGCGGGTGCCGCGGGCCGTGCTCCCGCGTCCGGCCACCCGCAAGCGCCCGCGCGGCCGGCCCGCCGCTGCCGCCTGGGAGGGGCCCCGCGGCCACGCCGCGGCTTTAGGCTGTCGGGCAGCGGGAGGCTGCAGCAGCCGAGTGGGGGGTTTGGGCGGGGAGAGCTGTGATCTGTGGCGGTTAACGCCGAGCGGCGGGCAGGCGATGGCAGACACGCTCAGGTGCCTGTTTCGCGGCGCGGGGAGCCAGCGCTCGGCTTGCCCGCGTTGGCGTGGGCGCAGCCGGCCGTGCTGCGGAGGCGCGGGAGGAGGGTGCTGAGCGCGGGCCGCCGGCAGCACCACGACCCCCGAGCCCGGCTCTGCCGTGCCCGGAGCGTCAGCCCGCACGCTGCGGGGGAATTTGGGACAGGGCTCTTTTTTAAGTGGGGCTGTGGTATCTCATTACCAACCTCAAAAATATTTGGCTGTAACTTACTTTTGAGGTTTGGGCGAAGTCCAGGGACTCCAGCAAGAGAAAAGTCAAATCTAAATAAACGAGTTCAAGTTCAAACCTCTCCAGCCCCAGCCGCGGGGCGTTCCCCTGCCGCCGCCCCGGACGCCCGGGGTGCTGGGAGAGCCCTTCTGCAGAGAAACTGCTGCACAAAAGGGTTTGGGAAGAATTTTCCAGAGGCAGCTAATGGCCCATCTTTCATCTTGCAAAAAACCAAGCTAATAATTTGCTCCTCTCCGTTTCCCCGCGATGGCAAGCTGTGCCTGCCGGAATTTATTCCTTTCCTCCCCACCTGACCAGGTTTCCCACGGCCCACGGGAGCACAGCCCTCTCCTCACCGCATGTTTTATCCCCCAGCTAGCCCGGAGTAAACGGGTGCTTTGTAAAACATCTTCCCCTTCGCCTCTGCTCTGTGTTTCCTGCTGGCGGGCCAGGCCGCTCCGCGCTCGCGGGCAGCCGCGGCCCCGCTCCCTTCGCGGCGCAGCCCTGCCCCTGCCCCACCCCGGGCGCAGGGACACCCTTGCGGAGACGCGGGCTAAACCCTCGGCCACCCCCGCGGCCCCGAGCCGCGGCGAACCTTTTTTAAGCTCCGAGAGCGCGGGGGCATTTGCTCTCAGCTTCGCGCGCTGCGGCGAGGGCCGCCGGCGGCAGGGCTGCTCCCGCAGCCGCTTCGCCGGGCGCCGCGGCGGCTGTAAACGGACCCCGCGGAGTCTGGGGAATTGCACAGCCTACCGCCTTTTGTTTCAGATACTGCTTCCATCGGGAATCGTTTCTTATCCATCTTCCCAAACGCGTGTGGCTGTTTGGAAATAAACACACACAGACTCATGTGCTGGAAAAGATCTGCCTGAAATCTCTTGGATGGGATCGCGTTCAGTCCCAGCGGGAATATCCACGCGGCAGCACTGGGCAGCCTCTCGCCGGGGCGCTGGGAACGGCTGGCGCTGGAGGTGTCGCTCCAGCTTCCGTTTCGGCCATCCCCTGTGCGCTGCAGTGGGATGAGGACAGTCAGAGTGGTCCAGGCCCGGCATGTTGTGTTTTCCGTCGGTAAAATTTCCTCGCCTTTTGCATTTGCACTGAAGGAATTGCACCGTGCTGTGCGCGCGTACTCATGTGCGCGACAGCAAAGCGTGCTCATGGTCACGCACCGCTGCTTCTGCCCCCGCAGCGATGCCTGCTCCGCAAGCGGGGTGACGGAGAGGGACGAACCAACCGTCCCGTCTCTCTGCATGGGGACATGATGCTGCTGCCTGCCCTTCGGAATGATCCCCCAAACCAGCGCCTGGGACCTGCCGCTGGAGAGCTTAGCGCGCACCAAGGCGTGCACGGGCGTTCTTGCACCACTGGGCTGCCTGCAAGCGAGCCGCCTCGAGGAGAGTCACCTACAAAGGAGACGTTGGCTCTCGGTGCTGGTAGCACTTTTTCCTGCTCGAATTGCTGTAACATCAGCCAAGTGAGGAGGGATTGCAAATGATCACAAAAGCAAGGGAATTCCTAGGGTTCAACATGCCGGGAATATCAAGCTACTGTCTGGAAAAATACAAAAAATGCTGTTGATTCATTCCTGCGGCCCCTGACATATAAATTAGGTAACTAACTTGACCTGTGACTGTTTCTCCGAGAGACCAGCTGAGACATGACAAATATGCCTTTCAACATACCAGGGCTGATTACTAAGAGCACTATGGGAGTAGCTCAGAGCCTCACGGTTACATTAAGAAAAACAAGACACCACTTAAGGCAGACCACGCCGCTGCCGGAAAGCCCTTGGGTCCCGTCCGCCCGGCTGCAGAGGAGCCGTGCCAGGAGCCGTGCCAGGAGCCCTCAGCGTGGCAGGATGGGTGATATTCAGGGTGTCTTTAGGGAAAATGCTCACTCTCATTCATAGGAAAAGGATTTTGGACTGTTTTTTGTTTGAGGGGTGGGGTTCACGTTTGTGGGGGCTCTTTGCTTGTCGTTGGCATGAGCACAGGGTGCCGCTCCAGTGGTGGATGAAGATGAATTCCGCTCTCCAGTGCCAGGAGCTGCTGAGCCCAGGAGTCAAACCTCCCCACCCCCTGCAGTCATGCCATTGATATTGCCACTGATAAAAGTGGCTTTCCAGGCATGCCAAAAAAAAAAAAAAAAAACTTCATTGCCGTCACACTGGATTTATTGCATGTTGACAGACCTCGGAGCGGGGCAGCTCCTGCTCCCCCTGATGCTGCTGAATCACTCGTGGGAAATGTTGGGTTCAGCACTCACCAGGGAGGGGCTGGGCAGAAAATACTTGTTGGAACTACCCCGTTTGTCTTAAGGCTGTGAAACCTGTACGTGTTCATAGCTCTCAAAGCCTGAGCTATAAAGTGGCCAAGTCCAAGCCAAGGAGGTGGCAGTGGGGTCTTGCTGGTGGGTGGTGCCTCGCTGGTGGGTGGTGCCAGGAGTGGGGCAGCCCTAGGGAAAGCAATGGGGCTGGGCAGATGAACTAAACCTACACCTCAGCCCCAGTGCAACAGCTTGCACCACGCTTATTCCCCATTAAAACAGGGACAAGAACATGGCACCAGTGACACAGCTTAGCTGGGAGCCTGCAGGCGAGCATGGTCATGGTTGGAGCTGGGGCAGATTTTGCAGCGCTTGAGGCACAGGAGTCAGAGGTTTTCTGGGGCAGATTGTCACCTAGACCCTGTTCACACCTACAGACAGCTCAGGCATTTGGGGCTGGTATCCCTTGTGCTCACCTTTGCTACCTGTCCCGCTCCTCCCAGGGCACCTGCCTGCGCCTGTGCAAAATATGCCATCACCTTCCTGCTCCCCTGCACGGCCACATCCTCCACCTGCAAATTTTAGCTGGGTGGGAAAGCTCTACGCCAGCCTGCAGGCATCCCGCACCAACATCTCCCATACTGCTCAAGGACACGGGGCCAGACCAGGTGGTGGTCCCGACGCTGCGCGTTTCCAGGGTGAATTTTTCCCAGCAGAATTACCCAGGCTCGCTTCTGGCTTTGCTAACGACTCCTATTCCTCTCCCATCTGCCCGAGCCATTCCAATCCTTGAGTTTCAACATGCAATTTCACAACGCGTGGCTTTGTTTCAAAGGGTGACCGAACTGCAAATCAGCTCCTTCAAATCCCCAGTCATGCGCTTTACATTAAGCAATTAAATTGAGCAATAAATATCACTTTGTTGTGAACGAGCCTCCATTTCCTTTTCTATTTTAATAACAATAATGGTCAAACTTCTGTTTAAGAAGCAGTTTCTTGTTCTATTAGGAAATGTGCCAACCTATTCAAAGAGACACAAGATTTGTATGGAGAGGTAATAACTTTTATTAAGCCAAACTATATAATTAGTAAAAAAACCAGCCAAGCTTGCAGGCACACAAGCACTTCTTCAGGTCTGGGGAGACACAATGGCTCCTGGCAGCTGCAAAACAGCTGTATGTCAGGTATTGCTCTAGACCAGGTCTCCTGAATCAATGCTGCTCCACCTGGGGCATGCTATGTGCACAGGGGAATGGGCACTGGCTCCCACACTTGCCGAGGCTGAGTTTAAGGAGGCTTAGTTTCAGGGTTAGGTGGATTTTTTTTGCAAGTTTGAGTTTATCTTACAGCTTTTGGGAGGACCTCTGTCCTACAGCAGCCAGCTCTCATTTGGTGTTACAGCCATACGAACAAAAATCTGTGTTAAATACACACCAGCCCCGAACAGCCTGCATCTCCTGCTGTATACAAAGAGCTCACAGCTTTTAAAGAAAAAATTAATTTTCTGAACATCCAATATAGGCACATGAGATTCCCATAACTTCTTCTGGCACAGCCTTTGCTTCATCTTTCAGACTGGAAACCTCTTGGGGCAGGGACCATGGTTTTAATTATATACAGCTCCCAGCTGAGCAAAACCATCAGTCCCAATTAAGTGAATAAATAATTACTTCAGTGAAGCACAACTCATTCCTGGCTCAAACCCATTACTGGAGTGTTCATAGGTCATGGTGTATTTGCAAGCTTAACTTAAGATATGCGGACTGGGCAACCCATCAGCAAAGTTGTCAAATTAGCCTCCCAATCCTGTAATATATTTTGGTGGCAGATGCTTCAATTTATTAGTGACACAAAACCATCATTATCAGTTGCTGCAGGAGCACAGAACTGTGTCACTGGACTTCACCTGAGGATGTCCTGATCTGTTCTTTGAAGACTGGGGGAGAAGAGCCAGGTGAAGCTGCTGAGATCTCACAGCACAGCTGGCCTGGCAAAGATGAAATGCAGGATCAACCCCTCTTCATCAAGGGATCAGATCCCGCAAAAATACACTGTGGTCCTGGACTGCTCCCAGCAGCAGCATGCAGGTTTCATGCCTAAGTTGTCCAGGAGCTGGGGAGAGGAACTCCATGCCCACATCCCATCACAGCCCTGTTAACGTGCAGAAGAGCCTTTTAAAGTTGAATCATGAGCAAAGGTTGATCAGAGTGTGTCACATCCCCTTTTTGTGCCAGCCACTAATTTACAGAAGAGCAAGAGTTAGATGGGAAGAGGATAATTAGAGGGGAACGATTCCCAGAAGAAAAATATAGATGGCAGGGTGGAACACAGGATTCCCACTTGTTTTACTTTGTGGCGAAGAGCTCCTGAACTGTGTTTATCCCTGGTATATTTGTAATCAGACCTTGGAGTAGTAAATAGATAAACTGCCCTGCTCCCACAAGGACTCATGCCCTCTGGGCTAAAGGATTTTTCTCCTCTCCCACGTCCAGCTCTAGAGAACAACTGATGCCTGTGGTGCACAGCAGCTGCTGTGGTATTGGATGTTCACTCTGGCTGGGTCCCAGATCATCTCCCATGATGATGTCTCCTGCCACAGCCCAGCCTGCGATTTTGCTGGCAAAACCTTTCCATCAGACAAAAGATGCTGGCCCCATCCTCCCCCCCACCATGATATTCCTTATTTTCTATCACTCCAAAACTTTTGAGCAGCTTTGAGATCACCTTCAGCCAAAGCTTCCATGTCAAGCCATGCTGGACATCACTCCACGTGTTTCTGGGCTACTCTGCCATCTCAGTCACACTTCCCTCTCTCAGGGTTTTGTCACCATAATTTCCCCCAAAGTTGCCATTGCCTTTGTCAGCCGCTGTGCACGCTTGGGCACCGCTGACTAAACAGCAAAGTCCCCAGTTGCTCACGTCATCCCATCAGTGACTGCTGACATCGCCGTACATTGCCCTTGTGCCACATCACAGCTGCTCTCTGCTTCGTGCATCTCCCTAGCACTGACCAGACTGGTGACTGCAAGCTTTATAGACAGATACCACCTTATCGATGTTTTATCCAGAAGGTTACACAGAATATTCCCTTCATACCCTCCAATGCCACTAGAGGCTACATGCTGTGTATTAGACACAGGATTGTTCAAAGAAGAAAAAAGGACAAAAACCACAAATGCTACAAATGTGCAGCAGGTAGACATCAGAGAAGTCTCAGGACCCACACAGTCAGGAATCTTTTTGGGTAAAAAGGCAGAGATTATTTCAGGAAGTCTGAGAACAATGCTTGACTATTTAAGGACAACAGTGTTTCCTTTCTGAACATCAGCATCATTTATTTGTTTTGGAGTCCAGCCAGGTACCATTTGATGTGTGCTCTCCTGTTAAGGTGGAAAAGTATTTGCAAGAACTTGCTCAGTGCTACCAAAATATAGCTGGGCTGTATTGGACTTCACAGTCCTAAGGGTTACAGGGCAGGCGAAGAGTAAAGTCAGGAGGCTGAATTTTAGGAAAGCAAACTTCCAGCTCTTCAGGGAGTTAGTCAGTAGGACCCCCTGGGAAACTGCCCTCAGCGACAAGGGAGCAGAACAGAGCTGGCAGATCTTTAGGGACACTTTCCATAGAGCGCAAGATATCTCAATCCCCAGGTGTAAGAAATTAGGAAAGGAAGGCAAGAGGCTGGCATGGCTGAGTTGAGGCCTGCTGGGCAAACTAAAGGGCAAGAAGGAAATGCACAGGCAGTGGAAGCAGGGACAGGGATCCTGGGAAGAGTACAGGGTTGTGTAGGGATGGGGTCAGGAAGGCCAAGGCACGTCTGGAGCTGAACTTGGCAAGGGATGCAAAGAATAAGAGGTATGTCAGCCAGAAAAGGAAGGTCAAAGAAAGTGTACCCTCCTGATGAGCAAGACTGACAAACTGGTAAAAACAGACGAGAAGGCTGAGGTACTCAACAACTTTGCCACAGTCTTCACTGGCAAACTCTCTTCCTACACCTCTCCAGTGGGTGGACTACAAGATGGAGACTGAAGGAGCAAAGTCCCTCCCACTGTAAGAGAAGATCAAGTTCATGACCACCTGAGGAACCTGAACGTGCACAAGTCTATGGGACCTCATGAGATGCATCTCAGAGTCCTGAGGGAATTGGCTGATGTAGTTGCCAAGCCATGATATTTGAAAAGTCCTGGCAATCAGGTGAATTCCCTGGTGACTGGAAAAAGGGAAACATTGCACCCATTTTTAAAAAGGGTAGCAAGGCGGACCCTGGGAACTACTGACCTGTCAGCTTCACCTCTGTGCCTGGGAAGATAAGGAAACAGATCCTCCTAGCAGCTATGCTAAGGCACATGGAGGACAGGGAGGTGATTCGAGACAGCCAGCATGGCTTCACCAAGGCCAAGTCCTGCCTGACCAACCTAGTGGCCTTCTATGATGGAGTGACTACATCAGTGGACAAGGGAAGGGCTGCCAATATCGTCTATCTGGACTTCTGTAAGGCTTTTCACACAGTCCTCCCCAACATCCTTCTCTCTAAACTGGAGAGAGATGGATTTGGTGGGGGCACTGTTTGGCAGATGAGGAATTGGTTGGATGGTCGCACCCAGAGGGCAGTGGTCAATGGCTTAATGTACAGATGGAAATAGGTGACAAGTGGTGTCCCTCAGGGGTTCGTACTGGGACAAGTACCCTTTAATATCTTCATCGATGACATAGACAATGGGATTGAGTGCACCTTCGGCAAGTTTGCGGATGACACCAAGCTGAGCGGTGCGGTTGACACGCACCCTTTAGCTGGAAAGTGTGGTATAGGATGACATGAAGTGGGAATGTTGCCTCTCAAAGCATGCTAAAAGCAACAGTTGTTTTACAAGTCTTTAGCTGAGTGTGTAGGAATTTTTTCATCTAGTCTTCATATCCTGCCAAGCAGAAAGGGGTCTTCCCTGCACCTCAGCAAGGCAATGCAATGCTGTGCTAGAGCGTACTGTGTTATTTAAAATGAGATCCCTGGTCTCTATGCAGAGCACAGACATGCCTCCAAAGAAAATTACAAGGATTGCATGGAAGAAAAAATATGTCAGGTCACTACGGTTTGCTCACAAGTTGGCATCACCACTGCCATGGGGGAATAACAAACACAACCAGCTGAGCGCTTGTGTTTCCACACTTTGATGTGGTCAGGGTGCTTTGCTCCTAGATGGGAACAGGAATCTCATTCCTGCATTCATGAGTTAAGTGAACTGAGTAAGACTGCTCCTCCCTTATTTTTGAAAATGTCTGCAAGTCCCCACAGACTAAGGAATGAGAAATAATTTCATACCAGCAGCACAACATTTCTTACGTGTTATCTCCTACCTCACCCGCATGTAAAAAAACTTTCCACCACCCCATTATAAAGGCAGAGCGAAAAGCTTGAGATGCAGGCGAGGAGTCATGGGCCAGTTGTCAGGGTTTAGCTACACAGGCTTCAGTAATTCACAAGAAAGGACAGGGAAAGCTCCATTTGCATAAACAGTTAAAGATTATTTCCAAATATTAAACAGTAGCAGAAATCACGATTACTTCGCCCGTTACACGCAACACAAAAAAGTCCAAGTTTTTTTTATGCAAATCAATTCCAGTGTCATAAACATGTAACCCTCTCTGTTAACCAGAAGTCAAGAAGTCATAGCAATTAGGCTAGAAAGGAGGAAAGACATGGATGAAGCTGAAATAACAGCAGCACATTTGGACGGCAGCACAGAAACGACACAAAACTGGCTGGATTTCAGTGTCTGGTTGCTTTGCAGCTCTAGGGCAGGTCTGGCCATATAATCTTTACACAGAAACCGGACTCTGCCCACTCATCCCTTCTGCTTTTCGTACAGCAGACAGCGGTAGTGGGGAGTCCGCGGGCCAGATAAAGTTGCCTTGGCGCTTATTCCATTAGAGGCAAGGCGCTTTTCTCCAGTTTTTAATTAAAAAAATCCCTGCCTCAACCCAAACACACATCTCCGTCCCGTGTGCTAAATAGCTTAATTTCCCCTTCACTTACACAGCCCTGCAACTATTTCTATTTGTTATGTCATCACTGACGACATAGTTTGCTTGAGGCCCTCAGTAATGAGGTGCAAAAAAGGTATTAAAAAATACAGGCCACTTCTCCGGCTGACAGAGGGTTAGTTTTAGTGCAAGTGAGGGGAGAACGGGGCGTTTCCACCTCCTCCCTAAATAATGGAGGGACTCGGCAGGGCAGCCTGCGCCATCGGTGGTAACTGCTTCCTCCGGACAGCCCCCGCAACCCCCAGTCTGGGGAACTTGTTGGCTTTGGCTTCGTTTCCAGCTGGCCTGATCTGGGAACAGGTATCCCCCAGCTTGCACTGCTCTGATCTTGATTTACAAGGGCCCGAGATCCCTGATTAAAAAATCAGAAGTCTTGAAGCAATACCAGCTTTTCTTTGCAGCAAACTTCCTTAGTCACCCATTAGGGACTGCAAACTGTTAGTGAGTCTCCTGCTGCTTTTCTATACTGCTTTGTGGTCAGAGCCCTTAAATTCAGATTGAGTTTGCAACCTTGTTGAGTATCTTTCCTTATTTCTCCTCACTTCTTGTCTTTTGAGGCAGGTTTTTGTTCTGAAGGCTAGCCCCAGCTTGATATATTAACCTCATTGAGGACACAGTTGCATTTGAAAAATGGCATTTCTTCCTCATTGCTCATGGAAGTGCTTTGAGTCTTTCAGGGGATCTAGAGGCTCATAGTCCTTAAAAGTTTACCTGCTTGTGTAAGGAGCATGTCATGTCTCCAAAGAGCGTTGTTCCTTTGGTGCTTCCTCCTCCCTTTTTCACCCGTGTTGGGCAGTTCTTCATTTCAAGGATGCAGGAAAACAACAGACTGCTCTATGGCACCAGCACTCAACCTGCTTGAAGCCAGACCTCAACACAAGAATGACACCGATGTGCTGTCCCTGAGGTGCCCTCACGCAGAGCCACTCCTTCTCCACAACCTTCCTCCTTATCGCCACCCTTGCTGCTGGCAGGATTGCTGAAGACCACCTAGGACATGCTGGGAGCCCTGGCACCACGGTCTGTGTCAGACACCCAACAACACTCACCTAGCCCCTGGGCTTCCTTGTCTTGCTAAAAGCTGGCATACAGAGCCCTTAACACCCCTAAAAGCAAAAACTAGTAGTGGTTTCTTAAGCAAAAGCTAGAAGAGCCCTAATTCTGCTGGAAGACTGAGAGACAAGAGAGCAAAAGAAGAAAACCTCTCTGCTGGGGGCTCTCAGTCCCTTTATAGGAGAAGTCTGAGCTGCCCGAATTCTCTGCAGCTGAGCTGGAGGCTCCAACACCTGGAAACCAGAGCCCTCGGCGCGTTTGCCACTCAGGAGGAGACCGTGGGCTTAAGGTGATGCTGAAGCCCGCGGGAGATCGCTGTGTGGCTGATGCCTCTGCAGCTCTGCTGAGTTACAAAGCGCAGGATGGAGTCGTTTTTTTCTTTATCCCCGTTGTTTTAGAAAGCTGCGGCTGCGTTCCTGGGGCAGAGTCTGCTTTTCAGATTGGCAGACTGTAGGTTAGGCTTTCAATTGATTTATGGCTTGTTTTCCTAGGGTGGTTAGCTAGCTAACACAGAAAAGAGAAAAAGGATCTAGACAACATATATTATCCTGTTTCCAGACCTTTCCAAGGATTTGGCTCAGGGGCTAAGGGAAGGCCCCCCTTCCATGTAGGAAAAACACAAAGCAGCGAGAAAAGTGCAGTTGTACTCCTTGGGAGTTGAGGATTGGGTTTCGGCGGTATTTTAAATTATTTTGGGGGAACTTTAGATGTTCTTATACACTGAGTAGCTCATAGGCTTGCGTGTATCCTCAAAACAGCCCTAAGAAATAAGGAAATACCAATTCCACCTTACACCCAGAGAACTGAGGCACAGAAAGAGATGTGCGAGCTTGTTAACGGGAAGTGCGGAGCACCGACCTGCCCATGGTGGGCATCCTGCAGGAGAGCCCGAAATGCCTGCGCTTCTCCAGGTGCCCCTGCGGCAACCTGTCCGACGCTTGGCCACAACGCAGCTTTCCTCCCAGAAACTGGCGTTCCCCAGCACCGGCCTAAGCCACAGCTTTAAACCAGAGGTTCAGACCTGTCCCATGAAAGGCTGAGTGCACCAGGCCCTCCACTCCCCCCATCTTCACAAGGGGCAGCCCCCTCACTACAGAAATGCTATTTTTGTAGACGCGTTTTGCTATATCCTGAGCAGCTTTGGGGTGACCTACCTCCTTGGGTCATCGTCCTCTGCTGGGGCAAGATGCTCAGAACTGTGTTCAGGAACGTTAAGAGAAAACCAAACCTAAATACAGTGGATGTCTCCTGAGAAATACTGTGACGCAAGCTGTAACCATCCGGCCTCTGCCGCGCTGCGCTGTCGGACGAGGGAATAAGCAGCGGAGCAAGATCACCCCCGCGGCGCAGCCGTCGTCGGCCCCGGTACAAAGCCTGACGGCAGCCCCAGCCGTCCCGGGCCCTTGAGGCTGCCCTAAGGTGCTACAAGGGTCCGGGACGCCCGCGTTGTCCCCACAGCCAGCTCCCCGCCGGAGCTGCGCGCCGCCGTCAGCAAGCTGGTGTTACCCCACGCCGCGGCACGCAGGCTGGGGGGGACCCCCCTTACCCAGTGGTGCCAAACCCCCGCCCCCAGCAAACCCCATTTTTTCTTGAAGAAATGGGGCGATCGTGAAGATGCATAATCCTCCCTTTTCTAGACCTGTGTGATACAATTATCGCTGCCGAAGATCTTGCTTACCTAACGGCTCAGTAATAAACGAGGTCCAGCAGATGTTGGAGCAAATGAATGTATTTAGCTGGGAAGTCAGAAAATGGAAGAAAGGAGATGAAAAAAAAAAAAAAAAGGATCCTATGACATGGCTCTTCTTAGCTTTTGACTTGGCCCCCCGAATGTTTCCAAAACAGCAGGAGTACGACTTGGCTGTAAGTCTGTATTATGTAATAACAATTTCTTTGTTTCCTCTCACTTTAAGGTTTAGCAAGGCTGAAGAAAAAACCCCTCATATGTAGAAACGTAGAGGGGAAGAATGTTAAGACGACGCTGAATCCCTTTGAGCTATTAATGGAGAATTGCATAACCGCCGCCGTGGGGTTGCTAGGTTTTACCACGTCCCTGCGCCGTGTTAAATATTAAGAGTACTTGTGCTTTCAACGGTACTGCTGCTGCCAAGCCTGGACGCGGCGCCGCCAGCCCCAGCCGCTGGCCGGGTTTCCATGGAGCCGACAGCATCCCTTCTTTTCATTCACCGTGACATCCTCCCGGCGCTCGGCTAAACCCATCTCTGAAAATGAGGCGTGTACGAACGAAGCAGAGCAGATTTTCGGCGTTCGCTCCGTGCCTCGTGGATGTGCGGGGGTGTGCTCGCTTCGTCTTAAAAAAAAGCGAGGTTTAGAAATGACGCCTATTTTGTCTTGCCTGGCAGATCTGCAGAGCCGCACGGTGCCTTTAACCCCCACGGCGCCAGCGTGGGTAGCTGCCTGTGCCGCTGGGCTCCTTTCTATCCTTAAAGGGGGCTTAGAAGAAAGATGGGGACAGGCTTCTTAGCAGCGCCTGTAGCGATAGGACGAGCGGTAATGGTTTTTAACTAAAAGAGGGCAGATTTAACTAGATCTAAGGAAGAAATTTTTCACGACGAGAGTGGTGAAACCCTGGCCCGGGATGCCCAGAGAGGTGGTAGATGCCCCATCCCTGGAGACATCCCAGGTCAGGTTGTTTGGGGCTCTGAGCAACCTGCTCCAGTTGAAGATGTCCCTGCTCACGGCAGGGGGGTTGGACTAGGTGGCCTTGAAAGGTCCCTTCCAGTCCAAACTGTTCTATGCTTCTGTGATTCCCCCCCCCCCCCAAATCCTCCTCTACCTTCCTTCTGTTTCCTGGTTTATATTAGTCTGTAAGATCTTCTGGATTAATTATGCAAAAAATAAATAAAATACCTCTTAAACCATGGGTTTGCCTTCTTTTCCCCCAGTAACACAACTCTCATCAAAACCTTTCAGATTTACATTTAAAGCATCTTAATGGAGTTAATGATGCAGATTTTCAACCCACTGGCTTCATGGGACCAGTTTATGACTGTGCTGGGACCAGTTTTCATCCGTGCTGGATGCTGAGAGGCTTTGCTTGCTGTTGCTCATTGGAGAAGGGCAGCACTAGATGCTAAAGATCTGCATATTCAGTATGCATGTGAGCTCAAACAGCTTTTTGTTATGTCTCTAATTAGGCTAAGTAGGGTGTTGGATTCAAGTGCTAATTAGAAATGACCACTCTAAAATACATTAGGATATTTAGGGCTGTGTGCTGTTTGCATATTCAGGTTCCAGCTCCTGCTGACGCATTTGTGTGAGTAATGAGATGAGTCCATCCACCTAATCCCTTTTAACCTGTGACATTGGGTTCATGAAAGGCAGGTCCTGCTTGACCAACCTGATCTCCTTCTATGACCAGGTGACCCGCCTAGTGGATGAGGGAAAGACTGTGGACGTTGTCTACCTGGACTTTAGTAAAGCCTTTGACAGCGTCTCCCACAGCATTCTCCTGGAGAAACTGGCGGCTCGTGGCTTAGACAGGTTTAGTCTTCGCTGGGTGAGGAACTGCCTGGATGGCTGAGCCCAGAGAGTTGTGGTGAACGGCGTTAAATCCGGCTGGCGGCCGGTCACAAGCGGTGTTCCCCAGGGCTCGGTTCCGGGGCCGGTCTTGTTCAGTATCTTTATTGATGATCTGGATGAGGGAATCGAGTGCTCCCTCAGTAAGTTTGCAGATGACACCAAGTTGGGTGGGAGTGTTGATCTGCTGGAGGGTAGGAGGGCTCTGCAGAGGGATCTGGACAGGCTGGATCGATGGGCAGAGGTCAGCTGTATGAGGTTTAATAAGGCCAAGTGCAGGGTCCTGCACTTTGGCCGCAACAACCCCATGCAACGCTACAGGCTTGGGGAGGAGTGGCTGGAGAGCTGCCCGGTGGAAAGGGACCTGGGGGTGCTGGTTGACAGCCGGCTGAACATGAGCCGGCAGTGTGCCCAGGTGGCCAGGAAGGCCAACAGCGTCCTGGCCTGTATCAGAAATAGTGTGGCCAGCAGGAGTAGGGCAGGGATCGTGCCCCTGTACTCGGCACTGGTGAGGCCGCACCTTGAATCCTGTGTTCAGTTTTGGGCCCCTCAGTACAAGAAGGATGTTGAGGTGCTGGAGCATGTCCAGAGAAGGGCAACGAAGCTGGTGAGGGGTCTGGAGCACAAGTCTGATGAGGAGCGGCTGAGGGAACTGGAGTTGTTCAGTCTGGAGAAGAGGAGGCTGAGGGGAGACCTTATCGCTCTCTACAACTACCTGAAAGGGGGTTGTGGCGACGAGGGTGTTGGTCTCTTCTCCCAAGTAACTAGTGATAGGACAAGAGGAAATGGCCTCAAGTTGCGCCAGGGGAGGTTTAGATTGGATATTAGGAAAAATTTCTTCACCGAGAGGCTGGTCAGGCATCGGAACAGGCTGCCCAGGGAGGTGGTGGAGTCGCCATCTCTGGAAGTGTTCAAAAAACGTGTGGATGTGGCGCTTCAGGACATGGTTTAGGGGGCATGGTGGCGCTGGATTAACGGTTGGACTTGATGATCTTGAAGGTCCTTTCAAACTTTAGTGATTCTGTGATTCTGTGATTCTGTGATTATTTATTTTATTTCCTTCTTATTGACAGATACACCACGTCTAAGAAAATGGGTTTCTAGCAATGGGAATAAGCCTGCGCAGGGCATGGTGTTACACCTGGCAAAAGGGGGAAGGGAGGGTTTGGAAGGGAGAGGCAAGGGCTGGCAGTCAGGGCTGCTCCAGCCCTCTAAAATAATGATGTGATTATCCCCCGTTTACCCAGCCCTGAGGAGGGGAGTACCCCGGGGGCAATATAGGCAATATAGGTAGGGTCACAGGGTAATATAGGTTGAAAGGGGCCTCAGGAGGTCTGTAGCCTGGCTCGGGGCAGTGGGGAGGGCAGAGCAGAGTTTACCCAGCTGGGTCCTGCAGCCCTCCGAGGACAGAACCTCGCTGGGTGAACGTCACATGCTCCTGACCCGCTGCTTCACGGCCATTTCGGGTGCGTGAAACGCAGAACCTGGAGCCCTCCTGGCATATACTCCCCTTTCCTACGGTGAGTGCAACCTCTAAGCCCACGGGCAGGCTTGGAAGGGGACACAAGCCTTTCCTACAATTGCTCTCCTTCAGTGAGGACTTCAGGTCCAATGGAAACGGCAATGGTAGATCAGAGGTACTGATGAGTGGTATCATCAAAATCAGTCGTGACGCCTTGCGCTGCTGGGAACCGTACAGCCCCGGCGTCCGAATCCATCCGCTCCCCGTCGGAGACCGTGCAGCCGCTCTCAGGCCTGTCCAGCAGTCACAGTGCCAGCCCGTGTCTGCCCTTCACACCGCCACCAAAGCTGAGCTGGGGGTCATTTTCCCGTCCCTGGGAAGGGACGGCTGGGCTGGGGACGCTGCGTTTGCCACCATGGGCAGTGCGGGCTGGCAACCCAGGTGAGCAGCGAGCTGCGGGTCCAAGCCAAGGAAAGCTGTTTTAAAAGCCACATTAATTAATGCGACGCTAAGCTCCACGCTCTCCTCACTTTGGGCAAGGACTGCCGGGTTTCAAAATGTGTTAGCTATTGCATGTGCTACGTGCCATACTGGTCCGGGAGTAACCGGCGTGTTCCCATGCGTGACCGTCCTCGCACACCGCAGGGACAAAGTCGTCCTGAGCCTCTTTCAGCTCTGCAGGTGTGGCACGTCCCCGTACCCACAGCTGGGCAGCGGCACCACGTCCTCACAGCCCGGCCAGGGTCACCGTCCCTTTTCCCCCTCCAGCGGACGCGCTGCCCCGGCTACCCGCAGCCCCCTCGAATCGAGCAGGAGCCGTGCTAAGGCAAAGCACAGCTTCGGTGTCTGAACAAAGCGGTCCGAGCTGGGGATGGGACCCATGTGCGCAAAGGTGCCAGCTCAGCACTTTCGGAAGCTGTTGAGAGACTCTCTTCAGGCACAGGGCTCAGCGCACACTGTCCTTTTCTTTCCCTTTTTTTTTTTTTAGCAGACCCTTGGGAATAACTGAACTTGCCTGTGTGGGCAAGAGGCTGCCTGCCTGGCAGACAGAGGGGTTCCGAGCCCCGAAGATGTGTCCCTGCTGTGTGTCCCCCAGTGCTGCAGAGGGACTTGACCCCATGGAAAAATAGCCATGAAAAACATAGCCCTGCTCACCCGCCCGCAGCTGAGAGAGGGGGAAAACCAGGCTCCCCCACCCCTGCAAGGGCAAAGCACAGCCTGGCCCTTCCCTTTGCTTTTGCACTTTATTGAAAGCTGCAACATTATCTACTCCCCACTCGCGCCCCGGCCCGCCTCACGGGTGCTGCTCGTGGGTAGCCGTGTTTTCCCAGCCCGGGGGCTGCCTCAGCCTCAGCCGGCGGTGGGTGTTGCATTCACCCCTCCAGGTTTTGAGACCCTTCTTGAGTTACAGCCTCTCCCCCCGGCTCCAGCCTGACTGTCCGGCCGCTGAGATGGATCCTTTTGACCTGCACTGGGCTGTTCTCAGGATACAAATGATGTTGTTCAGGTGTTTAATGATGCCTTAATAAACATCCCAGCTACAGCTACTCCCTCTCCAGACTGATTACTCTTAGCTTGTTACAACGTTAAGAGCTTTCACTGAAAATTCCTAAACGCTGGGGCAGTGCTGGGTTGTGTGAAGCCAAGATCAAAACACAAACAGGCTGCACCTTGCCTGAAGTCCCAAAGCAAAGGGGTTGTTGTAAAGCTGGTCCAAACCCAGGCTGGTCTAGGTCTGACATTGGCTTGGCTCGGCTCAGGTCTGTTTCTGAAGTCAGACTGATGAACTTCCAGCCCTCAGGTACATTTACAGGGGATGAACATGCACATATCTATGGCTTAACAGAACCATAATTTCTGCCTGAATGTTTTATTATTTGAAAATCGTAAATAAGGTGAAATGAAAAGGACAAGCCCCTTTAATCTACGAGTGGTGTGCTAAATGATGGTGGTAAATCTCTGCCAGCTCTGTGGCAGGTATAGCTGATTTGCACTCCCAAAATGGCAGTGAATTTGTCCCACAAACCGCATCGGAGGTGTGGCGATCAGCTCTTTGAGAAAAAAACCCCACCTTACTCTTGACGAGGCTTGGATGGGGATAGTTTGCAAGGCATTGCAAAGAGACTGGGCGTATTTTGCTGTTCTGATGAAGGAAATGCCCACCTCGTACTGGCCGTGAACTTTGCCAGGCTCTGTTCTTATCTCGTCCTCCGCATTTCTTATCGCTTCTGATCTATTTATTGCTCTGCTTTGTGTGCTCTTCTAGTCCGGTAGACGAGGCCACCTCAAGGCCGGCGTGTTCGGATGTCCCTGGAAAAGCTCCCACCCCCGGCAGCATGGAGGACGTCTGTGCCAACAGCCCCACGGGCAACCCCGCTCCCCTCCAGCGCCGAGATGCCTGGGAGTTGTTTTGCCGAGTTTTACACAGCGATGTGCAATCTTGAAAGCCACATGTCTACGCAAGATGCTCACACTGCTGCCGGAGTGCAGTTGTTGCTTGCAACCATCCACGTCATGTGTGCGTGTGTGTCTAGCCAAAGGGTGGTCTACAGGCTGGTGGGCACCCTGTTGTTGGTGGGGCTGTTCTTTCCATCTGGATTTCAACCAGGGTCAGGGTGGAATAAAAATCAATAAATGCATACAGGTTCAAACATAAATATTCTTTCTGTTTCAGGGCTTCATGTTTATCATGAGGTGGAGAGCAGACCTTGCACGTGGCATTTTAGTGTGTTTTATTTACAAAGGACCTTGCGGTAGTTTTACCCAGAAGGCATTTTACTGAATTTTCTCATGATGTTGCGTTATTTTGTACAAACTGCAAATTTCTGCTGATCTGCTCGTCTCTGATGTGCACGTACAAACATTCAAAGTTTGATTCGTACACAGCCCGGCCCCTCGAGAACTTCAGTGCTGGGGAAAGCAGGGGGACCCTCTGGGAACTGGCAGTCATAAAAAGGACCAAGATCCTTTGAAAGGGTTTTGCCCCTCTATCCATCTCTTAATGGCTCTAGCTGAGATGTCTGAGCTGAGGAAAGATCCACCCCTGCAGCTTCTCCTTGGAAAAAGCAGCAAAATCCAACTAAATCTCCTTAAAAAAAAAAAAAAAAATTCATGTTATTCAGAAATAATTTCTGTCCTCCCTTCAATCCCACTGGAGTTTTATGTAAGGCAATCAATGAGTAATAACCAAGAAAAGACTGTAAAAACAAGTCCCTTGTTGCTGTCATATTTACTACATTGTGCATCCCAACCTCAAATTGGGTGACCTAAGCAGCTGAGGAAAAAGAGAAGAATGAAGAATTGCTAACTCTGATGAGGATGCTCATGCCCTCGCCTTCAGTCATGTCCTCAGCAGGGGGGTGCCGGGGGGATGCATTTGTGGGATATAACACCACAATGTCTCTGCTAGAACCCCCCGTCCCCAGCGTCGCACGTGGACCATCAGCATCCAGGTCCCTCGCTGCGGAGGGACCCGACGGCCACCGAGGTGTCCTGCACCGCGGGACCCAACGGGGAGCACATCGGCACCCAGAGAAAAAGGTCTTTTAAAGAACTGTGAGAAGTTTAATGGAAATAATAAATTTGTGTTTCTTCCTTAATTCTCGCAAGTTTTTTTTCTTGAATGCGAGGGCTGGAGAAGCCTTTCTGAATGAATGTTTTTCTGACATTTTACCAGAAAAACAATCTGGTCTCCTGAGAGATAAAATGGTTAGCTGGCAGCGTGGTACTCAGCACACAGTGACAGACCTCCTCCCCTGTCCCGCCAGGGTTGCGGGCACGTCTGGGCTCAGAGAAAAAGGGCTGGAGAACGCAAACCTGAAAGACAGACTTTCTGAGGCGGCGAAGACGCGCACTCCTCTTTGCGGAGGTGAGAATACAAGGTGTCCCAATTACTCCAGGAGTCACAGTATTTTTAAATATTTTCCAAAGCTTTAGAAAACTCAGACTAAGCTGTATTTTTCTCCACAAATTTGCTCTCAAATTTTGATTTTTCTGTTGCCAGCCACTTTGTAAAAGCCATCTCAGACTCTCGCACAGGGCTGGTGGCTCAGAGATTTATTTCCAGTTCATTGCTGACCAGTAAAGGTGACAAACTGAGTGTGGGGAGGGGAGGAAAATCCACTTTGAGGTTATTGAGGGCCGGAGTTGGAGACCAGCTTCCAATCGCACAGAAGAAATATTTGCAGCTGTTTGTACATTAAATTATTTCCTGGGTACCTGGCTTGAAGGTACAATTAAGGACTTGTAAATCGGAGGAAATCTTAAATTAAAGGTACCAAAATGTGCCCGCAAACATTTGCGCCTGCCATTTTTCAACTGTAATAATGGAAGGCCTGTTAAAGCGAGGATGAAAAATTGGTCCTATGTCAATAACCTGTATGAATGGTGCTAGAGAAAACTGGCAAGTCGTCAAAAGACCCTGTTCTCCATTTAATTCTCTTCCCAGCTCATTATGGGTTGTCACGTTTTGTCTAGTTATGGCATGATTATGGAAGTAGAAAAAACATTTTTCTCTGCTTCTTATCTAAAAGATGAATGAGGCACATATAATTGGCTTAAGTTATCATTTAGAAGTGAGCTCCAGTGACGCAGCTTTTTTTTTTTTTGCTTTTTTTTTTCTGTCCTCAAAGTCCTGAGACGAGGTAAACTGCTGGCGTACGCCTCTGGTTGTTTTCTATGGCCGGTGCCCAGACGCTTAGCCAAAAGCAAGATGCCTGCTAAGGGCTGAGGTACTTTTTTCCAGAGGAGCAGTCGTAAATAACCCAGCAGGCTGCGACGATCACCAGGGCGTAAATCACCACCGACACAAATAGCAGCCGGACGGGCCGAGCATGCCCAGGGAGCCGCGTCCACCCTCGCCGGGGACGCGGACCTCGTCCCGCCCGGGCTGCGGCCGCACCGACGGTCCATACGCGCTCCGGGCAACCCGGGCTCCCACCGCCTGGGGAAGGGTGGGGGATTTTGAAATCAACGTTTTTCTTTTCAATAAGAGGAGATAATAAAAATAGCAAGGGAAGGGGAGGTGACATCACCAGAAAGGGCTTTTCTCTCCACAAATTAAGCTCTGAAGTGTTGGAGATGCTCTAAAACGAGCACTTTCCATTGGGGTGCCGAGCCTGACTTCTGGCCCTGGTTACAGCTGCATCGGCTCATGGCGACCGCGGTTTGCACGTGTTGGGGGCCGCGATGCCCGTGTTCCGGCGCTTGAAAGCATCTGCCGGCGAGGCCGTCGGCCATGAAGATGGGGTCATCGGTTCCGCTTGTGCTGTCAGTGCATTTCCTCAAGCCTCAGAAGACATTGGCCAATGATGTTAATTGGAAACCATAAAAAGTTGGAAAAAGCCCCAGCAATTTGGAAAGGGGCCTTTTTTCCCTCCTGTGGTCTCTTAGATCCTTGCTCAAAGAGAAAACGGTGTCTGAGAAAAAAGGGGAAAGCGTATTGGTTCATCCTGATTTTCACAGTGGAAAAAAAGAGCAGTGGGAAGGAAACAGGACGCTTTCCCTCTGGTTTATATTATTGGAGCTTAATTCTTCTCTAAGTATTTTGTTCAAAGCCTATTTTTAATTGCTGAGATTCCATTTTCTACATGCAAAGCATCATTGGCAACATTTTTTTCACAGTTTCCCGTGGCAGTCAGTCAGAGCAGCAGAATTTGATGGACCTTGACGATTCAGAGGACAAAGATGGCTTAAGAGGATATAAAACCGTCTGGGCAACAACTTCCTTGGCCCAAATTGCCTCTGTTGTGTTCCTCTGTTGCCTGACAATATGCTGTCAAGAAAACACAAAATGCTGTTCTCTTTGTGCAAAAGTCTTGCAAGATTTCTTGCCTAGGTTCAGTAAAATAAGCAAAAGAGCTGAAAAGGAAGCAGAAAAAAACTCAGAAAAATTACAGAACTTTTCTCTCCAAATTACCTCTGTGGTGAAAAATGTCACAAAAGACTTTATATTCCAAAAATACCAGCCAGCTGCATGAGCTGTGAGTAAAAGTAGACCCAAGTGAGATCAGGATCAGGCCTAATTTGCTCATGATTATGTTAAATTCATAAAAACGATTTGCCATTTTTCTGGAACCAACCCCCAAATTGTACTTTTAATATCTAGAAGTACGGCGGTGAACAACCCATTAGATTGTCCTCCCACAGTCATTATTTTTCGAAGTGACAGGGAGATGACAGGAGACTGTGGCTCCTGGTTGTGAATGAGCGGAGGGAACAGATGGGCTTGCGAGAAGCAGAAAACCTGCTCTCCTGCTAAAGACGCCGCAAACAGGAACCCCCTACTAACATGCCCCAAAAATACAGATCAGTGGAATTCTCCCTAAACAGAGGATTTCGCAACAGTTTCCAGGAAGCATCAATATCTATGTAGTAAGGAAATGGAGCTGCAGACGCTAAAGTCCTGACTGCACATTTTTTTTAATACAGGGACAGCTTCAATTATCCCACTATCATGTACTAAATAAGGTTGATTAATCAAGGTTTAAGATAACAGAAGGAGTTTTCAATGCCATTAATGCGTCTCAGGGGATTTGCCCTTCTTTTGGGTAATGGGAAGCTTCTGGTTGTGAAGATGTAGATAATAAGGATTTATAGCACCGTAATGCGCAGTGTTTTTCATAAGGGACACTACGAAAACACGGGAACCTGACGGCAAATACTATTTCAATTATTTAGCTGCCCTCCGGCATGCGGGATGGGGCTGTCTCTGGTGCTTCACCCCCTCCTCAGCCTTGTGCTTTCTCTCCTCGCCTTTATTTCCCGGCAGCGCCGGTGTTTCCGCCCGCAGGTCTGCACATCCCTTTCTTCTTGCCAAACAAGTGTCTCAAAAAAAGGAGAAAAGTCATATAAGGGGCTCTTTGCCATTAATACATTTTCTAGCAATTGCAAGACCAGAAGTGGACTTCATGCGGGAAGGGTCCAGAGCGAAGGGTCCGCTGGTTCAAACTGCAGTGGAAAGAAGAATAACCTGGACAATAACAATATCAACGTGGATTTTCACAAAGGGTTTTTCCCATAGCCCTGCTGGAAACTTCTCAGCCTTCAAAGAAAATCTGAGCAGAAAGGGCGGGTGTGAAACCTGTGAGAGGTTTCGGCGAGAACGTTAATGAATCGAGAGTTGAGCTCTCCATCTCCTTTCTGACCAACCGAAGTCGAGAAAAGTTTCTCCACGTTTCTCCATCTGCCTCCGTCTTCTGGGTGATTTCACAAGCAATTTGTCATCTCATGCTTTGGACTCTGCAGCTTCCCCGTTCATGACGATTTTTCTGTTGTTATTTCTCTCTGCTGCGGCAGCGTTCTGGACCCTCGAGCATAAATACGAGCCCCTGCAGTGCTCAGCTCCCAAGCCCGGACGGTGCGTCCGGTGCCACTGCTCCAGCCTGGCCGCGGGAGCCCGCCGGGCAACGCCATCACCCCGTGCTGCCGAGGTGAGGCAAAATGAGCACAGAAACCAACTGGCAACGGGGCTGGAATAAGCAAGGGTGCCGAGAGGTGCGAGGACGACCCAAGCACTGCGCTTCCCGGCGCCGGCGGTGTCCCAGCAAGGCTCTTCTCTCCCCGGCTGCAACTGCCACATCCAGGCTGATATATTGCATTGATATTTTTGACAGGTTATGATGCAAAGAAGGCTGCTTCATCAGCCGGGGAGGGCACAGCGCCGAGAGAGCCTGGCTGACCTTTGAATCCAGTCTTTCCCCAGCCTCTTCCCACACACTCCCCTCCTTCTGCCAGAGCCCTCGTCCCGGACCCCGCAGCCTCCTCACCCCTCCTGCACGCTGCGCTTCCAAGGCCGTGATCGGGGACTGAACGCTCGGTCCCTTCACGTGGGAAATGCACACCCTGCGGCCCCAAATCCCTCTTTTTTAGAGAAATATACGGCATCCTGTGCAACAGTGCTACATGCCGCCAGTACAGGTGGGGGTGGTTTTCCATTGGGAAGGGACGTGTTGGGAAGAAGGTGAGGTCGGAGCCCTGAGCCCCCCGGGGCACCGGATCCTGCGCGCTGCGGTGAGGGGCTGGGTGAGCCGCCCCGAGCGGCAATCGCTGCACCCATGGGCAGCGAGCAACGGCTGGGGCTGTTATCCTGTTAAATGGGAGTTTTACTATTATTCTTAGTGAGAACTGAATTATTTCCTTCAGCGAGCACAGAGTTAGATTGCTGCTTTTGAAAAATGTAGCCTGAATAAATACCGTATGCATCCCAGATGAGGTTTTCTCCTCACTATATTCTCTAATTTCCTTCATACAGAAGAAATACTTGTATCTGTTGCTTCCCCTCATTATGCATTTGCTATTAGGGCTTTCAAGCCCAAAGGCCTTCACTTTGAATAGAAATGCAGCTTCTGGTGTTTCCTATATTTAAGCAAGGAAAGCAGGGTGACTGGAGAATGCAGCGCATCGTCTCTGACCTATTTCTATGCTCAGCACATTCCCCCTCCCCATAGACATGGGCGGTTCTCCCAAACCCCAGGGCTGCTTTCTGCGTCCAGGTCCCTCGAAAGCCCCTCGAGGCAGGGCTGGCTTGCAGCCGGGGGAGCAGACCCTCCCGGGGGGGTAGCAGCACGGCTCGGCTCTTTCCAGTGTGTTTCTGCCTCTTCAAGGTAAGTTTTGCTCCCTCTGAACTGTAAGAAAAATGTCATTTATCAGGGAAGGTGCTCCATACGTATTTAATCTCAGGAGCGAACACGTAAGGCAATTACATGTGTGTTTTTCAGTCCTAATTAGACTGAACTCTGTAATTGTGAGATGCATTTCTGACCCTTTTTTTTTTCATTAAAGAAATAACCCCTCTTTTAGCAGGGCTGAGCTAAACCCCAAGTGGAAAGTTGAGGGAAGGCAAAATAATTAACGGCAACGAAGACGCTGGCTGCCGCGGCGCGCTGCCGCGTCTCCGGCTAAAGCGTACCCCTGCGGCACGGGGTCCCGGCCGTGGAGCTCCTGGGACCCGGGAGCCGGTGGCTGCGGCTGGGTCGTCGCCAGCACGCGGGGGACTCAGGGACGAAACGCCGGTCGCCACTTCAGCACCAAGGGTCCTAGTGACTCTAGTCACTAGGGACTCTAGTGACCTTCACCGGTGTCAAGTGTATAGCAACGGTCTGCGGGGACGGGCGTTCTGTGGGGAGTGTTGTGACGCTCAGTGTTTATTTACGTGATGGTAAGGCCTCAGAAGGGCTGAGCTGTGCTACGCATTGAAAAGAGGGCTCTGATGACCAAGCTCTCCAGTGGGATCAAACACATAGGAGAACCAGACACCCAGTTTGGGAAGACTGGGGATGGCAAAGTATCTTTGTAAATAAAATATAAAAAAAAAAAAATAATAATTATATATATATATATATAGGGTTTGGGTGCCATCCCATTTGGACCTCAGACGGTGTCTGTGACCACAGGGAAGCAGGCAGTGCTGTGGGGGTTATGGGCACTTACCGCTTTGACAGGGCTCCCCGTGGGGCAGCTCTGAAATCCACAACGGCAATTTGTGAAGGAGAAGAAAATATTTAAAAGAGGGGATTTATACAATTTTAAGGCAGCTCGCCTTCCTTCTGCCCAGTGTTGGTGCCTCCGCAGCGCCCAGTGCCAGCTCTGCAGGCGCCCGGAGCACGCGGGAGCAGAGCGGTGACATCGGTGATGTCACGCGTGGATGCGACGTGCCACCGCAGCCGTGTGCGGGCTCGGCTCAGCTCCCTCTGCCCAGCCCGGCTGGGTGCAGGTGGTTTTCACCGCACAGCAGCACGAGAAAGGCGCGTCTTGGGACTTGAGCCGGTCGGTGCATGGGGGGTGTTATTTAGGATGGGGAGGTGCGGAGGGGGTGACATAGCTTTATCATGCCTCGTAAAAATAAAGTCAGGAGGGATAAAAACAACACTTCCATTTGAAAAGATGGAGGACTAAGCTATATAAAAGATATGAATTTTTCCTCCAAGGCAGACTACTAAATAGGCTCTTCTTGTTCACTGAGGTTCGGTAATGCAAGTTGACAGGATATTAAGGTTATTTCAGGTTCCTCTGTCTCCCAGGGTCACAAGCCTTCTGCTATGCATGTTAATCCATCTTAGCATTCCTCCGAGTAACTACATAAGTAGGGCAATCAGTTTAGTGTGTAGTCTTTCCATTCACAGCCTAGTTGGGAGGAGAAACCTACTAATTAACAGAATACCCCTAGAAAATCAGCAGAGGTTTTAATATCACAGAGACACTGCGCAACATCCTGCGATTAAGGAAAGATAAACCTTCCTCGGAAGTATTTCAGGGAGGAGAGGAGGAGGCGATCCAAGAGAGGAGGAACCGGGAGGCGTTCATCCCGCAGCCCTTCCCTCTGCCCGTCCCTTCCCCGGGACAGCCGGGCGACGCCACACACGCCCGGCTGAGCCGCATCCCCGTACGACCGAAGAGGAAACAAGAGCCCGAGTGAGTCTCACTGCCTCCTCCTGCAGCACGGGCCTCGCTCCCGCCGCGCAGCCGAGCGGTGACTGCCCGCGCTGCGCCCGAGGGTGCCCGCGCATCGTGCATCTCGCTGCGCGATTAACCGGGGCACCGGTTAACCCCCTCGTGCCGCAGCAGCGTCCGACCAAACCGTGCGTCCCCAGCCCTTGGTGTGCTACGCCCCGGAATATATTCACCTTTTTTGCAGGTCATTTAAAACCCCACCAGCTTTCAAGCAGATGCTACAATGACATCAGTGAATAACGTTAAAAATAATAGTGCCCATTTTGAGCTCGATGTGTTGAAAAGCCAAATAAGTGCCCTGAAATCCACCACTCTCTCAACTTGTTCAGCGTGACTCACTCCAAGTTCCCAAGTGCTTTCAAAATTATCCAATACCGCCTGCAAACCATTCCTCTATCTCAATAACTGCGCTTGCTGGGGGGAATGCCAGAGCACGGAGCAGAGGGAGCGCGGGGCTGCGGCTCCACTGGCACTGGGGATGCCACCGTGGAGCTGCCGTCAGCCGGGGACCTTGCTCAAGTCATTACAGAGGAAACATTCCTTAGGGAAAAATGAAACAAAAAAATATTATGGTGCAACTGCTGAATGAAGTAAGTAGTATTTTTATGTACAGGTGAAATATCTGAAGTTCAGAGACTGAGTGTATGTGACGCACTAGAAAACCTGGACGTCCAAGTGACATAACTCTGCCTTTGTGGGGAGGACCAGAGATATCTGCTTTCCACCACATCTTCCCTGAGGTCTTCTGAACTGATCAGAACGGGCTCTGCTACTGGGGGATGGTCCCGTCTCCCTTCAAATGCACAGAGCGGGACATCTCACCTTCACGGCACGGCAGGAGAATCCCCCATGCCAGCCCCCCTCGCTCAGCCGGCTGGCTAGGCTGGGTTCACAGCAGAGACTTGCTGACTGTCGCTTCTCACCGCTCAGCCAAAAAGACTGGAAAATACAGATGGTCTTACTTAGGAAAGCCTGGTTAATATTTCGTCTCCTTTCCTATTCCGGGGAAACCAAATGAAAAAAAATTATTTATAAAAGACAGCTTTATCCCATTGCATTAACAAGTTATAATGAATCTGTGAATTCATGGAATAACTCCAGTGATTTTGAACCAATGAGCAAAGGATGAGTTGGTCTCAAAAAACAAAATGCCATTCAGCCAATGGAGTAAGCAAAACAATAAATGATTGCACGTTTAGAACAATCAATAAGGCGATTGCGCAAAATATTACATGATCCAAGATTAATTAAGGATGACAAATTCCCCCAAAAGATAAAACAGGACAAATATAAAACCTAAATGAGAGTCAAGTTAACAACTTGCAAGAGCGGTTAGCACTTGGTGCTCCAACAGCCCATGTTGTTCCAATCAAAGATCACAGCAGCAATCGAGCATCCCCCCGATGGATATGTGTATCATAATGTGATAAAAATCAAGGGGTATCTGTCAGGCAAAGAGAGAGCCAAGGAAGCAGGAGCCTGCCCGGGTGACGGGGTTTTGCTCGTCTCGCAGCAGAGCTGTGTCGGGGTTGCAGGTGCCTGCAGCCGCCTGCATCCAGCAGTGGCCTTGGCGGAGGTCAGAAGCCAAACAGCACCAGGGAAAGCCTCCAAGGCTAATTCAAGAGCTGGAAATCTTCCTTTAGCGTCTGAAGGAGGGCAGGAGGTCCTGCACCCAGCACTGCTCACCGCGCTGCCGGGGAGGCACCTGGCCATGGCCAAACGGGGCACTTCCAGCCCCCAAATCTCCTCCCTCCTCAGCTGGGGCACCAGGAGAGGAAGGGTCCCCACAGCCCTGTGGCTTGTGCCAGTCTCTCGTGATGCAGGTACAAGGCAAAAGCTCACGTGCTCCATCTTTTCCCTTACTACACGTCAGCTGAGTCATTGTAACAGTGTGGGGTTTTGAGGTCATCAATGAGGGCTGAAATATTTTAGTTTAAACCTCATCCCTGGAGGTTTAAAGTGATTGCACAGCCTCAGCTGGCCAACAGCATCCCTACGGAGTTCCCACTGCCCGGCTGACGGGCAGCGACCTGAGGGATTGCTCCATGAACTCAGCCTGTCCTGCCTCGCTACCATCTGATTTCTCCAGCAACTGTTTTTATTATGTTTTTTTTTCCCAGCCTAGATAGCGAGATCACGTAACTTTTTATATCAGGTGAATTGGGATGTTGCTATACAAAAAAGGTTGCGAGTTTGTGTCCTCGGCTGCTGCTCTGAGGCGTGGAGGTGCTGGTGCAGACTGGGGTTTTCCTCAGCAGCAAACCTGTCTGTCCTCCGGGAGCCTAAACTGGCCCGAAATGCCCGGGCTGATCTGACGTGAAGCTCAGACCTGTATCTCATTATACCTCAACAGAGAACGAGATGCCATCGTGTTACGTGCAGTAAATCGCTTTAGATTAGCACAGCTTAAAGCCAAACTGTGGTGTTCTCATTTTACTAGAAGTACCACCCACTTTCAAACCAACATCACCATTCCAGCCGTGTCTCTCCAGGAATAAAGTACATCAGCTTGACCCGGCCAGGAGCCCCGTGTGCGGCATCGTGGTCTGCAGCAGGCTGCACAGCGCGCGTCGCGGGTTATCCCGGAGCCTTCGTTCCCCCAAAGCTTTACATTCCCGTTCCCCCCGCAGCCGTGAGTGGTGCGAGCCCCCCCGTGCCCCCGCAGCCTGTGAGCTGCCGACCCCGACTGGCTGTCCCAGATGTGGTAACCACAGCGTGGGTGGCCGCTGCTTCTCGCACCAGAGAGCGGATTTAAATCATCTCGGGCTTGCATGTGCCTCTATTTATTTTAACGCTGTGAAGCTTGTTCGTTCTCCAGACAGTTTGTAAGGGCTAAGGGCCAAAATCGGCGCTGATGTATAGCTTTCGCCGTCAGATTTATAATTTAGTGCAAGGGGGCTGGAGAAGTGTAAGTCAGGGCAGAAGACTGTGAAGAAGCTGCACCGTGCTCCCATCTGCACTGCATTTAATTTACAAGGTAGATTAAAATCATGGAACATGTTTGACCTCGTTTTGTTTGGTTTGCCTGCAAGATTTAGTCTTTGTTTCACCTTTTTGCTCCTGGGACCGTGTGGCCAAAGGGAGATTCATGACAGGAGCAGAGCCTGCAGTTTCCGTCCTTTTGTTGAAAGACACGTTGATGCAAAATGGGAATTAAACCATTTTCTCAGCGCAGCCAGATCAGAGTTGAACCGAAGGAGATGCCAGCTCTTCTCATTGATTTCAGCTTTGCTCCCCTGCGACCGGCAGCGCGGGAAGGTCACACGTGCAAGAGACTGGTGCATCAGACCAGAATTTCTCGAGCCAGTGTTTTTCTTGCAGCCAGGTCCCGCAGGACACCCTCTCTGCTCAGCTTGTGCTCAGCTTCATCACCATCTTCCCAGGGGAATTGAGCCGGGCGAGCAGCGTGTGCCGGGTGCGTTGCTGCGGATGCGGCCGTGCCTCCGGCTGCAAACAGCCCTTCAGAGGCAGGGGCAGGTGGGGACCCCTCACACCGGTGCCAGCCACACGCGTGTAAATCCTTTATGCTGTCGCAGCAATGAGCTGCCGTAGCCCACGATGGGAGCTCAAAGCGGGACAGCTTTCCTCCAGGTTTTCCTCATTCACCGAGGACGTGCCCCAGTTCCTCATCACCCGTCCGTGGTCACACCATGACCCTCCGGTCTCGTGTCTGCAGCAGCTGGAGTCAGGTTTTCCTGGCGCGGGGCAAAGTTAAGGTTATTACTGGCAGAGTTAAGGTTATTACTTGCCCTTTCTCTTCTCCAGCCGCTACCTCTGACGTTTAAGAGAGCCGGGAGGGCTGGGACCTCCGTGTGCTCGAGCGTTTCTTTGGGGGCACGGCTGCCACCGACACGTGGGCAGGATGGCACACAGCCCCGGGGAGGGGGACGCAGACACTCCCAGAGCTCGGGGTAAAGCTGGTTGGGTCATTTTGATCGCCCACGACTTTTTTTATCGTAAACCAAAGCTGACCAAAGGGCAGTGAGGCGAAAGCTAGAGCAGCCCCAGGATGACCCTAACCCACGCACCCCATCCCCTGGGGCTCCCGCTGGGCAATGCTGTGCCAACCACCGTATTTTGAGCTATCTTTAAAGGGCATTAATTCTCCTCTTTCCACACCGCTTAATTTTTTTCAGGCTTGGGACAAAAGTCATCGTTCAAAATAAGCTTTTAAATCTGGTTGTGGTGGATGGTGAAACATGCTTTAAAGCATTTACTACACTGGAGAGCTATAGGTGAAGGATGCTCTAACTAGCTCTACCACTAGTTAAAAAGCTTTCAAGTGCAGGAGTAAATTCACACACACAAAATCAGTTTTCAGATACAGTAAGGAACCCATTAAGCTTTGTGTGGTTATGCAAGCTGATACAAATGCCTTATTAATTAGAAAATCAATCATGCTGTCCAGCTGATTGATGTTAATCCTACACTGAAAGGGGGAACAATAGTATAATCAAGACTAGATCATTTCTTCCCATTACAGGGAAGGGGACAAGACTGCATTTCAAAGAGAGTCTGCTGTAATGAGCTGCAAGGATGTACGCCATGTGGTAAGGGCTCTTTTAAGATGTGGCACATTATTCTGATCAATAATACCCAAATTCATTCTGGATCCTGAATCTAAGCAAATTTCACATGAAGATTAAAGGAAACTATAATAAGATCAGAGGTGATCACAGCGGAGGAGAGCTGTAATTATCCAAGGGGTGTCATTAATAAATAGGAAAGAGCCCAAACCCTGTGAAATCAGAAGACAGCATCTTGCTGCCTATGCTACGCATATGCTAAGGGTGCTGAAGGTGTTTCATGGCATCCAGCTAATGCCTGAAAACTATAAAATAATCTATTTTTTTAAAAACTGATAACAGTTAAAAAGCCTAATGCTAGGCAATAATAGAACAATCATTAAAGGACCCAAATGATTCTTCACCTCTTCCACGTTATTCGCAGTCAGCCCTGCCAGCTTGAGGACTGGTAGCAAATAACCCTAGCAGCCGTATTCATACCAACCCAAAGCAGTGTGGCTCACTGAAACCTTTTGAAAAATATGTGCAAGAATCATGCTAAATGACTGGAAGGTGACTGGAATACAATCCTTTCAACACGAGTCAGGCTTTGCAAGAAGAAAATAGCTCATTACCATGCAAACACGTTATCTTCGTTCCGGGCTACTTGTTGTATAGGATATCCTATATAACTTAAGACAAAGCCACAAGGCTTGTAAGCCAAGTAAAATGCAAATTACACCATTGACACAGCTGCAGGCTCTATGCAACTTTAATCAAGGGAGGGTGCAATGTATTTGTGAGACAAATGAGCAGGGTAGTTATATCAGAAAGAGAGAGCTCTCTCATCTGCAGCCTGACTAATAGGCTAGAACATGGGTAAGAAAATGTTCACTTTGACCACCAAAGTCCAAGGATATTCACACTTGCAAAAAACACCACAATCATTCTGTGCCAACAGTATTTAGCATTTCTGTAACAGTTCGTGGAAATGCTCCACACTCCAGTGGCT
Source organism: Phaethon aethereus (assembly GCF_964289735.1). NCBI lineage: Eukaryota > Metazoa > Chordata > Aves > Phaethontiformes > Phaethontidae > Phaethon > Phaethon aethereus. The sequence goes on along the minus strand of NC_138585.1, from coordinate 20,973,129 downwards.
GTTGCCTTTCTTTCCCACCTTTATCACTGTTTGTTGCATAGAAGCACGCTGAAATTCAACAAGGATTCAGGCCCCTCTGGGCTAGAAACACTCATAAAGGTAATTCCTGCCCTGAAGAATGACCACTTTGAATAGACATAGCGCACAATAGGCTGCTATACAATAATACCAGAGGCTGGGAGTTATTACATCAAGGGCCCACGTTAACCTGAAGTGCTGGTCTCCAAAGCAGAGGGTTCCAGTCCGTAGTGAGTCAATGGGACCCACCTCTGGGCTGCCCAGAACAACCTGCAAAGCTTCTGACCCCCTGTGCCATCTGGGCCGCTGGCCTTTGATGATGGATGACCTGTCTGCCTAGAGATAGGAGCATCCCTCCAAAACATTTTAAGGAGGTTGGAGGTGAAAAAGTCACCCTCTTAGTGTGAGGAACAGGCATTGAGAGAAGTGTTGTGAGGTGAACCACCGAAAGAGAACAGAAGAACCGAAAACTAGGACCATACAGTAAGGCTTCTGGCTGATGCAAGTCTGAGTCATTCGTAACCAGAAAGCCAGCTGATTTTTGGGGAAAAGGCACTGGAAATGCCTGATACATAATGTGGGAAACTGGCTAATCCTGCAGTTGTTACTGTTCCATGGTGAGCCCTGAAAGAGCTTTGCAAAGGCCCCAGGAGACACAGAAGTTTTGCAATGCTTCCTGCTGGCTGCTACGGTCTTGCCTCATTTAGTTTCAGTATGAGTAGGCACTCCACGTGTCCCGGGATCAAACACAGAGTGGATCTCCATGCTGTTTCATGTACTATACACACTGCAGCTGAGACATTTCCAGTTTCATAACTCAGGAATTCAGAAATAGATATAAATTTACACGTTCCACCACAAACAGATGGTGTCTTTGGCTGGCTTTCGCTGCATTCCTCGAAGGTAGCACTGGGCTGCAGAAGTCATTCTACAACAACGTCTTCTCGAAGTGGTTTTAGGCCTTGTTTTGGTTTCCCATTCATATTGCACACTGGCAATGAAGATGGGCGGACTTACTAACCTATTTCCCAGGAGATGTGATAACAGAGATGGCCACAAAACAAAGTTCTGGTTCTCACTTCTCCATGGCACCCAGCAGGACTGGTGTGAGCAAAGAAGATACCAACACGTGTCCAGGGCTTATGGCTAACCCGCAGCTCTCAGGACGAGGAATTGGGAGATGCCTCCAAAGTCACCTCTTTCTGCAGACCTAGGGAGAAACTGCCTGAGGAGAAACAGCTGCTACCCCTGCTGACGCTGAGGACGTGACTGTGATACAGGAGCGTTTGGGCGGGTGGCACTGGGACCTTCTCAGTCCTCAGCGGTTCTTGGCTGCGAGGACATAATATTGCCCCTGGATGGGGACATCTCAGGGGAACGGTCCTCTCAGCAGAGCACATTTAGGTCCAATTCCAGCAAAAGAGGTCGTTCACAAGGAAACGGTATCCGGTAACTTGCCCATGGGGAGAACTTGCAGCAGTTTCCCGTCTCGCGTGCAGCTGCTGCAGGGGCTGGGGAGGGCTCGACTGCTTTGCTGCGAGTCTGCTCGTCAGCCGTCACGAACGACCGCCGCTTCCCTGTGCCTGCCACGGCCAAAAAACGATTTCACACACAGGCAACAACCCCGGGCCTCGCCAAGAAGGACCGTGGCCAGGCGCTGGGTGGGTGAGGGGTCGCCCCACACTACGGTGATGGTCTCAGACCCCAGCTCAGCTTCGTGCCGCCAGTGCCACCAATGCTTCCCAAGAAACTCATCCCGATCAAAAGATCACATCTCTGCATCTCTCCCGATTCCCTTCGCATCCCCTCACCACTTATCCCGCACGGGCCAAGCCGAAGACAGACGCCACGGAGCGGCCAAGACCTGTGACAGCTGTTGGGAGACAGAGTTCGCTGAGCTTTTGGGGCTGGTCGCGAAAAGGCAGTATGTGCCGTTTGGACCACCCGGAGAAATGCTTCCCGACGGTAAGAAACTCGAGCGAGGATTACATGTTACAACTGTGGATTCCTTCAGCTTTTGAGCTGACGCTGAATTTATTAGGGAGGAGATGAAGGAGAGATGGCAAGAAACAAGAACAACCTAGCAACAAACGTGCCGGGGGAAGCAGCTCTGATTATTTCTCAGCCAATCACTCAGAAAGCGAAGATATGCAGCTCTTCAAGCAGCCTATTTAACACTGGCACCGTACAGTAAAGGGAAGCTTGCCAGCATATTTCATTAAAATACCTTTCCATCAGTTAATAATCATTCTCTCTGCTTTAACAGCGCTCCCCCTCCAAGACTTCCAAGCAAACCCATAAATGTCAGCTCAGCCTTGGGAGAGAAGTATTCTTAGAGCTATTTTATATGTGGGTAAATGGGGACACAGAGAGATGTTCCCCCAAAGTCCTGTGCTATTGCTCCAGCCCGGCACGACAGCAAGTCTTTATGCATGAAGCCAGATAACCAAGCGGCTGTTTGCATAACGATGGCCTGAGTTAGCGGCCGAGCCAGGAAACAAATCCAGAACTGGTGACTTATTCACTGCTTTTCCCCTTCTAATAAAACTTTCCACAGGCGCTGTGGATGGGAAGTTATATGCCAAATTCCAGCAATAAGCAAATTGGAAACAAATGCACTGTGTGACCTAGTAAAGTGTGTTTACAAGAGGACTTCTACTATCGTTGCTGCAACGCCGACCCGATGCATGAAGAGATCAGAAATCGGATGAGCAGCTCCTTGGTTCCCTATTCCCCCCTCAATGCCTCGTGCAGCTTGAAGGTGGCTTCCTCATGTGGGTCAGTTGGCTTCTGTATTGCAACATTGAATATTTTTTTTTCCAACTCAGAAGAACGGTCATCTTCCTTGACTTTTTTTGTCTGTGGTCCAGCCAAAGAAATTTCCCAGTAACTGGGAATTTTCCTGATGGTGAAACAAGTTTCCATGGACCATATTTCATTCAGTCTATATTACTGACAACAGACAAAAAAGCAGAGCTATTAATCTGATTGAGAATAGAGAAACTTTTGCTGCCCAGTCCAAACAGAAGCTGCTCATCCTAAATATTGTTGTTGATAACACCTTTAAAAGGAATATGCCAAGGATTTCTCTGGTACTGTGCATGTGCCACCCTTTGTTTTTTCTAAGGAGTGACCTGAGAACCGGTCGCTTCATTGCAGTGGGCCACGCTCTGATCTTTTTAAGAACTGAAGGCCCTGAAGTTCCCCAAGTGCACAAGGAAACAGATGACAGTAATAAAAACAATAATAATAATGCCATTATGTTGAGGATCAAAATCTGGATCCTAAAGGGAAATGGTATGAAGTATACATGGGCTTTTCAAAGGCAGCTTTCAAGACGTGCAAGGCTATAGACAATGCAGGGAGGAGCAATTCCTCCACAGAAATACTCTGATCGCTGTGGAAAAAACCCTACGTTTATTCCAGAAACTTGGAGCTTTCGTTCTCACATACTGCTATTGCAAAACAGCCGTGAGCCTAGTTGACAGCAGTGGAAACTCCCTCTCGCATGGGAATGGAGAAGTCTTTGCTAAGGAGCAAGGACCCAGCCCAGAGAGAAGGTGCTCTCCTGCCGCAGAGCTAACCCAGCCGGGGAGCGCGGAGGCCTGGAAAGGTGCTTCTCAAGGCAGGCGTTGTGGGGAGTCCAGCAGTTTGGGTTCGTATCTGCCACCGAAATAAGCTCCCAATGCCATCGGTGAGACCCGAAAGAGCCTGCGTGCTCTAAGCCCAAAGCCTTTCACAATTACGTTATCTGACGTTTCCGTCCCAGCCTCTCTGGAGACACTGATGTCTGCCTTCCACCCTCAGAGGCAGATAAGTAGGAAACCACACATATTTCTGGTAAAGCTGGACGTAACCCCATATCAGAGAAAGCTTCTGATGTTTTAATATTTAGCTTTTTTTTTCCTGACTTAAAAAAAACCCCAAACCCACAAATGCTTAGAGATGTTTTCTGTCTAAGGGAATTCCTTCTCAGAGAGCCGCCTCGGTTTGCAAAAGGGAGGCCAGAGGGGATCCCAAGGCCACTGGAAGAAGCTTAATTATATCATTAAGCCTCTATAAGGTGCCTGGTCTTTGCCTAATAGCAACATGCCTGGAACAAAGCGTCTCTGAGGTCATGTTTTCAGGAGACTGTGAGCCAGGTTTTGAGGGCGCCAGGTGAAAATGTTGTGGGTGCACGTGCTAAGGAACAGTTTCTGCGTATCCTTGATGTGACGGGGCTGCGGCCTTAAGAGATAAGAGGAGCCAGAAGAGCACAGAGCATCTGATCTGGTCAGGGTCCAGCTGGCCGGAGAGGACACGGTCAATGTCAGAGCAGTATCCTGTGTGCTCAGTGCCTGGTGACATGCACAAAGATCACTTTTTATCAGTACTGATGTCCAACCCATCTTTTAATCTGCCGCTCGACCTGGCTGGCAGCCCATGGCAGGGAGTTCCCCAGCCCGACTGCCCTTCTTGCTGCCTGCACTCCTTTTTCTCAACCAGATGGAGAAAGGGCAGGAGGGGAAATTATAATGTGTTTTTCCTTCTATCGAGACTAACGACCAGAGGAAGCACCACCTTTTAAATTAGCTGTCATTTGGAAAGCAGTCACAGGATTCCCAGCAGAGCGACTCTCCACCCCAGATCTACTCCAGTATTACAAGTATGATCAAGGCCACCCGGACGCCCAACACAATGTGATGCACAGATGTTGATAAATTCCCCATGTGAAAAAAAATATTAAGTCATTACAAACAAAACAGCCTCATAAACAGAGCTTAGGAAACTGTGATAAATCAAGTCAGTTAGGCGACAGAGTTGGTACAAGCCGCTGTCTCAGCTAATGCAGATTGAGAGTTCAACACATGCTGTGTAGATCAGCATTTTAAACACATACCGTTACCAGCCTTAATGAATACTAAAAGCCCAATAAACAGGAGCCAGAGCCACTCGGACACAGCTTCATACAGATGTCAGCAGCATTGTCTTTCATTTTGTTTGCTAATGAGTTATCGATAGTGGTAATTTGCTGCTGATAATGCTGCAGGTTATAAAAGAGAAAAATTAACAAGTTCTGTTAAATGAGGAAACGGGCTCTACGCCTTGCCAGGCGGGGGCTGCAGGCAGCGAAGGCGTCGGGGTCCCGGGTGGAGGCAAAGCCGTGGCGGTGCTCACCACGGCCGACCACCACCGGGATGCTCGGCCACGGCCCCAGGCACGGCTGCTCCTCGCCAGCTGGGAGGGGACCGATGAACCAGCTGCTATTAGAACAGCTCTAAGAACGACCAAAAGGGACAGAAAGAAGGGAAAAGAGCAAACCAACGTGGTCTGGGCATAATAAAGCCCCAGGCTAAGTTTGCCCTGCCGCAGCGTTTGGTGGGACTCCTCGTCCCGGGTTACATCCTTGTAACCAGACCTTGCAGAAAGCCGAGAGCAGGGTTTATGCTGGGGACTCTGGTAACCCCAAGCTCTGGTCCTGACCCAGCCGCTGCCTTCTCCAGGTCTTGACTGACTCCTCAGTTGCACCATTGCAAATCCTGAACATCATTCTCAGCCATCTGTGGGAATATACATACATTAATATAGACACTGACCTGCCCAGCTCACTGTGAGAATCGATTTCATACTGTTTGTAAAGAGCTTCGAGGAGGAAATGCCAGGCACATGCAAAGTATTATTATTTTTACCCATTGTGGTTAATGGATGGTATTTTTGATGTTAAATTAATATATGCAGAAGGCAAAATAACCCCAGAGAGCAGCTCCTAACTGGAGAGGGAAAGCGTTAGGAAGGCAGCGGTGGCTTTGCCTGGGCAGGGCAGGGAGGGGACGGCTGGGGACGAGGCATGGCCTGGAGGTCGGTGCCTTCGGCAGCTCTTTCCTGACACGCGGGCTCACATGCACAGTGATTTTTAGCAAATCTGCACCCATTCACCAATCTCTAAGGTAGATGCTGTAAAACATACTGTATTTTGTAGGTCAGATGAAGTTCAGTCATTTGCTAAGCACCTTGAACTCCTGGGATGAAGGCAGCGCTGATCAGTTCCCGAAGTCCTGGCGCCAAGCTGGGCAAACCTCCAGCTGCACACAAAGTCAGTAGGGTGCTGCCTGAAGAAAAACACTCAGGAGCCTCAGGACTGGGTGCTGGCAAAATAAAATATTATCGTTACAGTTGCTATCATTAACTCAACCCTTTGAGTCCCTCAGACAAAAAACGGTAAGTAAGTGCGTAGTGTTAGCACTGATGTTTTTGTAACGTAACAGATGAGCCACGTGCCCGTGAACGAGCATTGCCGTAGGGCACTGGGGTGTACAGCAAACACCGCTGCAATGGTCACCACGGGGGAGGTGAGGGATGCTCGGGAGGTGCTGGAGAGCTATTCCACTAAAATGGTCACTTGGAATACTCTGAGCCCCCAAATTTTAGCATTTTATTTATTTAGATGTATCCAACTGTGCGGAGGACAGTGTGGCTTTTATTTATTCTAGTGTTAGTTAGCGTGCTCATCCCCTCTGTGGATGCAAGTCTCACACACTTCTTGGAAAAGCAGGAGAAGCATCATCAAGTTGTCTTATTTTCCAGGTTTTTTCTATAAAAGGCAATCACACTGATCCACTTTTTCTCCACTGTAAGTGAATGGGCATCCCCTGCTCTTCCACTGGAAAAGCCTGAGGAAAAACAGGATCAGAGTGTTTTACAGTTTGCAACCGATGGTCTTCAAGTCCCCTGCCCGGCCCCTGCGGCTCCTTGGCACCAGAATGGCTCATGCCTCTTTGGGGACCCAAAGGGACGATCACCGCGACACACAGAAAAAAGGAAAATACCGTTGCAGATGTCATCTGCGGGGGGAGAGCAGGGTGCAGGAGGTTTTCCCGTCTGCCCGCGCTGGCTGCAAAGCACGACCCGTGGCTCTCCGCCTGGCCAGCCCACAAGCTGCTCCTTGCCCGTTTCCCTGCTTTGTTCCTCATTTCCTCCCAGCAGGATGAGCTACGTCTCGGGGCGCTGACGGAGAAGCTCCCGTGGCTGCGAACCGTGGCCAAGATTGGGGCTGAAACACTGGGCAAAAAAAAAAGCAACCTCTCCATGCGTGGCTGGGTTTCACCTTCAGTTGTCTTCTTTTACGGTTTTTAATTTTAATATAGGCCAACGAACGCGTTAGTGGTTATAGCTGTGGATTTATAGCTTTAGGTGCCATAGGTAAAGCCCTGGCATTATGGACTTCATGGAGGCCTACAGCCAGGCTGCTGCTCGCTGTCTGCACGTCCGCCACCGCAGGCAAGCTACGGGATAGAGGGAGATTGGATCGTAACCAACAGGCAAGAGACAGCACCCAAATACTAATTTAATTGTGAAATCTTTGATTTTCCCTCCCCCACTTGCTGTTTGTGGTGCTTATGGAAATTAATTTAAAAGTATTGTGCAATTAAAAAAAAATTAATGGTTTCCTTCCTCCGGAATGGAGAGCTTTCTTCTGAGCAGGAGGGAGGGGTTTGTGAACATGTCTTTCCTTATTAGGGGGCTGAATAGAGGCTTCTATCCTCTCATGTTTTAATTAATTTTTCTATAGTTGCTTCATTAATTGATATTTATGTATTGCTTGTTGTGCATAAATTCTGGAAACAGCGCATAAGAGGATGTCTCATTACAGCTCTACAAGTGCTTGGCCAATACTGGAATATTAATAATTGGAGTCGTATGGAAAAGTACAGTTTGTTTCCCTTTCTCTGAGGTTTCTGTCCCATGCGGTGCCTCCAGGGAATAAACAGTTGCTTCAAGAAAGGCTTTTTTTTGTGTGCTGCAAGAATGCTGTATCTATGGAGGTAAATGCCAAACCGATGGGGATGCAGCTGAAGCACAGCCTGTGTAGCACTGAGTTTTGCAGATCCTGTAAAACTAAATACGGACACAAAGCACCTTCCTGCACGCATGGTGGTGCAGCCTCCAGGCAGCTTCCCGCTGGGAAGGGCAGCAAGGATCCGGGCAAGGCAGCTCTGAAGGGCGATGTCTGCTCCTGCTTAGCACTCGAGTGCCCACTGGGCAGTCATTCTGCTGTAAAAGCATCTGAGGAAGAGCGGACTGCTTTTGTCACTGCATGTCAAAACCTCAGCCCTCTGAAATCTCCTGAGATTGTGCTTCAGCTGAGCAGCCCTTCCACCCATAGCGGCTAATTTAACCTAGAGTAATTTTCCCGGTTTAAAAAGAAAAATAAAAAGAATCGGGGATTTACAGGAGCAGTTCTGGGTCGCTGGGATCATGGCTGCTGTTTAGCAAAGCATCCCTCCATCACCCACACGTGTGAGCATCCCCCCAGGCTCACCCGTGTCGCCCTGCCCCGAGGCTGAAGCTCCTCGGTGGCCGCGTGCCCAGCAAGTCCGCGCCCCGGCCGCGGGTGGGACCCGGGTAGCGCAGCCTGAGGGACCCCCTCATGCTGAAATCGCGCAGCGCGGCGCATGTTCCCTACAGCTGGAAATCAAGGTCTGATGTACTTGTCAATGCTCGCGAGCTGTCCCTAGGTTGGCATTTCTCTGTTGGCCCGTGGCTAAAAAAATCTCCCCCACAGAGCAATCAGCCGGTGCCCTCTAAGGGCCTGTGGTCTGCTCAGGAGTGGCGAGTTAGGATCTGCTTGTGGAGCTATTGTTATTTGAGATTTTATTAATCATTTACTACATTTTATGAGGTTAGTCACCTGCATCGTCTCTGTGCTGACACAATAATTTACCACTACAAGGATGAAAAATAAAATAAAAGATCATTTGCTGGCAGCTCACAATGCTCTTACCAGATTACAAAGGCAGGTGGCGGAGAGAGATTTCTGCTGGGGAATCAAAATAAAACAAAAATGGATGATGAGGCACAGCCAAAAGGGTATCACTGAAGATCAGTTTTATACTGAAGCGTGTGATAATCAATTATTCAGAAACATGGCGTTGAACTATCTCTCCCCACGGGTTTATAAACCTCTCACTGGCTTAGCTCTGGTAACAGTTATCCAGAGATATGTAAGGGTATCGGTGGGGGCCACAAGAGAACACCGATATTGGGCACATAACGTAGATAAGAAGGATGTTAGAAAGCACAGAACTAGCTCATCTCCTGCTGTAAACATGTATTACTCCATCAAGGTCAGTGGTACCTCTGCCAGTTGGCACCAGCTGTGGGTTGGACCCACAAGCTACCACAGAGGACTCAGAAAGGAGAGAGCCCCAGCAGGCAGAGGCAGCCCGGCTTGGGTCCATGATGCTCCCTTTCAAGCTGGGAGCAACAAACAGGGCTAGGCTATGGGCAGCCTTTCTCACAGCTTGGCTTCTGGTAGCCGGACGCTCGGGGAAATGCAGGACAATGTCTCGTTCATGTACAGGCAGGACACGGGCACAGGCGAGCAGGGTGCTGTGCCATGCGCCCAGGGGAGCAGAGCTGTGCAGGAGGTTCCAGTCTCCTCAAAAGCATTTTTCAAAATAATTGATAAATTATTCATCAACTATAAATGGCCAGGATGAATCTGTTGGTAAGCAGCTGCACAGCACAGTTAGCTTTGACAACTGCAACTGACAATTTACAGCTGCTGGTAGACCACGGTTCAGGATATTACTCAGTCTCCTAATAGAATACTTACATGAATAACAAGCAATCCCCCCAACCTCTCCCCGTTCAGGAGGTCGTCTCCGCCCGGGTCCCCACGACTCCGCTCTCTGCTCCTCCAGCAGTGCTTGGTGCTGAGCCCCGCCACCGCTTGCTGCTCTGGCTACTTGCCGGGATGGACGGTGGCAGCCCCTGGCTCACGGCTGACGTGGCAGCGAAGCGCAGGATCTCTCCCCGGCCGTGGCTGCTGAGGTCTCGGCAGCGGTGGCAGCTTCGTGAAAGAGTGATGGCAGATGTACCGCGGCCATGGCGACGTGTGGTGCGGACCTCTGCCCCACCAGCCAGCAAAACACTGCTCCTCCTCACTGCTGCCCGTGAGGAGAAGTGACAATTTATTTTCCAGACCTACTCCAGGGGCTCATCCTGCGGAGGGGGCAGAGCAGCTCGGCTGCTGACGGGGAGGGAGACGTCTGTCCGACCCACAGGCGGGCAGTCAGGCTGGGTGTTGGAGGGGCAGAAACGTGCTAAAACAGACAAACAGCCCTTCCCCCACTTACAGCACTATATAACAAATATGCAAAAGTCACGTATTTTGCAACTGTAGAGCCTTCCTAGCAATAATTAGCTTCTAAACATTCCCCTGTCCTGTATAATAAATGAACAGCATAGTAAATGTTATGAGAATAATTCATTATTTATGACAAATAACAAATGAAGGGAATAATTTACCATCCACTAATCTCTAAAAGGGCCTCGCTTCTTTTTTAATCAGGTAGGGGTGCTGAGTGCCGAGGAACAGGTCCGTGTTCGGTCACACCGACCCTGCGGCTGCTGCTGCTGCTGGGTGGGTGCCGTGGCCTCGGGGCCGGCACGCTGCTGCTGTTTGCCGGTGGTACCATGACACAACCCGTGCAGATGTCACCTTTTGTGTGGATAAGGATGGTGGTGCATCTCTGATGTCCTTTCCACCCTCCACGCTCTTTCCTGAGCCCATCTGTCTCCACGCACGACTGTCACATACCTGGGCACGTTACGTTCCTGCAGGCCTGGCGCAGCCTCCGGTACGCTGCGGTGCTTTGACCGCGACGAAGAGCTCTGAGCTGCCAAAACAGCAATCAAAGGCATGCTCACACGGGTAAAAGGGGAGAATATGTTTTGGCCTCCTCAGTGTTGTGGCACAGGCAACACCAGCTCTGCTTGTCTGGTTGGGCAGGGGGATGCAATTCTCCCACCACGTTCAGCATCGCAGCCCGAATCCAGCCTTGCTCCCCACCACCACCTATCTTCCAGGGTTTCCCCTCTTCACCTCCCTATGAGAAGTTCTCCTTTTCCTATTTCCCAGTATCAGATTTCTTTTTCCTTGTCCACAGCCAATCTGTTCTGGTGTTGCTCGTGTCCTTTAAAGTTCATAGTGCCGGACTGCTCCTCCATGGGAGTTAACCCCTTGCCAAAGCCTCCCTCTTCTGCCCTTCTCCTGGAGACCTGAGAGCCCTCCCAATCCCTTTCCTTGGGACCTTAATACTGCTGCCTGCTCAGGGGTAGCATTTGTGGACTGGTTTCTGTGTTATCTCTGCTGATCATTATTTGTTTATTCTCTTCCTCCTCTTGTGCTCCCCCGGTGCTCCAGATGACAGACAGCACATAAATCACCATAATGGAGAACAGCGAGGAGATGAAGGTATCCAAATTGTGTGAGAGTGCTGGCAAATAAGGAGTGTTGGTGGATCCTTTTGGTGCCTTTCACAGCCCGGAGTCACATTGCACAGAGAGCACAAGGAAGCTGTGCTCCCAGCCCAGGCATCTCCTGCATCCCTGACCGCTCAGGATGACTGAGAAAATACCCTTGAGAAATGGGTCCCTGACAAAATCACTCCATATGCCACACTTGCCAGCTGCCCTGGGACGCCGGCAACCCCTGCGGATTGTTTTCATGTGATTTGTTTAAAAAAACCCAAATGTGCATGTGCAGCTGAATAAAAAAACTAAAATTCTGCACTATGATTTTAGGAAGGTATTATTTTTCATTCTAACCTTTCACCTATATTATTTCTCCTGGATGTGAGTAAGCACCAAAACATAAAGGATAGTTAAAAGCACCTGCCTATTACACAGCAACTGCCCTCATGTGAATTTATCCTGGTGAGTACGTTTAATGTTTTCCAATTATTTCAGCTTCAAGTTTTGCTAAACTTGCATTTTTGCAGACTATTTTTGAGTAAAGACTTCCATAGGATAATCAAGATAATGCCGGCAAACTGACTTATGACCTCCAATGTCTCAAAATATTCACAAACCTGCTGACTAACCAACTGGGCATATTTTTGGCTCTGTGGACTTTCCATCCCTGAATGGAGTGATTAGCGACAAAGAGGGGATTGATATTTAAATCAGTGTGAGCTAATGAAACTCTGGTGTGTGCTGACAGCGGCCTCAGAAGAATGCGCCATGGTGCTGTGCTGAGGAGCGTTTGACACCTTGCTGGCTGCCGTTCTCCATAAACCCGAACCACCCCAGCAAGGACTGGACTTCTCTCACCCACCCAGCTACCAGGAATAGAAATGTCAAAACCATGCAACATCTACAGTCTAATAACATTTAACTAGGGAGCTGACCCCCAGAAGAAGTCTAGAAGATGGTTTCTGAAAACAAGTGGGACAAGAAGAGTCACACCAAGCATTGCAGCTACCTACCAGCCTTTCTGAGCCGCTCTTTTCCTCGGGGCAGTGCAGAGGGATGTTTTAGTCTCATCATTTCTACCCGTACCTTCTGGCTCTGGAGAACTTCCAGATTTTCATGCTTGTGCATGATTTTATGGCTAGATCCCACACAACCTACCTACAAGAAGCCTGCAAAGAACTTCCTTAGATACACGCAGAGACCTGCAATTCAACATGGTCCCTAAGATGATCCATAAAAAGGTGCATTTCCCAGGAAGCCTTGATTTAGACAGGCTGCTTACAAGAATTAAAACACTAATCTGAACACATGCATGGGGGTACGAGCTATGGTTTGACCCTCCACATATGTGCTCTTCAGAGACAGCGAGATAACCCACCTAATCCTGGCTCGTAGCATTGACCTGCAGGGTTGGACCTTGGTGTGGGTTAAAAGAAAGTTTACTAACATTTTGACCCTGTTAATTGGCATTATGCTGTCTCAGGCTTTATCGGTCAGCTTTGAAGTCTAACCAGCTCCCTTGTGAGGAATTCATATTTGGCACGCTTGCATGAGACATAATGTGGTAACAGAGGTAGCTCTATATGTATGGTAATTTTTAGAGCTGAGTGACATTTTTCAAATGGATAAGTTCACTGAAAAATGCAGGAACCAACGGTATTTGTGAAAAAAATTAGAAAGTGTACAAATGTTTCATTTTGATATGTCAAAAGAAATGGTTTGCAGATATGGAGACATTTTTGTTTCAACATCATCTAAACAAAATATTTTGACTTTTTGTTTCTAAACAGGCTTTGTTGTTTAAAAACTGACCCAAATTTTAGGAAAGGGATTTTTTAAACCAGCATTGTATAATAAAAAAAGAGCATTTCTTTTCCTGTTGAGGAAAATGCTTAGTTTCACTCATTTTCCCCATTTTTTGATTTGACAACCAAACTGAAAAATCCATATTCATCTACCTCTCTTACTGTTAACACTCACGCCACACCTCCAGCTGCTGAAAGGAAGCAATGCCTTCATCCAGCAACTGAACATCCCTGCTTTCACCGTGCAAAAAGGGGGCTGCTGAAATGGAGCTTTGTCCGTGCGCAAGAGCATGGTGGCATCCCGGGCACGTGTGACCACGGGTTACTTGGTGGCCCGAGCAGAGGACATGGACGTGCCTGCCCGTCCCGTGGCCACAGCTGCCTTCAGGCCCCACCGCCCCTGGGCTTGCCCCCTGCCAGGCTCTCTGCCCTTATCAAGGCTTTATTTAGCCAAGTGGTTTAATGAATAACTCCATGTTTCGCCAGCGAAATGAACCTTCGCTAGCGTCTTATCTCCCGACCATGCGCGGCGAGGGAGCAGAAGAACAAAGACGGATTTGTTGTGTCCTCTGTTACTCACTGCCTGAAATGGCTGATAGGGCTCAGCAATGTGGCCGCACCGCTTTGTCATGGCTAATTTATCTGCTTTCTGCTTCCCTTCCCACCTGGGAGTTTCGATTCCAAAAATAGCTTTGATCAGGCAGTGGCTGTGGAGCCGGCTCTGTTTGTGGCCAGCTTGGTTCCTGCCCCGGCGCTGGCGCTCTCAAACAACTGGTTTGCTGGTGCTGACGCTCACCGTGCTCCCCTGCGGCGCTCGCTGCAGAGCAGGGACCCTCTGGAACCTCCGGGTACACTCTTGCGTTCAGGATGCCGTGGACAGCGAGCCCCGGTGCCCCGCGCTGCGGAGCCAAGGACGGCGCGGACATCTCGTGGTGGGGGAGCTCCTCAGGGGCTGCAGCTCCCCGAGGTACCTGAGGCCACCCAAGCCTTTGGGGGTGTCCTGACACGCTGTAAAATCTGTTCGCTAACAGCAGATGCGTTCGGGGGTTTGATATGCCCACGGACAGGATGGTTCCCCTGCGCGTGAGAAGGGGCCGTGAGCTGCCTGCAATGCTCACGCACCCGCGTTATGGCAGCGTCTGAGCACCAACAGAAATGCCTGCCGCCGAACGCAGAGGAGCCAGGGTTTCAGCCTGTACTTCATTAAAAGCTATTGACACACTTAGTCTTCACTCTCACTGCTTTCCGGGCCTTGGCCTCCTCTTCTAATTTGATTAAAAGCTTTTTCTGCCGGGGGTCTCTCTGGACGCTGGCCATTATAACATTTTCGTGATGGGGTAGCTGGACCCTGTCGCCACAGAAGCACATCCAGTGCTTTTTCCGTTCCTCCCTGCATCCCTTTGGGAGTTTGCTGCAAGATTCAGGATTGTGAGGAATTCCTCATAAACAGCGATTTCCTATAGGTTGTTCTCATGCCCTTCGTGACACAAGAGCCGCCAGCCGCCTATTTCTAGACTCTGCAGGAGAAAAGCGATGCTTTCGTTACACCGGTGAGCAGGAAAGCGAAATGCATTTCAGCGCCCTGCCCAGCAACTCCTGGCTCATTCACGGTGTACCACTAGTGCCATTTGCTTCTCATTTAGTTTATTCCCTTTTCCTCCTGCCCCACTCTCTTTCCTATAACAACCCCAGGCGCAGATTGACGCTTGGCGGCTGGGATGGACCGGCCACGTATCTGCAGCGCAGGGCTCGGCGGCCAGCCGCGGTGGCTCGAAGCACGTGTAGCTGCTGTAAAAAAAATCTTTCTCCAGGACATCACAATTCAAAAATCATTTCCAGTTCTATTATGATTCTCAGCCCAGGGCAATTGTATGGTGGTCTCCAGTGCAGCCAGCTCTGCCAGTCACTCCTGTTAAATGTACTGAGTTTTCCTTCCAGGTTAGGGTTAACAAAAATTGAATTTGTGTGGCCAAATATAGGCAGAGATTTCATTCCCATGAGGCCATGTCTGCATTATTGAATCCCAGTCCTTTTCATGTGAAACAAAAATATACCAGTCATATTTTTTTTTATAAAATATTCTCTCACTGAATTACGTCTCAGGGAAACAGGGTGAGTTTGGGTTTTCCGTTGTGATCACAGCCACAAGGAATGAGTATTATCCAGGCTCCAGCACGGGAAAGGGAAATAGATGTAGAAGATATGTACACTGCTCATAGCCAAGTCAGGGTGGGTTTGGAGAATGGCATGCACCGGATAAATACCCAAAGTTTTCAGAACTTTGCAAACCACGTTGGAGTGACCCCTCAGTGCTGTATTTGTAAACATGTAGTAACAAATTCCTCCAAAGGTGTTCTCTGTCCTTGCTAATGGCTTTACATGAACATCTGCTCCTATACAGGGATGCTAATGAAGAGCAGGAGGTTTTTGATTTGATTTGTGGGATTTTTTACTTTCCCCTTCCCACGTCAGTCTCAGGATCATCCACTTGTGGATAATCCATAGATTTAAAAAAGGAGGCAGAAAACATTGAATAGCTCACTGTCTCCCAATACTTCTCCCGTTGCTAATCCATCAAGTTGAGATGCTGAACCATGGCTGCGTGTGCTGCCATGGGGTAAAGCCTGGTGGGGCTGAGCCAGGGCGAGTGGGAGCAGGGCTCAGCCCGTGGCAGGGGCAAACCGCCCTTGCAGCGCTATGTGGAGAAGGAAAACCTGCTTTTAACACAGTGGGATCTTAAAGAACAGGCAGAAAAACACCTGTCCTCACACCCTGGACATGCCAGTGCAGATGGGTTTATTGTGGCTACATGAATACTTATGATCAATAGTCATAATGAGCAATAATACTTAATACACAAGCATAATAAAAGTATCAGTTATGATTATTATTTCTGAACTTTTTAGATTTGTATCAAGAACTTCAGTGCTAGGCCTCCTATTAGGCAATTCTGCTTTCACATTTCATGTTATAATAAGTAGAAGCAGGGATTACCGGTAACCTAGTTCTACACTATTTCCCTTAAACATGAAGGTAGGTATCGTTAAATATGGATCTGTATGTATGTAACCAATCATCTAAAATAACTTTGATAGCCTGCAGTGGCACTTAGTAGGTAATAACTAAAACATAGCTAGGTCAAAAATATTGTCAAGTGTTTTTAAACGTGACTTTTTTACTGGCTTTTTGTTAAGAAGAGACAACCATATGAGGTTCCTAGGAGAGTTACGGCTATGGAGGGAGTGAGCTATCTGAAATACAAGTTTCCTGCCCTATCAGACTTCTTTTAAATGGCTTTTCTTCAAAATTACACAGAGTTTTGGAAATTCCCCTCCAAATTCTCTGTCTGCACTTTTGGCACTTGCTGTACCTATGCAGTTTCATCCCAGAAGGGTGCTGCAGACAAGTGTTGAATCTGCACAAATGTTTCCAAATCAAAACAGTCAAAGTGCTACTCTACTTCCCTGGTTCTCTGATATTTAGAAATAAACATTGGCAGTGCTTATTTAGGCCGTTTTGGAGCATTTCTGAGCATGTCAGCGGCATACTGTCTCCCATAACGACGGAGCTCGCAATTTTGTGTGGTGACTGAAAAGTGCAGGCTTGGAAACACTATTTTAAAAAAAGAAAAGAGCAGGGAACTGAAGTCCTGCACGGAGCACCTGCAGCAGCCGTACATTGAAGCCACGGCAGCCCGATGGCCCCTGGTGCCAGCCGGGAGCAGAGCCTGGTGCCAGCCCGTACGGCGCTGGAGGTGGCCCAGCACCGCCCGGACCCCGGCCAGCAGACACGTGCTGCTTCACACGTGCCCTCAGCTCTCTCCCTGCTTCTTTTCCCAGCTTTCCTGAACCTCCAGCCCCTTCCTTGCACATCTTCTTGTCTCCTACTTCCCTCACTGGCTATACATATTTTTTTTCCACAGCCCACCTAGTCCCAGGTGTAACAACTCCTTAATATTCTTGCTCTCTGATGGCATGCTTTGCTTTCATCTAGAGAAAAAATTCTAATATCTGAACTTCCAAAATTATTTTGTTTAATCATTTGCTACTTTTTATCTTGCCTGTCTTGACTCCCTTCTTGTAAGTCTTGATTTGCTACTTTTAAGATTTACTGCGACGTACAAATTGTTTCTATTTGTATCTGCATATGAAGTCAGTTGTGAGGTGTCTTGGGAAAATTTGCTTTAAAAAGATAATATGAAAATAAACAACATCAGGGAAAGCGAAGCTGACTTATTGTCAATACATTTTCCACCTTAGGAGTTTTTTGGGGGTTTTTTTCTTATCTGTGCATCATTTACATTATTACCTTTTTCTGGGAACCACTCCAATGGTGGGACTAAAGGGTCATAATTTGCTGGAATACAGTGATGTTGGGTAAAACATGTGCACACTCTTCCTTTCAGTTAATGTTACCGAGATAGCACGGTGTTGGAGAAAATGGATGACCTACTTTTATCCTCTGCATTAGAGATACATTTTACAAGGTAGTAAGACCATTTTGAAAATATATGCAAAAACCAAAGGGGTTTGTACCTGTATCAACCCCTTGACTTCCATTTATGCTGGTGTAAATAAAATCAGAGTTACAGAGCAAAGATAAGGGAAAAAGTACAAATATTTTTGCGTCTGCCCAGAGCTGCACCCTGCTATTCTTGGGAAACTTCATGTACAACTCTGCTATGAAACAGCATTCAATCAGCCTCAACTGCTTTTAATTATATTAGTGGTGTTATTGTAGCTGTTATCATCTAAGGATATGACTGAAGCAGTATTTATACAGAGAGGTAACATAATTTGTCGGACCAGCTGATACACTGAGAGCTTTTTGGCATACAAGCCTGAAAAAGGGTTTGTGTTCCTGAAAACATGTCTGCTTTTTCCCCCTAAACTATCCATTTGTTCTAATAAAAGGTATTACCTGTCTCTGTAGACTTTGTCTCATTTAATTATATTAGAATTGAAAATAGGTAAACCAAATGGCATAAGATAATTTGTTTTGTCCCCAAACCATGCTACTAGCTCCAGCTGGGGCCTTCCGCTTCCAAATTGCTCGAAAAGAGCTAGAACATCAGGTTGCAATTATTACTGTATATGTATTAACTCATTTTAATGAAAAATATCAGAGAGAGCATAAAGCATCAGACTTTGGGCTTTGAAATAGCCTTTGTCTTTGAGAGATAAGGCTAAGACTCACCAGGGTTGTGTCTGCATGTACTTGTGCAGGGGTTGCCCTTGCTTGAGGCGTGGGAAGTGACTGCTGCTGGTGCCGGCATTGGGTCTGGATGGGACTCAGGTCTGATCCAGTGTGGCAGCTTCTGTGTCTCCACCTTGCTGTATAATTATTTTCATGCTGACCCATTTCTCTGTCTGGAAGAAACCCAAAGCAGAAGCCCCAAAACACTTGAACTCATTGTATTTCAGCTCAACACAGCGAGAAGCATCCAAAATCTTTAGCCAAAATAATTTCTTACCAAGTTTCCAGCCAAATTTGCAGGCTCAAGAGAGTCACAGATAAGCAGCCAGCCATTTTCTGCATAACTTTGCTTCTAATTACAAATGGGCAAACATAATATATGGAGTCATTAATTGGTCAAAAATAACACCAGGAATTCGATATAATGGGGTCAATGTTTAGATATGATGATGAGAAATACTCAGTGCGTGGGCAAAATATAACTTGCTTGGCTAACAAAATGAAAGTAAATTTTAATGCTTCCTTGTTACCTTGACCACACAGTGTTTAACTTCATGTTTGACTTTAAACGTTACAGAACGGCTTTGTTTTGGTCATGTGCACAGTGGCCTCCTCTTAACATTTATTCCTCAGGAGTAAGGATTTTATTTAATGAAGAATTTGCAGACTGAAAGGATTAATCTTTTGTATGCCTTCTTCCTTGGAGAGTTTTTTTTAGAAGGAATATATTTGTTTCATGGCTTTCTGAGTATATCTTTTGGTGTAAGTACTTGCTCCCTCTCTCCCCTTCTCGTTTACTCAGGGAATAAAAACTTGACCTTGACTTTAAGGTCTTTGGTGTTTCAGACTGTACAGTCAGCAGAGAGTAAGGGGGAAAATCGATGTGAACCGTATTAAACAAGTAGCAGAGTAATGCGTAAGTGCTGGGAACTCATCCTGGCAATGGAAACGGAGGTAATTCTTAAAGGAAAGCACATCCCACTGATGCATCTTTTGTGGTTAAAACCCCACATCCCACCTTCTCCTTTTTGCACCCTTTTTCTCCCCGGCTGTCTAACACATCCTTGGGGCCATAAGAAGACGGGGGTGCACCAGAGCCCTCCCAAGGTACCCACCTCAGCCAGGTGGGAGTTGGAGTCAGGGGACAAAGCGGTGGCCCATGTCTTCAGTTCTTGCCCGCTCTGCCTCCGCATCTGCAACTCTGGCTATTACAGGGGTCCTGTTAGCATCTCCAATAAAAAAATACGTCAAAAGAATCAACAAGACAGGTGAGAAAGGACAGCTGAGCGGATAAGAGACTGATGTCGTTAATGAGGATGTCAGCAACTGATAAGATTGCGTCTGTCACCAGTGGACTCACAAAGTACCCTGGCTGTACTGTGTTTTGGGAGAAACGCTGCTGTTTCTTTGCCATTTCTCAATTTATGGAGCGAAATCCTAGCTGAGCTGCCTTGGCATACTGTCGGGACATCGAGGTCAGGGAGGCAAAGTCAGACTTTATCTACCAGACATGCCTTTCCAGGAAGCCGTACAGATCATTGCTGTTTAAACGCAAATCATGTTTGGTTCAGTATATTTAAATACTAGTGAAATGTCCTCAGCAATCATAGCAGACTGTTAATACATACGTGTATGAAATTTTAAATTAATTAGATGGCATTAGAGTACCAGTTGTGACCTCAAAACAGCTCAAAAGTACTCTTTTAAAGGATATTAATATTTAATAGGAAAAAATGCAATAGCTTCCCGAAGTCTTAATTAAATGCTTATACCTTTATGGCTTTTACAAGTGTTTTACTTAGAATTTAGTCTGCCAGGGAATTGCATCACTGGTGTTTTCTGTAACATAGGGAGTGCCCTGGGAAGTACACCATACATCAGGCTTTTTTTTCTTCAGAGCCCTATTCCCCTTCTTAAACAAGGAATTGCTGAAAGACTTTGGGAAAAATGTCTGACTTTCCCTTGGAAACAACCTTCTGGAGGAAGGAGGCGAGGATGAAGGGGGTGTAGCACCAGGCGTTCCAGCCTCCATCCCGACGTGGGCAGAGGCTCCATGCGAGCCGCAGACAGCGCTGGGGCCAGCAGCATCCGCTCATCGAGATTCTCCCCCCGATGGGAACCAAGTGCCACGTTTACCCATTTCATGGGATTATCAGGTTAATACTTCCACAGCTGGAACATTTGGGGCCACCTCCCGAATATTGTAAATGATGGTCCTGACCCACGGAACGGCCCTGCGCGAGATTAACGCCCTGCATGTGAAATTAACTGACTTGTAGTAGCAGTAATGGCCATTCCTCATGTAAAGTAGACCCACATATGTACATCTTTATTTGCAAATAATCCATAGATCTCATCAAATAATTTCCATTTGCCTTTCATGCAATGGAAAATTAAGCAGAAGACAGTTAAAGTGAACTTCAGGCTGAAGCCCTCTAAAAAAACATGCTGTTGTGAAAAACATTGTTTAGGGTAACTTGAGAAGCCAGATGGTAAAATTCAGTCACTTTTTCCAGGGCAGAAGAATTTATAGACCCTATCTTCAGCACAAATAATCTCTATTAGCTTCCCCTGCTTTAAAATTGGGTTCCACTAACCTTTATTTATCAGGCTTTCTCTGGACCACACAAATTAGACAAAAATAGCATGGTAGCCTCTTTTCTGTTTAAGCATGTAGAGCGTGTATGTACAATGTCTAACATTAAGAATTTCAGCCGTAGTTTTATTTCCATAGCTCTTTCAGAGCCCCAGATGTTACTGCTTAAAGCCACCCTCTATACCAGCAGTGCTTCTTCAGTATTACTGCATTATAAATAACACTAATAGTAGTAATAATAGCAAGTGGTTCGTAAGTTATCTCATATCTTTCTTCAATTTTGTTCTTGCAACGCCATGTCAGGACATTTTGTCTGAGGTGATGGGAAGAAGGGGTATTGATTTTCTCAAGATTGCTGGCTTTTTCTCATCCTATTTAGTGCCAAGGGCTGGTATAAATTGCGCCGGGAGCACAGCACAGTGCAGGCGCAGCCAGGCTGCAGCAATGCCTGCTTGCTCAGGCGGTTCACAGCAGGGACCTTGCTTGAAATCTTGGTGTATTTTTAGTTGAGCTATGTGAAGGATAAAAGTAGGGCACCAGTGCTCAGCAGAACTGTACAAACAGGTTTTGCATATGGAGCAAAACTGGAAAACGGGGGGGGGGGTTGGGCTTTTTCTTCTTTTCCTTTCATTCTGCTGACTCTGCACAAAAGTTGAACATCAGGTTTTACCCAGTGAACTTACATGAGTTTGTACAATAGATGCGTGAGAGAAAACCGCTCTGTTCAGAGCCAGAGAAGAGCGAGCAGTCCCGCACCCGCCAGGTCTGCATCATTGCCAGTGTTGGCAGGACCGATGGCCCCATCGGGGCAGAGGGAGAGCTGGAATGGGAAGAGGTTTCAGCAGCTTCCCCGAGAGATCCTCTTAGTGTTCGTGGCTGGGAAACTGAGCAGGGAAATCGGCATCACTCGAGGCGCTTCTCTCTAGCCTAATTCTGTGGTTTGGAAAGCAATTTGAATGGAAAATTACGAGAATTTGTGGACAAATCAGAGAAGGAAAACGGGACCAATACAAGAAGAGGAGAATAAATTAAAGGAGTGAAGTCTGGGCTTGAAAAACTCTTTCGTATCAGCATTTCTCCCCACCAAAAGGAAGCATTTTATTTTCCCTGGAAGGAGACAAAACGAACAGCAGGGACTATTGTTGTGGCAAGAACACCTGGAGATGTGCTAGCTGCAGTGAGAGCTTGCTGGCAGGGATAGCAATGGCATGATTTGCAGCAACATCTGCAGTTGGCCCAGCAACCATCTCTCCTCATTAATTAGCAGAAGCAGTAGGTTTGCCAGACAGTCCCGTTGGCTTTTGCCTTATTACTGTACCCCTTAGCTAATGAGCCATCCTCTTCTCTTCCTGCTGAGTGAAGTATATCCCGTCTGACCACAGAATGGGCACAGAAATTCAGTGTGCATCCAAGGGGGTGACAGCGCTTACCATCATTTTGTGTATATACCCTGTGGGTCATATTTACTACAACCACATGATTCAACAGCAGAGGGCTGTAGGCCTATGGAGATAATAGCAGAGGTTCATCAATGACTCCTCTGTCCCTCCCTGTGCGTCTAATTTTATGTTGCAAGGCATGCAACCATGTATGTACAATTCTGGCTTTTACTCCCCCAAATTATTTTGGATTATATGTAGTTTATTCACAATTCTGCCTCGGTCTTCCGCTTGGACAAACACGTCCTTTCACCTGGCTTCATTGTCTCTGCCTGAAGATAAGAACCATGACACCGTAGTTCAGAAGTGATTTGGCTTCCACCAGTGAGACAATGTCATAACCCAGCTCTGCTTAACCCCCATTTCCACAGTATAGTCCAGCCACGCAAGACAACATGCAGATCAGTAGACAGGGACCCCAGGGCACCTTTGCCTGGCCATTACGTGCCATCTCCATCGAGCGCCATCCTGGTGATGAATTACTGCATCAATGGAGAAAATAATACAAGGCAGAGGAAGGCAGCAACCTTCAGCAAGTCTCCGAGAGCTCAGCTTTCTTTTCGAGGGCTGCACTTATGACTAAATGTCAACTCCTGGACATGGCTAAGGGACTGCAGGCTGTTGCCGGGGGAGCTCCAGATCTTGGTGCAAGAGAGCTTCTATCAAGTCGTGGCTGCCTAGCCCTGTGGGTCGTGCAGGCAGGACCCCATTTGCCTGCATATAGTGCCGAGCCTCAGGCAGTGTGGCTCAAGTTATTTCATTTAATTCTTTCCATAAAGGGGAGGGGGACTTATTCCAAGAAAACCTGATCCAAAATGATCAAGGTGGCTTAATAACACAATGCAAACGGCACTGCTATGGCCCTGCTAGACAATAGCAAAACACATTTGGGTACGCAGCTCAGACCTTGCTGCATTACACATGTAATTAGGTTGTTTCCATGGTAATGATCTAATTATGGTCTTCTTGGCTTTGTGTAATCACATTTGCTGCATTTTGGCAGAGCTGTTTTCCTTATTTTTGAACTGCAACACTTGGCAAGATGTTCTTTCTAAAGCCGAATAATAATTTTGCCTGATGGAAACTGACAAGTCTGTGAGATTTTATTTAAAGCAGGGTTGAAGATACAAGACAAGACAAAACTCTCTCTCTATATATAGCATATATATGATATATATGTATATACAAAGAAGGATTTTTATCCCTGTAATTTCTATTCCTCCTTCCTTCCTACCTTTTTTTTTTTTGGTGAGTGCTTAAAATAATGAATTGTAGCAGTGGCTCCCATGCAGGCGGGGAAACTCCAGAGACCTCTTTTCTGTTCCCGGGGTTAGTGATGGGCTGACCTTAGGGCATGAGATTTCACCTCTCCCTGCCTTATTTTCCCTGTCTGGGGATAATGATGCCGACTTCAGATGAGATGTATATGCAAAATATGTATTATTTCTACTAAGCTATTTCAGCTCCCAGTAAGCGTAATACCTTAGAGACAGATGGTGAAATCCTGGCCCTGTAGAATGCCAAGGACAAAACTCTCATTGATTTCCACAGTGCTGCAATTTCCCATGTGGCTGTTCAAACACCTGGGAAAAAATCAGATACAGAAAGCCAAATCTGGCAGCCTTGACCAATATGGATTCTCCACCCTTCTGCCCCAGAGCTGAGCAAGCAAGGCGGTATTAGGCGTCGGTGACACGTGTGGTACCTCTCTTGGCTGCCACGGCACTGTGGGGAATCTGGCGATGGGATTTGTTGTTCGCAAGCGGGCTCCCCTTTACCAAGCTCACCCCTCCCTACAGCTTGGCTTACTCTGCCGTGTTATAGGGCAGTTTTAGGGTGGTGCAGGGTTCAAGGCTCTGCTAGAGCCAACGCTCGTGGGGATTTATCATGGTCCATGCTCTGATGTGCAGCAGAGGCGCCTGTAATCTCTCCTAAGGCAACTCTCTACTTGAAGTCAGCTGCAAGATCTGGCTGTTAGTTATCACTTACAAAGATTATTAAAGCTTTCTTGCAAAACAAAAGATACATTCTAGCTTGAGCAATAAGGGATCTGGGGAAAGATAGGAGATGAAAGGTCAAGCAAGAGGAGCTTGTGAAATCACACTGGAGAAGAACGGCAGGCTGTAGTCAGCCAGAAGCTTGTACCGCAATTGGCAAGGCTATTCATGGAAAGTTTTTTGATCAGAGTTGCCATGACAATAGGAAACACCTAAAAAAGATCTGTGAAATGTTATATCAGCATCAAGCCAAGAAGTTAAGCCAAATCCTACACTCTGGTTATTCCTATGAGTCAGTAGCTTTCATAGTAGTATAGCTAAAGGAAGGATTTGGTCCTCTGGCTTTGAAGGTTTGGGAAAACAGGTATGAAATGTAAATTATGATAGAAAAGATTTGTGCTGTAAAGAATTTGCTGCGGAAGGATGTTGGAAATCTTCCAAATACCGTTTACAGATCCTGCTTAGTGTACTGAATATATACACAAGACAATGGAGTCCTCTGATTTTGATAGACAGGTGGGATATGGCTGTTTTTTGAATGACTACAATATGACACCCACTCTGCACATCCTCTAGGGGCTAGGGATTGAAATTTCCATCTCTAAACCTTTACAGAGAGATTTAAAATCCAAAATGAGTGGCACTGAATTTCAAGGACCCAGCAAAAATAATTCGCTTTTGAAAGCAGTGTTTTCTGAAGATACCAGAGGTGAAAAGAAAACCCGGCATTGCCATTTTTTGGAATGAATAATGATGTGAAGGTGGGTTTTTTTCCTTCATTTGATGCATCTCTGA
This sequence comes from Phaethon aethereus, assembly GCF_964289735.1. Lineage (NCBI taxonomy): Eukaryota > Metazoa > Chordata > Aves > Phaethontiformes > Phaethontidae > Phaethon > Phaethon aethereus. The sequence continues at coordinate 20,948,045 of NC_138585.1, read as the reverse complement.
GTACAGGATCCACAGAGTTTACAGCAAGGACCAGAGACTGTGTCGTCTGCTGGGATTTTTTTTTGCAGCACTGACCATGCTGTTAGTCCAGAGGAAGTAAGTTACGCTATTGAGCCAGATGCTTTCATGTTATGTTCTGCAGAGAATGAAACTAACTGTGATTAGCTATTGCCACTTCAAGTTTACCAGATCGACACCTCTCAAATGCCAAGATATACCCAAATAAGCCCACAACAAATGCTTGTGAATGGACAGGCAACTGCACAGCAGTCATGGTGGAAGTCAAACAACAGTGGAGTGGGGTGGGATTTCAGGTCTGCTCTGTCTCTGCTCCTAGTGAACACCTTTTCTGAGGACCTTTCATCAGGTCACAGCTAATTGACTTCCACATCTTCCCTGTAGAGTAGGTAGGTATGAAACCTGTACACTGCTGGAACATCGTTCTCCATTGATATACAGCCACCTCCTGGATGGGATGATATAGCAGCTGGTAAATAGGGCACAGTCTTAGGAAGACATTTTGTGCCTCAGGTACCCTTCCCCTCACTCCTCCCCTGTCTTTTCAGCCAGAGAGAGGAAGAGGAGGGTGGCAACCAGTTGGAGTTTTGTGGCCCCAAGGTTGAGAAGAATAAGCACTGGGGCTGGGGGGAGACCAAGCTGCAGCAACCTTGGTCGCTCCAGGCTGGGGCTTCCCAGAAACATCGCACCACCAACCCCTCCCTGGAAACCCTACAGAAAAGCCTTCAGCTGAGGAGCAGCCCAGCTCTACTGGTGAGTGCCTAGGGGCGAGGGGTGAGCTGCCTGAAGGGGAGGGGTTGGGTCTTCTCTGTATTTTGTCCATCCAGTACAGCAGCGTACAATGGGATACATGACATAACCATGAGGGGTATCATCTCCTGCTTCTCTTCCTGTCTTCTCCCTATTTAAGAGCTCAGCAGCAGAAGGGACAGGCTTGCCTCCAGAGAGAATCATGGTATGTTAATGAGAGCCCTGTTCATGGAAACTGCTGGTTCTTGTACTTTGGCTCTGGCTGTGGTACTGGACAACATGGAACGGCACATTTTACTGTGCAGGCTGCATAGATGCCCCTGCTGTGCAAAGCCTTGCACGCGAGCCGCAGTAATCACCATCTCTTGCCTTCAAGGACTAAAATCAGAGCTGAGGAGCCTGTCCTCCTTTCCAAAAGTCTGCAGACTTCATTAATGCCACCAAGGGTTTTACGTGTGCCTGCAGAAGAGACTAGACCCTTCAATTTATTCTTGCCTTGTTTCCTTCTTTCATAACCCAGATATTTGCATAATACAGAGCAGCAATTCCAAGTGCCGGGTGCCTCCGTTCCTGCTGCACAGGCTCCATATGCTGCCTATCTGTGTCAATCCCAGGGAGCTCTACAGTTGCAGGAGGACAATTTTCAAACTGTACGCGTGTAAATTAGAGCTGACGCTCGGCAGCTTTAATTCACGAACTCAATCTGATCCTTGCTCACACCCTACCCACTGGATAACCTTAATACCATGATCAATACAGCCAGATAATTACAACTAGTAGCAAAGCTAAGTGTATGTTTCCATTTTTTTTCATCAAAGTCCTAGTGATATGTTCCTACCAAGGCTTATACAATTCTTTATTGCACTGGGAGCTTACACAACTCTAATACTGTATAATACTTTTTACATGAACACATGAACAACCAGAAATTCCCTCTCATCTAAATGTAGCTCATCTATCTTGGTATGAATCTCTAATTCTTCCTGTGTAGGGGGGAAGTTGTCCCTCTGTTTCCGTTTTGATCTACTGCCAAATCCACTGATGTCAACAGCCAGAACGAGAATGATTGAGAAAAATGAAAGACCGGTCCATGAAACTTCAGAGGTTTCTTTGGGTTTCACTAGCTAAAGCTGGTGATATAATTTCCCACTTTCTCCTGGTCACCCCAGATGTTGTTTCTCAAACATAGGTTGCCATTTTGCTCTTCACATATTTGCTTTGCTAATGGTTTAGAGAAGCTTATCCTTTGCAGACATTGCTTTAGGAAGAGATAGTGGCAAGCAGAAATCCATTTCACACTGCCTTGGGAAGCACAAGTCAACTTAGAGACATTCTGATTTTCTGTGTCAGGTGGAGCACTGGGGAGGACACTGTTTCTGACCACAAAACATTGACTCCCAAGCCAAAAGGATATGGGACAACTCAATGCATACTGCCAAGTGAAACATGAGCATTTTTCCCATTTTCACTAAATTATACAGAATCAACAAGGTCCACAAGGCATGGGTCAGGTTACCTTGATCAGGACCTAAGCAACAGCTCAGTGATAGACAAAACTCACCTCTCTGCTCTGCAGCAATGCGAGTAGGTGAACCCTCTTCCTCTGAAGTGTGATGTCCGTCTCTGACTTCTAGGATGTCTGGAGTTAAACAGCAGTAGTAACCCTGAGGTGGCAAGGAAGCAAAGTGACTGCAATCATTAATTGCACTGCTATAAATTCTCTGGTATGAGAAACTTTCATCTGTGCACACAGTTGTGAAGAAGCCATCATGAACATGGACTTTAGCGCACATACACACACAGAGCATATGTACCCACAGGGAGATCAATAGATTGCATATGGTGCACGTGGCATAATTCATGACTTTTCTTGAAGGCTGTCACAAATCTGAGATGTATTGGGTGAGAAGAGTACTGGGGTAGTCTTTTAATTAGTCCACAGCTCAGCTGTGTTGTAAAATTCAGTCTCTGATACTGCATCCAAAATTTATAACGTTTTAAATCAAAGGAACATCTCAGACTGAGTTTTTGCTAATCGGAGGTGTTAATGATAAAAGCACAAGCCTGAAAAAGGGACATGTTAGACAATTATTCACAATATTCAGAACTGTTTCTCAGACCAATGTTCTACCCTATAAAAATTAATCTGGAAAATATATGGGGCTCCCAGCTGTCTCGCTCATAACTGTATATTATCTGCTTGGTGCTGCTGGAGGTGGCATGACGGGAAAACGGCATTTTGCCCATCTGTGGTGAATGCTCCTGAGGACTGCTTGTTAAATGTGCATGGTATGGATGCTATAGGGCCTTCAGCTCAAGCACATCCATACTGGAGAGGAAAATCTCTTGGTGAACACACCCAGGGCTTGGCAGCCTTAGTGAGCCCCAGACCTAGACCCTAGGAGCTCAGGTATGGTGCTGGCTTGAGAGGATTTGAGGGGGTGGAGTAGATGACTGTGGCTCTTGGTCACATGGACATTTTACTTCAGTAAGACAGACCCTGCTGTCTCTTGGCTTCTTAGCAGCTGTTGCCAGATGTGACTTACCTTTTACTAGGATAAGAAGAAAAATAGTATCTCCAAAGCTGGTTTGAAGACATACTGAGTGCTTTCTGTAGAAACAACTGTTCTCTGCAAAAGTTTATGTTGTGCAGTTGTTCCTTACTGCAGGGCAGTTATACTGTGCTGCTTTTTCATACATCAAAATGTTACTGAAGTTGCCAGCAGAAGCACAGCCTGACAATCTTGTGTCACAGTCAGAAGCACGGGCCACCATGTACGTGGTGTAGCAAGTGTCGTTGTTACCTGAAAAGTAATTAGTGCAAATAAAGAGCGAATATACGATTGACTGGTGGGCAGTACATGGAAAACATTTATAAAAATTTCCCCTTCCATTATCCCCAAAATCAATTTGTTTTCAGTTATTTTGAAGTTTATTTTCAGTTTTGTCCAGTTACAGGCTCTCTTGCAGTGAGCTTTCCTTTCAAGCCACACAGTTCTTTCATATTGAAATTTTTCATTTGGAAAATGTCTAAAGGCGCATTTCAATCACTGAAAACCCTTTTCCTTCAAAAATATTGAAAAATAGTGCTTAAAAGAGACAGTAAATTTTTCAGTGTCTGCTATTCAGTGATTTCTAAGCATAAGCGTTGAAAGACTCTTTACCACTACAGCGAATTAACCTGGAAAACCCTTTGCTCTTTAGGGTAGGTCCCAGGATACGTGTCCAAAGAGAAAGGCACGAGCATAAAAGACTGACTTTTTACACTGGGTACACTCTTTTTTTGTATTTATTACATCTGTATCCATACTGTAAATAGTAGATTAGAGTTTCAAAAATTAAATAGACCCCAAATAGTTTACAAGATCTAAGTGGCCACTATGTCTGGTTTGTTCATTTGCATTTTAATCAGCCACAGATGGAAAGGTTACTCCCCGCCGTGTCGAGGGATTTGAGGGCACTGCAACCGCAGATTGCGGCCATCGTGGGCGAATATGGCTTTGTTTGCACGAAGTAGTGAAACTCCCTTGTTACATTTGGTGATGGCTTTTCTTTGTGGTTAAAAGACTTTTCAATATCACCAAAGAAAAGGAAGAAAAATATGTTTGGTGCATACTCTTCCATATTTCTAGTAACGCCTTCCATTTTCAGAAAACAATCATAAGAAAAACACATACAACGCTTCGATATTTCAAGGTGCTGGTTGCAAAGGTCGCACCGGCCCTGCTCCGGCAAGTCTCTGTGCTCTGGGAAATGCCAGCAGCCTCCAGGGCATCTCAGCCCACCTCAGCCCGAGGGTGATGGAGCAGGAGACAGCTGCAGGCTGCCAAGACCCCAGCCCGTCCAGAAAGCCCAACCTGAGTTCCCTGACACACCTCTGCCAGGGATGGACTTTGCAGCCGTGAGGAGAGACCAGCAGAGGTGTGCGGTTTAGATGCTGCTGGCTGTGGGTAAAAGCCTGGCAGCAGGCTGGAGAGCCTGGGGGAAGCCCATTAGTTAAGCGCTGAGGCACCCAACGCTGTTATCGCTAATGCCTTCAGCGCAGGACAGGGCTGCAATCAATTTCATAATAAATCAACCCCATTTTCTAATATGAACCAATTTATCTGCCAGGCTGACTTGCCAAACACTATTAGAGGCTGAGGTCAAACTGAAAAAGACATATCACGTTTTCAGCTTCTCCTCCTAACTTCGCATCTCGGAGACACACTCTGCAGTCTCTGGTTCGCAGCTTTTTACCCTCCCTGGAGACTTCTCCTTCAGGAGACTTTCATTTATAGATGATGCAGACACAGCAGGAATTATATATTTAATGCCAGCCACTAACAAGGCAGCTTAAGTCTGAAACTAGCACCTGCCTTTTGTCACCACTGTACAGTATTTATAGAGATTGGATAAAAATGTTATTTGAAAGGTTTGATTTGCAGCAGAACCAAGAAAATCCTGGTTTACTACAACCAAGCCTATGTTATGATTTTATCTGTGTTCATTTAGGCTACAGCTCTGGTGGAGACACCCAACTTAAAGAGTTAGCTATGGTAAACAAGATAGGAGAGAGATTTGAGATTCTTATTTATAGAAGAAATCACACAGAGATTACTATAAAAATGATTAATACATAACAAATACAGATAGCATTAGTTTAAGGATACCCAGAAGAAACAAAGGAATCTCTGCCTTGAATGGTCATTGTACAGCACAGGCTTGTGAAAAATTCACATATGCATGAGCAAGGAGCTGGGAGCTGCCGGCAGCTAGGAGCCTTGGACTGCACCAGACGAAAACACGCCAGCGTTTAACTGTTCACTTGACATTACAGAGCAGCACAGTCAGCCATTACCATTCCCAGACCAGCAGAGGATATCGATTATCCCATTCAGAAGAGTTAAGGTGTTGCTGAAAGCAAGAATAATAATTGCATCAGCAGTTAGCATCCTGGGTGGGTATGCACATGAGCCTGCGTGTAAACAAAGGGTGAGAGATGTCTTCTAGCGGAGGAGCAGTGAAAGATGGAAAAAATGGTCTTAGTCTAATGAAAAACTTGGGGACAGGATAACATAACCAAAACCGCAGCACAAAAAGGCTTGGAGTTAACTGGCAGCAAGGCAGATACAAATTAGAGACAAGTCAGGCAAGAGGAATAAATTCTCTAACACCACAACGACTACCATGGCAGCAACACAAATGCCACCAGCACTCAGTCTGAATGCAATGGCATCCCTGGCAGCAGCCACAACTTGCTCAGCTTTTTCCATACTTGTCTCCTTGTAACTCCATACTTGCGTCACTATTTCCATTAAGCTAATGAAAATAAATTCCAGATTGCGGTAGGTGTACAAGGAAGGGCTTCACAATTTAAAATTATGCCAACAAGCTGGTCAGAACAATTTTTTATATTAAAAAAAAAGGTAACACAGGGCTAGTACTTCTTAAAGAGAAGACAGTCAAAGCATTACAAATGCAAATCTGGGCTAAGCACAGCTGAACAAAGCCACCCAGTTGAATTTTCAGTAACACAGGTAGTTACTGGAGATACTGAGTAAGGTGGCTGGTTCGATTCTTCCTCGCAAAGGGAGTTCCCTCTGGTGCATTTATTTGAAATCTTTTTGATTTTGCACTTACAGCACTTACCTACTGGAAGATAACCCGGAGTATTAACAAGCCCAAAGTCTTTTTATTTCTGGTATCTCATTTGAAACAAATATCCCTTAGTATTCTTCCCTAATGCTATTTTTTTGGTCTGTCTGTTTTCCAGGCAGAAGAGAAATGGTCAAATCTGCAGTAAAGAAGATTACTCATAAGGTTTTTTTTTAAAAAAAATACACATACAAAGGCATAAAAGGAAGGATGTACTCTCTTAACCTTTCCCTTCTAAAGCTGACCTTTTTCTAGCCTAGATTGCATTTAGCTGATGTACATCTTCAGATGCAAATTTGATACAAAGCCTGCTGGACTCAGTGGAAAGGTTTCCACTGGCATTCATCAGCACTGAGCCAAGTCATACTACTAACGAAATTTCTTAGATAGAAATAGTAAACAATATTATGAGTGGTTTCACCTTTGTTATAAATCCAGGGACAGTAATATCAAATTTGGCACTGCCTTAGTATTCCTGAAACTTTGGTCCAGAGGGCTCTCCATAGTTCACGATGAAAACAAATACAATGAGAGGAAAATAGCAGGAAAGTAAGCAAAATGGCGAAAGTCTATCACGCACATTTTGAATGGAGGTGCAATGAAAGGAATAGAGCAACCACAAATTATTTCACCATGACCTCACAGTTCATGAGTCATTTGTGCTGATGACTTGGGTATCAACACCCAAGAAGGTGCAATAATATTATTCAGAAATTTGACCCAGGTAATTTTTGCATAATGTTACAATTGAAGTATTAAAGAAAAAATATTTTGGGTTGCTATGAAGTTGTTTCTTTTTCCAAAAAAAGTCCCCCAAACTCTAAAAGCTAATATTCAGTTGACTAATGTCTGTTTCATCCCATCTTCAGATTAACCTCTTGAAGGAATTAAAAATTGAAATTTTTAAACCAATTTAAATTACTGAAAAAAGAGTGAAATTTTCATGTCTGAATCCCAAAACTAATAATTTAAACTTTAGAAGCTAAATTTCTTACATAAATTCTGTTGCTTCAAATTGCGTTTTTCTGGTGACTTTCTTCTTTTCATCAAAATGTAAGATGGGCAGCGGATTCATGCACAACAGCATACCTGGACAAGGGCAATGCTGCGTCTCTGTGCCGGCAGAGCAGGACAGGAGGCACAAAGGATGCAAACGAAGGCACGTGTGGTGGCTGGGGATATCGCCTGGCTTTCCGGGCTGTGTCCCTGAGCAGAGAGGCTGGTGTCTCCACCGGAGCTAAGAGAAGCCCTGCTGACCCTTCAGCTGCATTTGCCCTGTCTCAGCCTGGCACGGGTGCAGGGGTTGGGGCACCCATCACCCAGCTGGATGGCCACAGTCACCCACTGTCCCACTGACTTCCACATGATGCTTGTTGGAAAGTCATTCCTTGTGAATAAGCACATCAGGAAACCCTGCAATAACAGTAAAACACCTGCTATGAAGCGAGTTGTAATTTCTTTCCCAATATAAACCTATCTGTAGAAAATGATCCCACAGCGACTTATATTAAACTGTCAGTGAGCACATCCCTTAAAAGCTTTTTATTCTGATTTTAATTTACGGCATTTGACAAGGAAGAGAATTGAATAACGCTGGTGCCGATTCCAGTGCAGCGCAGCTGATTTGCTCTGGCTGAGCGTCAGGCCAAGTGCCCGACAGCCCAAGCTGTATATCCTGCTTTTTCACTAACAGATATTGTCACTCCACCACCTTTGCACTCTTTTCTTATCCAGCTACTGAGCTTTGGAAGCCACTAGATGTCTTTCTCAATTAGGCATTAAGAAGATGTACATGTATTCATGCAAGAAGTTTTCTTTTAATATTTTGATTGCATGACATTTCCTCTCCTTTTTCGCCAAAAATACTCACCCAGAGCAGCAAGCAGCCCATGACCCCCAGGATCCATCAGCTGCTTTGGGGGCATTTGTAAAAGACAACTAATAGAGAAATGCTGCTTTCAGTTGGCTTCAATTTACTGCAGCTGCAGCTCCGCTGGAAATTGGTGTCTGCAATCAATACAACTCAGAACCCAGAATCACCTTTAAATTTAAGGAGAAAAAGCCCAAACCTTGTGATACCCCAGATGCGAGCCTGTGAGCTGCTGCTGCCAAATCACAGCTTTTGCAGGAGAAAATATCTGCAGGTTTTTAAGAGCACGGCCCTGCTTCTGCTTGGCACAGGGTAAACCAGCAGCACCTCCACGGGGTCCCAGACCTTTGCTGCGATAAGATCACTGCTGCATCAGACGCTTCAATGTCATAGCGTCAGCTCATTACTATGGGGAAAGAGCTTCCCTTGATTAGTATTACTTTCTGCTCGGTAGGTATTTAAGGAAGCAATTTCGGAGTGTTGTCTTCTGCGGTATGTGCTGGGACACTTGAAGGTTTCTGCCCCTGGTCAGACATGGGTGTGGTGTGGGACAGTAAATCTCAGCCATGTCTCCTGAACTTGGTCCAGCACCTCAGGAGCAGCCACCCAGGTGTAATTGCAGTGCAGTCAAGCGATGGCAGAAGACAAGCAAGGAAATCCTCTCGCTCTGGGCAGCCAGGGAAGGCAAAGGAGAACATCCTGGCCTGTTCGCTAAGGAAAGGAGACGTTGAAGTTCCCCTCCTGTAGCTATGCCCACCCGCTGTGGTGTGCTGGACAAAGTCACCTGTATGCTGAGGAAGGGTTGTTGGAGATGAAAGCTTCATATAATTTAGTGGGACAGTATACCAGGGCCTCCCCTTGCACCCCGCCATTTAGTGCCAAGAGAGGCTGAGCCTGGGCTGTTTTCTTTATAAACCTGCAGTGAGTCACGCGAGTGTTGCAGTCAGCTCCCTGTGCTAAATGTGGCTTTGGCAGATCCTCTCAAGCCTCACTACATCTCCTTCGGTTAGGGAAGGAGAGCGTCTCGGACCGTCTGCCACCCCGTTTGCTCTGGCCAGCCTCGGCATGGCGATGCCCGCTGTCCCCAAAGGTTTCTGGCAAGGCTGCATCGCAGGCAGCAACACTGCGAGGAAGGCGGGAGAAAGCTAGAAACAAAATCACCATGCAAAGAGCAGCTCAAAGAATAGGAGGTCAATCCCTGGTAAAGCCACCTGACTTTTAGTCTCTTTTATTCTCATTTATGGCCCAGGAGGGCCAGGCTGGGTGCTGCTCACAGCTTTGGGCACCTCCTTTGGCTGGTGCACCCAGGGCAGGGGTGCTGGGGTGCCTGGGCTGGACATGGCTTTCAGAAGATGGTGGTGTCCAAACAGCAGGCAGATATGTTGGGAAATACAGAGGGGAAACCTGAGAGAAGTAACAAGGTTGGGCTTAGAGACCTGGAAAATCCACGAGGCTCCAAAGACAGCAGTGAAACAATCGCTCCCTGGCACATATTTGAGCCTTTGCCAGGGGAAAACTTCTGAGGTTAAACTAACAAATGGAGGCATTTTTCTGCCACAAAGAAGCTCTCTTTTGATATGGGTAACTCAACCCACTTGCAGCGCCAACAGCGGTTCATGGAACAGTTTGGCAGGTGGAAGGGGAGGGAGGCAGGGGAGAGCACCAGGGATGTAGAGGAGCAGAGATGTCCCACCCAGTGAGACATGTCTCCACCCCACTTAGGCTCCTCTCAACAGGGGCACCAGGGCCTACCAGTGCAGATGCACCTCGTGGGATGCTCACGTGGACTTTTTGGGAGCCTTACTGGGCTTTTTGAGAGTGCCAACACCCAGTGTATAAGAAATTGCATCTTCTCCCCTCGAGCCTCTCTATAGAGAGTTGACGTTGTCTCTCTGTGACTCAGTTCCCTCAGCAGGTCATGGGCAACTATCGTATCTCCCAGATGTGCTATGAGAATAAATACATTAAAAATTGCAATATACCCAGAAACACAGTCATTTGTGTCCGGTACGTCCTATAGATAGGAGGAAAAGAAGTCTCTAAAGCAAAACTCAGTGTATTTGCAGATGCTCGTGAGCTCAGCACCCAAAAGCCTCACAGCGGCTCACCAGCGCACTCATTTCTCAGTAGCAAGGAATGCCAGCATCTCTGTGCTGACTGCTCTTCATTTATAATAAGTGGCTCCAACATCTGGGGATTCCCAGCAGATTTGGGAGCAAGTTGACAATGATGCCCCAGGTGCTGCTCTCATAGCACCACGATGCTTCCAGTGCTTGGACCTGACGGTGAGTTGCCCACACTCACCAGCATGGGGTGCTCCCAGCACCTCAGATGCTGACTGCTCCTGGATAACCACCTCTGGTGGCCAATGGAGACAAGCCCAAGCTGCCTCTGGGCATTGGGGAGCCATGAGAGACTTTTGGAGATGTCTATGTGCCTCCAGTTACTGGTGACAAACCTAGTTCAAAGTCAATACAGCAGCACACCTATGTGAGATGTCATATTTTGTAGCATTACTTCATTATTTCCTGAGTACCCAGTAAAGCTAAAACCAAGAAGAATTTTTCCATCTTTGTAATTTTCCTTGCCTATACATTAATTAGCAATGGAAATATATTAATTCTTTCATCAGTAAAAAGGAGACATCTGTCCTCCCCAATATTTGTTGGCTTCCAACCTCACTCTGATGTTCCTATTCTCTTTTACTGCTCTCTCTTGAAAACACCACATTTTTCAACAGCTTTCTAATGTAGGCAAGGAGACATTGAACTTCCTACAGACTATGTAGCTTACAGGCGAAACGCTCATCCTCCTCTGCCCTGAGTCTGAAATGAAGTCTGGGACAAAGCACAATGCTCTCATCATGCCTGGGAACAATGGGGCAGCGGGGCTGGGGCAGAGCTTCTCTGGTTGCCAAACTGATGGGTTACCAGCAGCCACACCAGGAAACGATTGAGTACTTTTGCCTTCGCCATCTGTTAATTAGCTAAGGGAACGGGTTTGCAAATACGGAGAGTCGTCTGCAGGGCGGAAAGCAGCTGAACACGTTGGTACCCTCAGGTCAGTGCTGACAACACACGAAGGCATTTGAAGCTCCAGGCAATCCAGACATCATGAGGACCAGCTCATGAGATCTTGTTTTCCACAGCCAGGAGCCACTTGCTGCCCATGCCCTGCCACCTTCATGCTGAGAAAAGGGAGGAGGAGAGGCTGCCCCCCTGCTTGAGTGACTTTAAAATTAATATTACTGAATTCATAAATGCCTACACGTTTACATTGCTATTGTCAGAGGAAAGGACTGCAGGACCACCTTGGGGTTGAAATTTAGCCCTCGGCTGCACCCAGGCCTTAAAATCCACTGAACAGCATGGGCAAGCAAAGGGCAGGCTTTGGTGCAAGGACTGGATAGAATTTCATGTGTTATATCCACTTGATTGCCTACTTAGAAATTATAAAAATGTACTATATTTTAAAACTGCAGTCATAAGACAGCAGTTTCCATCTGAATGATAATGAAACACACTCCAAGGTAATGCGGGGACTTCGCTGGCTCTATTAGAGATCAATTCAAAGCTACCAAAGAAAAAATACATTGCACTAATAAGTGTTTCTCATTTATAAGTTCCCCTTCAGGAGTAATTAAATGTGACTTTTCCCCCCCCCGCTTTAGATGACTGATTTGTGGGATAGCTGTCATGTTTTTGTCTGAGGCTCAAAAAAGAGAACTTGAAGATCTGAGATATTTAAAGTGAGTAACAACACACCCCAGGGAGAATTCCCACCTGGCTGCGGCAGGAGCCGCCGCTGGGAAATGCACTGCCAGGCCCGTGAGTGAGAGCCCGAGGGTGAGTTTCAACGTGCCAAAGAGAAACAGTGCGCGGGCTTGACTCTGCACCCTCTTCCTCATGGAGCACAGCTCAGGGGCTCCTTCTGCTCTTGTGACCATGCCTCCCACGGAAATGCTTCCAGAAATGGGAGACGCAACCTTTCAGGGTCTTGGGAAGTTTCTGAATTGCTGGGAGGCAGCACCCTGTGTTCTTGCCGCAGCCGCGCAGATGAACCCAGTTGTGCACCCAGAGGATGCACCCACCAGGCATCCTGCCTCGCTTTTTACCTTGGTTGAACAGATGCCTTTTAGTCTAACAACATGAAGCCTGACACAAACATTAAGCATCAATAGGAGTGATTCTTCCAATGTGATAAATTATAAAACAGCTGCATGAAACCCACTATAATTACACTTTTATGGCTCAGCAAACTACATCCAACTCTCTACCTCCCCAACAGCCATGCCCCATCGGTGAAGGTTATATGTGCTAGCAAGGGAAAACTCATCAACGGCAATAAGCGATCATCGCCAACTGCTCTATCCAGGTCAGAAGGTGAGCGACTGCTGCTCCAGACATTTGCGCTGGAAGTTAGGTAAGAACTGGCAGAAGAGCCCCACACTGGGGGCTGAATCTGTGAGGTCTTCTCTGCAGAGGAACAATGACCTCCCCGCTGCTGGCAAGGGTAGGCAGGAGATGGAGGGACCAAATGGGACTCCCGAGCATTTTATGCCACGAAGGCCGAAGGAATTAGCGTGGGGGCTGGGAGGGAAAAGCTTGATTCTGGCTTTCACAGATAGATATCCACACAATTAAGGTCAGGGCCTTATCACAATCTATCTGCAACAGTTTATATCTATTTGTTTATTTATTTGTTTTCCTGGCGGCTTGGCTTCGGGGACTGGATGGCTGCAGTCAAGCCCCGCGAGCTGCTGATTTTGCAATCTTCTTCCTCTGGTGCGAGTGTTTTATTTATATTTCCAGGCATGTGTTATTTCAATTTTTGTTTATCTCCTGTATCAATCAGTAAAACAGTCTCAAGACACAAGGCCAGGCCAACAAGAAAGACGCAGGTTTTGTTTGGACCAAGATATGGCATTCCTGAAAGTTGGCGGCACCTCAGAAAGACTCTGCAAATGATGGTATTTATGGCTCTCCACCTTGCAAACAGAGCCGAAACCCAAGCTTTTCCCACCGGTGGCTGTTAAACTTCATGGGGAGGGTAGAAGTGATTAACCCCTGGCTTCCCTCACTTTATTAGTTCTTTAGATGGTAGATTCCTTTTCTGGGCCAAGCCTGAGAATGTACGTGGGTGACCAGCCACCCTTTTACTCTCTTTCATTTGTGCTGAGGGCTGGTGCTCAGCAGCTGGTTAACAAGACAGGAGCATTGGTGGATGAAACCAGGTATTTGCTGTGAACAGATCTGCGTACGTCTGTTTTTCCCCCCTCTCCCTCCCTACCATGGGAAAAAAATACAGTCTGCTCAGTCTCATTTCCAGGTGCCCTGCTCGAGCAGTGGGATCAGACCGCCTGCACGTTAGCTGCTCAGCCTCGGCATCCAGATCCGGAAATGGTGGTCAGCACCAGGTTGGAGGGGCTGCCAAGTCTGGAAGATGGGCTCGGTACGCTCAGCTCTGCTTGGCTGCTGCAGAAGAGCACAGAGTTAATTTTCCATGTGCTGGGCTCCAAGCAGCACGGTTCACGCTGGGGGGGCTGGTAGCAGCTCTGCGCTTGCAGCCTCTGCCAAAGCTCTCCCCGGCTGCCGAGGCGGGGATCTGGTTTGCAGGCTGCGAGGGGGAGAGCCAGGGAGCAGGACCACTGTCACCAGTGCTCAGGGAGCAGGAGAGGACCCAAGCTGTATTTTTTTTTTTGGACTTGAGATTTTCCTCTCCTTGAATTAAAACAAGAGATGTTCCAAAAAACATGGCGGGGGGGGAAGAGTGCCGGTCTACAATTGCTGGAGAGTTCAAAGAAATGGGTTTCCTAATGGGAATATGACAACCCAAGGATTAAGGATTTAGAGCTAAAAGCTTAAGGACACATGCACATTGCTGTTTGAGATGGATGTAAAAGGATGTAAATACCAGTTAAAATGTACTCTGAGGAAAAAACCACGCATACTCAAATCATTACAATTCAAACAAAGCAATCGCCAATTCCCCAGCAATTTACATTGACATGCATAATATAATTCTCATGCTAAGTTATCTATTTCCAGCATAGTCCTTACTCAGAGTGTCTGCAAGGGGGAGGGAGAGTCAGGCTATGGCTTAACTTGTGGATAGTCACTGGCCTGGGAGAGCTATGCTGTACAGTCAAGCTGAGTGACCTATATTTCAGGTTTCCCTCAAACAAATGGGAACAGTCACGCTTCCAGCAGAGAAACCCAGAAACATTTTCACCTCCAAAGCCCATAGGAGATGGGCAGGTCTGGAAAAAGAGGATCAAGATCTAAATATTCAGGGGTACAAGGGCATCTAAGAATACGACATTTGTAGACACAGGCAGGCCCCTCATCAGGTAGAAAGGACTTCCCCTATTCCATGTTCAAAACCAGCCTCTCTCCCAGAACTCTGCTTATTGCAACATATTTCTGCTAACAAGATAAGACTTGCTGTAACATCAGTCCTGCCTACACGTCATCCACTGCCTGCTCCCCATCTGTTAGTCTTGATATTTCCTTAATCTCTTTCTCTCACACAGCTCCATGAATAGTTCCCCTCCATAGCACAGGGAGTGAAATTGGAGAATGCAACATTGCTCTCTGGGAAAAGCAAATATTGCTTTGAAACGAGAAGCTTAAAGGCCCAGGCAGGATGGTTGTCCCCCAAGACAGCACAGAGAAACGCAATGAGAAAATGGAGGGAGCGTTGAATTTGAAGTGTCTGTTCTTTAATTATAAATGTTCTTCCTCCAAACAGCTTTTCTTAACAGCTGGTCATCAATTACACAGAGTTACTGAGGTTTTCAGACAGGAGATCAATAAATGGGATTTTTTTCTTGGCCAGGAGAAGCCATTACATAATGGCTGTGTTTCTTCCCTCTGCTTGCCAAGCTATCAAAAACTGGCAAGCGTTCAAGACAGCGCGACTATTCTTAGATGAGGGGCACAGCATCAAGCTCAGCAGCAGCAGCGTGGTCTCCGACGCCTGGACCCCGGGAGGGCAGCCAGAGAGGGACGGTGCAGTACAGGGTGTCTCAGCCCCCGGGGAAGGGCATGGGGCTGGATGCAGCTTCAGGAGGACGTATGGTAATGAAACAACAGCCTCAGTGCAGTGGTATGTCTGAGTTGCATTTAAAAATGTGCCAGATCTAAATAAAAACAAACCAGAGAGTGACAGAGAAAGATGAACAGCCTTCCAGAGCTACCTACCGCTCCACGTAGGAAACCTCATCGTGTGAGGGGGAATAAATGGCCGTAGCGTAACAACATGAGAGTGTACCCCTCCGCTGTCTGATTTGAATGGATTATTTGCAGTGAAATCAAGGCTATCTGCACAAAAAAGGGAGAGGGACTCTCTCACATACTGCAACCTTTGCTGCATGTTCCATATAAATTAGGCTGCTGCTGTATGTTTTAAATGGGGAATCACATCTGTATCTTTGCCGATGACCTGTCTCACACAGACATGACACAGAAGCTTTTCTAGAGACATTTTGGTGACCCACTGTCATGCCATAAACCATCTGGCTACTTCTATAGTAGCAAAGCTTAAAAATAAAGCCACTCCCTTTACGATCTGTGGCTTACAAAAAAAATAAAATTCTGTAGATGGGTTGTGCTGCCACAACCTCGAGCCGTCACGCACCAGCCCGGAGCCGCAGCAGCGTGTTCCTCTCGCAGCCAGCACTACGGGAGATGATGGATTTGTCAGCTCCTCGTGACACGGCGCTGCCTTACGGGACAGTGCGCTCTCGCCCACGCACGTCTACCAGCCCTTCATCGGGTGAGAGCAAGCAGGATCAGGCTCATTAGGTTATGCTTAGTAGAAATACAAATCTAATAAAAAGCAAATTTCCCCCTGCCAGGTGCTGGGCAGGGGAAATGCACCTATTCCACTTCAGCCCATCATCAGCGGCATCAAGCAAAGAGGGCAGGACCAGGGTGGGCTGAGAACCCAGCCTGAAACCACTCGTGCGAGCATCGCTAACAAGATCCCAGGCAGGGTGGTCCTCAAAGGCATTCAGCAAAGCAATGCATAAAACAGGAAAAAAAAAAAAAAATTCATGGCCCAAACACTACAGGACACAGAGTTCAAGCTGCCAGAAAGGCCGAATGCTTCAGGGAGAAATGAAAAGACGTATTTCAAAGCACAGCAATAAAAGCACATTATAGCACCTGAGCCAAAACATGCTCTCAGTTCACCTTCCAGTGTAAGATCCAGAGCAACACTTGGACGATATCCACACGTATAAAGGTTTGGTTTCAGAAATGTGGACTTTCAAGGCTCTTTCCCAGTACAAAAAGCTGGGGCACAAAGACCTTTGTGGCATTGGCTTTCCCCAAGCCCCAGGGGTCTTGCTGTGATAGTCCCAGGTGTCACATAGTCGGCGATTTTCTTGTCTGACCCATGAACAAAGCAAGTATAGTTCAGTCAACTTGTATCTGACAGCTATTCTACCTGTCTGTGCAGCTGGTTTTCCTTGAAATAAGTATCTACTACTAGGTAGTCAGTGATTCCCATTTGCAAGCAAGATCATTAACAACACAACCCCTTGAAGAAAACTAGCCAAATGTTAGAAACAGCCCCTCAAGAAAAGGCTTCACAAAGCACGTGCACTCTGCAAGAACGGCAGTGGCATCTGTGATAACATTTCCAAGATTAATTCATGCTGAATAAATTGCACAATAAACCAGGCTGATAGCAAAGCTTTTCTCCAGGCCAAGGTAATGCTTATTGCCGTTATCATATGTGGGACGTACACAGAAGGGAACACCACACAGGGGCGTTGGGTTGAATACGCAATTACACTTTACAGGTGAGACTAAAGGAAGAGATAGAGGTATTTGGAGAAGGGTGAAAACATTAACCTGAGGTGGTCCTGAGGTCATGTCAGACCTGTTTTTTAGGGGAGCTCAAGAAAAGCCTTTTTCCTAAAGGGGAAGAGGTAGATCCTGCCAGGTACCCTGCAGTACCCGTGAGAGGGACCCAGCCTGCAGCAACTCGTCCTGGCCCAGGGGCTGGCAGCCCCCCCGGACCCTTCGGCGCTGGCCCCACTGCAGACCCGCACCCCTTTAGCCCAGCGGCAGAAGCAGCCGACCCGTACTCAGGGCACGCTTCTCAGGCTCCTTCCCAGCCTGTGACACACATACATTTTTCGGTCTGCTCTGGGTCACCCACATTTACTTTTTCCCCAAAAAGGAGGAAAAATAAATTAATGAAACAGTGCAGCATGCAAGACGCCCTCCCCCTCGCTGCCTGGCTTCTCCTGTGAAGGCTGCCAGGGCTTCACCTCCTATGTGATGTATATTGAGCAAAAGACAGGGAGGCGCGGTAGTTTCTGTGGGCAGCAGAAATGAAAGGGAACAGCACAGAGACAGAAAAGAAAAAAAAAAAGGAAAAAAAAAAGATCGCATAGCTCTTTGTGCTGGCTCTTTGTTTGAGGTATACAAAAAAAAGCCCAACCTGCTGAGGGATTTGTCTACCTGAGATAATAACCTTTTCAGGAGACTTGTCTCGCCTTTCAAGCATAAAATTCCTCAGAAGGGATCCCACCTCTCACATGGCCCCTAAACAGTAGGGTTATTTTTGGTCAAGGCTGAGATTGTCTTCTGAGTACTTTTCCCTCCCAAGTTTTGACCCATGGCCACTGCTCGCCTACAGGGAGGCAGCCACCCTCATTGAGCTCTGCATGGTGGTGGGCTGGAGAAGGGACCTTCTGCCCCACGTGTTGATGAAGGCATTGGTGGGAAGCAACCTTGGGGGGGGCAGAATGGGTCCGTCCCCACCACACAGCCTGTCTGTGTGCAAGAGACAATAAACAAGCGTCAAGCAGATGGACATATTATAGGCTCATGGGGTGTAGACCAGCACATCATCCCCAGACTTATACCCTGCAAGGTCATGGATGAATTCTGCCTCGCAGGCTGCCAAGAAAGAGTTAAATTTGGTGATTCAGCAGACATCTGCTCAGCTCCCAGGAAAGCTCCTTTGCTCAGAACATTTATGTCAGCCTTGAAAGAACAGGACCAGACCAAACTAAAGCCAATCAGCAGCATTTTGGGAAAATATCTTCTTCTGCCTGAACTTCTGAGAATTTCCTCATACATCTGCTAAATTTTTTTTTTTTTCTTATTGTGACACAATCCTGCAAACTTCTAGTCCTGGGAATAACTTCAAAACATTTAAATCATTCTTTCTTCTCCAACATTTGGATGTTAAAGTACTTTACAAGCATTCATGGGTATGGAACAATATTTTCAAAAGCAACTATTGATTCTAGGTGCCTGCATTACTACATGCCCCCCTTCACATCAAATTTCTGTAACAGGCCTTCATTTTCAGAGGTGTTGGATTACCCAACCTCTGTAGATTAAGTCAGAGAAACAAAACCACTCATCACTTTTGAAAGCCTGACCTTTAATCTGGCAATACCTTTGCAGAGCCTGACTACCGGAGAGGAGAATCATCAGGAGTTGAGGGGATATATCCAAGGTCACACGAGAAGGCTGAGGCAAGCCAACCATGGAATAAACTTCGTTGAAAATCACCTTAATTGCAAGACCATTCTTCTTCTTGTGTTAGCTCCAGTAGAAAAGAAATACCTTATTTGCAGAAAAAGGTCATTATTTTTATGACCAAAAGAGTTTTTAAGGACAGAAAAAAGGCACTGTTGGCACCTAAAAATACATCAACTAGCTTTTGGTTGTTCTTTGGTTTTATTTTAGCTTTTTGGGAAAACAACAAAGACAGTGAAGCAAAAGCTGAAAACAAATTTGGGATGAAACTGCATTTTGCCAGAAGGGCAAACCCCAAGTCCTGACAGATTTTGGCAAATAAAGACAACTTGGCTGATACAAATGGCCCAGCAAATGAAGCATGTGGAAAAAAACCTGTAGTAATCAAAAGTGCCCTCTAGTCTCATTTATTTATTTTTTTAACATATGACAGTGACACAAAGGTAGGAAGAAGATACGACATTTAAGCTTTAAAATCATCAATACTGTTCTGGAAAGGGATGGATCAAGTTGATTAACTATCCATTCCTGGTATGTCCAGCACAGCGCACACCAGATCAGCTGCTGGCCAATGCCACATGCGGCGCTGGAAGGATTTCATACAAAGAGGTTTGGAGCAGGGAAAGCGGTTCCTGCTTAAATAACTCCTAACAGAGAACTGTGTTTGAACAGTGATGAGAGGCTTTTATGAGCCTTCAGCGTGGTGAAAGAGCTTAAAAAGTGAACTCTCGGCTCTCTCCTGGCAAGAAGAGATGAATGAAGGTTAACATTGTTCAAGGTGTCATCACCGTCAGAAGAAATTTTAGACTCTGCCAGGAACGGGAAGCAGTTTTTCATCTGAGAAACTTTATCTATTGTGCAGAGCTCTATTCACAATGAAGATTTTCTTCTGGAGAGAGACAATAAAGCTCATTCTTTCCCCACTTGTGCTCTGCCTGGCTGCTCCGGTGGCACGGTTGGGCTCTGCAGGACACCTGAAGGACATGGTGGCAACATCCATGCAGTGGGGAAGCAGAGCCAGCTCTGGTGGTCTGAGGCTATCCTGCTTAGCTGTGGGTGGTGCAAGGACAGGAGAAAGCCGTTGACCCGCTGCGTGCAGGGCTGTGCAACCTAACAGCAGCCCTGGGAAGTCTCCTTTGAGTTAGAGCATCTGCAAAGGCTGCGCTAGCACATATCATGTGTCACTTCGTCCTTCCCGTAAGCCAGAATCTAGAAGGAGCAAAGTTGTTATAAAGTTACTTTTGCTCTTCCCTTTCTTGTCTGCAATTTCTATGCCACATCCCTTAGGGAATACAGCATGAAGTGGGATACAAAGGCACAATTTAGCTCATTGCAGTGGTCAGGAAGTGACTAGTGATGCTTCTTTGGTGCCTGCCTCTAAGGTGATCTGCTAATACGAAAAGAAAAAGAAACATGGTTTGAACACAGAGTAATTCTTGGAGGATTTCTGCAGTCCTGACTGTTCAGAAAACTCCTTTCTTGTCCGTTTCTGCTCATATTGATCACATCTATGTCACTTAATGTCCCACAGAGTGTGATGGCTTCACTTGGACCTCCGTACCTGGGTGTAAGCTAACATGGTTGTCCATCTTCCCTGGTGAAACAGATTCCTAGGGCACAGGATGGCAGTCACCGTTAATTGTCCTTCTGAACAAATTAACTGTAACCAGATTTGACCACAGATGCATTTTTAGCAGACTGAGGCCCACGCTTTCTGATCTAGATACCTTTGCATGTACAGTCCAGCTGTAGGCTCATACCAAGGTATTAGGTAGCCATTTCTCAGACACGGATTCCACATCCCTCTTTAAAAAACTCAGGATTAACACTGGCCACGTATAGAAAAGTAGTGGAACGAATGAAAGGGATTGATGGGCTCTAAATTTCCCATCTGCTGGCTGTTAGTTTGTGTCAGGATGGTCTGAAAGTCATTCCAAGGGAGGCGTGCACAGCACAGAGCGTTTCCAAGAATGCAGCTTTTCTTCCAGGAATGAATTTTAAGTTTTGAGCATTTCGAATTAACCTGCCATGAGGCCCCCACAGTGCACACTCACAAACAGGAAGCTCTTCACTCATGGGAAAAAACACAGGCTTTTGAATTCTGCGTTTGACTGGGAGATCTGAAATCTATAACTCTTCTCCTAAGCTTAGGAATACGTGGCAGCAGTGTGCTGTCTCCTGTGGGAGACAAGCAGAAGTTGAGAAACCTTTTTCTGGCAGCAGCCAGAGCAGAAACAAACCAGGCAGCCTGAAAATTAACCAAAACCGCGCACACTTCTCAGCAAACCAAGCAATTATTCATACAATGGAAAGACATTTGGTAGTGGATGAGCAAGTAGTTTTGCATAGCTAATGAGCCTGAAAATTGCAACGGAGAAAGCACAGAGGAACTTGTTTCTGTGTGTTATAAGTTGTTCAGCACTGGTGCAGGCCCTTGCAAAGCGATTTGCTTTGACCCCTTCGACCACAGATGCCCAAGAAGCAGCAGAGAAGCCACATGAGCCCTGGGCCTCAGCAAAGCATGAGATGCTCCAGGGACTGTGTCCTGGTTTCAGCCAGGGTAGAGTTAATTTTCTTCATAGAAGCTAGCGTGAGGCTATGTTTTGGATTTGGGATGAGAAAATGTTGATAACGTGCTGATGTTTTGAGTTGTTGCTAAGTAGTCAAGGACAGTCCAGCTTCTCCTGCTGGCCTGCAGCGAGTAGGCTGGGGTGCACGGGAAGCTGGGAGGGGACACAGCTGGGACAGCTAACCCAGGCTGGCCAAAGAGATATTCCCTACCATATAACGTCATGCTCGGTATATAAAGCTGGGACAAAGAAGAAGGAAGGGATGGAGGGACGTTCGGAGTTATGGCGTCTGTCTTCCCAAGAAACCATTACGAGTGACGGAGCCCTGCTGTCCTGGAGATGGCTGAACACCTGCCTGCGCATGGGGAGTAGTGAATGAATTCTTTGGTTTGCTTTGCTTGCGTGCGCGGCTTTTGCTTTACTTATTAAACTGTCTTTATCTCAAACCATGAGTTCCCTCACTTTTACTCTTCCAATTCTCTCCCCCGTCCCACCGTGGGGGAGTGAGTGAGCGGCTGCGTGGGGCTTAGTTGCCGGCTGGGGCTAAACCATGACAGACTGAAAACACTGAAGCTTATTGGTACCCTCACTCCCACAGGGAAAGAGCTTCAGCAGGGAAGGTACCACCTGAGGCGACTACGCCGCTTATCTCCGCTCCACCCCGAGGAAGCCTTCCTCACCTTAAGCGCCAAGGAGCATTTTCACACCTACCGCCCCACATCTCCCCCACGTCAGTCAATACAGCCAAAGGAACGGGGTGCAGGTTGTATGAGCCCTCAACAGGGCACTGGCCCAGGGACAGCAGGCATGCGAGAGAGGGGAGCAGAGGAATAGCTGCTCTCCCAAACCCATCTCCATCTCACACGGTGATGGGGCAGAACAAGTTGGCCTCTGTGGCACCTCAGTCCAAGCCCGGTGCCCAGCTGCACGGGCGTGCGGTGACATCAGCTCCCGGGAGATGTGGTGGATCTGGCCTCACTGTTTTTACAGAGGAGACTAAAGGTAATTGAACAAAATCTGTTTCTGATTAAAAAGATTATATCTTGTAGAGAGTTTTTTAAAATTGCACTTAAATGGCTTTTATGTAGCTTGTTATTTTCCAATAAGATTAACACCAAGGTAGATTGAATTACCTGTTAATTCAACACATAATTTGCTGGTACCTCCATGTGCCATCAAGGATATATTTAAAGGCGTCTTGACAACAGATCCATAGAGCACACAATAAGGACATCATTATTTAAGAAGATACATTCCCAAAGAGACGCATGACATTAACCCCATCTGTAGATGAGTAATCAGAGCTAAATCAGGAATGTTCCTTTTCAATCTAAAAGAAATGATGCCCTATAAATTCCACATACAAAAATCCTAGTAATTTACCACATGATTAAACCATAGTGATTTTTTTATACAGCAGTTTTGCTGCAATATTTTATCTTGGGATCCTAAAAAAAAGATTTACAGCTCTGAATGAAGTGCTCCTGCTTGGAATAATCAATACTGATTTTAATATACTTTTAAAAAAGATTTATTTCCTTGTTGTGGAAAAGATTTAAATTGCAGGGTGCCAACAACTGATGAATTATGATTTAGGGCCAAATCTGTTTCACTTGGAAGAATGGTGATTTTAAATTCAATGAATTTCTCTGATGAGTAGAACAAGGAAGTTTTGGCCCATATTTTTCTTGAAAACTCACCAATAAAATAATTAACTTGTCATGCTGACAGCCACGTGTATTTATGGCTGGAAAGCATCACACCCTAGAGACATGTGACAAACATGCACTTTCTCTGCAGCTCTTCTCCAAACGTTGCTTTGTGCTTTGACTGAGCAAGGGTGGAAGAAGTGCTCAGGCATGTGGCCATCGGGTCACAACAAGTGAGCATATAGCTCCATAGCCCGAGCATGTTTTCTTTAAATACCTCAATAATATTTTTTTTAGATTTTAATTTTAAACATTCCCACCATGGGAACATGGTGGCACTTTCCTCACTGCTGCTCTCAGGCGCCCACACAGAGATCAGGCAAGATCCTAGCCAGGGAACACCAGCATCTCCTTACTACAGTGCCCTGCTCACACCAGAGCGATTAATACTCTATATCCACAGAATGATAGTTGGAAAAAAACCTTGTGTTTAATCTTGTCCATCCCCAAGCAGTTCATGATTGCTCCCAAGAGTCTATTCATAAGTGCTTTGTTCAGTTGAGTTCTAAATGACTCAAGAGCTGATAGGGACCTCACCAACTCCCATAGGAGATAAATCAGTACACTTAAAAGACAAGATGGTATCTAGCATGCTGTTTCTACAACATTTGCCATTAGTTCTTACCCCAAGGCAAGCATGAAATAAACATTCCCTGCTCCCAGGTTAACTGCCTGTCTTTCGTTTGGTACAGTGTGGTACGGATTATGCTATCATCAACATACAAAATTAACTTCTACCCAATGCTGACAGAGACACATTTAACATACATAGTTTGGCACCGCATCCAGCATTAATTTCCCAGTCCCAGACACAAGGAACGGAAAAGCGTTATTAGATCACTCGGTCCTGCTCACTGTTAGGCAATGATTTGCTCCTTAGTGACAGCCTCTGGAGTTTTCTCCAGCCTGGTTTGCAAAATCCTGCAGCATGAGGCTCTCCTCCTTGTGGACGACACGTTTTTTCTTCACATTTATATTTACATTTATGGTTTTTGCATTTTTCTTAAAGTCACCCATATTTTTTCTAGCTGCACTTCTAGGATTCCCTCTCATTAATTCATCCCCGACTCTTTTTTTTGCCCTGCTATATGATTTTCCATAAGTTAACCCATCCAACTCCCCATAATGACTGTGAGCTTCTCAGATTTTACTTCAACTAATTAATACCTTTCTTATTCAGAGGCCTGAAGGCTGAAGGTGGCATCTCTAGCAAGCTCCCCGTGGCCACTGGGGCAAGAGACCTGTCCCTATGATAATGCCTTTGCTATGTCCTTCCTCCATCAGGGCCAGATCCCAAAGGTACGCCGAGCTCCCTGTTTCCAATAACTCTCTTCCAGCACCCTTGCTTCTTTCTGTGATGAGACAGAGTATTTCTCTTCACATGGATTAACTGCAATTTTCCTATTTTTAACGTTAATGTTATTTTACTCTAACTGCATTTTCCTTCATATCTAGGCAATTACAAGACAATTCACAGCAAATTTTCATGGGGATAGATCATTACATACTAGAAAATGTACAATAATGAAGCGTGAAAAACATGGCAGCTTGCAATGGCATTTGCTTTTCAGACTGTGAATAAAAGTGGGAAAACAGTGTTCTATAGAGCCTGGAAAGTATTTGAATTAGGAGAGAGCAAGATTATCTAAAATAAAAAAAATAGGGCAGAGACTTCCCAAATAAAGTACGGTGTGACTAATAATATATCATTCCTATATTTTAATTCCTCCTAAAGTATTTCAATTAGCTTTTAATTTTCATGATTAAAAGTCAACAAAAAATGAGATTCCAGCATATGGCTGGAAATCCATGGCTCCACGATATATATATTTTAAGTGTTTGCTTAGTGCAAACGAAAAACAAAATTCAGTACTTCAAGGGTTAAATCAAATACATAAATACTTTTTCTGCTACTTGAATAAGCATCTTGTGCCAAAATTGTCCTTCCTCATAGTGGATGATCAAACATTGTGGTGACAAATTGGTTTATCTCAGACCAGGTGCTCAAGTCAAAAGACGCTTTCAGAAGGACAAATCTCAGGGAGGAAAGAAATGGCTCTAATCACATTGGGATCTCCTACACGAGCGATCTCTTCAGCGCATACAGAGAGAGCAGGCACTGTTACGAGAAATTGTGCAGTGAGCTTGCCTCAAGCATTCCTCTCTCCCACAGGCTGTATAAT
Organism: Phaethon aethereus; assembly: GCF_964289735.1. Classification (NCBI taxonomy): domain Eukaryota; kingdom Metazoa; phylum Chordata; class Aves; order Phaethontiformes; family Phaethontidae; genus Phaethon; species Phaethon aethereus. The sequence goes on along the minus strand of NC_138585.1, from coordinate 20,922,800 downwards.
AAATGCAAGAAATTATTCAAAAGAGCCATTCTTGCTTCCCTCAGACATACTTTGCTAAACCATAGCAATAAAGATCAAGTCTCCTAAACAGTTTCTTTATCTCCTGCCTCATGTCTTTCTGCATCTGTCTACATTAGACCGTATCTAAAGAGTGGGCTGCGTATTTTACAGCTCCTTACAATGAGGCAGGCAAGCGATGGATCTCGCACCAGGCACAGACTTACTAGGGGTTGAGGAAGGGTGTGGGAAAAGGGTGTCCTAAAGGTCTTGGCGAGCCTTCTTCCTCATTGCTAGTACTCAGTGCAGGCATCACATGTAGTATTTCATTACATCAGGTTTGCATCTGCTCCTCCCTCCACTGGAAGGAATTCAAACCATTTTCTGGTTGCTGCCCTTTTGCTATCAAAGACAGAACTTGGAATAGGAACCAGATATGTAATGGTTTCAGAATAACTTGCTTTTTGCAGATCCTTAAAATGGAAACAAATTCAGCAGTAGTCTCTGAAGATGAGGTGGACTGATGATTTTATGGAAAAAGAGGGCATTTAAGGAGCCTGCAGGCTGCTCACACTTGCTTGCTTTTAATGCCAGAGTTCATCTCCTGAAGCCTGAGGATAGCAAGAGAAGTTGTTGGGAGGCAATGTGTTAAACACCCCAGGCTTTCAAGTATAAAGACCAAGTCAAATTATTTCTGCAGGCTGTCCAGGAACATGCTGCCTGTGACACAAGGGGGCTACCCACCGCTGGGGCATGTCTTTGCACATACCCACTTCTCCAGGGAGACCTGCTAGCGCAAGCTATCCCCCAGGCCTTGGTGCTTGACCTCTACCAGCCCAAAGCTAATTCTTTTAGCTTTGCAGGAAACAATCCCCAGTTCCCTGCATCCCCCCAGCTCTACCCTTGAACAGAGGCTCCCTGGGGATCTGCCTGCAGTGCTGCTCATTGCTTTTCTTGCAAACGCTCTGGAGACTAAAGCCATGCGAGATGTCAGATTGACCTCTGCACAACATTGCCAGCTTGGAAAGGAAGACAGCCTGTTACTTCAGTGGAGCAAAGGGTTAAGTTCTCAATTATAAAACTGAGAGCAGAGTTCCTATAAAGTGAAATGCAGTAATAAAGTGCAGTTACACATTATATTTAACCAGATCCTCTCTGAGCTGTTTCAGAGCCTCAGCTGAAGTAGCAGCTGAGCTTCAGATCAGGGCTGGCTGCTCTGGGGCTCTTCTTCCCAGCCAGGGGTGCTGCTGTGTTCCTCCCCCAGGATAGTCCCCAGGATAGCTTAAAATAGCCTCTTGTTGCTCACAATGTTTGTAAGACTCTCACAAATGTTCTCTGATTCGCTGATCACAATAAGTATTCCCTGCATGCGTCTTTTATTAAATGAACAGCATTTGCTTTGAGTTCTTCATAAAAACCAAATCTATATTTTTTGCAGGAAATACATATGTGGCATTTGGGTGTCTTCAATGACTTTACTACCTTCGTCTTCCTCCCAAGCACACACCTAGTGTTGATTTGGGGTGCCCTGATGAGAAAACGGCCATACACAAATCTGATGAAAACAGGAAGGATATGGCCTATCACAGAGAAAAAGATCTGTAAGCACTGGAGAAGACTCCAACAGCACATGGTGGGCGTGAGGTAGGTTGAGGGACTCCAATAAAAGAAACAGGCATAAAGAAGAGAAGGCTGAAATATTTGTAAGTTACTCGTTTACAGCATCATTTTAACTAATTCTTCACCAATCACAGGCAGTGGTTTCAGGTAACCCTATTAATTTATCATCCTATAGGCAACATCCTAGTGTTGAACTCAAGACCTTTTCGAGGTGAGCAAGCGTTGACTGGCATAGAATGGGTGCATTGGCAGGCATGCAGGTGGACCGTATTTCCAAGAGGCTCCTAACCTGAGTTTCAAAAGTACAGAGAACTAGAGCTGCCCAGCTACTGCAGCCCAGGTCAGAAGGAGACTGAATGGGAAGGTGAGAGAAGTGAGGCGTTTCTAGCTCCATCTCTCCAAATATCATTAGCAGATTCCCCTCTCCTTCCTTCTCACTGTCAGTGTGTTTTTTTGTGAAAGTTAACATCTTTTGATGGCCACTGCCCAGCTCAGGGGCCCTGCCCTGCCCTCGCATGGCCCTGACTGCTCAGCCAGTGTCTCTGAGAGCACAGCTCGCCTGAATTCCTGTGACAGCAAAAAGACATTCTGACATTTTCATTTCTCCTGAAAGTGTGTGTCCGGGGATGCCCACGGAGTCTTATTTAGCAGAGTATTGAAACACAAGCCCATTACTCTCCCTGTCAAGTTACTTATATGGTTCTCCATCACTGCAGTGCCTACTGTCTTTATATTGCCGTAGATGAAAGGAGTTTATCCCCCAAGGTAAGGAAATGTTAGCCCTAGCCTATGAACCATGAGCTAGAGGCTAAGACCACACAGGGAAGTTTGTGGCTCATTGGGGAAATTCACTGTTCTCTAAACCAACTTCCAAACCCTGCTTTCCTCATCAGCTCTTCATTTCCTTACGGCCTGTCTCTTGCCATCAAATGAGGCTTTTGCATCTATTTTTCTTTTATGGTCCAAAAAGAAACTTCTGGCAGTTTTTCTTAAATTCAATATTTTCCTGAAAAACAATATTTTCACAATGATCTCTAATGAGATTCCACAGCCAACCCCCCAAATAGATGCCGTATTTCCAATTCTTGCATGAAGCAAGGAAGGGGAGCAAGAAACCATATAATTTCTTTTCCTCAGGATGGAAAAATACAACCAAAACAATCTGCATGTAACCTTGTGAGAGCACAGCTCCATTTGGTCACAACAAACTCTCCTAGGCTGCATACTGTCCCAGCAAAGCTTAGCACTGAAATGGAGGATTTTCCAATGGACGTTACCTGTGGGAAAATTCTCACGTACATCAGAGGAGCAAAATCAGGTCTGGTGTGGAGTGATGCTGCAAATACTCCCCCAACAAGCTGCTTCTGCCAGAGCATGTTTATGTGGCAAAGACCACACAGACCGTGGGGGGCTTCCTCCCACGGAGAATTTTGGGCAAAATTGCTTCATTTCATGAGATCTGGTCCATGTCCAAAGCCAATCATTTGCTTCTCAGGGACATTCCTACACTCCCCCCAGATAAATCATGCTGGCACGGATGACTTAGCAGGGGGCAAATTTCATCAGAGGCCAGGATGTCACCTCTGTCTTCTTCTCAATGTAACAGTAGGTTTTTAATCAGTGACTCCTTCTGATTACTCCTGAGTGCCATAAACAACCAGGATTTGCTATCATGCTTTTGGATTATTACCAAAATCGTAGTGATATAATACAAACCATGCAAAAAATTATTACTGTTACATACAGATAAAATGCTTGCAATTAAGGAGCTCTAACTTCCATGTTGGCTGCATTAAACAACTCCTCCCATTATCATCTTTGATAATAACTAATCCCTATCATTTTACACAATCCAGAGCTGCTTTGGCAGTTTTTGACACATCCCATCTGTGTTTATTTATTTATTTATTTAAAGAAGCATTGTCATCAAGAAACCTGGAAGACCCAAGAAAGAGTTGATTGATCACAAGGTCCTATCAAATGTCAAAGCTGGCCCTTGCTGACCTCCCATCTATTCAGAACTGCTTTGATTTAATCTACAAACTGGCTGCCTCTCCTGCCTGTAAGTTCTGTCTGTAACCCATGTGTCAGTGTTTTGAGATATGACCTGCTTCACGCTCCATTCCTCTCATCTGAAGGACGGAAATTAAACTGGAGGGTCAGCAAGGGGCACAGCTCAAAATACACACACATTAAACTGGAGTCTTTGGGCTCATCAGAAGAGTTAGAGCAACCATCAAAAATTATATTCAAGTGGAATTGATTTTCTTTTTCCTATTGAAATTTGTAGTATTAATATATGTGGAAGGGTGGCAAACCTTGCCGCAGCAGAAGGAGAAATAATCGTGGTGCTTTCAGAGAAGTGCTTCTGATGCCTTTTAGCTATGAGTATGTAAGTGTGTTGACACCTCCACGTATAGTAGTGTTCACAAGGCAGTATTTCCAGAATAAATCCAGTATTTCAAGCCTTTTTACGCTGATCATAATATTATAGCTTGAGCTCAAACACAGTGTCACAGTTCACAGCATGGATCGCAAAGTTTTAAACCTCATCTGTCTTACTTGGGTTTTATTATAATTTGGAAAATGCTTAGCTCCGGTTCTTGCCCTGAGGAACACAGCCAGCAGCTCAGATGGATAACTCTCAAGGGTGACCACAGCTTTGCAGAGCAATTTTCATACCGGGTTTTACTTGGCAAGGAGAATGAGTATGAAGCATGAACCCTTCTATAGAAGCTATGCCAGCCTTCACGCACTCCCACAGCTCTGTCGTGAGCTGGACCGACTCAGAGATGTGCTCCTTGCACAAACTGCAGGGCAAGCCAAGGCTCCTGCAGGCAGACCTGCCTCATTCTGATTGACTCAGCCCTGAGATTCCCTGTGAATTAGCCAGGCTGCTACACCCGTTACACAAACTTTCATGTGCTAGGTGGCTATAAACCAGATTTTCATTTGTAAGGACAAGGCAGAAGGCCTGGGTTCAGCTTGGAGTCCTCTTGTACCTCTATCCCACCAAGTGTGGGTTTGATGTAAGAGCCACTATCATCACTGAGACACCAGGAGAGCATATTCACTGATGGCCAAATAACTTGCTTTCCCATTCTCCTATTTTTATCAAGCTTCCTTTTGCTGTTTTCCCTATCCCTTAACTCCTTCTCTCAGCTTGAAGCATCCACAGGTAGCAGGATGGACCTTGAGATGCTCAGATAACAAACCACACACGCCCCAGACACACCGTGAGGCGTGCAGCTGAGACAAGTGTTTCTCCTTGCAATCTCTTCTTTCTCACAGGTCTGTAAAAATTCCCCAGCTACATCTGCTCATAGTTGATAAAAGTCTAATGCACCAATCTATTGGGTACCTAGATTACTCAAGTAGCATGATCCCCACTAACAAAAAGAGCAAATAAAGAGGTTCATACACAGGACCACCATAAGAATATTGGTGATCCCCATTTTTGTAAATCACCTTGTCAATTCACTAGTATGAAAAAGTCCAAATCCCATTGTTCCCTATGTTTCTTCAGCCTAGTGTCCCTAATAAATTAATTAAATACCAACAATTTCAACTTGAAAGCTAAAGGGGACATTGTTTCTGATGGTACACTGCTGTTTGAAAATCTACCTGCCAATCAAGAGCAGAAAAAAAAAAGTAGTGATTTGTAAAGAGGTTTCTTCTTTGGAAGCAAAAAACCAGAATGATATTTATCAAAAGCACATTTGCCCTTGAGTCTAAAAAAAGAAAGCATGAAAATGCCTTCAAATTCTTTTTAGTTCCAAGGCATGTCTTTTTGTTCATGCTTAACTGCAGAAGAAAAATTAGGAACAAGTGTGTGCATATCAGTGCATGTGTTAGCATGGGCTCTAATTGGTTAGAAGTAAATTAATGGCTGCTTGCAATATTTCTGGCAATCTGTTATAAGCTATGTAAATTTTTAAAAGAGGTTTCTTGAAAAGGCTGGCTGAAATCCTGTAATTCATATTCTGCTGGGGGAATTGATTTGAGAAATAATAATGAAATGTTTTACCTCAGTGATGAATCTCAGTTTTGTAGCACTGCAATTTTTTAAAGATTCTTGTAAATAATGCTACGAGTGTTTCTAAAAATAATCTACTTGAAATAAATATATCTGTCTCTGAATTAATAGCATCTTTTTTACTGTTCTTTTTCACCTTTCTTATTCCACCATTCCAGGTGGTTCACTGCAAAGCCAGCATTAGATTTGGTATGTATTATAATAAATTAAAATCCAGCTTTTGTTACCAGGTGACCTGATCCAGAAGGTTTAAACAGCAGTTTTGCTATTTGGGAATTGAATCAAGTCCTTAAGAGGCAGGTCCAGCTTTGTAGAGGCGGGCTGGAAATGGCCCAACACACCACTGACTCTTCAAGGTGAGCCTGCCTCGGTCATTTCAGTGGGAGCCATTATACATTGATTGGGAAAGAGGAAAAACATCTAACTTGATTGCCCAGGGCACTCATTAAGGTTGCAGAAGAATAATTAAAGCCCCACATGAGGTAGATGAAGGACATGGACCTGGGCCTCCCACAACCATTCCTTCAGCACGCTCAGGGAAAGGGAAAAGCTCCCATGGCAATGAACCAACTGCTGAATGACCGCATCTCCTCGCTCCACTCAGTGTTTCAATAGCCATCCACTATTCACATGGACCATCCATGTTCTAGATGGTTGGCGACAAACTCTCAAGACCAAAACATAGGTCTTTAAAAGGCTCACAATTCAAGACACAGCATTTTCCTCCATTTTGCAGGGAACTTGCAGTGACTGCACTTCAGTTGAACACATACCATCTGCCCAAGGGGGTCAGCAGTTTGAATTCCTGTTGGTCTGGGGGACACACAGACAGAGACACTTCCACTTGTCTGGGTGAACAACCTCAGCAGTAGGAAACTCAGGCCAAAGAGGTCCACACCAGAAATACAGCCCAATGAAGAAAGCTGGAAAGTTTTATTTCTTGTCCTGGGCAGGTAATACAGAATATCTTTGGAGGAAAGCCCCAAGACAGCAGCTGACTAAAAGCAAATTAATGGTATAGTTTTTATTATAGCTGTGTGTATATCTCCTGCAATGTGCCTAGCTGCTTTATTTCTACCTTTCTCTTATCTTGTATATCTGACGCTTTCCTTTTTAATGCTTAGCGGTACACAAGAATGTATCTTGTACTGTCAATAATGCTGTTATCCTTTAATAAAAAATTAGAAGCTACCAAAAAAAAGAGAGAGGAAGGGAAGGAGAAAGGGTATGAAAGAATATGGCTCGATGCCTAGAAAACTTCAATATGTTGTAAAAGGAAAAGATTGCTAATTAGGCTCTTGCGTAGTCTACTCTACTCCCCTCTGTGCTGCAAGAAATTTAACCCAGCTCACTTGGCTGATGGCTGGAGAAGTGGGAATACAGTGTGGGAGCTCTGGAATCAGATTATTGAGATGATCTATGAAGTAATGAGGCAATGAAATGCAGCTGGATGCAGGGATTTCACTGTTGGGCTCAAAACATAGGGAAAAATTTCTTAAATTAGACAGAAGGCTGGTCCACCCCACAGCTCGTCATTACACTTGGCTGTACTAAAGCCTCCCACTAAACTGGCCCCACATTGCTTGTGTGCTGAGTGATGCAAGGCAGGGAAAACAGGCTTTGGAAAAGCTGACTGCTACACCAGGTGCTCTGAGAGATTGGCCATGCTGGACTGTTTTGGAAGACAGGAAGACAATGATGCAGGAAGAACCACGAGAGCTCTGCAGATCATGAGAAGACCCTATGGATGCACTCCTTGAGCTTCCAGTTTTTAACATACAGCCAAACTCCACATTTCTGTGGGACAAGCAGAGTGAAAACCCATGTGGAGTGGATAACATGATCTGGAGTTTGGGAAAGACAAATGGGATGGAAAAGCAGCTGTCAGAGCAGGGATCCCTGGAGGTCTCAGCTCTACCCCTTGCATCTCCTACTGCACAGGTGGGCTTTCCCGGGAGCTGCTGGCTGGGGCTGGCCCCTGCTTCTCCCAGGGAAACCACAAGGAAAGCGGCTCTCGTGCAGGACCTCCAGCACAGCTGCTCATGTCGTCCCCACTGTTTTTTATCAACCTGCTGATTTGGGAACAGCTGCTCCCAAGTCATTTTAGGTTTGCTAACACCGGGTTTTCTTTCCTGCACTTACAAATGACCTTCCTGCAGCTTCCGCTGCTGTGTTATTGTAATGACCTGGGTAAAATCGGTCATCTCACAGAGATTTTGGTGACCTGAACTTGTGACCTGAACTAGGTCCCACTAGCGACTGCAGTTGGAAAGGGTGATATTCTGAAGTCTAACTACGTGATAATGGAGATGAGTAGCTCCATTACAAACATTTACAGGCATGAAAAGTTATTTTGAAAAATATGGAAGCTCCTTTAAACTCTCACCGTTGTATCTTTGGGCAGAGGCAGATGAAATAGCATGCACACCAGAGACAGCTTAGCTGCTACCATGGAGTAATACGTACATGTTCATAAAAATCACACAAACTACCCGCTGGCCCGTCCAGGCAGTAGGCTGGGAAAGATATATGCATACACAAATAACACATGGCTTAATTTGCATACGAATTAATCTGTAATATCTTATTTGCATATATATTAATCTGAAGGTGCTATATAAAATACTTGCTTTTAAGGAGTGCTAGCATGTACTTGACAGACAGTCATGATAATCTTCATTTTAGGTTAAAAAAGGAATTAATAATGACTTTGGCTAATATTAAGGAGCAATTTCAGAAAGAGAAATGGAAAATATCTGCAGCCTTGAGTCATTAGGGTAAACTCCATCAAGGCCAAGGAATTTATTCAGCCTTCGCTGTTTAGCAAGGTGACTCAGAGCTTCCTCCTGCTGAGTCAGGTGGGCTCATCACAGCCCATTCTTCCCCCGGGCAGGTCACTTGTGCCATCAGACACTTAAGTATGCCATGAATGTGGGTAATTCACCCTCAGTTTAGTGTTGTCTTTCCTCCTGGAGACTGCAGCAGCCATCACAGGCAGAGCTGCAAACAGACAAGTGCAGCGAGAGGGGATGTTGTCTCAGCTAAGTCAAGGCGGGGAAGAGGTGATGGGAAAAGCTGGGGTGATTCTGCTCAGCTCACAGCCTGCGTGGGGCTTGAGGCGGGCAAGGTGGAAACGTGAGGAGGCTAAGGACCATTGCCCTAACCTGGCCAAGTGTTTACACTAAAACAACACATACCAGATATGCTGCTTCATCAGAAACGCAACATTTTGTGGAGTCATGGCCGGTCTGAGGGCAGGTTCTTCAGGAAGGCTTTGGGGACCCAAGGCTTCCCAGGCACTTTGGACCACATGTGAAGCCAGACACAAACTCTCATGTTTCTGACCCACATGCCTGGGGACGAGGTTTCATTATGGGCTGGAAAGGAATTCTCAGCTAGGTCTTAAAAAATGCCTAAACCCATAAAAAATGGATTTAACGGCACTGGACATAGACAACTTATGCTCACGATACTGTGGGGTGCAGGTGGGTGTCTGCTGCTTGTCCTCAGCAGCCCATATGGGATGGGGAGAGGGCTCCGCAGAGGGCCAGTGGCTCGAGAGAGATCCTAGCCGGGGGGACTGTCATTGCTTTGCCTTTTGGGCAGCATTTCTATTCACAGAAAGGAGTTTGCTGAACAGGAGCAATATGATTTTAAGACAACTATTATTTACTGTGCAAGCTGCCATTGCAAACTGTGATTAAGGGTGCTCTTTTTGTTAAGACACAGCTCTTTTTTACTGCAAGCTCTGCCTTTAAATTCTGCTGATATTTTGAAAAGGACAGGCGCAGAGGGAGAGCGATGCAGGCAGGAAAGCATCTCCAAGCAGGCCAAGTTTAACTGGGTGCAAGCACAGTGCGCTCTTCTCCTTGGGGCAAAGGCGAGGACTGTGGTGGCCAAAGCGACTGATAAGGCCGTAGATTTTGGGATGCCTGTAGCGTTTACATTTCACAGAGGCAAAAGCTCATGTACTGACTGATATGTTCCCAGGTGGTGTTATAGGCCCATTTAATCCAAAAAAACATTTAACAACTCTATATTGACATCAGCTCCCGGTAGGCTCATACGTTACTGTGCCACGGAGGTAAAATCAACACCGTGTGGTTCCTGTCCTCCTTGTGGGGCAACCAAATAGACTTGCGTTACAAGACCTGGCAGCTGGTCGCCACTTTGGGGGACCTTGACCTGTGTCATACAGCAAGACGAGGGGAGAGAAGACAAACATCAGCCTGCTTAATGCTCTTGCTCTGGGAGACCCTGGCCCAGGGGAAAACCTTGCAGAGCCTGCAGCTTGCAGAGCCACGCCACGATTCTGCACGGGAGCGGGCTCGCGCGGAGGCAGATGCCTCCCTCGGTCCTGCCCAGCCGCAGCTGCGCTGGCAGTTCAGCCGGGGCCGGGGGAACCCTCCGCATGGAGGGCTGCTTCCCTCTCCTCTCTGCAGCTGGTCCCTCCCGCTGCCATCTGGAAATACCTTTTCTTCCGCTTCGGTGCCAAGGAACAGCTTGCTTACACCTTGCTTCTGCGCTACCCTCCATAGCCCTCCCTCTCGCCAGATTCCTCCCTGCAGTCCCCAGCGAACGGCACAACTCCCTCTTCACTTACTTGTTTTTACTGCCTGTCTACAAGCTTTCCAAAGAGCACTTCATCCTTAGAAAAATATCCTTCCCTTTAGCACTTTGGGTGTTGTTTGCCCAGCAAAAGCCTTTAGGGGGTACGGATTCTGGACCATCATGATTTTAAAGAGGGCCTAGAGAGATCATAGTGCTAATTTTAAACAGATGGGCCTTGACACTGAAAGATACCTTGATTAAATTAAATCTGTGCTCAGCAAAGCTCTGACATAACTACAGTGACCCTATTTATAAGAGATGCCATTGTACTGATAATCTGTAACACACGCCATCAGCTTGGTATCGCCTGAAGGAAATAAACAGCACTGTGGAAATGTAAAATCTTTTTTTTTTTTTCCCCTTTTTTTTAAAGTAGTTAAGCAGCAGGTAAGGGTTTCTCTGTGAGGAAGGGATTACGCCCATGAAGCAAATGCCATGGGAACAGCGGTGCTCTGAGCACCCCTTCCCGGCTGCCTCCTCGGGGAGCTCCCGGGGAGGCCTGGCCGTGGCGGCTCCGGCGCTCGGAAAGCGCTTGTAGCACTGGAGAGAGCTGAGAGCAAAAATGCAAAATATGCATTTAAGCTTTAAAAATTAATGTTGACATTTATTTAAAAATGTGAGTTGGCAGCTCTCCAATGGTTCGCTGAGTACATTAGCTTAGTCAAACGCCCATTACTTCCTCCCCTTCCTACTAACAAGAATGTTTTGAAAAGGCGAGCTCTGCAAGCTTTGCAAACTCTGCAGCAAAGCATATACCCCTTCGTGGTTTGGTTTTTTTTCTCCTCATCTAAGCTGCTGAATACAAAGACTATTTAGAGAGAGTGGATCAGAGACAGGCTTGAAGAAAATCTAGATCAGGGTGCTCTAAAATTTAGAAGCCAGAGAGGATTGTCTCAGGGACAAGATTTAAAAAACAGAAGTGTGGGCTCAGTCCTGACTCTCCTCTGCCTCTGTGCGTCTGAGCAGGTCACCCAGCGTCCCCATACCGCTTCTCACCAGCCCTCCTTGCAAGCCTCAGTACGCTTCTCCATTCAGTGGGCTCTGATCTTCAGTAGGGTCTGTTGAAGAGCCTAGTCACACTACTGGAGCCTAGAGTCACACTCCTCCAAATAATTTCCCAGGGAAGTTCATACCTAACGTTGTCCCTAGACGCTATCCCAACACAGCCCTGACCCTTGGGTCTCCAGCCAGGGCTGTCGCTCCTCTGGCGAGCCCAGCTCCCAGGCTGTTCCTGTCAACAAACACCAAGCCCCATGCTTTTGCAGTACCATCTGTGATATTTGGGGTGCAGTAGTTCTTTGAATACAACTGTGTGACAATAAGCACGTTTTGCAGCTGTCTTTTGGACATGGGAGACATAACTACAGAGCTGCTCAGGGAATTGCTAGCGCATCCGCTGTTAGAATATCACAGCATTCAGACATATGAGCTTACAAATTTTGTGGCTGTAAACGGCAGAGGCTTGCTGAGACTCTGACACCAATGTATAAAATAGGAATACTTTCCTAATGTGAAGACAAGTGAAATCCTTATGGTCTTTCCAGGCAGTCTCTCAGCCTGCTGGAAAGCCTGCAGCTGCTACATGGGGATAGCGTAATTCCAATATTGCCAGCCCCCATAAGGACTTAGCACTGAACAGTGCATTAGATACTGGTTTCAGAAGCAAGTTTTGTAAGCCTATGGAAATAGGTTTTAGGCTACACTCTTGCTGTAATGAAATGAGAAAGGAATACCATTAAATAAACCTTTTATGATTACAGGTATGTTGTCTATAGACCTCTGATTTCCAGACCTGCTCTGAGCAAAGAAGCCAATTAATCTCCAGAAAGAGAAGACAAAATCATCTCCAACAGTGTGTTTCACAGTAGATAACAGGGCAGGTTCTGTGCTCCTTCACTACCAAGGAAAGGCAGAATAACTGGAGTCCTTGGCTTCAGTCCCACAAAGATCCTTCAGCGTCAGGCCAAATCAACAGAGATCAGATTTTGACCCAATTATAACTTTTAATTATTTTCCCCCTCAACATATGTTTTGTAAAGTTTTCTTCTGAAAAAAAGGACGTGGTTTCATTTTCGAGGAAATTGTGCTGAAGCGCATAAGAAGCCGAATCATGTTGTACCGGCGATAAACCAGCTGGGAACCACTGGGGTTCCGGAGGGAGGAAGGGACCGAGAGGCGAGGTTGTGTGCACCGTGCTCCCAGCCCAGCTCTGCCGTAAGGACTACGGACGGCCAACGAAAGCAAAATCCACCGGCGATGTGTCCTTCCACACACTGCTACTGCTCCCGTAGGCCACATCCTTATTACTAAACCCATTAATCCCAAGCAGGGAAGCCCAGCACCTTCCGCACGATGCTCGGTGTGAGGCGGCGATCTGCGTTGCAGCGAGGCTATCCCATTTGGGGGCCTCTCCTTCCCCCTGCACCGACCACAGCAGCAACCTCAGGGCTGCTTTGAGATGAGATTTCTGCTTTACTGACCCTGTGCACTCCTCCCACACAAAGAACCTTCACATTGCTTTGGAGAGAACGGGATGGATTTCATCCAGATGGCAGGAAAATAACATTTCAGATAAGTGCCATTGAAACTGCCCTGTTAGACTCCTTTGCTGTGCAATCTCTGTATTTTAGCAAAATACTCACTCTCCACTCCAAAATCTCATTAAAAAACAAAATTAAAATGGAAATATTCACCCTTCCTATCTCATAAGCTTATTGCATGTGTTACATGTGGGTGGTGAGCATGTTAGGTACAATTTAAAGCATAATTTCCTGAGAATTGAAATGTCACCAAGAAAAGGATCGTAAATAATGAAACTTTGAAAGGAATCTGTGATCTCCGTAACAGATAATAATATTTTAATTCTGACTTGTGGCTCGTCCAATTGCCTACAGTTAAGGAAAAACAATTCTTTTTCTTATTATACGGAAATCAGATGAATCAGATGAAAAGCCATCAACATCACAGCTTGGAAAACATACACCAATGTTCAGCGATGTGAGCAAAGCCCAGGAATCTGCTTCAGTTTGTGGCCCTTTTTTATTGGTTTTCCTCAAATATTTATAAGGGATATATGTTCATAAAAATGTTGGTTGAAAGGTTTTCTAGAGATAACATAGATCACAGAATTGTTGAGGTTGGAAAGGCAAGCTCATGGAACAAGTCCTACTGAGTTAGGTTGGTAGGAGAAGCTGGAAATCTCTTTTCCTCTATGCAAGTTTTTCAGAGAGCCAGCCAAGCACCCAAATTAGTATCAGAGCACATGGTAGCTCGGTCATGGAGTTGGAAGAATGAGTACTGAATGATAAATAGTCAGAGCAAATAGTTTATCCACAACCCCAACAGGAAGGAATATGCTGGCATAGTCTGATCTGACTATTAAAAAAAAATACAGAGACATCAAACACTGCTTTAGCATAATTAGGAAGAGTAAAAATGGACAAAATGCATCAAATAAATTATTGCAAATGCTTTGCCTAATGACTGATACCACAAAGACATGTCGCAGTGTCCAACAAAAACAAGGCCAGAGGTTTTCAATGCCTAAATATGTTCTGATTTTGGTTTAAGCCCATCTCTGTTTCCTGTTGTTTCCGAAAGCCTTGAAGCTTTATACTAAGGAATTGCCAATAGCTGGGGCTTTTTGCAGCTGGAGGACCAGATCGGTGAGAAATTCTGATGTGAGCTCACGTTCAGCCCACCACCACCAAGCCAACAGGGAAAGATAAGCCACAAGGGTAAGATTTTGTGTAAAGCCCATCACAGCAAAGCTGTATCCCAGTGTCCACCAGCACATGAGCAGGGAGGGAGGGAGGACCTCAGGATGTATTTCCCTCCCCTCCTGACTTCTTGCCTTTTGCCACAGCTTTTTGAATTTCCCAGTTCCCCTTGCCAATGGCGGCTGAATTATACACACTGATGATGCACATATACCCACATCATTAAAGGAGGGAGGAAAAAAAAAAAAAGCTGCAGAACAACTTCCAAATAACTCATTTCTTTCATTATGTTCTCCAGAACTCTCATTTCTGGTCCTCCGCAAGCCTGCCTCTTGCTAATCAAAATCAAGATCAGTGCTTTACAATTCTCTTCCTAAAAGGGACTGTACAACACTGGCAAGAGCCTTGAGTTATTCACCCAGGAACACTCCACAAACCCAGATGGTCCTACAGGAGCGCAGAGCGAGTGCTCACCACTCCCAAAGCCTGCACCCCAGTTTCCAGCGTCCTTGCACCAGGGCCCCTCGTTCGCCCCGAGCGCGGCGGCGCAAACCCTGCTGGGTGAGCGCGCGTGTCCCCGGGCGGCTGGCGCTGGGGAGTGCCCGAGGCACGCCACAGCCCTGCAAATAACTGTTGTTCCTGTTCAGTGGCTAACCCAAAAGTTGGGGGGTGTGGGAGGATTAAAAAAAAAAAACAAAAAAACCAAACCACTTTGTATTGATGCAAAGCAGCATTTTTCCATGTTTTCTTGGTAAGAAATAATTAAGCTAACAAGCCAAAAAGAAAAAAAGTATCTGTTTGAGATCTGACTAAACAGTCTGCTTGTGTGTTTGTTAACCCTTGTCCTGATCAAAGCCAGGCAGCTCTGTACATGAGAATACCATTTTGAAAATTAAAAAAAGGGGTCCATTTTTTCACCCTCCCCTTCCCTCCTCCTCCACCAGCCAAACTCCAAACAGTTCACTGCCAGGTGCCCTTTGCATCTCTGTGACCTCCCTTCCCACCCACCATCTTCTTGTTTCCAAGCTTTCCTTTTGGCTGAGAACACACCCCTTTGAGGGGAGATGTTTTGCCATAAAGACACAATTGTTTGAGATTTCAGCATTGGCCTAGTTTAGCATTTGATGTCATTCCTTCAATTACTGACACTGAATCGCCTTTGTATTAAACAGGACAAAAACAGGGAAACAAATAAAAAATCCCATCTATGCCGATACGAGACCCGGTCAGAAACCATCTGACATACAAGCTTCATTCCACATCCTCCAGAAAAAAATAACCTTTACACAAATTGAGACCCCGATGGCAACCACAGACTGCCCCAGGTAAACACAAGGAGCCAGAGCAAAGTGCTGTTTTGGGGCTGTCCTGGAGTGGTTTGTGCCAGCACAGGAGACAGTTTTACTGTCCAAAAGGCAAGTATTTGTGTGAAAATGGAACATTTCCACACAAGAGACAAGGTAAATTTCTTACACGCTGGAAAACTGACTAATAAATTTTTTAAATAACTACATATGTTTTATCTTGGACTTTTTAATGCCTCACATCTCTAATTGTGGTAGTAATTATTAGCTCAGTTAATGAAAGCTTTGGAAACAAGATTGTGTGGGAGTATTTAAAGTCATGAGTTAAGTCTTTTAACTCAGTAATTGCCAATGATTAATTCATTTTTCCATTTAAGCGCTGAAAAGCTGAAATATTATTTCCTTGAACTGTATTTGTGCTTGGCGGTTCCGAGTTAATTACTGCTCTGTGAGCACCTTTAAATCAAAGTCAGAGTTTTCCAGGTGTGTGTATCATGAGGTCCTGGTAAATACGTCAACATCTGCTTGGAAAAGGATTACTGAACTTGACTGATGATGCTGTTCTTCTGAACATCTACCCGTTGTGTACCTACAGCCTCTAAAGTCACTACAAGTGCAATGGCAGTAGAGACCTTAGGCTCTTGGAAGTTCTCACATACATAAAGATTATACTCATGAACATTTGGTTTGGAAATCATCCACCTTAATTTTTCTGGATGGAAACAAGGTCTTGGTCAAGGCCCTAGAAAAATACAAGCATGCGCATAAATCAGTGGTTCACTGGCTAAGACTGGCGGAAGAAGGCGCGCTTCCATAACGAACTGTAACAAGCGCAGCTCACCGGTGAGCTAACCTGGCCTGTGGTTGGGGCTAATCTGGCCCATTTTTGTAACTTCAGCTCCAGACGTGGTTCTCTTACTTGAGCAGCAGGGACTGAAACAGTGCACAAAGAGAGGGACACAGGGAGGACCAAGGAGGTGCAAAGGACACATTGCACCACTGGAGCTCCAGCTCCACGTGTATCCTTAGTGCCAGAGAACCGGAGCCACGCAGCCCAGCACACACGCACACACTTCAGCTACTCTCCTAAATCATGCTTTTCCCACAGTACTCCCAGGTTCCCAGCCAGGACCACATGGAGACATCTTCTTCTTTCAAAGACAGAAGGATTAAGGACAGGAAAGAGATCAAAAGGGCTTTTCTTCCAGTGACAAGGAACTTTTTTTTGAAGCAAGAGAGAGCATCTCTAACAGAGTGCTATTCCTCCTGCTGCGTGTCAGCGTAGCTCTTTATCTGTCCCGAGCGCAGATTTCCTCTTCCTTAAGGATGCTCCCAAGCACTAAAAGGTCCCCAAGCTGCTTCCTGGCCCGGTTAACCTTTGCTTTCCTGGTTCAGGGCTTGGGAACCTGCTAACCTGGCATCCTCCTCCGCGCAAAGGGGACAGCGATGCAGTGGAGGAGGAGCACCACCGCAGGGGGAAGAAGCAGCCCTGTCACTAAAGGGACCGACATATGTTCTGGGCCTCGAACAACACATCTTACAATTTCTGTAGTGCACTGAAGCCCACTCCTGGGTTCTGAATCTTGCTTCCAGCACAATTTCTGTATTTTCTCCACTGAGCCTCAAATACAAAAGACATAAAAAGCTCTAAGAGCAGAGCTGGGACCCAACACTGCCCTTTTCAAGAGCAGAAACAATACCTCTATCTTTCCCCGCTCACACTGAACGATGCCAAACCACCATGCAGTGCAGCCTCGTGTGCTCTGGCTTGCGACAGATCTTGCAGTCTGCCCGACCCAGCGAGGTGGCTCTAACAGGAGAGCAAGACGGCACTGCAGCTGTGGCCTTGAGGTTGGGCCGCTCTTTTTGGGAATAAGGTTTGAGCCCCCTCAGTGCCCACACTGCCTCCTGCTCCCCCTTCACTTCAGGATGCTCCAGAACACTAATGTGTCCCCGAACACTTCCTGGCCCCAGTTAACTTTTTTGTTAAGCCCCACCACCAAGCAATGATAGTGAGCGACCCTGGTGTGATCATCACAACTTGCTCCATTTCAGGGTTTTTTTTTCCTGTTTTATTTTGAAAGAAAATGTCAGATGCTCACACTCTAGGAGCAAGCCAGGATCCTGATACTAACTGGAGAGACGTCACCACTTGCAGCCCTGATGCAGATGCTTGCACAGCAAGACAATATTTAAGGCACAGTCCTGTTCTAGATATCTCCTGCAGCTCACTCCAAGCTGGGAATGTTGCCTAGATCTCCCCTGGATAGCGTGGAGCAGAGAAGCCAGCCAGCCCTGGGTGCTTGATGCCACCATGGGTCTTACCATGGTAGAAATGGTGGCAGCTACCTTGAAAATGCCCAAACCACCGAGCTGATCTAACCCTCTGCCTTTGGCAAAGCCTGGCAAGGAGATGTGAGACCTTCCAAGCTGGACAACTGTTGGAGCAACCTGCTCAGATATGAACCTGCTCAGGTAGAAGTTGAATTTTGGCCAAAAAGACCTCCTCCCCTTTTAGCTCTCTATCTCAACTAGAACATTGTATTCCCATATTTGTTGTGGTCTATTACTCCTTATTGATAATCCAAGATTCATTAAAAATTAACATCTGTTTGCCAGAGACACTAATCTCATCCAGACTTTCAAAGTTCTTGGGTGCAAATTATTCTGGACTGCTAAATCAAAAAAATGTAGCTCTACTAAATCTAGTTGACCATTTTCTTCATTAAACTGAAAATTATTTCTCTTCCTCATCTAGTATAAGTACAGTTCCCTGCTTCTGTTCAAAAACAGCAAAGAAAATTTTAATCAAACTTGTTCGGTTTTTCTCTGCATCATTACACTAAATTAAATCAATAACTTTCAGGTGGAAGGGAGAAATCCATGATTTTCTTGATAGCTCTTTGTGCAATCATCTTTCTTCATTAGAGACACCTGAGACCCATGTCAGAATATATGTTAATATGTAGGCCAACTTTCAAACTGCTTTCTTTATTATTCATGTTTTTTGAGTGCTGTTGCTAACTGTCACGTCAGAGGGCTGGTGGGTTATAAGTGGAATCATTAAAAATAGCTCATTTTAGTAATAATACAGCACTACTCATATTTTATTCAGTATTTAACAGTCCACAGGAGACTCTCATGCTTTCTTATTTGCCAGACTGTCTCTTCTAAATGTCATTGTCAACCATTCACATCCAGTTCATCCTCGTGAGCAAAATGCGTTTCATAAAGCCTACCATAACCAAAGCAGCTAAACAGATGGTACGCTGCATCCCTGCAATTTCCTCAGACTTGAGTTTCAACCCTGTAAAATAATAGCTCCCCTTGAAATAAGCATGCTCCTTTATATTAAAACATGAAATATAATAATTACAGAGACTATGGAGTAATTAACACAGTCATTGAATGAGCAAGATAAATAAATGTAGGAGCAGGTAACTGGACTGGAGAGAAGTTTGCAGGTTTTCTGCTAGCATGTATAGTGCCGGTTTGTTAGAAGAGCGTGAGGGGTCTCAGCCTTGCGGGCTGGCCTTTGAAAGTACCAGCTCCGAGAGAAAAGTTCATAGCTCCAAATGTAGAGCTTTTCCAGCTTACTCTTAGAGCTGCCTCTTCCTCATCGCGCTGAAAAGTCACGTGCCAGTACCCCATCCTACCTCATAGCCCAGCATTTAGCCCAAACTGATGCCAAAAATGACCCTGGCTAATGCCAGACCACGAGTAACAGTGGTGGTACTCCCCTGCGCCCAGCTGCGCCTCGTGTGGCAGACGGCCACACGAACGGTGCCTGGGGGTCCTCCTGCACGCCTAAACACGCAGCCCTGCTGCGGCATTGATTCAGGGTGGTCTGGCCTATGTACCGAGAACTAGACTCAGATTTAAGTCTCCATGTTTAGAGTCACTGGAGCAGCACTTGTCTGAAGCTAAGCAACTCCCCACGGCAACTCCTTGTCACGCAGAGGTGAGGAGAGGGAACGTTTCAGTGCAAGATTCAGAGAAAGCAGCAGTGACCGGAACGTCTCAGTGACGTGTCACTGCTGGCACACGTGCCATCACACCCATTTGCTCCACAGCCTGCAGACGCTGGTCATGGCTTTTTCACGGTGACGTAGAGGCTTGCGGCGCAGAGTTTCTGTTACCTGCTAGCATGGTCCTACTGCCAAAGGACTCAAAGTTCTGTGCATCAGCCCCTGTCCGCTGCCTCTCCAGGGGCAGCTCTCCGGGGAGATTTAACTCAATTAACATTCCACTCCTGTTCTTTGAGGAGTCCCAACCCTGAAAGGCTGCCCGTGGGTATTTTGCGAGTTGGCTACTCTGAAGCCTGGATTACAGAGGGGAATTAAAAATGTCGGTCCATGCAACCATAGCTTCTAGTTTGGGATGACCAGTTCTTCTATTTTCGTCTCCTTGGCCATCTGATTTATTTGGATTATAAACTCCAACCCTTACTACAGTTTATACCGTTCTTAGCATAAGGAGATACTAATCTCTGTGTGGGTAACTGTAATACAAATGAGAGTAAATCAACATCACGAGAATATATTAGTTAAAGTGTTTCATTCAAGGAGATTAAGAGAAGAAGATTACACTGGTATTAAACTTTTTAAAATTCAATAAATGCAATCTACTGGCTTGTTCCTTTTTCTAGGGATATTATTTTGTTGCAGGTTTATAGAGCGTCCCTGCAATGAGCCTCGAAGCTCTTCCAAAGGATCCCCCCTCTCTGATAAAGCCAGCTCTCGGGCTGGCCCATGACAGCTGTTCAGCATCACTCTGGGACACTAGTAATAATAGTACTTGCAGCACTTACATAGCATTTTATACTTTCAAAGCTCTTAAATTAATTAGTTACAGGGCTACAGTATGGATTCAGGCAGGATGTGAAAAAGAAAATCGTATCCAGTGGAAACTACAGGGGGAATGTGGGGAAACGTAATGTAATTACCCAATTTGGAACCTGGCCAGAGCACCGCTGCTAGAAACACCATGGGACCTCTAATGACCACACGTGGTCAGGACCTCGGCTTCAAGTCTGCTCCAAAAGATGAGGAGTGCACTACCAAAATGTGCTCAGTCATCAGCTACAGGAAAGGGATGATTATACAGAATCTGATTTCCCCCCTAGACGCCTCGCAGCTACGGGTGCTGGGCTGGGCTCGGCGGCACCACGGGAGCCTGCAGCAAGTCAGACCTCAAGAACTTAAAAATTCTTTTCAATTAAACAGTTCCAACTTTTGTTGACATTTACAAACGATCCGCCTCATAAGTCCATTAACTGGTCTTAATTGGGTTAAAAACCCCAAGCAATTAGTCATCTCAGCCATTCCCCTCTGAACCCCTCCAGTGCACACGTGTGTACCCTCATTTTAGCTAAAACAAGCACATCAGGTGGTTGTGTTGGTGAGCTACAGCACTGCTCCATGCCAATTTGGAAATATTAATGCCATGTGGACATGCAAATGTCACAAGGGGCCAATTTTAGGATGCACAAAAGAGGGACAACTAATTGGAAGGAAGGAGGAGAAAGTGATTATAATTCCCACTCACCTCAGTGGTGCCATAGGAGAAAAAGCAAAATGCTGACAAAAAATGGTCAGTCTTGCCGACAGTGTTTGATGTATGCCTCATATTGGGCAGGTGGGGAAAGGGACATTTCAGCTTCACAAAACGTGTAGGGTGGTAAAGCTCTCATGCTGGTTTGGGGCAGAACACCCACGGCCTGATGCTTTTCACACAGCTGGATTTGTGCAATTTTTAATTTCTCAGCAACACCCGAACGTGGACGCCGCGGGATCTTTGGCTGATTTTGAAACACAACATGCGAGGAGGGGCTCCTGGCAGCTGCCTGCCTGAGCAGCCTGGGAACTCGGCTTAGTCCAGAGAGCCCTGGAGCAGCTCAGGGATGGTCTGGGGAGAAAAGGGGGAGCCGGGCAGCCTGCCTGGCAGCCTGAGGACCAAGGAGCCTCTTGTGCCTGCCAAGGAACTTGGACTCTCAGGCCTCATCCTCTGCTTCCGCACTGGCTTCTGAGCGCTGAAAGTGCAGAAAGTGCAGAGAGCAAGGAGATGTTTTGTTACACATATATAAAAAAAAAAATTGGCAAAATTGATTTCTTTTTCCTCAAAAAATGTTATATTTTGTAAACAGAGTTTTCCAGCCTGTTGGCAGAGAGTTTCTCGTTATCTCTTCTGACAAGTTGCTGCATCCCTCGTCTCGCCAAGCGTTACTCAACCCTCCGTGGCCGCAGCGCAGAACGTGTCAGAGCACAACTTGCCGCTCGGCCGCGCGCACGGCTCCAGCCGCCAGCGGGCAGCGCCCAGCGCGGGAGGCACGAGCAGCCTCTGCGTGCACAACCCGCTGCCCAGCAGGCAGGTTTGCCCGTGGAGCTCGGCGAGCCACGCTGCCGCTAGCCGCGTCGTGCCGCAGCCCCGCTCCTGGGCTCACCCACCTCGGTGCTGTACCCAGCACATCTGCTGCTTCCTCTTCTCGCAGCAGCACCCGAGAGCCTTCCAGGAGAGCCTCAATGGACCTGAGCAAAGAGGACATATTCTCCCCTGCCCTATCTCTTCCTTAGGGGAAATTTATGAAGCTCGCTCTTCCCACACATGGACACCTCTTCCAGTGCACCACCAACAGTTATGAATCACATTCCCAACCTTTGCATCCCACTTCAACGTGCGAGATGCACAGGAACTTTTTTTTTTGCAATGACCGTCGGTAGATAAGCAATAGAACGCACACAAAGGACAGCTCTTGATAACGTCACACTCTCCTCTGACAGACCGTGGGGACTGACTCCTCTCATTTACACCTCTGTCACATCAGCATCACTCCACCAACTTCCATGGATCTATTCTTGATTCATGCTAGCGTAAGTAAAAGCCAAGGTCAGACTTTTGCCTCCATTTTCAACTCTGGAGGATTCTCATCTCTTGCAGTCCTTTTCAATCCATAGCTGAGCATGTCTGGGGTTTATTTACCCAGTAGATTAATTCTAGTTGCGTTTGCAAAACACTGTCACTGGTGGGGAATCCTCTCCACACCTGAACCAGTGTATTTGCCACACAAATGAGTCCCAAGCGCAGATTGCCCTGTGTACACGTTTTCACTCAGCACTGCCAATACAGCCCCTTTTTAAACAACAACCCTCTGCTTACTAGTCCGTTTAGCCAGCTATAATTAGGTTGCTCACTCAGTACCCGGCTTTGACACGCCTTTGGCAATCATCATGTTGGCATTTCTCTTTCTCTGCTGTGGTTTTCCATGTCTTGCTTAAGCAATAAGGGAGCGACGGGGACCCCGTTACCCCCAGCACTAGTGTACCCACAATAGTCTCCTCCACCCAAAACGACCACAACACAGTAACCAGTGTTTGAACACGGGACCTCCAAGGCATCTTCTGTGAAATTAGATGTGGCAGCTGGTTTTGCATATTTTAGAGAGCCCTTTTGTTGGATTAAAACTCATTGCTCTTTGGACTGTAACTTGGAAGTGTGCAAGCAGCAGGGAGCTGGAGGAGGAAAGAGACCTCTTCTCATTAGAGGCTGCTGCTTGTTGGGTGAAAATAACAGGTCTGAACCTAAACAACTCTGGATGACACAACAGGACACCGCGAGGATGTGGGATCCAATCTCAGCATGATGGATGTGTTCAGCTCTGCCGTATCTACTCTGTAATGAGCTGCCAGGTCACAAGGGCATCAGCAATGCTGCTAGTTTGCTTTTACTGAAAAGGGCTCAGTGCTCTGGTTTGGGTAATGAGCTCCCTTGTACGCACAGAAACAGGCACAAAAAATTGCAGCGGGTGTCTTCAGCACCACAGGCTACTGAAAACACATCACATCTGACCTTCTGTCACTCCACCAGCCCTTTCGCAAAATTTGGAATCGTATTGAAGATCTCAGCTCTCGTCTCTGAAGTGTTCAATAGCCTGACCCTAAGACACCCATGTGGATATTTAAAGCTCCCATGTACAAGGTGTTTCCCCCACCACTGCTGCTTCAGTACAATGGAGCTCTCCCTGAGTGGCAGGTTTGTCTCAGCGACACCAAATTTTCTGAGGCAGCTGGAGGTGGTGGGACAGACAACTGGAAGAAACAAGCCATGCAATGCTTCTAGCACAAGGCTCATCTTCCAGAATTAGCTATTGCTTATGTACAAAAGTATACACATACATTCCTAAAACCCTTCCAAGATCAAGGCATTACTGAGCACTTTCTCTCCTGAAAGCGGCTACAGAAGGACCGAGGTGCGGGCAGGCGCGCTGCGGGAGCGGCACGGTCACTGCTGAGAGGAGCACAGCACAGCAGCCCACGAGGAAAATCATTTCATGGCAAAAACTCAAGGAGAGAATAATCTGAGGGAATTCAGCTGTCTCGGTCACTCCTGTGGCTTTGTCTGGGCTCCTTTTAATGAGGCCCAACAGTTCACCACTGCCCTACCTCTCTCCTTACAGAGAAAGCTTTGTAAGGCCATGTGCCCCTCCTAATCCTCTGATTTCCCTCTTGGAGAAGCCGGAGTCTCACTCCGGTGGGAGGCTGGCAGGGAGAGAATGGTGTGCCAAGTCCTGAGCTCTTCAGAGGAGATGAGAACGTAAGAAAACGGGTCGTAGTGTGTAACGAAGGAAAACGCAAGCCAACTACAAGAGCTAACAAGGTCCATGATATCTCTCTGGGAGAGTCAGATGCAAATGTGAGGGACAGAGACTTCATGGTGCCTGTTAACGGGGTGCACACAGAGGCACGTACAGTCCACCTGTACAAACAGCCTTTGCCCCCAGGGATGCTGCCCTAAACTCTCTGCAGCCATGCTGGTGACACAGGGCATGAACCAGTGGCTTTTGACTCTGTCAGGTGGCACCAAAACTGAGATGCATCTTCTGTGGGTGTTTTCATTTTTTGCAGTTTTTGCAGAAGGATTCACCGGTTAGATCTAAGGTACTCCCAAGAGCATGGATACATTTAATATGTTTTCTTGTAAGTAGATGCTTCAAGGACAGCCTTTGTGTTATGCCCAGTCAGGCAGTGACAGCAAAAGAAATTAGGGCACGGCGCTGGTACACTGACTTTAGCAGATGACACAGCACCTTCAGTGTTGTGCTACAGACAGAGCTCGCCCTGGAGTCAGCGGAGCAAGAGGAAGGGCTGTGGCACGTAGCCTGCCTTCGGAAGGGGCTGGGGCACCACGAGTCCGTCCCTCACCCTGCTCTACCCCCTTTCTGGCTGCATATAGCAGTAAATGATCACAGTCTTAAGATGACGGTGCAGCTTATTCCCATGGCCTTCCACATTTCCTAGAGAAATAAGCCAGCTTCTGCACTCAACCCAGGTCAGGCTAAGCAAAGGGAAGACCAGAGGAGGTCTGACTTCCCGAATCAGCAGACAGCAATAACAGCACCTGGCTTGCTTTCAGCAGTATTTTGCTATGTACCCAAATCTCTCTCGTAACACCGAAGCTCGGGCAGAAAACAGGTTGTTGTCTCCCTGAGCTGTCAGCCGCCCAGATGGCATCACCATTGGCAGTACCGGGGAGCGGCACAACCCCTCTCTCCAGCACACAACCACACCTCCACGTGATCTTCTGTTGCATCAACCCATTTTACTTTGCTAGGCAAGTTATCTTTTAGTGAAAGGAAGCGAGTTAGGTTTCATCAAAGAGCTTTTCAACAAGTTGTTGCTGTCTCAATGATTCAATGTAGGCAGAACACCTCATATTCCCAGGTGCCCTCATGCCACCACAAGCTGCCAGTCAGGGCGAAAGCATAGCCCACTATAGCATCTGGAAAAGTCAGAGTTGAAGTGTTTTCATGGAAAGGTAATCAAGTCTTAAGATAAATGCCTCATCAGGAGGAAATGTCAGCTCCTGAATGAGGACAGTTATTGTATAAGACATTTCTTTACCTAAAAGAAGCAGGTTAATACACCTCCAAATTACTATTTATCACACCATATAATGTTCAATTTCCACTGTAATTTCCACCATGCTTTCTATAGCATGTGTGGAAATCAATTCAGAGATCAGTGAATCCTTACTTCTGAATCTTTACAGCAGCAAGTCAAAAACTGATTAAGAAAAGCCACAACAAAGCAAAAGACCATGTAACAAGGCAAAATAATATTTTAAGATGGGCATTTAAAAAAATGTCAGTCCTATGCAAACCCTTGAGAGTTCAAATTTACCATCTGACTTTAACATACTATGTTTTGCATCTTGAATGGGAAAGACTCAAGAGGGAGCGTGCTTTGGGTTCCAGCAGGGAAGGCAGAGGGTGACAGTGGAGAGGGGCTTAGAGCAAAGAGCTTGCACAAAAGGCATTTTAAAAAATGTCTTGAAGGAATCATCAGCAGACGCTAGGTATAAAAGCATGAGATAGTTCCTACAGGAGCCCTGGGAGGAGTCAGAGAGGTGACTTTGTTGTGAAGGAGGCTGACAACAGCGTAAGAATTAGAGAGGGCTGGAAAAAAACCACAAAAGTTCTGTGAGAAAAGAGGGTGATGCCGCTCAGAAGAGCTGAAAAGTTAAAGCCAAGTGTGTTTAAGAGCACCACACATTAGGAGAGTGATGGAGTGACAGTGAATTTGCGACACTCAGAACGAGGAGTCATTTCCTTTCAGGAAATATGTGACCTTTAAAAAAAAAAAAAAAAAAATCCGTTGATCAACATTTTCCAATAGGCTCTAAAAAATAAGCAACTCTTTTCAAGCTTTTAAATGACTTGCAAAGCAGAGTGGATTATTTTTACTGCAATGTCCTCCTTCCTTCCCTGGGCTGAAAGCCGTCCTTCTCAGGCCTGCTGCGTGAGATGATGGGAGCCTGAAAGCCTGCCTGGCACAGCCCCTGCCCGGCGGTACGTGGGCATAAACTTTCACTGGCTCGACCGCTTCTCCAGTAATTAAAGAGAAAACAAATGATGCTCAGAGGCGTCCCTTAGAGCCCCACAGAACTAACACTGTAATACTGCTGAGCTCTCTCCTGATTTCACTCTCAGTTTTACAGCCTGGCCCCGCAGTTTTACATTTCCAAACGTTATTCCGTGGCCAGCTCCCAAGTATCTCACACCCGATCTGGAGATTCAAACCAGCTATATTTCCTCCTCAGCAACTCTCAAGTCATTCAAGGCATATATATGAGCCTTGCTGACAAGATCTACTTTGGGCCTTGTTGTTTCTCACCCACCACCTTGCTCTAATAACAGTTACATTTCACAATTTTCAAAAGCTGTCAACATCATCGATCTTCCAGACTGAATGTACTTGTCTTCTATTATGTGTGTTGAATTACTTGTGCCACAATTAAGTCTTTATTTAGCTGAAGGCAGCTTACCTCCATGGCAGCGTGTCATTTGCTCTCTAGCAGAGTAGTAGTCTAATCAAATAATGGTGTAGGTCTAAAAAAATATATATGTACATTAAAGAAAAAAAGACATCAACAGTGTCTTATAAGATGGACACACACCACACGGTAAACTATCACTCTGGTGGGATAATTGGTTTGGTTTGATCAAACCTGCATGCTCTTACAGAACTGAGCGTGTGGCAGTAGTCACAGCTCAGCGTTAAAAGAGAAGATTGTCATTGTCAGGTCTGTTATGGAAACTGAAAAAGGAGAAACAGGACTATACTGAGCAAAAATGAAGGGAGGTCCTCTAAATCCAAAAGACTGTGTGCCTTCTTTACCCTGGTGCTACACATTTAGTCTCTCCAGTAAGTTCTCTGCAACCTCTTTTGATGTCTTCGTTAAAGGGAAGGAAAGTTGCTAGCAAAGACATCCCACAGGAGCTCTATCCATTTCTTCCTGCCTCTTTAGAAAGGCTACAATGACCTGAGCACTGTTACATCACGCAGGCAATGAAAAATGAAATAATGCTACCTGCACCATTAATTGGAAAATACACATCGTTTTATTGCCACCTAGTAAAACAGCTCTTGAGGTCTACAGCTGACACCCTCCAGGTTTGCAGATAGGAAAGGGGACAGAGACTACGGCAATTAGCTCCCACCTGCAGCGCTTCCGAGCACCGGGTCCTGCTTGGGCTGCAGCATCTCTTCCAGAGAAACACCCCACCTTGGTGGAAATCCTGGAAGCCCACAGCTTGCCGCTGCCCTGGGCCAGTTGTTTCTAAAGCCAGCTGCACTCTCCACAACCGCCGTGCCTAGCAGTAAGTTTTTACCGATTATTCATCATATCTCCCAGACTTCTCTCTGCACCTGGGTCCTTTGTGGTGATACTCTAACACTCCTGACATTTAAGGAGATCCACGTCTCACTTGACAGACGTTTGTAAAAGATGCTGTGTTTTGATTTGCAGAACAAAACCAAATTTGGTCTAGAATCCTGCCATCTGGTGACTCCAAATAATTCTTGCATAGGGTTACAAAGGCTTGCATCTTTTACTTTTCTTTGGTGTATAACTTAATCACTTGTCACTTCTCTGCCCTTCCACAGCCCTTTACTCTGTGTATTACAAAACTCTTTGAATAAAAAAGGGTCCTTTCAGCCAAACACAGCACTTCTGTCTTTCTTTTACAAGCAAAAATAAAATGACACACAAGGGCAAGAGACTTGGCCAAAATCACTCAGTATGCCAGAAAAAAAGGATGCGATCTAACTCTCTGAATTTTCTGCACCCACCTTGAAACAACACTACCACCAGCCCACTAACAGGGTTGTTTTGTTTTTATAAGGTAACTCCTACTCTGCTAAAGAACAGAATGAGAAAATATCAGTCGGTGCCTTCAGGACGTTAGAGAGAAGATGCATCATTGTCTTGGCAAACGTAGTTTTGTGCCCCATTGCTCTGTGCAGTGCAATAGAAATGGGCTTAGAAAAGAGCTGGCATGAACCTTGTTCCAGCCTCCCTCCACCTCCCAGGGCATTCACAGTGCCGTTTGGGATGTTCCTTTGCCGCAGACACCAGGCCACCGCCTGCCTCCCTCTTGCCACACTGCACAGGCTACAACAGCCCCAGCTTATGGACACGGTGCTTTGGGTGACTAATGGGATACCCAGGGAAAATTCCAGCTCAAGCCCACCCTGCTCCCTAGGACAGCCCCAGACATGCAGCCTGGCCATCTTTACATGCTTCTCCTGCAAGGTGGGAAAATAAAACTTCCTCCCTGAAGGGACTCTGACATCGCCTGCTATTTAAAAAAAGAAAAATAGTATTTCCATGCAGCCAGAACCTGATCTGCTAATGAAACAGCAAACATGACAGCCAACCTGCAAGTGTCAAAACAGGGGGCTCAGCCCTGCCCCTCAGCCTGGCTGGGGCGGACGCAGCCTGCGCAAGCACCCGCCTGCACTGCTGCAGCGGGAGCAGGTCCCAAACCCAGGTCTGCCGGGCCACAGCCCTCGCTCCAAGCCACTCTCTGCTTTCTCTGGCATGTGTCAGATGGAGAGAACCTGCCTGTCGTGCCAGCCCACCCGAAAACAGCACATCTCCTGATTTCAGCCCTGGAAACAAGAGGAAAATCCAGCTCAGAGGCTGAGCCAGAATCACAGAGTGACGCAAACAAGATTTGATTAAGATTCAGATCATGTAATTCATGCAGCACATGCTCTTCTGCAGCTAGAACAAGGGCCAGCTCTGCAGCTAGCAGTTCTTCTCACTGCCTTCAGGGCAACTAAGATAGTTACGCATCCTGAGGATACACGCCATGATTTTTTTATTTGCAGAGTCCAGCATGTGCCTCAATGACGTGAGCAGCAGGGCATAGGATGCTCTCTGCTGCAGAGATGTCCATCAGTCTCAAGCTTTTTCACAAATGGGGGAAAACATGATCCTAGAAAGTGATAGCCACTTCGAAAGCAACCCAAACCACTCCCTGCCTCTTCCCTTGTCTGTCCAGTGTGTGGGAAGGAAGGAGGAGAGGAGAGAGTTACAGCTCGCTGAGGCACATGAAATTGTATGTTCTTCTTTCCTTCTCCTCTCCCTCTTCTCGGGAGGGTCTTGGAGCATGAGTTGCCCCAGAGGTGCAAACATGTATGCTGAAGGTGTCCAGCTTGTTACCCTGCAAGGAAACTATTGTTATTAGCAAAAAGGTGGTTAAACAACAAAACAACCTCTTGGAAGCCTCCTTTCACACTCAGCAAAATTTTCTAATATTTTCATTCCTAGCGAAGGGCTTGTGCCAATAGAGACTGACACTGATGGAGGAAGAGGAGGAGAACTGAGCTAAACTGCACTTTCTGCTGCTGTCAGTAAGAGGCAAAAAACAAAAGTCGAGTAAAAATAACAGGCTGGCCTCAATGTACTATTCTTGAGATCCTTGGATGAAAAAAGTATTATCATCATCATCATCATTACCTTCACATTATTTTCTTACAGAGCTGAAGCATGTGGCACCCGAATGCCGCCAGCTCCCCTGACGTCAGTGTCCCAAACCCTGAAGTCCCAACTGAGCTCTGCCCCAGGTCCTCCTCAGCCCTTCACTGCCTTCCAGATGCTCTGCTTGGATCCAGCCCCAGCACTGCAGAGAAGAATAGCAGGCAGTACTCTTCGTCTCACAGCATGTGCCCATGAAAAGGCAAAGAGCTTGTGTGCTCAAACACCCCCACCTCCCCAGGCCGCCCAGCTTCAGACCGCCCATATGTTGAGACAAGGTTGGAGAACGGGTGGGAAGCCTGAGCTCCAATAGACGAATGCACGTTCAAACATTCTGAAGGATGGAAACTCTGTGGCTCTGAGGTTTTGGTCCCAGTCCCATACTGGGTGTAGCTGTGAAGGCAAAACAATGTTCCCTAAAGTAAGCGTGATTAGGCTTTCTCCATAAACATTATTTATGGAGGGAGGGTCGCATGAGTGAAAAGCTGGGGAGAATTTCCATCTGCCTGAACGACTTGCAAACCATAGATTAGGTGATGAAGTTCAGTGACTGGGAATCCTGCCCAGACTCAGTGAAGGAATTAGCAGACTGGTTTCATGGATCAATCTTCTAATTCCACTCCACAACACAAAGGCAGAGATGTGAAGTTTGGAGGTGGCTATGTATGGGTCTCGGAGATTTTCTACAGATTTGTGCCTAACTTGCGCACCCCCATGTGAAAGCAAGCTACCTCCCCCTGCCCACGGCAACCTGGCAGAATATCACAACAGAGTAATCCAACATGTGAAAAATAACCAATCCTGCTTCTTAAATCGCTACAATTTTCTCACTCCAAGAAGTATATTTTTGCAATTATCACACTGCCATGTTGAGCAGCTAAATGAGGATGCAAGTTCAGTTTTGTCGCAGTTCACTGCTTAATAGTTGTAGCAATTTATATATATATATATACACACACATTACAGTGTTCCCAAATGGTTTCTCCTAAGAGGGTAGGCAATAGCTGGTGCATATTCTTTGCTTTCGATAGATTTCCCCCCCACACACACTATTTGCAGAAAACAATAATACAGAATAGACAAAAAAATGAAATAGAGAAAGTAGGGAAAAATTGTGATCATTCTGGAGGGGATGAAAGCAAGCCATTGATCCAATATGCTCTGCCATTTGATACCCAAAATGCTCACCTCTGAGTGTAGCCTGAGACCTCTCAACACAGCTCCAATGCCCCAGTGCACTGGGTAATTACCCAAAGCTTGTCTAAGTCTGTGGGAATGGATCTACCAACCCGACTGGCTTTGGTTCAGCCATTAGTCATGCACGTAGGTGACTGAAAATTCGGAAAAAAAAAAATTCACACAAAAGAAAAGGTGCAAAAGGCGTTAGGGGGAGGAATGTTTCTTGCACTAACGTTTCTCAAAAAACATTTCTCCTGCAGCTCCCACTAAAGCCGGCGCAGTGAGAGCTGATTTAGGGAAGCCTCTCCTTGGGGTGGCACTGAAGCGTGTTTGTTAGCTTGTAATTGAGCATGTCCTTAAATATGTCCATTAATTATGGACAAAATGCTTAAAGCAGTTTGGATCCTACAGTTGCCTGTGTGGAGGGGGAGTGAAAACTTCAGACGAGTCTAGGTGCAGTTGACCTCCATCTTATGGTGACTTCTTATCATGGGAAAACCTGGGAGAAAAAGCGAACAGCAAAATAGCACACAGCGGCTACAGCTGCGACCTGCTGCAGCCAGCTCCCACCGATGTCTGTTGGGGAAGCCGACATGGTATCACCCGCACCACTTCGGAGACTTGGAGAGACATTTACCAATTTCTGGTAATGAAGCTACTGCCACTGCGTGCCTGTATTGCTGACACCAACTCTGTGGTCACCACAGCGTAAAATACAGGATACAAGAAGGCAAGCACCAAAATTTTAATTTAGGGACCACACTCTACCAGCAGCAAAACCCCTTAAAAAATTACTTTTAGGGTCATGGAAGTGGTTATTAGGTGCTGCCTGACCTCTGCATTGAGTACCTTGCTCTACCCCTGGGCTCCAGGAAAGCTGGAGCCCCTGTGACCCCAGATGCATGGGTGTTGCTGGAGTTGTCCCGTGCTCCCAGGACATGGAGCATCTCACTGATCCACTCATCAAAAAACAAAACTGATTTTGAAAATTAGTCCTGTGGTGTTGTGTTTAATGCAGGAGTGATATCCAGGGGCAAACTCCCTGAGAAAAGCTGTGGAGATGAAGGAAAATTATAGTCCTTTATTTATGCAATTTTCTTGCATTTGATTAGTATGGGGGTAGAGGAAAGCAAAGCCGAATGCTCGTGCTCTGCCCGCTGCACCCGCCCCAGTCACCCCTGGCTCGCTATGAACCGCATCCTCGCAAGCGCCGCTTAAGCAAAACCGTGTTCCCATGGTTACGCCAAGGATTTTCTGCCGATGGCTGCACGTGACGCCAGCGGCGCGAGTGACTCGGCTGATATGTTAAACACCAAGCGGAGTCCCCTTCCAGACCCAAGGATGCTCCGGCGGCGTGCTAGCAGCGTGCGCGCCCGGGGAGCCAACCTCGCCGGCGCGCTCGGGGTGCTGAGGCTCTCCAGCAGCTGCGCAGGGCGCCTGTATTTTGAGCAACCGCAGGTTGCTCTTGCTGTGGCACCGAGCACCCTCTGCTCGTGCCTGCCAGGGCGGCTGCAGCCCCGATTTTAAACTGACACACAGCGAGAGAGTGGAGAAAATGTTTCCCTAAAAAAAAAAAACAAATCTAAAAAAAACTAAAAAAACCCCACCCACAAAAAAAAAAAAAAAAACCACCCTACCCCCAAAAAGCAGACACTGAGGGTCGTGGTACATACCTAACACCCCAGCGAGCCTAGCAAATTCAGTAACGTGAGAAACGCAAGCAGGGGCAGGCCTCTTGCCGAAAGACAAAGGGATACTGCCTGTTACGAAACACCAGCAGGAATCGAGTCGAGACCCGAGAAGGATATTGCCAGTTCACATCACAGCTGCTGGAAGGAGGGAGGAATCTCAAGTCCCACGTGAAAGGTGGTTCCCCGGTACGGTGGGGCAGCACGCAACGCTGCCCGCCAAGCAATGCCCAGGGAGGGAGCAACGCAGCCCGGGCGATTCCCTGCTCCTAAAGCCCAGATGTGTCCATGTGGAATATATTCTGCATGTTGAACTACTTAAGAAATTATGATTTCCCTATAAAACAAGCAGGAATAACATGTTTATATAAAAATAATCTGGAGTTTTGCTTTTCCTGGGTATCTTTGGCAAGAATAATAATCAGAAATAGGGCTGGAAATAAATTCAAGAAATTATGTAGTCCATCCTTCTTCCCAAAACAGACCCAACCCTACATACATACTTCTTGTCAAATGTCCCCGCATGTTTTTAAGGGCCTCCAGTGGTGGATACACATGTCAGTCCACAGAAAATCTATTCTATTCTTTTTTTAAATTCAAGTTGTTCTTTTTTGGAAGGCTTTTGTCTCACACTGGTCACCAAACCACAATTACACACAGAAGTCCTCCTACTCCTGGAATATTAAAACGTTCTCCAAAGTCATCTGGTGGCAGGCAGTGTGGGAAACGGCTCGTATTCACTGCATACTAAATCTCATTTCTCAGCCTTCACTCTTCCTGACAAAAATGCTACTGAGAGCCTGCTCTGGGAATGATAATTAGTTAGGTGATTAATCATCAGTGCTCAATGATACAGTGTCATTCCTTGTGCTTTTGGGTTTGGAGAGGGCTGTCCCCCTCAGCAGAAGGACACTCGGGATGGTGCTACACCAACCCAGCCCCTGGAGAAAGGCTCCAGACACAGGCAGCTCTGCGGGCACACCGTGGGACCGTCACCCACCCATGCTGGCTCTCACCAAAACCGGGGCAGAACCACCAGCCCGCCGCCCTGCACCATAAGCATGCAGTCCTCACGTGGCTCTACCCCTCACGCCAATGAAGCATTTTAACATTTCCAAAGCAATTTTGTTCATTTCCACCCCCTTGCAAACACTGTCTTTGTTAATACAAGTTGTGAATTTGTTTCATTTTCTCCAGGAGCTCCCGCACCATCAAGATCAAATTTAAGGTGTTAATTAAATGGAATGTGTAACACCTTACAGCCCAACAGACAACAATTTGGGCTAATGGCGATGGCCGGAGGCAGGTCACAGCCCCGGGCAGGGAAGGCCCCGGTTGCCTCCTGTTGGCCTCCCACTAACCAATATTCTCATTCTCCGATATATTCTCCCACTCACTGGATTTCAATATTTATTTGACTACACCTCACTGACAGCACATATTCAATTTAAAGACTTTACTTGTCAGCTTATACATGCTTATCTGCAAAAATAATTCTTCATGTTTATGGTTTTCAGCTCCTCAGCCTCCCAGATATCTTTAAGTTCAACTTTAGTTTGCCCTTGTCTTAATTCAACAGCTGCAGAGGAAGACACAGAACCTTCAAGGTTAAATAGTTGATGGGTTTTAGCCGAACATCGTAATGTGTTTATGGTTGGCCATAAACCCATTTGAGGCAACAGCAAGTGCACCAGGCCAGAGTCTCTACACGATGACAATCTGTCTGCAGCAAAATCCAACTGCAAACACCTATCACAAAATTCCCAGAGTGCCCCAGAAGCGTCCCTGTACTGCTCTGGTCTGTGTACCTCGTATGATAATAAAAAAATATATTTTAAAATAATTTTTTTTTCAAGAATTCTCACATAATAGGGGATAACAGAGTTTTCCTGATAACTGGAGGGCTTCTATTTTCTGTAAGCTCATGTTAAGAGTTGAGCTGACTGATCATGCAGAATAAGATCTCTTCTAGGTATGAAATATCCAAAAGCAGCATCAGATTTTCCAAGTTGACTTACCATCAGTCTGAGTATTTTTCAGGAGAGTTGGATCTGTTCGTAAGGAATTTGGTATCCGATACTAAAAATGCAGACCTTGTTCATTAATTTGGACAAGATATGTATATGGTGGTGTCTTATTTTGGCCGCTCTTATTGAAAAAGTTTCCATTGTGCATATTTATATTTAAAAGTTCAAAATGTCTTTCTATGCACAGACTTTGCCACTGACCTCTAATTCCCTGCTTATGTGAAAGTCTTTGCAAACAAACTGATCTGTTACAATCTCCTCAGAACAAAATACAAGACAGGTGCAAACACCAGCGAAGCCAGTCCACGGTTTTATTTACTTATTTACATATAACTTGTTGAGGGATTTTCAGTTAAGAGCTGCTTTGCTTTTCCTGCTGCAAACTCATCAATCCACCTCAGTTCGTGTTGTGGTGGAATGGCAAACCCAGCAGTGAAATAGGGGATAAAATCAGGCAAATTCATTAACATAGTGCACACTGCTGCCTAAAGCTACACAGTCCAGCCCATAATTCCAATCAACATTCAGTTTTAGTTCAGTTTGTAAGTATGAACAGCTATACTTCTCTACTAAAATTAATTGGTAAATGTTGAAATAATTTCCGTCAGTGTCCAGACCCAGCATCACTTTATCTTTATAGTCCTTCACCACATCATACCCCTGTGATCACCAGCGTCCCACATGGAACAGAACAGGTTAATTTTTCCAAGACTGAATCATCACAGAATTCATCTATAATAGCCCATGCAGAATAAAAAGCTAGAGATGCATTTAAATACCCCCAAAGTAATTTGGTTAGTCAATGAACCACAGTATCTTCTCCCACTCACTGGTTCACTTGGCATCCATCACTTTTATTTTTTATCAGATACTCATTGTCT
Organism: Phaethon aethereus; assembly: GCF_964289735.1. Taxonomy (NCBI): domain Eukaryota; kingdom Metazoa; phylum Chordata; class Aves; order Phaethontiformes; family Phaethontidae; genus Phaethon; species Phaethon aethereus. The sequence continues at coordinate 20,887,419 of NC_138585.1, read as the reverse complement.
GGAGCGATAACAGATATGTGATCCAAAGAAAGGAGCATCCCGTTGAACTGCTGGTACACAGCATAACACTGTCATTATGCAGCTTTGCGGTGCAAGCCAAAATACCCATTTTTAATGTGCTCACTGCAAAGAAACGATGGTACCCACAACTCTGCTACATAATCTCAGCAAGTTATTAAAACTGGTAACACTCTTGATTTGGCTTCATCCTGAATGAGCTAACATAGGTTGGTCTTAGTTTTAAACACCTAATTCCACAGATAAAGATGATGCTGACAGCTTTTTTTTTCCTTGCAGAATAATATTTTCGAAGTCAAAATCAAGTTTTCAGAGTTTTACAGCACAGAAGCTGTGAGCACAGTGCTTACTCCTGAAAACGCATACTGTAAAGCTGACAGCCTAGGAAGAGGTGAAAAGTGGATAAATTACCAGGAAGGAGGGCACAAATGTAACAGAACACCTTTTCCCTTGCAGCCGCAGGCACCAAAGGCACCCAGGGAACTGTTTCCTTTACTGTCGTCCCATAGCTCTTCCCTGCAACTCCAAGCTGAACTACATTTCCTCCCCACCTCCTTCCAGCAGCTGTCTCTCTCCTTCCTGCTCATCCTCACCCTGAGCCTCTTCCCTTGAGCCAAGGTGTTTAGTGCATGGACCACCAAGAACATAGCACAGCGTAATGGTTAAATATCTACAAATATGTCTACTGTATTTTTCTTAGCAAAAACTTGCAGTCTGCCTGACGCTTGCTTACTCTGGGGTACAGAGACGCTATCCCACCACCGTGTCCCTTCTGGCACGTGCCATCCAGGAAGCCCCAGCAGATGGGAAGTCTGACATTAATTTTGTTCCACCATACGCTCCAGGAACACAGATGCTTGGAGGAACTCAGAGCAACCCCAGCTCTCAGAAATAGCAATTTCACACCAAAACTTTATTCAAAAGGAATCAACCTTGTCTCAGAACAAAGGCTGAAGTCACGGAGTCTTACAGCTTGCTTAACTTCTTCCACCCAGAAAACCTTTCAAGTCCAGCATTATTATGCCAAGCCTATCGCCAGGGTCTTAAAGCCTGCTCACAGGGAGCTCTAGAGAGTTAAAGGTGCTGTGCAGGGTCACGGGCCATGCACCTAATTGTATATGTAGGAACTGTCATTCATTTAGGTGTTTCTGTAACCTACTGAATAGAGTAAGTCCTGCAAAATAGAACAGACTAGACTACTTCAGTTGGAAGGGACCTACAACATTCATCTAGGCCAACTGCCTGACCAATTCAGGACTGACCAAAAGTTAAAGCATATTGTTAAAAGAGGATTCAAATGATGCTTCTGGGGAAAAACAGAGAGAGGCTGTGGTGGATCCCCAGGAAAACCACATTGGGTAGAGTAGGGCCAGAGGCTGCAACAGCGAAGTTGCTTTTTGGGGCTTGCAACACAGTAGGGAGGGCCACTAAGGTGGAAATGGTCCTTGTGGTGGAGGTCCTGTGAGGACCTTTGGGCAGAGGTCAACTGTATGAGGTTTAACAAGGCCAAGTGCCAGGTCCTGCACTTCGGCCACAACAACCCCATGCAACGCTACAGGCTTGGGGAGGAGTGGCTGGAGAGCTGCCCGGTGGAAAGGGACCTGGGGGTGCTGGTTGACAGCCGGCTGAACATGAGCCGGCAGTGTGCCCAGGTGGCCAAGAAGGCCAGCAGCGTCCTGGCCTGTATCAGAAATAGTGTGGCCAGCAGGAGCAGGGCAGGGATCGTGCCCCTGTACTCAGCACTGGTGAGGCCGCACCTTGAATCCTGTGTTCAGTTTTGGGCCCCTCACTACAAGAAGGACGCTGAGGTGCTGGAGCATGTCCAGAGAAGGGCAACGAAGCTGGTAAGGGGTCTGGAGAACGAGTCTTATGGGGAGTGGCTGAGTGAACTGGGGTTGTTTAGTCTGGAGCAGAGGAGGCTGAGGGGAGACCTTATCGCTCTCTACAACTACCTGAAAGGGGGTTGTGGCAATGAGGGTGCTGGTCTCTTGTCCCAAGTAACCAGCTATAGGATGAGAGGAAATGGCCTCAAGTTGCGCCAGGGGAGGTTTAGCTTGGATATTAGGAAAAATTTCTTCACCGAGAGGGTGGTCAAGCATTGGAACAGGCTGCCCAGGGAGGTGGTGGAGTCGCCATCTCTGGAAGTGTTCAAAAAACGTGTGGATGTGGCGCTTCAAGACATGTTTTAGGGAACATGGTGGTGCTGGATTAATGGTTGAACTTGATGATCTTGAAGGTCCTTTCCAACCTTAGTGATCCTGTGATTCTGTGGGTACAAGGAAAGTGACTGAACAGCATTTGCTTCTTTCAGGACCCCTAACACTTTCAGGTGAAAAGGAAAAAAACAGCAAGATCACAGCTTATTTTTCCACGCTGAGGAGAACATAAGAAAACCAGAGATGACTTAGCAAAGAAATGCTCATGCAAATCATCAGTGGGGGCTGCCCTGGGATCCTGCGGCAACCTGACGTCTCAGCAGGAACACTGAGCGCTAATCTTGTTCTGCAAACCTCCAAGAACCAAAACCAGCCAGTGCTCCAGTGCAATATGTATATATCAAAGCTGAGGTTCAGGGTTTTGGCTTTCATTCAGATACGCCCAAACTATTTTGGTTTGCTGATTCCTGGCTTGCCCAATAGGTAAAGTTTAAATGGTAAGTGAAACAGCAACAAAATCAAAGCCAAGGAGGATTCTCATTGATTTTTGAACAGGGTGAGGGGAGCACTGGTTTGCACCAGCTCTCCGGAAAGGGAATAATTGTAAATAAACAGTCTCCACACCTTCCTCCCACACATGCAGGCAAACACACACTAAGCTGCTATCTCATTTCATTCAACTTTGACAGCTCCCAGTATTAAAGATAATTAACCCTTTTTATTATTCATTCCAATATATGGCACGCTTGCATTTTACCTCTTATATCCTCATACCCTGAGGCTCCTAACCATGACCGCATGGACAAGGAGGGAAGCAGGAAAGAAGAGCTATCATTATAGAGTTATACTCAGGCAGCTCGTCACACGGGGACAGGTAAGCTAAACTGGGGGACCAGTGCTGCTCCTTCAATGTGTGCAGAACCAGCACCAACAGAGCGTCCTCCTGCAGACAGCAGCCACTTGTGAGAAGCCGGCCAACCTCCTACAGACTCAGGCACCATCATATTTGTCCCCACTGAGCACCGAACACTTCTGTTAATCCAACGTTAATTTGAACTCTAAAACACCTGCTCCTCACAATCAGCATTGTCTGTTTAGGTTACTTTAGCCCAAAATAAGTGCTATGGCCAGTTCTGGGGAAAAAAGCAAGCATAAGTACTTTCCACCTAAGCTCAGCAGAAACTGTATCTCTGCATTTGATCTCTTTCTTCATCAAAGGGTAATGGTTTTAAACTAAAAGAGGGTAGATTCAGACTAGATATAAGGAAGAAATTTTTCATTATGAGGTTGCCCAGAGACATGGTAGATGCCCCATCCCTGGAAATACTCAAGGTTAGGTTGTTTGGGGCTCTGAGCAACCTGATCTAGTTGAAGATTTCCCTGCTCCTTGCAGAGGGGTTGGACTACATGACCTCAGAAGGTCCCTTCCAACCCAAAGATTCTATGATTCTATTGTTCTGAGAGCCAGGAACACACAGTCAATGCAGATTTAGAAAATATCGGAGGGGTTAAAGATATAAAAGTCCAATATAGACTCACAGATTTTCCATACAGAACTACTATTCAGGCTCCCAAAAGGAGAGATATATATCTCTCTCTCTGTATGTACACATTTTTATATATGTATATATACACACATACACACACCGCACAGGCAGGGTACCTGGACGCTACTGCACAGCAAAAATAAGTTATTCCAGCAGCCTTGGGGAAGGCTCTGGCTTTGTGGAGCTGGCAGCTGGGTTTGGGCTCATGGCAGCTCCACTGCCTGTGGCAGTGACATGAGACGGGGCTGCATCAAGCTCCCCCAGCCTCCTTCTCTGCCCTCAAGAGAGCAGAGAACTGCTGAAAACCTCTGGAAAAGTCTCCAAGGCCCTGCGTACACCCCGGAGCCAGCTTCTCCCTGGCCTGACCCAGATACAGCGGCACTGGGCAACAAGCTGCGAATTTCCCTGCGCCACACAGCTGTCCTCTCTGCAGCAAAGAATTTCAGTTTATTTCTCATGTGGGTGTTTTTTCCACTGCTGCAGCCGCAGCAAGGATGCTGGCGTGGCTGCAGGGCTGCGGTGCGTGCATGAGCACAGCCGGGAGCCGAGACGGGGCCGGGGAGCAGAAAGCGCTGAGCCGGGGATTCACCCCCTCGCCCCCAGGCGCTGCTGGCCAGCCTCCCTGCGGGGCAGGGGGAACGCTCGGCTGCTGTTATGGAACAGCATCCGAAAATGGGTTTGTTCCACGGTGAAATTATGACAGCCTTGACCTGCTTTGCTTCGCAGGCATCCCGGCTCTCTGCCAGGCTGGTGAATCAAATGATGTTGAACTGCCAAATCCACCAAACATCAAAGGAAATGAAGCTGTTCCCATGGGACTCGTTTCGCTCTCTGGCCACAGAAATGTTGCATCAGAGCTTCCCTTTGAAGAGCCAGGCAGCGAGGTGCAGCGGGATCCCCAGCAGCTCCCCAGCGGGGCTGGCCACCTCAGCCAAACAGGACTTTATCTTCTCTGCGGTACAAACCAACGTGTCTCAAAACAATTGCAAAAAATCCCTTGCAAATATGATAGGAATGAATAAAAGGAGAGGTAAAAATAGCTAAGAAAAGGAAAAAGGTAATAAAACAATTGGGGCCATTTGTGAATGGTTTGTATTTCCAAAGAAATTCCTTACTGGTTGCCAGCTGTCTGAGCCCTGAAATTTGGCATAACTACAACAGACACTGAATTTGATACAGACATTTGGTTCCCCACATTAATCATGTAGAGTAGAAATGGAATATACCACTTATGTGTTTGCCTCATCAGCTAAGGCTTTATCTCCACTAGACTCAATGGAAACCTTCCTTTGACTTCCTTGTGGACAAGATTTCAGCTCCAGAGCACACATCCAAGGAGATACCACTGGCAGCATGTACCTGTATCCCACCACAGAAATTCAGATAGTGCAGACTTAACTCTTGCATAGTCGTGACTAAAGCAGGCTGCTCTTTTATGCTTTACAGAGGACAGAAACCCAAAACGACCAAAGGAGAAGAACATCAGAATCAATGGGCTGCTTGTGCCAGAGGAGAGAGGAAGTGGGTGGAGGGGGAAGACGGGAAGCTGAGGGACAGCTGGTACACCCTGGGCAGTCAGGACACCCCATTACTGGGCAGCGTTTGCTGGACTGGATTATGTCAAGTGAAGCAAAATGGTCCTGTGTGACCTTAAAAGACATCAAAAGGTCAACGCGCATCTCTGTGGTACAGGAAGAAGAGGTTTTGAAGCACCACCAGCCCTGCCCATGGTGCAAAAGCCAGAGGGGAAGAAGAGGTGATTCATTGCAGTATCTCTCCTTTCTCCTTCAAACACCAAACACCCACACAATTACTCTAAAACCATAACACATCAGGGGGGTTAGTATTATAATGCATGCCTTATGCCAGTATTGTTCTAGAAATGTCTTTTTTCTTTCTTTCAGCTACTCCCACAGGGCAGTAAGCACAATACATGTGCACGCATCTGGTGTGCCACAGACATCACAAAATGAGTCAGGTCCTCAGCTGGTATTATTCAGCTTGGCTGTCCTGATGGTTTCAATTTTTTTTTTTTTTCTTATTTCTGTGCCTCCTACAAAACATTCTCCCCTCTCACATTCTGTATGCAACAATAGCACCATAATACATAATTGTATCATAAGCATCTCTGCAGTCCCTCGCAAGAGAAAAATAGATGTGTAGACGCTGCTGACAAAGTGGCTGTGTCTGGGTGGCATTTTGCTTAACAATTCCTGATATCAGATTCCAAATCCTACCTTCTTATATAAAAAGACTTTCTCCTTCAATTATGGTTATCTAATATACTAATCCTGAAAATATGCTTTTGAATATCTTTATGTTGGGAGTGGATTCTCAGGTTATTCATGGCTGAAACATAAGTACAAGTCCCTTCCTCTGCACTCAGAAGTCTCCACATCACATCATTCCCCCTGCACCACTGACATTTTCTCTCATTGCTGTTACTACAGTTCACTTGCCTGCTGGATAGAAACCTGCTTCTAATTTCCAGAAATGTAAATCTTTTGCTAGAACTATTAATTCCACACATAAACCAGGGTATTTTACTTAAAATTTTTGTTGTAGTTCTGGGGAGAAAAAGCAGTTACATTTTGTGCTCTGCTTATTTAAAAGGCCTGTTGATGATCTAAGTGGTGGAGTTGGTTCCATGCTGCATTCCCATACCTGGTGGTAGACATCACATCCTCTTCCTGGCTCTGAGAACTGCACTGCATGTGGCTATGCTGCTGCAAAGCCCTCATGTGATTTCCAAGCGTGCATCAATCATACTCAACAAAACCATTTGATTCTTGCAAAACGTTATGTTTCGTTCCTTTACGATGCATCCCAACACAAGAATTATCATACCAAGTCAGATCAAAGGTCATTCGAGCTCAAACCAAGTGCCTTACTATGGCGCAGGAGAGAACAAAAGTACAGGGAAAGCTTATTGGCCTCAATAGATTGTCCTCCTTTCCAAACATCTGCAATGCAAGGACTTTCTATACGTTATACGTGAAGTGCTAGCATCAAAAAAAGCCCTTTACAAGGAATGCCACATTTCAACCACATGGAAAACATTTATTTCATTTGATGCTCTCCAATTCCTGCATTAGGGTAAACAGTAAATAATTGTTTGCTGCTCACCTTCTTCATACTGCTCCACAGCTTCCCTGCTACCAGAGCCATCAAAGGAGTGCCAGAAGAGCATTGGTAAGAGAGAGTCTTATGACAAAGTTGCCATATAGCTTTATGACAAAGTCTTATGACAGAGTGTCTCTTGACAAAGTTATGGTAATAACTTTCAGTGTGGCCATTTGTCACCCTCTAGAGGTGGCCAAGCAATAAAAGGATTGATACAGCCCAGCCGTCCGACGGCTCCCTCCACCTCTCGCTGCTGAGAGGGAGGCCTTGCAGCTCCCAAGGGCAGGACCGGTTCATTTACAGCCAAGGATGCCAGGTTCGGTCTCCTGGTCCTGCCACCCATGTCAATGCAGGCATCGAACACAAAGATCTGCCTTCCAGACTCCACATAACCAATACCCGAGAGACTTGAAACATGCTGTTCCTGAAACTCCCATGAAACAAATCTGCTCTTACAACTACCCATTTATTTAAAAGGTTATCCATAAACAAATACCATAGTGTACACCCTCCTTTTACCCCCACAACTACTGAGCTCCGAATCATAAAATTATTTGGTGGTTGCCTGTTAATCTGGAATGACAGATGCAATCTCCGTAAACACATACTGGATACAGGGGGGGGCGGAAAAAAAGCCAAGTTTGGAACTTTTTGCTATGTACCAATCTACCAGCAGTGCGACAAATAGAAAGATGAAAAGCTATCTCTGTGGCTCATTTTACTCTATAAAAATAGACCAAACTGCAGGAGGAGGAGTAAACAAAATACATTATTATCCATTTCTTACTTGTGCTGTGGAGGTTTCCGAAAGCATACTCTACCGTGCTAGGAGCTCTACAAACACAGAAGGAAAAGACCTGTGCTAGCCCACATCACCAAGCTAAAGACTGTGATACTGCTTGCTGCAGATGAGCATAGCCCTCCTGCCTACCATGCGGCTAACCTCCATTTGTAACATCCAAATATATTTCTCCTGTTTCTTGCACTTAATATAAAGGAAGAAACTAGATGAAACCAAAGATGCCCCCATTCTTTGGCATCTTCTAGCCCTAATGCAGCAAACCCCTCTGCCTCCAAGGAAAACGCCAGGTGAAGTGGCCGGACTCAGCAGAGCCCCTGGCTTCTGCTCCCACAGGCCAGTCCTTCTGGTGCCAACGTGTGAAGTGGTGTTGGTCCATGGCCTGTATCTGCAAAGCCTACACCACCAGGATCCAACTTACCAAGGAGCTAAGCTCCCACAAAAGCTTTTTCTCTGTCAGTACCTGTGTAACGGAATGAAGTGCTTTCCATAATAATGCTTACAACCCCTGCAAGAAGCACCACCATGAGCTGGGATATGTTTCTTCCTTGCCTGTGACCACATAGACCTGTGTGGGGGGAAGAAGCTGGCAGCTGGGTGACAGCAGAGTAATTCTCTTTGCACCACTTGGCTTTGTCTCGCACAAACCCCTCGTGTGTGGGAGGAGTACTGAAAAGCAACTTAGTGAAGAGGAGTGAGGAAGCACTGCAGGTGTTCCCAGAGCAGTTTGCATAAGGTGACCATCGCATTATGCAAGCTGAGCTGAAACACTGGTCAGAGGCCAGCCTGTCTCCTTGTCTTTCCTGATATTGCATCACAAGCTTTACCCTGCTAGAGGAGATGGCCACGCAAACAGTTAGGACTTTGGAGTTGAGGAGAATTGCATAGCTCCATATCTCTCACACATATCTGTGCCTGTTTACAGAAGAGGGGAGTCTGGTCCTATGGTTTCAAAAAAGTAATCATCATCTGCTTCTGAAAAGATTATTGATGTATTCTTATCATTCTGAGGGGTCGGGTAAAAAACACATCAGAAACCAAGTTAATGTGTTCTCTGCAAAACCTGCAATTCCTGCAACAGAAAAAAATGTAACGCATGGCTCCAGATCTCACTTTCCCTGGGTCACCTAGTGATAACAGCTTTATTAAATTCAGCAGCACGTTTCCACCAGTGAAGAACCTGGACTGTTACTCCCATTTAAAGGGGCAGTAAAATGAACATCCATTCCCATTAAAGCTTGCACCTCTATTCCCCTCTCTTTACCCTGTCAAAAGACAAAAAGAAACTCTTAAACTTTCACATATGAGGTGTGAAGACAAATATTAAGAAGGCACCAAGCACTTTTTCTAATCTCCTTAGTAAGAGGATGATTCTGTGATAACTCCTCAATGCTGGCTGTTTTCCAGTGCACTTCCACCTGGCCTATTTAAATCTTCAACCCTTCTGAAGTGACAGGATCTGCCTGTTTCTTCTGAAGGGATGTTTTGAGGTGTTGAAGTGCGTGTTGGCTCCTCAGCTCTATGGGAATAATTTTAATATTTCAGTTGCATACACTCCTTCCCCTTCCACATTGTTATTTGGGACTTGCTGCTGAAGCCCAGAAACAAGGAACATTACTTCAAACTCCTCCGGAAGGACTCACCCCATCCAGTCTGTCTGTGCAGAGCCCATTTTGGCATCAGCAGTTCTTTCAGAGAAGGCTCTTACAAAAGCTGCATCTCCGTTGTGAACAGCGGACTGGGCTGTGCTAGGGAGCTAAATACTTCCATTATTATGCTATCTAATGCCTCCTTTAGAACAAGCATGTCAAACATTTTTACATCATGTATTTCTTTCATACTGACAATGCTTTGGAACTCTTGAATCTTGTCAAACCGTTGAATTTGGTTTCAGCGATGAACTTGCATGTAGGTATTCCCCCGTCCAGACAGCCCTGCTGCTCACCAAGGCTAACTCTCACTCTTCAACACATCTTCTCTCTGTTCCGCTTTTTTAGAGGCAACATGCTTGCATGTATCTTATACTCACAATAATCAAAATGCCACAATAAGAATCTCAATCAGTAACACGATGAAAAAGTCAGAAAGAGAAGATACAGTAAAAATGGCACCTATCCCAGAGAGTTGTAGGACATGCACTCTCTAATGATCTGCCATCCGAGATTTGTTTGGGATGATTAATAAGACATAATGACAGATGATGAGTATCTTAAGAGCAACTCCATTCCTCCTACTTACTTTGTGAGTCTAACAGAGCTGACCTTTTCATAATGCCTAGTAATTTTCATATTACATCCTGAAAACACAGCTAAAACGAGCACGCTAAATCGCAATATGGGACCACAAGGGACACACCAAGCAGAGGAAAGGTGTTAGCAAAATGTGACAAATTACTTATCTGCAACTTCACAGACCGAGGTTCAAGTCCAATTTGAGATTCTGAGTGATCTATGTTTGATGGATTCAGCTTAGCCACATCAGACAGACCAGCCTATAATCCACTTTATAACTGTCACACATTAGTTGATAATGCTTAGGAGAGGATTGGCAGGACAGAATGACATGATAACGGAATTACCTCCATCACCCACCTTACGCGTACAGTTTATTGAACTCAGATCAGAACTAGTGAGTCAGTGTTCAGGACCTCATCACAACACAGTCTGTTCAGAAACTACATCCCTCACACAGTTGCACAAATAACTTTTTTCTTCCTGGCCTGCTCAGCATTTAGAAAAAGTTGAAATTAAAAATTTTTTGGGGATGAAAAAAATGTATGATTCACTTTGAGCTTTTTCAAAAAAAAAGGAGGAGGAAGGGCATACATTTAAAACCCAAAATGTTCACCTCAAATAAAAATTTCAAAACTTATTGTTTGACAAATATTGAAATGAAACATTTCAGTCATTCTGTCTCTTTTTGTGACACGTTGCTTGGCACTTTTCATTCTTACTGAAATATTAGCTGAGGCTTATATTAATTTGCAATATATATCGGTTAAGGCAATTTTTCATTTTTCGCCCCAAATTATCTTAGAATTACAACTGCATTTCATGTTCTTTTACTCCACAGACATCCTATCTCTCCAGGAAGCACACGGGATTATCAATGTTGAGTGTGGACTGGCAATGATAGGCCAAAGATACATATAACTTTCTATCAACTTCAGTAGCCCCCAGGTTTATGAGAAGGGAGTTGTAGCTCCTTTTCTTGCACTCGTGGAGAGTATCTCTTTGTATGGGCAACTTAAGTTTGCAAATAGCAGTGCCATGTCCAAAGGGGACAACTCATCTTACTTGAAAAGGCAGATAGCTGTAGCTAACTGACACCGTGGTCAAGAGCAATCAGTTGATCGTCTCTCTTTCCTGCAGGTTTGGGTGTCTGGATTTCTTCCTTCTCATGTCTCTGCTTAAGATCTTTGTGAGCATCATCTCCTTCACCCTCGACTCTCTTCACTCTCCTTAGACCCACAGCTGGGTTAAATGGGCAGACTGTCTCTGCAGCGGTTACTCTTCATCCGCTGCTTGGTGGGAATATGACACAACAAGAAGGAGGACTGTGGGCAAAACAGAGCATTACAGGGCAGGGGTCTGCAAGGAGCAAAAAGTTTTCTGGAACTAATGTGATGTTCCTTAATCACAGCGTTAATCACAGTCATAGAGCTCATTTTTTACCTCATTGCTCTCCTGGACTGTGCCTATTTAGACTGAGAGTTTGTCAAAGGATGGACTTTATTCTGAGTTTGGCAGATGTAAATGCAGAGTGGCCTTAATAAAACAGTGCCACAGCAGTCCACCTCATGTCCTTTGTGCACATCTGCGAAGTGCCAAGAACGCTTTTTAGTGTCATGCAAAAATAATAAAGATAGATGTAGTTAATAAATTGGTAAGTACATTTTCAGCCCTCTGAGCTCCTCGTTTTCTTTCAGCATAAGCCCATTTTTTACAGCTGACTGCTGTGATCTTCCAAGGGATGTGCTGATGTGGCTTGAACCAAGTTAATTTGCTTCCTTTTTCTTTTTTTTTTCAGGATTGCAGATGTCATCAAAAATAAACAGTACAAAGAGGGGGGAGAAAGAATAGGCAAAGCAGAAACTGATTCAGAAACTAATTAAAGTAAAGCATAGTTCTCAAAACCTCTTTAAATTATTCAGATGTCACAATCCAAGGAAAAGCTGTTCTTTTCTAAGCGTTCTGCTTTTTTTCCTTCCTCCTCCCTGCTGAAATAACTAGTCTAATTAAATGTTGAAGATAGCTCCAAGTGAATTCAGGTTATCACAGCCAGTGGTTTTGGAGGCATCCAAGGGTCTCTAAGTTATGGTAGTTTTGAAGAGCTAAATGCATGTTCTTTGCTAAAAGTGGTGAAATTCAGGACTTGGAAGATAAGGGGTGGGGGACCTGGTACAGCTGCCAACAGTCCCTGTCCTTGGACAAGGTTGTAACTGGGCATTGTACAATGAAGGGAGCAGCTCCACACATTTTGAGACTTCAGAATGAGTTATGGTTCAAGGATTCACAGTGCCTTTCTCTCCACTTGCTGTGGGCACAGAGAACAGAGAGGCAATGAATGGCTTCTGGACCACTCCAGCCTCTCATTGTCTATTTGTCTACAACAGCGCATCATATAAAATGTGTGACCACCACTGCCATCATCTCTTGCAATGAAAGTACCAAGCAGAGGGATGCTTGCTCTACTTCAAACCATGATATTCAAACCGTTCCGTTGCCTCACTCACAACACCACAAATTCCAAATACAAAGTACCAAGCACTATTTCAGACAGATAAAATAATAGTAGATTAGTGACCTCTTTAGAGTGAATTCCACCAAGAAAGCAACTTTCCAAAGCCTCCTCTTCATTTCACATCTCCACAGCAGGAGATGTAACAACCCCAAGTGCAGGAGGACAGGCCAGCATTTACCCATCACAGCAGGACTCTTCCTCCTGCCAGACCATGGGACAGCTGAGCTCTGAGCCTTCTCCACCCCAAAGCAGGAACAGGGTCTCCAGTTTTGGGTAGCGAGAAGCGAAAAATTCCTCTGGCGTGATTTTTTCTCCCCAAGTGAATTTTTCAAGGAAACACCCAAGGAAATAGCTACTTCAGGCTGGTTCTGGGGACATTTGTGCTGGCTGAATATGTTAGCAATGCATTAAAACACTGCATCCTGTGGACATGAGTAGTCAAATACTGCCTAGGCAAGAGCTGTGCTCTGACTGTGCCCGGGAAGCCGATGGCCAGCTGGACCATGGGGCTGCTCTTCTCTCTGCCACGCACCACGCAGGTTCCCTTGACAGCTCAGGGCTCTCCAGGACCCTGATGCTCACTGCCTGGGGCCACATCTCTAGGCACTATCAGGGACAGCATTTATTAAAGCATGTCCCAAGGTGAGATAATGAGGTGGTCTACCTAGGAAAGCCCAGACTCCAGCCTGTGCCTGGCCAGCTTTCCACGTGGGGTAGTGGAAAAGCTAACCACGTGCCCATCCACACTGGCCTGATCTGCAACTGAAGCCCTGTCCCAGCTGTGGAGTGAGATTACTCTTTGCAAAGAGGAGACCAGCCAAAAACCAAGGTGGAATTGCTTTCCCATTCCCTGAGCCTTCTTCTGTCGCAGTCAAAGTGCTTTTACAACCCCCGTTCCTATGTAGGCTGCTACAGAGTGCCGCACTGCAAGAGCGCCCGGGAAGCAGGCTGCCGTCAGCGTCGTCCCCTCACGCAGCGGCAGGAAAAGCCCCGTTCAGGGCACGCACCGGGGTCCGATCCTCCTTTATTGACCCCAGCGTGGCATGATGTAGCAGACTCCACCTCAGCACAGCTCTGCTGTGGAGTTGGCCACCAAAAGACTTACTCTTCCACCCCACCACTTGATTAAAAAACAAAACAGGTAAATTAATTCCTTCAGCAAAGTCCAGAGAATGAAGATAGCAAATATGATAGCTGTTGTCAGTAAGCATAAGGAAAAATTATTTTATCCAGATCTAGATCATTAATTCTTGTTTAACCTTCTTAATACCCCCACTAATTGTTATTACTGCTGCTGATGCACACCTTCTCTAACCTATAGAAAATACCCGAGCTCAGTTACTTTGCTGCTGCACCTCAGTTCCCGCAGTGCCAAGACATAACCTCCAGCACGGGGCTTCCCCCAGCCTAGGAACCACTTCTTCTCTCATCCGTAAGTGCTTTTCTTAATCTGCTCTCAGTATCACTGATGTGCAGCCTTGCATAAATCCTCCACCCATTTTTGCCTCCAAATACGGCCCCTGCCCACAGGTCTTCAGCTTCACTCGCTGGAGAGTGATTCTCAGAGCAATCGTCTCCCCTGCAGCTGTTAATCTGTCATTAGCGTGCCATAAGTCACCCAGATATACTGCACCTTTACAAAACCTCAACAGAGTGGAAAAAAATCATTTGCTTTACTGTCAACATAAAAAAGTTTTTATCTTCATTGACAGTTTTATTTAGAAAAATCTCAGCTATATTTTAATTTGGCTCTAATGATAGCTCTCAGAGACCAGTATCTGCATGTTAAAGTTTAGTGCAATAGCAGCTGCTAATTTTCTCTTTCCACTTTTTGGTTTTGTTTAACAGATATTTCTAAAGGAAGGATGTCTCTTTTTTTTGTTGTTGTTGTGGTGAAAAAGCACATATTTCTGATAACACTGCAAACTGGCTGATTACCAATGGCTGCTAAAACCAGCTTCCTCTATGTTACCATCAGCACTGAAATGAAAAGGGACATCTTTAAATCTTTATGTAGTAGGACACCTACAATTTACTTCCCAGAAGCATGCTACACATTTTAGTGCAATAACGGCCTGCTCTTGCTCTGTGAATAGCTATCTCCTACCGCAGTAACAAAACCAATGACTTGGAGTGGAGTCAAAATACAGGAGCTAGTGAAATAGTTTCGCATCTCTAATTTCAGCGAGCAGGCTTGGTGCTGAGAAAGGACGTAGCGCTTAATGGTCTGAGGCCCCGTTTTCTGCAAAATAAGTGAAAGAAATTAATGAATCCTTACTCCATCCATACTTTTGAGCTCATTCTATCTTTTAGCATGGCTGTATTAGCCAGGTTTTCCTGGTTCAAGCCCACAATGAATTCATGCATGGGGCAAGTCCATAAAAGAGCAGCTGAGGTTCTCTACTGGGCCAAAACCTACCGGTCTTCCATAAAAGATTTCCTTTGGAAATGCCAGTGCTTCTACAGAGCTCATAACCTTCCAGCTCTGGGATTTTGTGAATCAAAGTTCATAAAAATCTATAGGCCACATCCTTGCTGGTAGAAAATGGCCTGCAACAGGCCAGTACTTTGGTTCTCTCTCCTGCCAGCCGCACCAAACAGCAATAAGCACAGTGCCAATAACCTGGGAAAGCTGGCATGGAGACAGGGACATGGAGACATTTAGCAGGTTTGGAAGTAGTACCCACCACACCAAGATCCATGTAAGACCCTAAAGGGTGTAAAACCAAACCCACTACACTCTTCCTTTAAAAGTTAAGCATAGCAGAGATTTCCTAGTAAGATTTGACAAAAAACCCACCAGAGGCTGGCTGTCAAATAAATAATGTTTGTAAAAGATATTCTAGAGGGATCATGTTGGCTTTGACTAGACATGGACAACAAGAATGGCAGTTGGTTTGAACTTCTGCAGAATCTGTTTTATTTGTCTTATTTTAAATTGTAACAATATGAAACTGATCTTCCAAATCACTTTCTTTTTTCTTTCTAAAAGATAAACTCCAGAGCAAGAATATTTGTGCTGAAAAAAAAGTCTCTCAGATGAATGCTTTTGTACATACGAGGATAGAACTGCCTGAAATAGCTTTGTTTTGAAACAATGCATTGTCTCACAGGGATTTTAGACATTCTTTAGGAAGGCAGCACTTGGCATTACATTTCATGCCTTTCAAAGTATCAATTTTCTTAGGAAATGAAGAAAGGGGGTGGGAGAGATACTTTTCACCAAACTGACTTAGTAGTTTTAAGGATTTCAAGCAGGTAAATGCGTAAGAATGGACAGAAGAGAAAAGATTATATCCTATTCACCCCAAATGGCAACAGGAAAAATAAAGGAATGCTCTCTCCAGATCATGTGCATGAAGAGGTTTTTATTGCTAAAAACCTGTTGCAGCTTGACTGATAAATGCTGGAGAACAGCATAGGTGAATTGAGGACACCACAGCTGACAAATGTCACATCAGGATAGATCATTCCATCAGCTCTAATATAGTCTCTATGTTTTCCTAGCAACTTATTTTCTGTTTCATGCATGCATGTTAAGCCTTTTTTTGCTAGACCAAATACGATGTGGTAATGTTTGGATATGAGCCCTATTTACAATGTCTCCAAAAACTGAAGGGTCTGATCTGGTGGTCTGGTTCATATCCATCTGTCTCTAAGGTCCAAGGCACAAACTCCATTCCCTTTCCCACAGCCCTGTGGATACAGTATTCTGGTCTGGATTCAGCTTAGAAATCCCCCAGGACTCAGATTTCAGGTTTGGAGCATCATGTCACTTCAGTCTCCTGGTGGTTACAATAATTATGGGAAAGCACCACAAAGGAAAGAAAGAAAAAAACCTAGCAGGTACACAGAAACTTTCTCTTTCCAAGCTCCAAGTCACAGAACTTCAACCCCCCCACACATACAACTACGTGTGTGCATACACACTGTGTTATTTCCCTTTATGGTTTATGCCCGTTCACTACCGTATCTTGCCAGAGGGCTGGCTCACACCTCAGCTTCCCGGCTTGAATTTCAGTTGATAGTTAAATCCACCATTTAAATAATTTTTCATTTTGCATATTTCTTCTGAAGAAAGGTCTGTGGTGGGCACATTATTACTCACTCTCTATTTCCAGTATAAAATTGAAGTCACCTCTTCGTCCCTTTTACAGCCTACACACTGACGCAGCATCTTCTCACACTTCTCTCCCACACAGGCAGCTCATGAAATTACACTCCTAAGCCATACAGGGGATGATGGATGGATGGTAGTTATCTTTTCTATGCAGGACTGCCTTACTCAGAGGCTGGTAATGGGTAAGAGAAGTTTTAGCTGCCCCAAGCACCATGCAAGATGCTCTGGCTGCCTACATATAGATCCTTAATTGCTTAAAGAGTTGACTTCACAAAAAATATTTCTATGACTGACAAGTCTCCAGGCAGCCTCGGGCAAGAGGTCAAGGAGCAGAGGCAGCTGATCGCTAGCGGGAGCTGAACACTACCCATTCATCAATAGGTGACAGAGCTGCCCCAGAGGAGCATTGACTGGGGGGGTTGTGTGCAGAGTGATCACTAGAAGGTTGCTGGAGGATGCAGCTGCTGGGGGAATTGCTGAAAAGGAGGAGAGGTTTGGCCAGGGAAGGGGAAAGGAGGAGCTGAATGTGGTATTTGTGCCCTCGTCTGATAATACTACCGTGCAAGAGTGAAAAACCAGCTGTAAAAATCTGTTTTTCTACTTTCACCCTCACATCAGTAATTAATTGCAGGAAATCACCCCACTGCAGATACACTGGTAAAATATACTCACAACCTGTCTCCCTTTCATGTCAGGGCTTTTTTTTCCCTTGCCAAGGTGTTGAACATGAGGCAAATAAATTTGCCTCAGAAAAAAAAAAAATTAGCTTGGAGGAGCTGTTTTATCATCTTCCTTCTGCTTTTCTATAACAGTCAGTGTGGCAATATCTGTTTAAGTTTAGAAAGCATATTGTTACAGGATGTGTGGGAACCACAAATATCATATGAGGCCAAGTTACAATAAATCCTATTCTTAGTGTCATTAATGGAAGCGCTTTCTTCTCATCGCAAAAGCAAACGAAAGAAGGTCCATTAATTTTTCCCTCGTGAAGCAGTAAGAAGGCACTTTAAAAAAGAGGGAGGAAAGACTCCAGTCGGGTACATGAGTGACTTCAGATCTCAGCACCTTGCTGAGCCCGGAGGCTGGAAACCAGTTCTGTCTATGAATGGTCAATAGCCAAGTTCCGCTTGTTGCTTTAAGAATATTTTAAATATAAGCTGAATTTGAATCTGTAATTATGTTTGTGTTAGCATGGTATTAGTTATTAAGGCCAAACAGCTAATCATTACTTCTGCTGTGCCTGGCCACAGTCTGCATTACAGTAGAATAAATCAGAAGAAATGCATTTTCTACTGCTTTGAATGTGATAAGACATGAGACAGTAAATATTTCACTTGGTCTTAGTGTTTACACTCCCTGGACTTGGTATTCCCCTGATTTATACCAAAGTGAAATAGAAGCAAATCCACCAAAGTCAATGGAGTTAAGCTAGGGTAAATCAAGCCCTCTATTACCGAAAATCAATTTTCCATTTGTTTTAATAACATTAATTTAAATGAACTCACTTGATATTCTCATACCTCTGATATGTGCACATAATTTGTGTCAGGGGTAATCCTGGGCAAACCTGGGTGCTTATGGCTTCTGAACCTGCTCAAATTTGAATAACTAGTTTATATAAAAATATTAATAGGATTTATTTTTTGATCTTGTACACTGAAGCCAAGTGCAGAGCATCCAGTTAACTTAAAAGCATAAGGCAGACTTCAGCCAGTTGAGCATGTTGTTATTGCCCATCTCCTGTATTTTGGCCTCCATTTACATTTCCATTTTTGGCTGCACACCTATCTGTATCACAGCTGTGAAGGCTGGGAGAACTATTAATTAGAAGCATGGAGTGCAGACCCCACTTCTGAGCCTGTCTCCCTGCCAGCTTTGGGTGTTAAACTCCTCCTGCTCCCTTGGTCTGCCTTGCCAGGGTTCTTGCCTCAAGAAGTCACCACAGCATCAGTTAACCAGTTCCTATTTCAGATGAAAGGGGGAAAAAAGCTAAATCTCATTTTCTAAAGCTTTATCCTGCAACGACCCATGTCCACTAACTGACACTAAATGACACTAACAGTGTCTGAGCATGAAAACACAGCTTGGTAATGCCACTGTAACACCACACGTGAAAGCACTACAGGAAGGGACAGGGCTGGATATGTCTAGGCAATATCTGCCCAAGTGGATATCCCACAACAAGTGGGAAGAAACACCTCCAGAGAAAAAGGTAATGTTGCAAGGAGATGATTTTTTTTTTTTTTTTTTTTTTTTTAAAATCAAGAGTTCTAAGTGGGAAAAAGGACTGACCTGCTTTGGGATTATAAATCCTTTGTTCAGGGGTGGAGTGAAAGCAAACTGAAAGTTAAATATGGTTACAAAACAATTGCTGTAGGTTTGCTGGCCGCTGGGGGCAGGGAGATATAGGCAATGGGAAAGGTCATTTTTGCCTCAAGGACCTGGCCACAGGTGGGATGTGGGGGACGATTGTCATGAAGCCAAAAGACCTAAGTCACTCTGGATTTTTAACCCCCTGGAAATTTAACCCCCAGCTCACCTCTGAGACATGCTCCCTTGAGCACCAGGCCTGAGGGAAGGACTGTTTTGTGAATATTGCTTCTCCGCTGACCTCGAGCAACTCTGTCCGGCTGTGCTTGTCCCTATAGCTCCTATATGGGCATCAGCCACAGGATGCTTTTCATTCAATGATACATGCGTATGGGAGCTAATGCAACCTCATCTGGAAAAGTGACAAAATCTTGCACCTAAAGCCTGTAGGCACTTTAGTTTCTTCAAAAAGGTCACCCAGTGCTGTGTACAGGGCTCTGACAGATAACATGAGGCATTGTCTTTAATAAATAGGACATCTAGTTCCTGGAAAAGTCCATTCCTTGTTGCTTCATAATATTGTAGTGAAGAATGATAGTTGTCATAAAAAAAAAAATTTTAGCATGTCTGCATTTTCTTACATATATTAGGTAGATTAGCAGGATACTTCCAGCAGAAGTGCTGTAAACAGAAACAAATTATGGTTTATGTATCTTGAGAGCTGCTAGTATTAAAAGTCTAAATATTTCATCAGACATCTGCACGTTTCTTCTCCTCAGCTGATAAGGCAAACAGAGAGTAGTCAACAAGAACTTAAAAGAAAACCAGACATCCCTCTTTGATAGCTGACTATAGAGAAAGGGGTTCTGAAAGGCCACAAGATCACTCCAAGATCTGAAAGGTCCCTTCTCAATGAACCACTACAAATTAAAGTTCATATTGGCTTTGTGAGGCACCAACTAAGCAACCACATGATGAATAAGGAAATGTGTTTTGAGGTATGGACACAGTTCTTTTGATTGTGTAGAAGAAATAATGCTTTGAGGCTTCCTTGAAACCCATCTTGACTTTCTGCATACAAGAAATGTGCCCCTGCAAAGCTTTTCCAGTATCAGGTCATGCTAGTGCACCACTACAAGGACAAAGACAGGAGAATGGTGAAGGCAACAGGGCGAGAAGGGGACAGGGAAGTGAGTGGTGAGAGACAAAGGAAAAGGGAAGAATGAAGAAAGAAAAGTGAATGGGAAGGAAGAGAGTGGAATGAAAGCAAATACAGGAAAGCTGCTGAAAAAGGACCAAGCGAAATCATCCTCACACAACAGCGCATTTGGTTCCATCATTGTTCTGCTCTGAAGTCTTGGTTTCCAGATTCTGCATCACTTCTGACTGCCCAGAAACCCAGCCC
This sequence comes from Phaethon aethereus, assembly GCF_964289735.1. Taxonomy (NCBI): domain Eukaryota; kingdom Metazoa; phylum Chordata; class Aves; order Phaethontiformes; family Phaethontidae; genus Phaethon; species Phaethon aethereus. The sequence continues at coordinate 20,867,198 of NC_138585.1, read as the reverse complement.
TGTGAGAAACAATGCAGCTGCCTGGGCCAGCAGCCAGGATGCTGTCTGCCTAAGAACATTTTTATTCAACTTGAGGTTACAATTCTTTGTTTCTGAAAATGTAACATTTGATATAAACCCAGAGTGCTGACCTATTCCTTTTGAAAATGTAGAAGTAATTTGGGTTTTAGTTCCAGCTTTTGATTAAAAAGCTTTTAAGGGAAAACCTCAAAAAAAATTCCTAGGAAAATTCCATGCCAAGCCCATTTTCTGGTCTTTAATTTCCAATAACCAGGGAGCAAACAACCGTAAGTGGAGGGAACAGAGACACATCAAGTAACTTCAAGGAGATTTTTCACTTTCCTTAATAAGGGACTTTAACTGCATGATGACTCATGCAATATAGATGAACAGAAGCAAATAAATCAAGACATTAAATAGAAATAGAAAACAAATTGAAAACTCAGAAGAGAAAGCATTTAATAGAAAACTTGGGGGGGGGGGGGCACGGTGGGCGAGGAGGGGAATGGACCAGGTCTCCACCCAATACCATTGGCAGGTTTTTTTCCCTTCATGGGCCATTTCTTTTGCCTATGTCTTTTCCTATGACAAGAAAATTCTTCGGGAGTTGGTAGAGCTCCTGCTCTTCCTCAAGCGACAGAGCTGGCACAACGAAGAGCCCAGGTCCTTCCCATGTCTCCTTCCAGCACTCAACTTTTCCAGGACTTTTCCGGGTCAAAGTCTCCTTCCAGCACCTAAATACAGACCCCTCCATCACCCACCTGCCTGGTCTCTCAGGAGTAAAGACCCTGGCAGGAACTGGCAATGGGGTGCTGTGGGGATACAGAATAAGGAGCAAGAGCATCGTCTGCTATAAATATACTACAGAGATGGAAGAGAGATCATTGTAGAAACTGGCAATTTCTGGGGTTGGTTCTATTACAGTTTTAAATTTGGATTTCAACTCTTCTCTGTCAGAGAGCCCCCACCACAGATAAGCATCTGTATTTTTGGATTTGATGTTGCTCCAATCTTGGCAGACCTGTGCAGTGGTACATTTGGACCTACAATAAGGGATGGTGTGACTTGTACAGCTAAATCAAGTGCTCCTTTCAGTGTTTCTACTTGTTATCTTCTTTGTATTTAAACACCACTATTTTAGAATTTTAAAAATTATCAGAGCTAGGGGATACACCCAAAATGAACAATAGCTTAATGAAAGTACCACCTTTCTTTTATCTTTCAACCTGAGAAAATGATTCCACTCTTTAATGCCCATCATTCCAGCATTTGCTGATGCTTTGTTTTAATGATGACAATCTGTTGCAGCTCAGACACAGAACTCTCATTTTCCCCCAGACATCCAGTCATTTGTTTCTTTGTGTGTGTGCTTTATTTTTTATGGGGCCAGCTGCTTTGTGATCAGCAAAATATCAGAAAAATCATCTTACCAAAACAAAGCTGCAAATGAAATATTCAAGGAAGCAAACTCCCATGGAAATCTTTAAAGCCCTAACAGGGGAGGATTCTCATCTCTGTGCACATGGGTGACTCACTGGAGTAGATGAGAATTACGTGACTGCATCAAAGATTTCAGTATGAAGAATAGTCCCAGCTTTGGCCTTTTGGAGTGAACTCACAAATAAGTTTTGATGAAGAATCTAGATAGAGATAAACTTGCTCAGTGATATCAGCCATGACCAGAGTAACACAATGATTTGAGGGAGTTATGGTATTCTCCTATCAAAATTAAGTGTGTGTTTAACATAGCATGTCCTTAAATGCTTTTTGTAAATCAAGCACTCACATTCAACTGTCCAATTTACACATGGGATGAATGACACCTAAAGGTCAATACAGATATGTCTTTGCAGGTACAGAGGTTAATTCACATAAAACTTGTTATAATTTGCAACATGGAAAAAAGCTGTTTCTGTAAATATTGTAATTAAACTGAATGTTGTTTTTCTAATTGTTAGAAAAGAAAGCCCCAAAGTACTGGGAGGAAAGAAATTAGAGTAAACAGATCTGTAGGAAAATATTCTCATTTTAAGTATCAGCTAAAATACAAACTGCCAAAGAAAAATTCACAAAAATATACTCATGATGCACCAAATTATCCTCTCGGGTTTCATAATTCTGCGACTTAGTGCAATTAGTTAACGGTGGTGTTGTTATAAAACTATGCACTGTGGCTGGCGGGTTTTGAAACTACTCCAGAAACCAAAGTCTGACGCTAAACAACTATTGTGTTTGGGTATTAGGCAACAGGAAATCTGCCTGATGATAACAGAGTTACACCAAGCCCTGCAGCAGCCACTGAGACACTATGTCCATTTAATCTGCAGATGGCAAAGCAGATATGCCATTCACAGCTGCATGCATGAGGATATGACATCTTTGTCTATATTAATCTCATGGCTGGCTTCACATGACTCATTCAACCTTTTTTCTATTACATGAAAGGGAAGTTAACTAGCAAGACCTCTGGTGATTTTTAAATAGGTCCAGCCCTGCTGTGATGTACATTTCATTACAGAGCTGCTCCCCATATTCCTAACGCTCTCATGCCATGCAGTTGTGTAAGTCCACGGTACCTACGCAAATCCCCCGTATGTGTCATTAGCTCTTTTCCAAAGCGGTCTTGTTAAAACACACAGGCTGTGATGCTAAGAATATGACAAATGGGTCAAATATATTAAAGCATATATTGAGAGAGACAACATCAGCAGGCTTTGTTATCCCAGTTATCAGTAGGGACATAGAAGACTTAAATAAATGAACCACCTTAATTTAAAAAAAGAAAAAATCTGCAATATCTCTGTTACACAAAGATAAGCTGACAACTAAGGCGAAACACAGCTATGCCCAGAGGCAGCAGCAGGAGTGTAACAGGCTTCCCTGCTCTCCTCATCCTCTGTGGCAAGGTGAAGAAAAACACCATGGGTTTAGCTCCAAGTGGTTCACAGGAGCTTTGCTGTTCAAAGTAGCTTGATTTTGAGATCTTGTTCTCTGCTTTTCAATCAATATTCACATAAATATGTCTTCAAAGTGTAATATCACCAGGGGAAAAATACGAAGCTTTTCATCATCTTTTCCTGGAAAAATGCAAAGGTTTGAGGACGTGCACACAATAGTACTATTTTCAGTTCTAGTAGGTCCTTCAAGCCTCAGAGAAGGCTCTGTTTTGAAGAGCAAGAGACATTCCCCTCCCCAGAGAAGTAACTCTTAGAGTTAGGCAAGATACTGAGAGCGAGGAAGAAACAGAAGTAGAGAGCTGCTATGGTCAGCAATGGTCACATAGACCCATCAGGGCAGGGGTTAGCTAAGGATGCAAAATGAAACTGAAAAAATAAAAATAAAAAAATCTTTCTTAAAGCATTTTCATGGGGAAAATTAAATATTTTAATGCGAAATTCCCATTTCAAAGTTCAGAGTCTATGGTTTTTCCATAATAATCCCATCAAGCCTTACACAAATAAAAATAATCAAGCAAGAGCAAAATATTTCCCCATAAATACTTGTCCCATGTGGAAAGGAAGCTCCAGCTGCTTGCACAAATCTGAAGCATCAGGTTCCAGCCCTACTGACAAGGTTTTCAAGATTTTCATGTTTGCATCCCTCTGCTCCATTAACAGTGTGCTGCTTGCTGAAAGCTAAGGCAAGTATACTCAGAGAATAACAAATTATCAGTAGAAAATAACCTGTGGAGAGAACACTTGCCCCAGAGGAGTGTAACCAGACCCTAGCAAAATGTTTTAAACCTCCCAGGTAAGTACTAAAAGCCATGGGCTTCTGTAAAATACATATTATCTCCCCTTTTTCTGTATTCAAAAAAACAAATAAATACTTAATATAGTTTAAAGTATTTGAAGATGTCCAAATTCTTTAGGAAGGCTAAATTAAGCTTTTCAGAGGTTTTTTGATGATCAAGAGCCAGATCAGCACTATGCTTGAAGCAAGCTCACTAACCGTGCTTGAGAAGACTTTTGAAGTTAAAAGATTGATGTGCTTGAGGGGCAGTGAAAGAAGTAATTTGTTAAAAAGAAAAATCTGAACACAATCAGAAAGACTTTGATGCATACCTGTGTTTACCTGGGACCTGAATCGCAGCAGTCACATCTGTAAGTTATAACATGTTTAGAACAAAAAGGAGTGACCAACTCCTTGCAGAACTGGGAAACCAGTTGATAGCTTGGACTTTGCAAAGCACATCCAAAGCTGTGTCAGATCTTGACAGGTCAAAATTTCACAGCTTCCCAACACAGATCACTTGTGAGGAACACATGTGTGTATATGTTAATGCTTTTCTATTTTCTTATAAAAGAAGAGCAGAGATGCTACTGAGTGTTCCTAAAACCCTTCAGTGACAAGAGTTTCAGTGCTGTCCCTAGGCAACCTATGGTTACAAAACTACTTTACCTCTTCCAAAAGCCCAGTTGCTAAGAGAGCATTTCCTTTCTCTTTAACAAATTGATGCTTACGACACAGAGATGAGCAGTTCTACTTACTCTTTAATCCTACTGTGTCATTACCTCTTCATGTGCATGAGATGTACAGAAAGATATTGATATTAGATTTGGAAACCATGAAAATGTAAGGGGCTTAGAGTATTGACAACAGAGACCGTAGCTACAGAAGAGGACCTTGTTCATGCCACTGATTCCAAGCACGAAATACCACAGCGTATCTGGATACCAAGATAGACATTCACATTTCTGCTAAGCAATCTGCAGGGACAAAGGTATTTCAGTCAAACCCAGAATTTAATACCTTGCATGAAGGTAGCCCTAGGTTAAATTCACCACTTGCAATGCTGGCTAAAATTATTTGTCATGTTATCACAAGATAAAGCAGTAGTATTGCCACAAGATAACCATGTAGTTACCCTCATTTGCAAGGAGCTGCTGGGTTGTTACCACACATCCATTGTAAGTTACTGTGTGGTGTTTCTGAAGTAGTATCTCAGGAACTAACCTGTCAAAACTGCAGCAAGCCCCTCACCATGCAGGTCACTATCCCTGCAGGGATACTTGGTAAACAGGAGCAGATCCCTCCTTCGGAAACAGAACATTGCTGAAATCTTGCTATCTTACAGTGAGAAGATCAGAAAAACTTTCAAAATAGCATTTCATCCTTTCACAATCCTGCTCTTAACTCTCCACTCCACTGGTAGAAAATGGACATTTATAGCCATTACCTCTCAGCTGTCAAACCTGACAACAGAATTAACAGCTCTGCTAATTAGCAGGATAAGTACCTTGCCAGGCACAAGGCTCAGACTGTGAGGTGATCTACAGGATTTTTTTTCCCTAGGATCAGAGTAGGGGTAAAAAGCATAAAAATGGTGAATTGCTTATGATACGAAGAGAAGAGAGACAGCTGAGCCACAAATTTTAGCTCAGCAGATTGCAGTCCAGTACCCTATAAAAACATCAGTTAACCTATACCTCAAAGCTTGTTGAAAACAAAGCAAGTATCTTAGAAACCCAGCAAATTAGATATACTGCAGACGGTTAACTGGCATAAAGGAGATTAAGTGGCCACTAGTCATGCTTTCAAAACCAGAGGAGAATTTAGTACTCATCTGAACTGCTTCAGACACAAAACACTCTCCCAATAATACAGAAACTAAAAGTATGAATCTTGGGCTAAAAGTCTTGCTGACCACTTACCAACACCTCATACGTTACACGAGATGAAAAAACATTGAAAACTACCTAAGAAATAGATGTTCATACTTCTCTGCACTTGCTGTACAATATTTGGCAGCAGAGCAATTCCAAGTCACCCAAAGCCCCGTCTGTACTACCAGCACTACAGATACGTGACAAAAACAATCATAGATGTACAATGTGTTCACTGTTACAGAAATGGTCATATTGTCTTTCTGAAGGAAAATTACTTTTTTAGCACAGTGGACATTTCCAAAAAAAAAAAAAAAAAGTGTTTAAGTTGGAAAGCATTCAGTTTTCGATGACCAATACCTTTTTGTTATATAAAAATTGCAAAAACTTTTCAGTGAACATGCTGGTGAAGATTTTTTTTTTTTGTTTAAATCAAGAGTTCATTTCCCCCCACCAGGAGGAAATATAGCATCCCAACCAGCTGTTCTCGCTATTCAGAATGCATAAATATCAAAGCAAAGCAGAAACACGAACAGCATGGAACTACTCTCATGGAACGATACACTACCTAACAGCCTAGTCTGCAACTACAACTCTAAGTCACAGTGGAAACCCTCTTTCTAAAGAATCATAAAGAAAGATTTAGAAGATGTGCTGACAAACCAGAAAGGTCTTGTTCATTTGCAGGCTTGAGGGCTACACAACACTGCACCATATCAGGAGCAGCCCAGGACAAACTCTTTGAGGACATGCATGACATATGCAGTGATTTAGCACCAGGATTAACGTGACACAGCAAAGTAGCACAATGATACGAACACCACGAAGGAGGAAGTCTTCTCACTTGTTACTAATTAGACTTTAGAAAACACTGATAATCAATATTGGTTCAAGTTTTAAACTAGTTTTCCTTTGTATTTATTCCTATGTATTAATATACATATTTTAAGTATATTAATAGTAACCAAGATAAGCAATTCTGTGTATTAGCAGCTATCCTAGAACATAATCAAGCAGCCATTGTCCCTTTTGTACTTCTAATCTAAATATACAGAGAAAGCACTGGGGAAAGGAAATGTTGTTATTCCCGCCTTGGAGTTGAAGAATTGAAACAGATAAGAACTAAGCAATTTTCCATCCTTAGAAGGGAAGTCTGTGTCAGAAGCTGGGACAGAATGCAAATTTCTACAGCTATTCTCAAAACAGGTTTGTTGGCATAATTGGTTTTCAACTGCAGAGGTTGCCAGAGAATCCCGAGGAACATTTATGGAAAGTGAACCTTAAATATGTGCTACTCAGCTAAGAGCCCTTTCATGTTAAGAAGGTGGATGGAGAGAGATTCTGTGCAGTTGACTTCAGAAAATCATAAAGAGGAGAAAGTGACAAAAGGAAATGGAAGAGAAGAACGCATGATCCAAGCAAAGCGAAATGCAGTCACGTCAGATACTGTAAGCACAAACTGCTGGACTCGCGACATCACTTTTTTCCTTTCTCTGAGTAGGGAAGACAATACCCAACCATGGCAAGGTGGTCTATTGGCAAAATAGCAACTCAAATCTCTGTGAATTCAGCAATGTCACTGCAGCCAGACAAAATCATTGCAATGCACAGATTAATGAGGTGAGATCTAGACAGAGGGGGGAAAAAATTACATACAAATGCATGGGGTTTTTGCTGATAAAGAGCGCCTGTAAATTTTCAGGGTCATATGCTGATACAAAAACAAATACGAAAAACCACACATAGGCACTAGCAAGCCTGTTGTACCCCACTGAAATCAATGGTTTTCCACCCTCTGGTAAAGATGCAATTTCAAGATTGGGTGTGCAGAAACCCAGACATATTGAGATTTTACTGAGGAAGACAAAATTACAAGCTGACTGTGTTTCAGACCACAGCCACAGTATTAGTGTAGTTTGATCTTTTATCGAAACCCTCACCAGAAAAAACCCCACACTGTGCTTGATTCCAACCTTCAGATTTGGTACAAAGAAATCTATTTTGTTAGGAGCAATTGGGTTAAGTATAGCACTTAGAAATGCGTCTCAAAGGATTTCTCATCCACAACTCTTTTATGTTTAAAATAACTTAAAATAACCCACTAACAGTGGGTGGATTTGCAATTAGGGTTGCATTTTCCCAAGATTTTAAACAAAACACTAATATTTATATGCAACAAACACGGGTCCTTCTTTTGGTATGGTAATTCTGCTTTCATAAAGCAGCTGAGCTTCTCCCATCCCCAGTATAACTTGTCCTATTTAACAAACTAGACAGAAGAGCTTTAAGAGGTAACTATCACTAGTTTATATTTTTCAACTAATTTGCAAACTGCTTTTTCAAATTAACAGCTTTTCCACTTTTAAAAGCAAGGAAGGGCTGCCTAGTTCACGTGAAAGTCCTTATTAGCACCTGAACTTCCACGGAGAAGCATTTCCCATGGCCGCAACTGTAGTTAGTGCTGCAGTAACGTGGAGTAAGAGCGAGGGCTGCTCCTGCCCCACAGCTGGCCACGAGCCCCATGTGGCCTGGCACGGAGATGCAGAGATGCATCAGCCTGACACACCTTCCTACAGCAGAGGCTGGCACCAGTGCCACCACAGAGACAAAAGATGTGCTCACAAGAGAGTTCTTCAAGGATGAAGAACAACGAAGCTAAAGCAGCAACGGCTGTGGAATATCACTAAACAGATTGCTTCAATCCTCTTTAGCTGTGCTTTTCCCTGGATGCTTATTATTTTTCATCCCATTAAATAAAAGGATTGAGACCAAGTACAGTATACGCGTGTCTGTCTGTATATTTGTAGTGGCTGACTCGAATATGAGGGTGATGGGTGGCTTTGCTAGCTGCTGTGCTCTACCAGATCTTCCTTGCGTTGACTTTGCCAGCCTGATAGACTCAGCAGAGTTGCTCTCAGGATTTATCAGTGCAAGCGATAGCAGAATAAGACCCTGTGCACTTCTGCTGCAGCCCGTGGCAAACACATGATTTGGGAGTTACTAATCTATCACACATTAATTAATCGTATAGACTGTAGATAGAGCACGGTTGAACAAACTTGGTAGAGAGAGAAATCTGAAGCCACTCCAACATCCCGAGGGCTTCTCATAGCTCTGCCCCCCATGCTAGGAAACGTCATTCTCTAAAGTAGGTCTTACATCTTTAGAAGATGAGCGTGGGGAAGAGCTCTCATCTGGGATATGGAGACAGTTTCAGGCAAAATAGCAAGAGTGGTTGCTCTAGTTTGATGAGGGTTTCCTCATTATGTTCTGTGCATTTCAAATGTGAGAGTTTGGTTTTGTAATGATATTGCACATCATCTTTGAGCCTCCAGGGGCTGGATGTAGGATTTCAGAAATAAATATATTAGCAGGAACAATTGCCGCTTCGAAGAAAAAAAGTTATACTTTTCCTGATTGATAGCTTCTGTGTGCCACCTACAAAGGCTTGTGTTTCTTTGCTCTGGAGTTTCCCAGGCTCTGAGGTACTTCAGTTAATTGCCATTTATATAACCAATGCATCCCTTTCTCAGGAGCAATGAAAGCTCTGACTCAGGAGAAAGTCATCAGATCCCTTTCATCAATCAGGAGCAGGAGCAGTGACTAAAAAGCATGATATTTCGTTTGGGTTTAGTCTCATCTCTGCAGCGCATTGTAACAGGCAGCTCTCTTTGCTGCTGGTTTTTGTTTGCTGACTTCAGAAGTGTACTTCAAAAGCTCCCTGTCCTCCTAGTGAAAGTGCTACACCTGTCTTTTATCATATCCTTTGTTCTGAATTTTAGCCCACATTCCCAAATGAAAGATGAAGAGCAGGAAAACTTAATTCGGCAGGACAAAACAGTCATTGTGTTAGAAAAAAGTAGCATGTACCTAAGCGAAAGAAATTCCTAATAAAGAGAGTAGACCTACTGAGATTCGTTTTTCTCCTAACACAGTGTCCCTGCCCTAAAATAGAGAAAAGAGAAACCGAAGAGCCATATAGAAAGGAAAGGCTCATTCGAGTCCAGCTTTGAGGAATCCTGTTGAACAGGATTGGAGGTATGTGACAGGACATGTCGTTCATCTGCTGCTCGTGAACGCTCTACCCTCCACTCTATAAACTTCATGCCCCAACTTCTTTGAGGTCAAAGGAAGACAGTAGCTAAAATGATCTTCAAAGAAAAAAAATGTGTTGGACCAAAAAAATTTCTGCATTTGTAAGGTGTTTTATTAAAAAAAGATTTTCCTTAGCTGATTTCTGTCTGATCCAAGAAACTAGTTTTGAGATGTAATAGTGGTTTGTAGTTATAGCTTCAGGATATATTTCTGAGTTTGAAAATAAAAGGTTTTAATAGAAAGGCTGTAGTCTCAGGATTATTTATGTCTCCCTACGATAAAAAATGTTAGTATTTCTGTCTAGCAAGCTCAGTCTAGTCTTAGCATTCTTCCTGGTGAGACTTACACAATAGTCACATCTACCTCCTAGGTCTGATTTGCTTAACAGTACTTTGGACTGTACCTGCATCAGCTAATTAGCCATTCCAGAACAAGCACAGCAAGTACCTTTCAATCCTAATCTCTTTTTGTGTAACCTGTAGTGGTATTGAGTTGGAACTTGAGCTCTCCCAGCTTTCTATGCAATTTTGAAGAGCTACTCATGCTCCATATGGCATTTGACTCTTGAAAGCCTGATTTACCTGGGTTCTAGCTGTAGATTCCTGGCAAGAGGAGAACACACACCAGGTCAAGCCTCCTGAGTAAGCCTAGTTGGTAACCCATAGCTGTATGTCAGATGTAAACAACCCAAAGAAACCCCACAAAACAACAACAAAAACACAAACAAAAAACCAAACACAAACGCAAAATCACACCAAACAACAAACAACCCAAAACCAAAAAAACCCCAACCGAAAACAGTGGTATCATTCCAGTAACATTGGTGGGCCTTAGCTCTGAGGCAGGGGTAAAGACACAGCTAATTTGTTCTCTGTTTACAGGTTGTTCTTCCACTTAAATCATTCAGTGAGCCAACCCCACTTCTAATGTGAATTAAGTAACTATTTGCACACCGAGAATAAGAGTGACGTGACAGAGACTTTGCAGAAGTCCAAGCTAAGGCAACACACCCACGGACTCATGTACAAGTGAGAGTGCTCTGCACCAGTTCCCTGCCAGCCTCTTCTCAGGAGACCCTGTGCTCCCTGCAGCCTCGAGCAGTACCTTCAGAGCATGTACAAAAAGCCGTGATTTTGTCCGATACCCCAGAAATTCCCCTTCACTAGCTAAGACCCTTTGCCTTTCCCAAAGACGACAGACTGCGCCAAGCCAGGTACCAATGTCTCTGCGTGACTGCATTTCCCGGCTGCATTTATTTGCATTGCTGCTACAGTTAATTAGTGACAGCCCACGCTTTCAGTCTCACCTTCTGCATAAACCCTCAGTAATTCACTCTTGTCTATGAACCTGCCTTAGTTCTTTTTTCCCCTCTTGCTTCACAACTGGCAAGCTAAAGTAGGTCTCTAGCCTGAAAAAAATCCTCTTATTTATAATCTAGTTGGCCTTAATCTACTAACTCAAGCTCACACTGAATAATTTGTTCTGCTAAAAGGTAGAAAACAATTTTTAGGCTTCCACAGGGAATATGAGCCATTTTGTTCCAGTTAGTTAATTTATCTGTATCAAGACCACAGATCTCTGTGGGTCTGACCAGGTTACAGATCCCTGGTATGCAGACACATTTTTTTTTACCCTGAAGTGTCTCCAGCTTAAAGAAATTTATCTCTCTCACTTGTTCATTTTACTACTTGACTTCAATCAAAACTATCTCCACTGAAGTCATTCTACAGATTTCATTTCTCTACTTAAACACACCATCTATCCTCACTTGTACCACCTCCCTCCTCCTACTCATTTAAATGGGCTGTTATACCAGGGTAGATTAATGCCAGTCGTCTCCCTTGATTTAAACAGTGTTTGATTATACCTGTCAGGATATACCTCTCCCTCAGTATGCGTTCTTGCCTGATGTGTTAATATGATGGAGTAAATGGGCCTAGAGACATGGCCTAATCGTTGCACAACATTAAATAGTTAAGGCAGGGTTCAGGCCTCCAGGTACAGACTTGTTGTATTGGTAATCCCCGCAGGCGGTGGAAAACATGCCAGACTTTGATGATATAATGGCCAAAACACAAAAGGAAAATAACATTCTCCAAGCATGAGGTAGTCAGCAAATGCCGCATTTTCTACATTTTTACCTCTCTCTTTCCCCCATTCCCTCTCTCTTTCTTTTCTTTTTTAAAATTTTTTTTGGAGTCAGCCTTCAAAAAAGCTGCTTTGTCTCCAGCACAATTTCAGAGCTAGGACATCAACCACAAAAGCTGCTTAGGTCCAACAAAAGGACCCAAGAAGGAAAATTAAATTTTCACCCTGTGACCAGTCTCCCACTTTCCAACACTCCCCCGGGGTAAGGAGAGCTGGGTGGACCACGTCACATCCTCCAGTACAGATTGCTTCAAGATAAGGTAAAAAAGAAGAGTAAAACAGTGGGGATGGGAAAAGCCCATGGAAACAAAGCAAGGTCTCTTTTTTTTTGGCCACGCCTTACTGGAGAGGATCTGGACCTCCTTCAGGGCTGCACCTTCTTTTTTTTGCAGTATAGACTCTTTAAGACCTTACCAGTCTTTGACCATAATTGGATACTGTTTTCATACCAATTTCACCAGCAAGGTTGTCCAGCCTAGGAATACATTTCCTATGAAGGAATATCTGAAGATGTGGTATAATTCCCTCATTTGCTGAAAACTCCATAAATTTGGGAGTTCATTTCAATTCCGAAGTGGAAAACATAACTTCAATCAGCAGGGAAATGAAAGTTTAATATTTTTTAGCATTCTACTTTATTTTTTCTTAAATAATAATTGAAATAAGCTTTTAGGTTTATCACTTTCAAATTTAAAAAATCATGATCAAAATATTGAAACAAACTAGTGAACTTACTGATTTTTTTTTTTTTTATATTTTTCTCCTATCTAGCATTTTAATCAAAGTTAAACTGAAGAAATTTTGATTTAGTGAAAAAATAATTTTAGTAAGAAAATTTTAGAAAATTAATGGAGAAATTGTCCCGGGAACATGAGTAGGGACTCAGTGTCATTAAAACCTGCAAGTTTTAAAGAAAAGCCCAAAATCAAATTAAAGACAAAACAACATGCTCTGTACTCATTTTGGATTAGTTGTCTTGGGACAAAAGTCTCATATTTCTAGGAAAGCTTTCTCTTTCCTGATGTTCTCTGCTTACCAGAGACGTAACTTTACCGCACGTGTGTTATACGTCTCCATGTCTGTTGCTGTCCTTTAGGTTACTCCAGCCCTTACCTTCACACAAGAATTTTTGATATTGCTAATATTGATCTTAGTTTTCTGCATCTCAGCCCAGGGCCAAATTAATTGTAAAGTCCCCTACTCAAAACTGCTATATCACAGTCAGATTCATGCTGTACATGGAAAAAGGAAATAAGATGGAGAATAGACTTCTTCCCTGAAATGAATACATCAGATAAGGGTAAAAATCATCTCTGCCAAAAAAAAAAAAAAAAAAAAAATCTTTCCTCAACAGCCTAGATTTGTGATAGGTCACAAATGAGAAATCAAAGGAAGCACTGAACAGACAGATGATGACATTATGAAGGCTTCCTAATAATGCTAGATGCATTAATTTTTTTCTTAGCTGCAATTTTATGACTAACTATAATATTTCTTATGAGTGATAGTAGAAAAGAACCATAAAGCTGACAGCATAATGTATGATTGTGGTCCAAAAGACTGGGAAATAAATGCACAAGGAGAGAAGAAAGCTAGTCTGGGGAAGAATTGTTCTAGAGCTCTGTGATAAGGGATTTGTTAAACAGTTTTGTGGCAGTTACTCCCAATATCGGGTGTACATACTATGGAAGTAACCGTGATAACAGCTTCCTATTTCTCTAGCACCTTCCTTCTAGATGGATCATTATTTATATAGCACTTGGATGTGGGCTAGACATCCCCTACCGGAATTTACAATCTCATTTTATTCATGATGTTCAGTTACTGTGGTGAAAAGAGCCATTTATATCTAGCGACAGACAAGCAGTTAGAGTAGCAAACAATGGGGAAACTCTTGTAAGAAAAAGAAGCCAAGAATCAGGATCCTGGAGGGTTTATTCAACTGAGAAGTTTGGGATGATTCACCGAGAAGTTTGGTAGTTCTCCAGCTACAAAAAACAGTTCCTTTGGGGTGATTGTAGATCATGTTATACTTGCTATCAGTACAAATCCTTCCTATGCATATTCATTATGTTCATACTCATTCCTCATATTCATAGATATTGGATCAAGCCTGATCCAGGGGACAGCAACTTTCACAGCAATGCGGGACTGTGGTTATCTATACTTTAAATCAAAGGATACCAACAACACCAGACCACAGAACACCTCAACCTCAGTCCAACCCTAGAGAACAAGACAGTTCAGCAAAGTGGGAGAACAGGTCGACCTGTTGTGGAATCCACATTGCAGCTGAGTAAATACCATCAAGGAGTCAAGATGCACTGACTACAGGAAAGGAGGTAGCCCCAAGCCACAGCTAGCCTGTCCTGCCACCTGTCTGTAGTCCACCTGACTGAGCCTAGGCCCCTTGGCAGTCCACGTGTGAGAAGAGTGCACAGACCCCAGGGGAGAGCCCAACAACAAACTCCCTTCTCCACAATCATTCATGAATTATACAAGGGAAGAGAAAGAAGTGATATTGCACCTAATATGCAGTGTTGTTATTCCCAGCCCTTATCCACAATATCAAGGCTTCTCAAAGCCACTTGCAACAGAGTACAAGCAAAATGTTCTCTCTCTTGTCTCTTAAAATGAGTTATTTTTTAACCAAGAAGGTTTATCGGTGGTATAAGCATGACAGAAAGAGCTACTCCTAATTACATCCCTATGAACAAAAGAGGTTTGGTGCAAGCAGGAAAAGCACATGGAATTAGAAGGGCTAGAAAGAAGTTTTGAGAAGGATCCTCCTCTCTACTAAGAGAAGTTTAATGGTAACAGGCAAAATATTGAGAGACAATATCCTCTAGCAACAGCAGTAGCAGTGATTCACCACTCATTCTGCACGTATTAGATTTGATGACGGTATGCAAGAGCCCACCCATTCGTTAACTCTTTTCCATCATCATCACTCTGTCATGGTAATGGGATAGTGGTATTTGCAAGGCTGATAGACAGTAATGACTTCCGGTTAACAAATCAGACTTAGCATTAATTGCTTTGTTATCCTCACAGAATGCCACTACAAAGATATTTTATTATCCCTTCTGTCAAATCACCATTCTACTCCCTGCAACCCTTAGTCCTTTCATATACTGGCTAGGCAGCTAACCAGACAGGCCCCCATGTAGCTAGTACTACGTCATTAATACACACATATAATGAGCTACTCATAGACACAGTATTACTCATGAATATGGCATATACGTATTTTGACACAATCCACAAAGAAAAAAAGATTGTAGTTACTATGCAGATAAAAAATTATTTTTCAACTAAAATGGTATTGCATGACTTCAATCACGTAAGCCAAAATACTTTTTCATGAACTGTGTTCTAACGTTGTTATGTACACAATCAATGCTTGTGTAAAGAAGATAATAAATGTCAGGAGAAAGTTTTTAGAATTGTTCATCTAGAATGAAAGGTGGATGTTTCCTAATCAAAATAACTGTGCATAAAGAAATGAATGAAAAGAAAACAAACCCAGCCGTTATCCCCACTCGGCTCTGTGAACAAAGTGTTAGGCTGAGCCAAGCACTGGTATCAATTTTCTTTGCTTAATGAAAAGGTTTTCCGAGATGTAGTCCTTTCTGCTTCACTGTGGATTGACAATACATTCTGACCTAATGGATGCTGATTACTGTTTCCATTATGCAAGGCTGACAGAAGCAATATTTCTTCGAACCACAACCTGTTGTTGAGCACAGAGCTATTGTAGTGTGACTCTGTGCTACAAAGGCCTTTTCATATCACATGTTCCTCATCTGCTTTGAACCACCAGACGTCCTCTCACATGGCAATAAGAAGACCTGTGAGGCCGTCCTGCCATCACAGCTGGGATATCATCACTCAGGAGAAAAAAACAGAACCATCTGGAAGTCTTGTATCAACATGAAAACCAGATGAGATACATACTACATTTCAATTCTTTAAATAAGACAAAAAATGAAGTAAGCACCACAAGTGAGAGATTAACTGGGTGGGAAGTCCTGAGCTCCTCCTGATCTCCCCAAGGCTTCAACCAAGCATGGCACAAGAAACCACATCCTTCTTGCAAAACAGAAAAGAAAAAATTAAGGAGTATTACTGTGTACATCTTTTATCTACCCAACAGCTACTTCTACTTGGAGGATTTGGGAATTTACCAAAGCAGAGGCAGAGCCTGGGCTGCTCGAGCCATGCCTGTGCATTACGTACAGCCCCGCCTACAACCAGCCCCTCTCAAACCAACTTGTATACCTGGTGCTTTGTATTTATTGATCACATGTATCAGTGATCTTTTCACCATTTATGTTTCTCAGCTTAACAGGAAGACTAATTCTTCCAAGCTCTGCTAGCACACTAGATGCTCATTCTGATAGGCACAGTACAAGCTGTGTTTCCCAAGGTGAGCTTCAGATGTCCCTTCCCACCACAACAAATTAGCCTGGTCAACGCAGGGTGCAGCTCATCTCACAAAACCATGACCAACAGACCGGTTGGTCTCCACAACAGTTTGCTGTAGAGACCAACAGACTGGTGTCTGACATGCTGTGCTGTTACCAAGTGTTAAATGGCAATGTGTCCTGGACATCAGGAGAAGTAGGAAATGAAGAAAAAGTGAATGGTCAGTGCTAGAAGTACAAGTGTGTGCAATAGCTTTGAAGAAAACCCAGTGAATAAGGGAGATTAAAGCTGGAAAGCTCGTTATGAGAAGCAGAAGGAAGAGTATTCACTGGGGAGCAGGGTATTCACCATCTCCCATGTCTGAGCTGTCACTGCAGGAGCTGCTCTGAGGCTACTCTGTACCTCTACCTTACTCTTGATTTCAGCATCACTGTGCCGGGCAGCCCTTTCAGGAGCTGCTCTCCCAAGTGCTTTGCCCGTGTGATCAGTGTCACTACGGTTTGTGGGAACCCTCAATGTCCTCTAAATTAGATGCATCCTTACTAAACCGGCTGTGAAACATGCTTGTGCCTGCAAAGCCTCAGGGAAAAAAAAAAAACACAACAACTAAAAACAAACCACCAAAATGAAAAGAAACCTTTTCTAAAGAATATTAAAGGAGAACTAACATGATGTTCACATGCTGGGTGGGGAGGCCTGAGTTAGTACAAGGAAGTGGTAGTCTCTCTACGCCACCTCAAACCACTCTCAGCTGTACCGAGCCTCTGAGTGCATTTTCTCCCAGAGGGAACGTATTGCTGAAATATCTTCTCGAGTTTTTGTGTGCATTCTTTTGCTCCCCACTTAGCTTATATTCACTCCAACTACCTGCAACCAGAAAAATGTCACAGCAAGGGACAGGGCACAGCCAGCACTAGAGAGAGTTGCCTGGACCCCGACCCCTCACCCATCGGTCACCAGCTTTCTCCAGTCCCTACTGACCCCGATAAAAGCAAAATTTCTGTGATTGCTTGGAGGCTTTCTCCCTGAACTTCTGTTGTGACCAGCGCTTCACCTGCCAAATGGTGGGTTGCTGGGTGACTGGGATTTTGTTAAGCTACACCAAGAACAAAACCATTTGTTGCTTTTAAAATAACAATTAGAAGGACAGGGGAAAAAAACCAAACACACAAAAACCAAAAACACACACACATACACAAACCAAAACATTGCTGGATGAGATTATTCTGCAAGAACCTAAGGACTGGCATGGTGCCACCAATGGCATAGCAGCATGTGAAACATGTGAAAAGCCACGCAGCAATCAATTGCCAGCAAAAAGTCATTACTTTTATGCTCATGTTTTCATTTTCCTGGGGACCAAAGGGGACACAGTGTTCTACAGCTCCATGAACTACAAAGTTTCACGCCATGTTAATATTGCAGATAATCCACTCCTACACCAGCGAAAATACACTGCTCTCCTAAACTTACTCAACACAAGCAGCTCATGCTTTTTTACAACTCCACACAGTGAACAGCTACAGAGAGGACAACCTGTGCCACTCAGTGTGAGAGATCCCCATGGCCATGCTTCCCGCTCAGCTTTCTCTGAAAACACCTGGTGCATCTTCTCCACCAGCCACTTGGCATCTCCACTGGCTACCTGCAGCCAGGCAGCATGACTTCTGCCCAGGGCCTAGCACCCAGCCTTGGCTCTCAGGGTTTGACCTTTGCTTGCCAGTGAAGCCTGAGGTGGAAGGGTTTGCCCAAATAGTACTGCACCAGTCTTCTGAGAAGCCACTTAATAGCACCCACGATCAGTGGGACAGTGTCCAGTCTATGGAGGTTTCCTACTTAAACTACAAAAGGTGGAAAAGGAAACAGATTAAGCGTCCCCTTTAAAATCAAGCAGAGGCATGAGTAAAAACACAGCTCTCCCAAGCTCTGTGCCACAGATTTATTCTTGGAGCCACAGACCACAGCACTAAGAAGCTGCTCGACTTCAAAGGCCTGTGTGGGTGAATGAGAGCAGCAACTCCTTCTAGTTCCCTTTTGCTGTGCAAGATAATCCTGTGCAAGATGCATCCTTGATGCATCCTGTCACCTGGCTAGCTTTCCTACATAGGGTACTTCTGATTATCTGTTTACAACCTTACCTGACGTGCAGGACAAATAGTTTGGATTGTGAATTATTCAGAGTGCTGTACATGGTGAATATGAAATTTGTTGGCTGTTCTTGAGCTACTGAGATCCTGTATCAATGCTGCGTAGGAAACAGCTATGGACACATGCTTAGTGTGTAACTATGCCTTGCCGTCATTCTGCAGAACTGTACACTCAAACTGATTGATTACGGCTCATATAATGTGAACATCTTTGCCAATGGAAACTGTGCTCACAAAACAATTCCATAAGACGTGCAGCCACACTGGCATTTGCATATTTGTATGCTTCATTTAAAAGGGTTGTGGCATATTTTCCAGGCAAGGGTAAGTCACATTTTCCTAGCTCCTCAATTTGTAGCAGCTTCACTCTCCTTCAATTCCCTCCAGTGTGCTGCCACTGCAATACTTTTCCATTTAGATGTGCAAATAAATCGCACAAACCCTTGAAACTGTTACCACAGGTATTCAGGAAATAACTGGCAAAAAGAATGCTGCGGTTCATATTCCCCCTGGGCAAGCATAAGACTGGCATAGTGCAAAACCAAACCAAAAAATTCATAAATACAGATGAAAAGAAGATTCAGCATAATTCTTTTCCAAAGCTGATGCTTAGTGAATCTCTGAGATGACAGGCTGAGTACACGCCTGGCTTTCTGCTGACATTATAATGGCTGATAAGATTTTGGCAAATGAGTAGCAGGGAACGATCAAGCAAAACAGCGTTTGCCTCCTTAGTTTTTCCTGAAATAGATCTCCAGTTGCATCTCACATAACCTAAGCAGGAAACGTCACCACCTGAAAGCAGCACTGCAGCAAACTCAGAAACAGAGCTGGGGAGACCATAGTACCAGCAAAGAACAGTGGTCACCAAAAAAAAAAATGCTTTGCAGAAAGATGATCGTTACCATAACAAGGCAAGTTAGGGAAAGTGTATAGCAGAAACACAGTGAGCATCTTGTCTGCTAGATGCCAGCACCCCACCTGCCAGGCTGACTGCCCACCATTCTGGGAACCCTACCTTTCAAAATCCTGTTTTATTTCATTTCTTTGCAAATTAGGCTGTAGCCCCCAAGCACTGAACACTGTCTGGTCTCTGCTTATGCAGAGGAGTTTCCTCAACACTTCACAGCAGTCTGTTTTCTGACTTTTTTTCTACATGCTGATTTCAAACAGGACTTTCAGCTTCTAGCCAGGTTTATTTCTAACAATAACAGCCATATCCTCATTTGCTATAGATGTCTATATCTCCATGGAAAATAAGGTTAATGTATTGGTTAAGACCAAATGTATACCAGGTTGGGTTTCAGGGAGCAGTGTGATCTGACTTCCACTTCAGCTCCAGCCAGGCCAGAATTTGGGGATATTGGGGTAGAAACTATACATTCTAATTTCCTTCGATATGGTGCTTAACTTTTACCCATAGCCTTCTGTGAATTCAAATACAAGCACTCTCAGACTGCATGATCTTTTGTCACATATTACTTTAAATATCTACTGCTTGTCATTTCCTTTCCTGGGTCTGCATAGAAACATTTCTAATTGTGCTACCTACCCAAAAAGCAAGTTAGTACAAACCTATACAAGTCTATTAGCCTCTAAGTGGCCATGCTGACTTAAATGGAAAGACTCCAGCTGACTTCATGGGAAGCTGAATCAGGTCAGTAACAAAGGTTGCAAATTCAGTTTTGGTTCAGTCACACAGAATTTCAGAGACTTGTCTAGATCTGTTGAATATGTGAAATCACCAAGACTTGCACTTTGCACAAGCAAACGTTACCATAAAAGTCTTGAAAATTAAAATACTGGAAGAATAAGCCTTCACACAGCACTGTCACTATACTGAGAACTGAAACAAGAAAGGCAAAAAGGGGACATTTGCTATAGAAGTGAATGTAATCTCAAAAAGGAGGATTCCCCCCCCCAGATGCTCATCTTTATTCTCTTCCTTTACAGCATTAGCTCTTTTCATCTGGAGAAACAGTATGCTCCTTGCTGCCTTCTCAGGTGCCAGCCTTAGTCCAAATTACAATCTTAAACACATATATTATTAGTTACTTGTCTATTGTGATTA
Organism: Phaethon aethereus; assembly: GCF_964289735.1. NCBI lineage: Eukaryota > Metazoa > Chordata > Aves > Phaethontiformes > Phaethontidae > Phaethon > Phaethon aethereus. The sequence goes on along the minus strand of NC_138585.1, from coordinate 20,846,703 downwards.
GTTCCTCTCCGCCACAAAAGGCTTCTGCTCCCTTATTAGTAATATTTCATCGCTGCATAGATAGATGTAGAAATGACAAAGGCATATGAAATAATGAACAACTCAATGAAAGCCCCTTGGATTTTCCTATTCTACCCATAGTACAGGACAAGAATAAGGAGACATTCCATGAAATTAGAAAGGCTGCAAAGGCTGATATGGATTAAAGGAAAGGCTTTTCCCTCTTTAACATAGTTTATAACCAGCCTGTGAAATTAACTGCTGCCTACTCAGAGCTGAGGAAGAATGAGATCGTATTTTCAGTGTCCTTTTTTCATGTGGGATCTAGTGATAGTCATATCCTCAAAGCATGTTTTGAAATAAAGTAATAAGGGAACATCTTGGTTAAAAGAAAAGATGAAACAGGAGGTACTGGTCTGCACAAGGTCCTTACAGGAGCTGTTGGTTGTTGTCTGGCTGGATTAGCCTTAACGATGCTCTTAATAGAAAGAGACTTAGAATAAGACACTTGAAAAGCAGATTGGGGCAAGAAACCAAGTGAAGAAAAGGGAGAGGCCAAGGAAGGAAGAGTGAGCTGCAGAGTCAACAAGCTGAAGACATTCAGAAGTTTAGGTAGACTTGTGGAGTAGGATGGGCAGGTCTCTCTATCCCACAGCAGAAATGATGCCTTGCTGACCTAGGGCTTGTCAGGAGCAATGGGCATAGGGGGCAATGAGCTGGCTCTCCCCACGCTGGGGGAGGCAAAGAGGGGCAGGGAAGCCAGGTGCTGAGCCCCTGCCTGGCAGGGCACAAGCCAGGGAGCTCTGGAAGCAGGGCAGTTGTTTGCACGGCCCTCAGCCCAAGCTCTGCACTGCTCTGTGGGTTGCAGTTTGCCATACAAACTCATCAGTGCAGCCTTTATTACTCAGGAAACTGCACTATGCTACATTCCAGGGTGTCAAGCATCTTTAAAAAAGAAAACTGAACGTGGTCTAATCTTCTTTCATAGTAAATGTAATAGTAAAGTTATGTTCAGCTCCTCTTGTAAGCTTGTTTCTGTGCTTATAAATCCCTGATGTTAACTTTTGCACAGTCCCCTTCCTCAACCAGCACGAGCAGCTACCCCGCCTGGTCTGTTTGCAGAAATGGCGGTGGGATAATACAAAGACCATGCTGGACTTCCCCACCAGCTCCTTTTTCTAAGATGAAAATCATGTGGTATATTACCCAAAGATTCAAAATCTCATTGCAGTAGCTTAAGATCCACTGGCAAAATTAAAAGTGATAAGGGATGTTAATCTTCATGCTCCAGGGTATAAACTAATTACCATCTGGAGTCAGGAAGAAGCTTTCCTCTTTATACCGATACAGCCCTTTACTGTTGCCTGGGAAAATGAGTTTGGAAGAGGTTGTTCCTCTCTCTGATGCATTGACCTTTGTCAAAGACTGAATTCTTAGCTAGTGGATCAATGGCCTATTTTAGGATGACATTCCTATGTTGATATATCACCTTCCATTCAAATACATCCATTTGATTTAACATCCATTAGCAAGGTAATGCCCCTGAGCCTCCCTTGTATTTGTCAAACTGTTTGTTTACCCTTTTTATTCCAGAGATTAGTGCAATCTTACATGCAAAGTGCAAGTGAACACATTCATTGCTCCATAACTCGCCTTTCACGTGAAAGGTTAGTGTTCCCTCCATGCCTTTTGGAGGCAGCAGTAATGGTGACACTGGTACAGACCTAAACCTTTTATCAATGAGCAGTGTGGCAGGTCTATTTGTTTGAGCCCTTGCTGACACCCACAGTCTCTGTAATTCAGTCTGACAGATTGAGGCCATGTTCCAGATCTCACAAAAGAAGCAGAGGCGCGTATTGATTTTTCTGTTATTGTTGGTGATTTGCTGCTTCATTCCTTTAACAAATGTTAAAAAAAAAGGTAAACAGGAAGGTCACAGCTGCAGGTTGGCAGAGCACACAGTACTGTTTCCCCTTCTATTCTCTTCTGTCTCTATCTTTCCGATTCAATGGGCAGGCTCCACAGACCTTGAGCAACAACACTGGATGAATATGAAAAAATAGCTATGATGCTGCTAACAACCCAGAGGGACTGCAGGAGAAATCTGGTTCCAAGCATCTTTCATGCCACAACTTTGAACAACACTCCTGAATCACAGTTCAGGTTAACAGCTGTATTTATAGCTTCTCCTGCACTAAGTCTGGCATGGAGAAAACCCTCACGTTCATGTGGAAACCAGGCCCCTCAGCATACTATGCTCAGGCTTAACTCTAAGTCACCTTAGGTGTCAAGGTAATGCCCCAGAGCATTTGTCAAGCCCAGACCCAGTGCAGGTCCTCCCACACATGTGCTGAATGCTGCTGGCCATGTCCCCTCATTTGTCGAGGTACCACGTGGATCACGTACATACCTGCCCTGTGCATCTGCTGCATTTGCACCTGAGTCCTTATGTACAGAGATGCTTCTGTTAACCAACAGAACTTAAACACCTAGATCCCTGCCCTAGCGTACTATATTGGTACCTGTGTTTTGGGGAGCTTTCTAATCCCCAAATGTACTAAAGCAAACAACATATAAACCTTTATGGGTCTGTTGCTTCTATTATACATCATCTCAAAATGCTCAGGCTTTCCCTTTTTACAGCTAATTCAGGACAGAAGATGTGCAGATTCAGGACTCGACTCCCAGACAGAACGTGCTTCCACGTGTGGAAATAAGCTATTTGTAGCAATTCTCAGATAGATTCTGCATTTATTATTGGTGTCTTCAGTTTCCTCTTAGCAAACCCTCCACACTCCTTCGTGTTTGTCACTGTGGTAAAAAAACCAAACAAACAAAAAAAACCCAAAACCAAACAGTTGCAGTTGCTTAGAGGTTGGGTTTTGGGTTTTTTTGTTTCTTGGGGGAGTTGTGTGGATGGTAGAGTCTAGACTGCTCCCACAAAACCTTGGCAGAACAACAGAAACAAAACATCAAGCACTTTAGTGGTGCTGAAGCCTCTAATATAAATACAAAATATATAAGGGCTTTTTTTTAGCAGCCTTTCAGACTTGAAGAGAGGTAAGTAATATCTTCATACTGTGAACAGAGACATTTTCACTATCACAGGGCTTTGACAACCAACTTCCTACACAGTTCATCATATCGAATGTCACTAATACTGTCTGAATACTGATAGTGTTCATGACTTTTTGTTATGTCTCATGTAAAGATTTTATGTATTTAATTTAGCAAAGGCATGCTACAATCCATAAATGGATATAAATCTTTGGAAAGGCTACTGATAAAAAAGTCCATTAATATCACACTGATGTCTGTGCTGTGTTAGGCTTCAATAATATTTACATTTTATCCTTTTTATGAGCTCAATGGCATTGCAGTGATTGTTCTTAAAGAGAATTGAAAAACATAGCAATCTCCTGGGAACACTGACATAAATCTGGAGTAACCTTGTTGCTTCTGGTAGAGATACTTGGGCAGTATTGGGAGCGCCATTTGGCCCATGGATTGTCATAACTGCAGATACCAGTAAGGAGAAATATAGCTACTTAGCTCACTATATGTCCTTGTCCTTTCTCTTTGAAATGCTTATCCAGCTGCAATGCCAGTGGTGTGCAATACCTTCTTCTGGCACTGGCTCATGAGGAATGTTTTCTGCTTTCCCAGAGGATGAGCCAGCAAAGAAGAAACCTGCTCCTGCAGTGCTCACCAGTCACAGTGAGGGAAGCAGGACCAGCAAAATCAGCAAAAATCTTTCTTGTTCTTGCTCCTGGCATTGCTGTCTTGCACTTCATCCAGTGCAGCCTTGTTCCCATCGGCTGGCTTCAAAAGAGCATCAGGACATGTCCCTTAATGGCCATTCTCCAGCAGGGAGGTTGTAGCATGGGCTACAGGGCAGCTGCAGGCTGAACAAACATCTGCTTTAGCTAGCAAACACTGAGCTACCAGTGGTTTTGCTTTTACTAGTTATAGCCCTATCTATTCTACTGCCTTTTAAACATTTTTTTTATATATATATATAAAAAAATTTTTTTTCTCTCCATTTAAAAATAAAAAAGTGATGCTTTCAAGGAGGTAAATCACTGCTTGCTCTGTCTCTCAGGAGCTGATCTGTGCTCCCAGGCAGGACAGACTCCTCTTTGAAAGGTGTGAGGTTTAATTCCCACAGGGCCACCACATTTCTGTTTTACACACCCTGGCCTGGAGGTGGTAACAGCGGTGGGGGCACGCCATTTCGCACCTTAGGGATGCTGGCTTATATCTGACAGGGGTGCTGTCAGGTCGATGGATGCAGCTTATTAGCAGCCCTGCAGCCCTGCTGAAAGGGAAGGTGTAACTTTTCACTGTTCCCATTAGCATCGTGCCAAGAGGTCACAGCAAAGGCTGAAGCGAGTAGGATCACAATGTGGATGTAAGCACACGCAGATAGTCCTAGCACCAATGTGTTTAGCTAAAATACCAAAGCAGAGAAAGGTGGGAGTAAAAATGAAGGCAGAGAGAGGTGAAGTGATTGGCCCAACGTCAAAGAAAAGCTCTTTGCCAGAGCTGGAAACACAGCTCTCAGGAGTCCATCTACAGACCTCTGCTGATCCTCTGAGCACCTTCCCCATAAGTGGAATACATGCCTATTTTGACAGTATTTTATTTGTGTACAACTATAATTGTGAACTTGTCACAGTAAATAACTGTGTGAAACTTGGTCCTATTTGGAATATTACATCTTCACCATATGCAAGAAGTCTAGTAGGAATGCCTTGCAAACATTATTCATGTTACACCTCAGGGGCAAGATAAATAGTACATAAATTGAACGAACACCCAGGCACATTAATGGGAAAGGCTATGCAACTTCAACTACCCTATGAACTTTTCCATTTTCCTCACAGAAATTGTTTCTGTCGATATTTTGATTTAAATTGGACTGAAAGGGAAGAAGGAGGAAAGTTTAAATCAGAAGGCTGTCAACAAACTGTGCTCACTTAAGAATTAGTGGACAGGGCCACCACTTGGAGTTTGGTATACTACATATCTTTCCTACAGGTAAATTGTTTTGGGGGCTATCTGGAAGGGGGGTAACAAAACAAAAGATTTACCATATTTCATTTTTTTACTTTGTTTTCGAAAGAAGTTGATTGAAATTTTGCCATTGCTGGTGTATTCTTGCAAGAAGTAAAAGCCTTAAACTGGTACCAAACAGTATTTACTGTAGCATTACTCCTAGTGATCAGTGTTGGGAGACTCATGGTTAGCTGTTATAAAAAGTTAAGCTAACTGAAATAAGGAAGACTAGGGAAACATCTTCTGCTGTAATAGATACAAATCACTGCCACCCCATCAATTAAGCAGCTTGAAGAGCTGTCAGCTTTGCCTTTTGGCTTCACTATTCTCAGCAGTTCCCACCTTCTCTCCTGCTGTGATTGCTTGTTACTCTCAGCCCTTGATTTCCATCATGAGCTCTGCAGAGCAAGGGCTTGTCTCTCTGTTCAGCTCCTGTAACATCTCTTATCCCTAATGCATGCAATTATTAGTAACACCATAGCAATGCAAAAACCTCAGATGCTGCCCAGCTTGGTGGCAAAGTAAACATTCACTATTATCTTCACAGCCTACTGAGATTTGAGAGTTTGAATTAGAAGAGACCATTCGGTCACCTAGCCCAATAGGCTTATAGCTACCCTCCAGAAAAGCTTCTCCTCCCATCAGGCACAGGAGACCAATGGTCCTCCTTCACAATGTCCTTTCCTCTCTTTAACCCAGATATCTCTGTATCGAGCTCAACAGCTTATGATCGGTGTTCATTGATGGCTCATTCTTATGGTGGATGAAAACCACTGATCCTTCACTGAGGCACTTGCCAATGCTAGACAGATAAAGTCAAGATTTGGGAAGATCTTATCTTTCAGCAACAGAATCCAGCCAGGGATGGAAGAAAATATTGTTCATCTTTGTTTAGTATAAATTCGTTGACCTAAGAAGAGCTTTCTTTCCCAGCAGAGAGAATTAACTCTTGTGAAGACACAAGTAGGGATGCAGAAAGGCAGGGAGAGGCTGGCCAGGTAATGCAAAGTAAGCAAATTCTACTTGCATATCACCACTGCTTTCTCCCTGCCCACACTGATTGACTCGATAACAGCATTATTTACAACAGGAGATGAGCTTAGTCCAGGAGCAATGGTAGCTGCTTGGCAGCTTGGTAAAAGGGATGTTAGGCTAGGATTTGGTAAGCAAGTGGTCTTCAACAGCATTCCTGCACTTGCAGTTGTATTTCTGGCAAGGCCAGCAGAAGCCCCAGGATCATTGAGAAGTTTGGAGGAAGAGGATGACAGAAAGATTAGTGTCTGAAACAATCATATCAGATACCAGTCATATAATATTTTACAATGATATAATGAAGACCGCACAGGTTCTTTTAATTGAAAATTAAGGGTTTGGTTTTTTTTTTTTTTTTAAACTAAAACACCAATTCAAGGTCAATAGTAAATACCTGCAATACTACAAGTGGCAAGACAGGTGGAGAAAACCAGCCCAGAATTCAAAAAGCATTAGAACAGGAAGCAAATTAAGAAGTGCTTATAAATTGATGGTGTTAAAGCCTGGGGAACAGTAAATGAGGAACACTCCAGTTGGTTATAGAAAGACTTAGATCATTGAAAAGCTAATGGCAAAGACAGTTCAAAGCTGACAAACACATAACAATGAGGACTTTTAAATATCTTATACTCTCTGTGAATCTTAACATGCACAGATTAAAAAGGTAAGGAATGCCAAAGAGACAATCTAAGAGTTGTTTCGTTTTTTTCTGTTCTGGAAATGGAGAACAAAGTGCAAAGCCTTTCCAGGGAACCAGTGTGTTAAGTAGATGCCCTTACACTGAGAAGAAATTTAATAGTACAATTGTTTAGTAGGTAGCATAAAAATCTAAGGAGAACAGGAAGAATAATTCAGAAGGAAATAATTTGAAACCAACAGAAGTAGGCATCCTTGCTAGTTATGTATTCTTGAAAATTATAATAAGCTTCTGAATTCCTTTGCAGATCTGGCCTTCAAGAAATTAGAAGTCAGGTTTCATTTAGAATTTAACACACTTACGAGTTCACATGCTTAAATCATCCTTTCCAGTGAGACTAAGGCTCCCGATTCACTTTAGTGCTTTGGAAAACACCGCTGTGTGCGCAAACACACCACCTTACCAAGCCCATCCAGTCACACCCTCCTGTTCATTCTGCCAGGCCACACTTCAAATGTAAACATATTCTATATGAATGTTCAGAGTATAACTTTCAAAGCTTACAAGACTGTACTACTCATAACTGAGCAAAGCATGTCTACCATTACCTGTCTATTGTTTAATTAGGGGATCTAATCTTTTACTCATTTCCTAAAATCATGTTTCTTCCAAAATGACACAGCTGACACATCTCCCAGCAGATCTTCACTATCACATGGCTCTTCCAAGAACATAAGACCAGAGTCTCTTAACAAAAAGGTACCATTTTTCACAGTGCAAGATGTCCTGTGAAAGTCCTACTCTGGAGCAAAGTCACACCTGTCGAAGCTGACCAACCTACTCCTTGCAGTCCATTGCAGATAGGCATTCAGCGACATCGCTGAACACTTCCAATGCCTCAATTAAATACACTAAACCGTGAATGCCACGTTTCCAGTCTCACAGCCCTTGCTGTCCTCTAAAAAGTAGAAAACCCAGCAGTTTGATACAACTAAAACAATGGTTAGTTACCATATTAAATAAAATTGACAAAAACTTTACTGACCTTCTACAGCATAATGTACAAATTACTTGACCAACAAACATCATTAAGATTTGCTTAACAATCGTGTAGCATTTGGCAAACATACTGTTCAATAAGCGCCTTATTAATTTTAAGTCTGTCTTTGAGATATGTAATTCTAAGGGTGAGCATGTATTTTTTTTATAAGATATAAAAAACCCTGATCAAGCAGAGTAAGTGATTAAAAGATCTCACAAGCTTAAGAAAAAAGTCAAAGCAGTCTTACTTGAACACTCCAGAAAACGTGCTGAAAGTTGTCTGGATATGGAGTTTACAGCCATTTTAAGGGATATGCAGTTTCAGGATGTCATCTGTAGATCTTTAATGACCGACAGGTGTGTGCTGCCATGGGAAAACACAAATACCTGCAAATGACAAACATGAAACAAAGCTCTTATCAGTAAGAGACAAGGCAATTTTTTGATGATTTCACACTCTCTGAGTTACAGCCTTGCAGGCACTGAAGGAACAAAGGGAAAAGCCTGTGCTGAAGTCATGAAGGTAACTATTTCCCATCTGCTGTTCAGCTTGTCTTGATTATGTGGATGAGAAAACTTGAATTAGAAAAACGATAATTAAGTCACCTCATATTCAGGACAAATTGACGAAGAAGAGCTGTAGTAGCAGATGTAAAAAAATCACTAACAAAGCCATAGTATGATAGACTAAAAATAAGAGGAAAATAGTTTAATTATTAGAAGCACAAAATGTAATTCTTACTGAGGCTTCAAAATTCACCAAAGGAATGAAATAAATACACACAATAAAGTCTTGTTCCAATTTAAAAGTGAGTCATTGGAGAAAAGATGAAAAGTTAAAGCCACATATTGAAATGAAGAGACAGAATAAGTAGATTTTTATAGTTGTGTTCAAGAAAGGAGAATTATACTAAAATTACAAGAAGATTAAATAGGTTGAGTATGTAACTGCTGCTGTAACGTCACAGTTGGAAATCTCATTGAATTCAACAGTTTAAAAAAA